>NC_133658.1:434769638-435430920 GCF_037893015.1 Macrotis lagotis | reverse complement strand
AACTTCTCTGAATCTCAGTTTTATCTATAAAATAGAAACAATATGAGCATAACAAAATATATGAGAAAGTGCTTCAAGTGCTAGGAAATATTCCTTATGGAAAATGACTCCCAGGGTGGCTTGGTGGTGCAGTGGATAAAGCACCAGCCCTGGAGTCAGGAGTACCTGGGTTCAAATCCAGGCTCAGACACTTAATAATCACCTAGCTGTGTGGCCTTGGGCAAGCCACTTAACTCTATTGCCTTGCAAAAACTAAAAAGAATTGCTATTCTGGGGCAGCTGGATAGAGCACCAGTCCTGGAGGCAGGACTACCTGAGTTCAAATCCGACCTCACACTTATTGCCTAGCTGTGTGGCCTTGGGCAAGCAACTTAACCCCATTGCCTTGCAAAAAAAAAAAAAAAAAAAAACTTAAAAAAATATGAGGGAAATTACTTTGGGGTGTCTAGGTGGCACAGTGGATAGAGTACCAGCCCTGGAGTCAGGAGTACCTGAGTTCAAATCTCTCCTCAGACACTTAACACTTAGTCTTAGTCCAAGAAAAGAATTGAGAAAATGTACCTTTCTCCATTGAAGGAGAGAACATTTTATAGTCATAAATAATTATTTGATTAGGTTTCTGTGTCCCTACCCCCATGCTCTTTAAGAAAAAAATTTTTGTTAGAAAGCATTAGGTAAGGAAGATATACTTGGATACGAAGATTTTTTTTAATCCCTAAAGTAGTTATTAAAATAAGTAACTTTAAATAAAAAAAGGAAGCCAAAGTCAACTTCAAATCCATTCTTAGCATAGCCCATTGTTTGTTATTCTTGGCCAACAATTCACCAAAAATGATCTCTATCATCTGAATGGAACATGCCAAGTAAATATATTCAAGAATAACATGGGGGCAGCTAGGTGACGCAGTAGATGGAACACTGGCCCTGGAGTCAGGAGTACCTGAGTTCAAATCTGGCCTCAAACACTTCATAATTACCTAGCTGTGTGGTCTTGGACAAGCCACTTAACCCCATTTTTCTGGCAAAAAGAACTAAAAAAAAAAAAAGAAAAACTAAAAAAAAAAAAAAAAAAGAAGAATATGTAGCTTTATCCCTGAACTTTCAAGGTATCACTTTTCCTTTCTTTCTAGAAGGGTTTTTTCCTATTAAAATTTAAGGACAAGTTAATGCCTTTAATGTGAAAAAATAAAGATGTGTTATTTTAATATGCACTCCCCTGGATGATTTATAAAAATTTATTTAATGTACATATTAAATTTATAACTTACAATTACACCTGAGAAAATTGAAAAAATTGAAGGTGCCACAAATAATGCTAGAATTTTAGCTCTTTGTTACCCAATATTCCATCGGGTAAAAATGCAAGCAGTATAAGAGAAGTTGCCCATTTAGGCAACTATGTATTTAGATCTTCCCTAGAAGATTATCATTTAATCCTCTATGCTTTCCACCTTCTGTTCCCACTTCACCTTAATTATCAACCCTATGCATTGGCACCCCTCCCAGACCATCCCCGCCTCAAACACTATTCCACCAAATATTCATTATGGAAAAAAAATTCTTAAAAGTTTCACAAAAATCATTCAGAAGAAATATGCTATTGATAAGTATTTATTCTTTCATCAAGAACATAGCATTTTGTCTTACCATTTATTTTGTCTTTGCTTCCAGTTAACATTCATACTAATAGATTTTTTTTTACTTCAACAATGACAAATACAGCTCTGATTTGAAAAAAAAAAAACCACTTCCTTGAGGCTATTAAGAACTCCAAAATAGACATTTGAAATCAAGAAAAATTAAATAGTATCCCAAAAAACCTACTTAATATTTTTCAAAACATGCTAAATCTAACCAAAATATTTCATATAGAACTATACATAGTATCCAAGGTTTACTGTATGAAGGCTTCCTGAAGACACAACTGAATTTAGCATGAATGTTTTCCTGAAGTTCTAGGCCTTGGGATTTTATTTTCCCTAAGGTAATATGCTAACGACAAGTACATTTTGTTGCTATCATGTCTTCATATTCTTTATAAGCTATAGAGCCATCAGGTTCAATAGTCAAGACACTCAAGGGGCTGTATTTAGCAGGCACACAAGAAGGCCTTGGAATGGAGGGGTCTAGTTTCTCATAGATTATGTTTTGTACCATGGTATGTACAGGAGAACCATACCGATGCCTAATGAGCCTGGGACAGTCACCTTTGCAGTATCGAGGATTGTATTTATGTGGTGCCACAATCCAGTTGTCCCACTTCAGCTGACTAAAACTCAGTTTAAAGTCATGGAGCTCACACTCATTCTCAGGAAACAAAAATTGTTTAAAATATTCACTCAGGTTATAAGAAACTGCAATTTTGGGACTCTTTGCTTTAAGGTCAATTCCTTTATCTCTTCGGTGACGTGAAGATTTTCTGCCCCAAGTGAGCTCTTCTTCCATAGGATACAGAAACAGATCTCTTTGGTCAGCTAACTGCTGGTACCTTTTTTTGTATCTAAGAGGAATTCCATCTGTGGTAAGCTTGAGCACTCATGTCATTCAGATATACTAATAGTGATGGGGCCACTAATATGACCATGTCAAACAACTCATCCTGCACTGGATTTTGCTGGTCTTTGAAACAAGTAAAATTGACAGCCATGTGGATATTTCTCTTGTTGGAGGCAACTAGAGGCTGAAGCAAAGTGGTCACATCTATTTCAATCCATTTGTGATTTTTTCTAAATTCAAATTGTAAATTAAAAGTGAAGGACTGTGGAGACCTGAAACAAGATGGGCTAGGACATTCAGGTTCCTTTACAATTATGTGGCACATACATTTAGTGGTAGAAGAAAAAGAAACTGAGTTTTCCAAAGAGTATAGCAAAACTGACTTGAGTAAGTGTTCAAGGGCAGTAATACGATCCAGGTTAAATAGCAGATCCATTGATTGAAGAACTCCTAAGGAAAAAACAAAATCCACCACAGGTGCTTCAATACAAATGAGGCAGAACATTTAGAAATCAAGTCAAATGGACAGCCTAATAGCAAGAATAGTAAAGTTAACGCTAGGTATTTTGTCTTCTCTCCTGGTAATGGAAGAGGAGGAAATCAAGATACCCTCAAAAAGGTCTTACACAATAGTACAAGGTAAAGTACATTTATTAGGATATTCACTCCCAAAACACTTGATAACTTATCACCAAGAAAAATCACAAACACCTTTGATGCTCAATAAAATCAGATTGTTAAATTCTAAAAGTAGAGATCATTTTCCTCACATGAAGAGAAACCAAAAAGATAAAGGCAAACGGACCAAATGTACCCTAAAGTTTTCTTTGACTTTAAAAGTCATATTTTCAGGGCGGCTAGGTGGTACAGTGGATAGAGCACCGGCCCTGGAGTCAGGAGTACCCGAGTTCAAATTTGGCCTCAGACACTTAATAATTACCTAGCTGTGTGGCCTTGGGCAAGCCACTTAACCCCATTTGCCTTGCAAAAACCTAAAGAAAAATAAATAAATAAAATAGTCATATTTTCTTATTTCTTCATCCAATTTCTATTTTGCTATTGAAATAAATGATTCGGGGCGGCTAGGTGGTGTAGTGGATAAAGCACTGGCCTTGGAGTCAGGAGTACCTGGGTTCAAATCTGGTCTCAGACACTTAATAATTACCTAGCTGTGTGGCCTTGGGCAAGCCACGTAACCCCTGTTTACCTTGCAAAAAAAAAAAAAAAAAAGAAAAGAAAAGAAAAGAAAGAAAGAAATGATTCAACCTATCTTGTTATAGAAAAATTAAAAATTAAATTAAAAAATTTAAGAAAAAAGGTTAAGAGACAGACAGGAATACTTTGATAGAAATATAAGTATTGGGTACTTCTCTGGAACCACAATGCATATTTTATACAAAATTGCAGTTTACATGCAAATGAAGCACCCAGATGAAGCAATATGATAAATCCCCTTCCCATCTTCCCTTTCTTCACCCCAGTTTTAAAAATGAGATTGCTATTACACACCTGTGGCTTGACCCCAAGAGGGCTGTTGGTGCTGCGTACTTGGTGTGAATAGACGGACTGTGTTGTAGAGATGACTTCTGTCAGATTTAGGAATTCCTTCCTTGGTGGCATAGGTTTTTATAAAGCCTCTTCATATAACGCAAGGCTCTCGAGTCAGGCTGTAGCCTTGGTGCCCCAGGAAGATGGTGGTTAACTAAGACCTTGAAGAAGGGTGGAAAGAGACTGGGGCTGCTTTCTCCATCTAGAGGTTGATTCCAGGGCAGAGGCTTATCTTTAAGGGGCGCTTCCCCACTTGTTAAAGCTCCAGCTTCATCTTCAAGGAGTTGAGACCCAAAATTGAGGGAGGAAAACATCCACGCTAAACAGCAAAAAGTAGAGGATGAATGTGCTGGTGATTTCCATAGCTTTGGGGAGATTAAACACATCTCCCCATGCCTGGCTACTCTCTAAAGCCCTGAGAGGTCCCAATTGCTCTCTTAAAAAAAGTTTAAGGTGGGGCAGGGAGGGGTTAGATGACAAGTGCATCCAGCTGTGATGATTATTTTGTCAGCTATAGAATACCCAATTTGTCCCATTAAACAGGACTATTTGCCTATTTCTCCTTCAATCCCCCTTCCTCAAACTTTTGAAACATCTTTTAAGTTATGGGCACACTATAACTGCCTCCTGAACGAATATAAGATCCTGGAGAATGATTTTCTAGTCAGGGTCTCCCTGTTTTTAATGTAGAAATTAGGACTCCTAAAGAACTCCCTGGACATATTTTGCCCAAGGAAAAAACAAGCAAAAGTTAAAGGTGAAGGTTCTGTCTGCTGTGATGTCAGCCCTACCAACATCCTATTTGTGATAGTATGTTTCTATATTTATTCCATATCCCATAATTTTTTGGGACTGTTTCCTTGACTCATTTTGAATTTCTAACTGCTCCTTTTTGTTTTTGTATTTGTATATTTGTATATGCTCAGCTACAGGTTTTCTGGTTTTGCAAATTCTTGCCTTATAAAACAGCACAACTAAACAAAGGATTATATTTTGTCACAAGAATGGTATTGAATGTGCCCTGGGAGAACTTTCACCTAAAAGTCTTGAATGAAGTTGAGCATTTATTCTCTTGGAGGAGGGTGGATATCGTGCCATGGAAAACCACTAAGAGCTTACATTAAAGTTTGTGATATATAGTGCTAATCTGGAAAAAAAATTGTTAATCTGTGGAAGGTAAGCATTCAACCCCAATACTACCTTAAATAGAACCAATTTATTCATTACTCAAACTGATAAAACTGTGATATATTGTCAAAATCTTTAAGTTCATTGAATGTCACATTCAGAAAACGTAATTCCTCATAAGCATGACCATTCACTGGTAAGTAGATTTATTTGTCTTTAAATCAATGAAATTCTTATTTTAACACCTACATTTAAAGGTGGTATAAAGCTTGGGGCTGCAAATTTAATTATTTTTATTGTATTTTAAAACATTGAAAATTCTGAATCAAATTGAGCTGTATCAATATTTACATAATCTTAAAATGCTGTGATAGAAGCAGTAGGGCATAATGTATAGAGAGAAGGCCCCAACCTGGAAGAAACAAATTCTAGTACCATCTCTGAAACAAGCCATCTAATGTGATGTTGAGCAAATTTCAGTATCCAGGCAACTTCCTAAGATTATAAATTTCAGAGCAGGTGCTCATCTGCCTTAATTGAGAGAACCCTTCTCTCTGGGAGTCCTCCTAGAATAATTAAATCAACCACTTAACCCTATTTGCCTTGCAAAAATCTAAAAAAAAAATTAAATCACAGTCTGACTCCCCCTTCATCATTCTCTCCTCCAAAGATCATCACGTGATATCACTTATGTGGGGGGTTTTTGAAAAACTAGCTATCACAATTTTAAATTGTGATTGTAATCATAAGACTCCAGTACTTTATGAATCCATGATCACTATTCCAGAACTATTCTTCTCTCCTATATCACCTCCTGTTCCTTCCTCTCAACAGAGAACCTCACCTCATTCTTTATGGAGAAAATCAAAACCTTTCACCATGAGTACTTCTTCTCCACCTCCTCTATTCAACATCTCAAAACCCCATTCTCTCCTCCTTTGCTCCATTCTGACAAAGAATGTCAGAGCCAACCCCTCTCCCTTGATCCCATTACTTTATATTTTCCCTGGAAAATTGGACTCACAGTAATCCCCTCTTTCTCTTTCTAATTTTTAATCTTTGTCATTGGTTATCCCTAAATAACCTTCTCTTGACCCTTCATCGCCTCTGATTGTCATTCTATGTCTTTTCTCCCACATTGAAACTCCTAGAAAATGTCTTCTATATTGCTAACCTTTTCTTCTTCTCAGCCCTTTATAATGTTTTCTGACTGCATCATTCTACTGAAACTGCTTTCTCCAAATTACCAATTATCTCTTAATTGCCAAATCTAATTGCCTTTCCTCAATTTTCACTCTTTTTGACCTCGCTGCAGTATTTTATATTGATGTCACCACCACCACCTTCTCCTGGCTATTCCTCAGCATTACATTTTCATGACACTGCCCTTATGGTTTTCCTCTTACTCATGTGCCTGATCCTTCTCAGTCTCCTTTACCAAATCATTATTCAGGTCTTGCCCCCTAAAACCCTAGATAGCCTCCACAACTCTGTCCTGGGCAGTTTTTGTTCTATATTCTCTTGGTGGTTTCATTAACCTTCATGGATTTAATTCTCAAATATATAAAGATGACTCATATCTGCATAATCAACCCTACTGAGTGCTAGGCATGCATTAACAATTGCCTATTGGATATTTCCAGTTGGATGTTTGGTAGTTATATCCAAAATGTGAAAAAGATAATTTATTATCTTTCTGCAAAAATCTTTCCCTTTTTCTAACATCCACATTTCTTTTGAGGCCTACACTATCCTTTTGGACAAAGAGTCATTTTATCCCTGAAGCTGACCCCTGCCTTGCTCCCACATATCCACACAGGTGAGGAATTTTATCATTACTAATTCCACAAGATCTCCTATATTCTAGCCCCTTCATTTGTTCCACCACAGTCCTGGATCAGGCCCTCATCACCTCTTAACTGGAATATTACAATTGTCTCCATATTGATTTCTTTCTATCAGATCTTTTTCCTCCCCAAATTATCCTCTGCACAGCTGTAAAATTGATATTTGTAAAGCACAGATTTGATCCTGTCTCTTTCCTGCTTAATAAGCTCTAGTGGCTTCCTTTTGC
Source organism: Macrotis lagotis (assembly GCF_037893015.1). Taxonomy (NCBI): domain Eukaryota; kingdom Metazoa; phylum Chordata; class Mammalia; order Peramelemorphia; family Peramelidae; genus Macrotis; species Macrotis lagotis. The sequence continues at coordinate 435,423,674 of NC_133658.1, read as the reverse complement.
TTCAGGGCAATACAATATATAAACTCCCCCTTGAGTCATTTAAAGTTTTTAAACGACTCTGGCTTACCATTTCCAGGCTTGCAACATATCGTTTCCCTTTATGTTAACTATGTTTCCTTTTTTTTTTTTTAAGGTTTTTGCAAGGCAAATGGGGTTAAGTGGCTTGCCCAAGGCCACACAGCTAGGTAATTATTATGTGTCTGAGGCTGGATTTGAACCCAGGTACTCCTGACTCCAAGGCCGGTGCTTTATCCACTGCACCACCTAGCCGCCCCATGTTAACTATGTTTCAACCAAACTTGCCAATCTGTCCAATCAACTTGATAGGATTACAGGGTGTTAGGACCTACATTGTGACCCATTGAGATACAGTCCTAAAGTATGAGGGGAGTAAGAATTTAAAAATGAAGGGATAGGGCATTGAAAGACAAAGTTAGCAAAAGTAAAATATACATGATTCAAATCACATGGACCTTATCTTGACTGAGCAACCTCTAGGCTGATTTTAGCATCAGGATTGGGAAATAAAAGTAATTGTAGGGAGAAAGGGCATTGATTATTTTAGTCAGACATAAAACATTTATTAATGTCTGGTCCTGTGCTATGCATAATAGGATGTCTCAGATGCTGTGCTAAGCACTGGGATGCTGAGAAAGGTAAAAACTTGATTTCTGTCATCAAGCAGCTCACATTTTAACAGGAGTATTTTCAAGCATTTGAACTGAGTAGGAACCTTGAAATACAAAGGCAAGGATCCAGAGAAATTAGAAAGATAAATTTATTTAAACAGTTGGAAGGCATTATATGATGATGTAATGCTTATATTTGAAGAAGTCCTTAATGTCTTCAAAGGATATTGAGGGAGTTAAATAAGAAAAGTAGAATTCCTGAGGGTGAGTGGGGTAGATTGATTCTGTGCTGAGAGTTTAGAGAAAGAGAGAAAGGATTAAAGGAATACACTAGTGAAGAAATTAGTAAAAATAGGGCAAAACTTGCTAATTCACATCACAAAAATAGTAAAAACATGAACAAAGGGGAATAGACATCAAATGAACAAAAGAAGTTGAATACATATGCATCTTTTGGTATAAAAAAATACCATATTCAACAGTTATATCAAAATATAACAAAATTTTTCCATCTATGAATAGGGTTCATGACTAAACATGTTATGGGATCATGTACAATGTTGATTATATGAAATTTAAAAGTTTTTGCACAGATAAGGTTTAATGTAACCAAATTAATGCCTTCCATTATTTCCTATTTCTCTTGTATATGGCTTGTTTAGTGTATGTGTGTTTGTTTGTGTGTGTGTGTGTGTGTGTGTGTATATAGAGAGAGAGAGAGAGAGAAAGAGAGTATGCTATCTCCTCAATTAAATAGTAAAGACTCTCTTTTGCCTCTTTTTTATGTTGTTTGTTTTTTGTATCTTTAGAGCTTACAATGTGGTAGGTGCTTAGTAAATATTTATTGATTGACTAATGTAAGGGAAATAGGTAACTGGGAGAAATTCTTTGCAGCAAGTTTCTCTCAAAAAAGTTTCATATCCAAGATATGTAAGGAACTCATTCAAAATTACGGGCATAAGAGCCTTCTCCTATAGGTAAACAGTCAAGGCATATAAACAAGTAGTTTTCAAAGGGAAAAAAAAATGCAACTTATTGACAGTCTTTTGAAAGACAGCTCCAAATCACTAATAATTAGGGAAATGCAAATTAAAGTAATTTTGAAGTGCCATGTCCTATCCAGTTGCCTGTTAAAGATAATTCCAAAAGAGAGAAAAATGACAAATGTAAGAGGGGCCGTGGAAAAGCAAGTACACTAGTGAAACAGGTCAGTGATGCCACAGTGCACAAAGCACTGGGTCAAGAGTCAGGAAAACTTGAGTTCAAATGCAGCCTCAGACACTTAAGAGCTGTGTGACCTGGGCTCATCACTTAATCTCTGTTTTTTCAGTTTCTTCAACTATAAAATAGGGATAACAATGACAACTACCTCAAAGGGTTGTTGAGTTTCAGATAAGATATTTGTAAAGAGCTTACTTGCTTATCAAAGAGCCATGTAAGTACTTCTTCTGTTCCTTTTCCCTAGAGCACTGTTGGAGGAGTTGTGAATCTGTCCAAACCATTCTGGAAAGTAATTTGGAGCTGTGTCCAGAAATTTATTAATCTATTGTATACCCATTTGCCCAAATATATAATTGCTATATATATATATATATATATACATATATATATATCAAAGAAGCCAAAAAAAAGGAAAAGGATATTTATGTATCAAAATATTTATACAGCTCTTTTCATTAACAAAGGGGGAAGGGGTGTCCTAATGGGGAATGGCTTAACAAATTTGGCATATGAATGTAATGAAATAGAATTGTAACATAAGAAATAACTAAATGAACCATTTCACAGGAAACTAATAATACTTTTTATGAACTGATCCAGAGCAAAATGAGGACTAGGAGAACAATTTATACGATGATAGAGCAAAACAACTGAAAAATTAGAACTCTGAACAACAAAATCAAAAACTATGAGTCCTAGAAAGAATGAAAATGAAACATGCTACTTACTCCCTGACAGAAAGGTGATGAACTTAAAATGTAAAGAGACATCTATTTGCAAGGCAAATGGAGTTAAGTGTCTTGCCCAAGGCCACACAGCTAGGTAATTATTAAGTGTCTGAGACAGGATTTGAACCCAGGTATACTCCTGACTCCAGGGCCAGTGTTCTATCCACTGCATCACCTAACTGCCCCTAGAAATATATTTTGAGGGATTTTAAACTATATTTACTTAATTGGGGCAGAGGAGATGAGAGGATAGATGAATTAAAAATACTTGTTACTTGAAAAATTAAAATGCACAGAAAAGAACAGAAGGAAGCGGACAAATTTAGGCATGCAATTTAGTATACTTTTTTTTTAAAGTGAGTGGTATGAAATGGAGGTTCGTGGTTTTCTATACAGTACTCTTTTTTCTTCTACTATTAACATGGAAATGCTAATTTTTGGTGTTTAAGAGCATAATAAAAATGTAAAAAAAGTTTTTAAAGATTTTTGGACTTTTAATATGTGATGAGTGTCCCAAGACCCTGAGAGTTAATACAACTTGCCCTGCTGACCAATTATAGGTGAAAATTCAGAAGTAGTTTTAGGAGTTTGGGTTCACAGAGTTCACAAGTTAGCCCCGCCAGTCATCCAATTTATTCATGGGGGTGGGGAGAACAAGACCAAGGGTTCCTACAGTCAATGATGTGATTGTAAAGCTATGATCTTCTGTGGAACATTGCTTGGAAAAGATAGCCTTAACATGTATATAGAATATTCTCACCAAAAAAAAATGACATTACGTGGGAATATCCGTCAATAGTTATTAGGATCTTGCTGGAGCCCAGCCGTCTATTCCACCTCCTATCCCTCTCCTTCTCTTCAAGCATCTCCATCCTACCGCCTGTCTGTTCTCTCCGCTTTGGGCCCCCCGGCTCCCATGCTGCTGAGGAGGCTTGGCAGGGGGCGTCTCATCACCCTCAATCCACTGTACTGCAGCACTGGGCTCCTCCAGCTCTGCGGGGCGGGCTTTGACTTGATCTTGACAAGTCCGAGGACCCCCAACACGTTGAAGCTTCCTTCCCTCCTTCCCTCCTTCCTCCCTCCTTCCCTCCTTCCCTCCTTCCCTCCTTCCTTCCTTCCTTCCTCCCCTCCTAGAGATGGAAAATTACTGCTACTCCGGACAGTAGGGAAGAAACTAGGGGGCGGGCCTGGAGGCGGGAGGACCCGGGTTCCAATCCGGCCTCAGGCACTTCATAATGACCTAGCCGTGTGGCCCTGGGCAAGCCACTTCACCCCGTTGCCTTAAATAAATAAAATTTAAGAAAAAGGAAAAGAAACTGAGCCCGAGGAAGGTAAGGAACACGCATTTGGTGCCTCGGGTGGCACCGGCCGCGCTTTCTCCGGCTTCTTCTCCCTGGACGCGCGGTTTCCCGCCACAGCAGAACGGGCGGCCCGCTAGGGGGCGCCGTGGCGGATGGGAAGGTCCGCCCCGACACCGCGCGGCTAAGCGGGCCCGGTGAGGAGGCAAGGAATGATCCACACCGCAGGGAGAGGGCTCGGCGCAGCTGCCAGGCGGCAGGGACGAATGGGGGCCCGGCAGCCTCCCCGCCTCTGGGGGCTGCACTGCGGGGCACGCTCCCCCCTCCGGCCCGCCCCACGTTCTCCTCTGGGTCTGGGCACTTCTCCGCGGAGAGGGGAGGCGCGTCTCCTCTCCCCCCCGTGCAAGAACAGCCACATGAGATCTCCCGGAAGTCGTCGCTTGCTTAACCCGGAAGTGTAAGGGAGCCGGGGCACGAGCCGTCTTTGGAGGACGGAGTGTCCGGAGGCCGGTGAGAGCGCGGGGTGGGTGGCGGCCGCGGGGCCGGGGGCCGCGCACGGGCCCGGGCCCGGGCTCTCCGTAACGGTGTGTCTGATCCCCAGGGGCCGCGGGCGCCGCGATGGGTCGCGAGTTCGGGAGCCTGATCCGCGTGCGGCACATCATCTCCTACAGCCTGTCCCCGTTCGAGCAGAAAGCCTTCCCCCACTACTTCTCCAAGGGCATCCCGAACATGTTCCGCAGGGTCAAGGACTCGGCCCTGCGGGTCGCACCCCGTAAGTGCGCTGCCGGGCAGCCGGGCCAGAGCCGCTTCGGCCCCTGCCGCGCCCCGCTTGCACGTAGTCCAGGAGATTTCAGCCCGAAGCGTTGAGGGGACCCGCCGAAGTGGCCCCCCAGGCTGGGCTGCCACTAATGACCCGCGTCTCAGGGCCCTGTGGGCTTGCTTACCCGCTTAGGTTGGTAGTAGCTCTCCCCGTCCTACAGATGAGACTCCCTGAGGTCAAAGAATTTGCCCAAACACATGCTAATTAATGGTAAAAACGGGGTTTTACACTACTTTATCTGTTGGGGGGTTTGGGGGTTTTTTTTTGCAAGCCAATGGGGTTAAGTGGCTTGCCCAAGGCCACACAGCTAGGTCATTAATCAGTGTCTGAGACCGGATTTAAACCCAGGTACTCCTGACTCCAGGGCCCGTGCTCTATTCACTGTACCACCTAGCCGCCCTAGACTACTTTATCTGAAATAGGATATCGAGAGTCTTTAAAATGAATTTGTTTGAAAACAGACTTGGATAAAGTTTTTTTTGAGTTCCATATTCCCTTCCTCTATGAGAAGGCAATCAATTTGATATCAGTTTCTTTTTTTAAGTCAGCTAGGTGGCAAAGTTCTTGGCCTGGAGTCAAGAAGACTCGTGTGAGTTCAAATATGGCATTAAATATGACGGTTAATCCTAATTTCCTTAGTAAAATGATCTTCAGAAGGAAATGGCAAACCATTGCCATGAAAATCTCAAACTGGGGCATGAAGAATCAGACGGGACTGAGCAACAATAAATATTTTAGCTCCTTTAAAGTGAATACAAGATAACCTTCCATAATATCTTTTAGGTTGAGGAATGGTTGTTGGAGGTATTAGGCATAGAAGGGTCATCGCTCAGAGCTACTCTGACAAAATAAAAGACCTAGTATGCAGTAGTCTTTCTATTGTGTGTGCTCACTACTTTTTTTTTTTATTTTGATTTCTAAAGCATTTATAGGCTTTTACTTCATCTATACCTGGGGAACCCAGGAATTTGAGAAGTCAAAGAGGAAGAAGCCATCCGACTTTGAAGAAGAAAAATAAGCGGCTCAGGGAAGTGCAACAGTTGGTTCCCTGGTGGTCAGCTCTGTGACTTGAGGCACCAATAGAAGAAGAGTGTATAAAGATAGTTTGAAGATGAAATAAACTTCACATTTCACAAACTGTGTGGTGTGGAATTTTCTTCTTTTTTTTTATTTTTAAAATTAAAAAATTAATTGAGCAAAATATTCCAGAAACCTTACCTGGGAGGTGCTTTGTATGTTAACATAACACACCTTCCCTTTCTTTCCTGTAAGTACCATCCATTCAGCAGCATTTATTATCTCTTATATGTCAGGCAATATACTGAGTACAGGGGATGCAAAAACAAAATAAGCCTTATCCTCAAGGAATTTTAGGGAGAATTAGCAAAAGATTAAACATAAGTATCTACTCAGAAATTTCTGGATGTAAGTACTAACATTTGAGGACTGGGAAGGATAGGCCTGGCACCTTGAAGGAAGCCAAGAATTCCCATCAGGTAAAGGCAAGGAGAGAGTGCCTTCCAGCTACCACTTCTTTGGAAGATAGGGCAGGAGAGTTTAGGAGGCTTTTTAGCAGGTAGATGTTATCTGAGATTGAACTTCAATAAAAAGGGGGGAGAATCTATGCCAGGTGTGAGCAAAAGTGTATAGAGATGGCAAAAGGGGAAATGTAGTTCGGTTTATTTGGATTTTAAGCTGAGAAGCAAAGAATTCCAAGAGGTAGAAGTCAAGAGGGAGTACATTCTAGGCATGGGAACTACTGTGCAAATGTCAATATGGTGATGAGTTTCCACAGGAGATGAAATAATACCAAATTCTGAAAGCTGTCGGTAAGACAATTTGGCAAATTTTCAAGAGAATAATGTGAAATATAAAGATAGTCTGGAACTAGATTGTGCAAAACTATAAATGCTAAGATGAACAATTTGTATTTTACCCTATGGGTAAATAGGGAACCACAAAAGATTCTTAAGAGTAATGATATTGTCAAATCTGCTTTAGGAAAGTTTATAACTGTGATGAAAGAGATTGTAAACAGACCATTTAGGAGATGTCAGTCCAAGTGAGAAGATGAGATCCCAAACTAGGTTGGTAGAGACACAGGTGCAAAGAAAGATGAATGTCAGAGATGTGGAAGCAGAATTGACAAGGCATGTCACTAGGAAGAAGGAAGAGTCAAGAATGACTCTTGGGAATTTCAGTAACTTGAAAAGCAGGTGATGGTCTCAGAAAAGTATAGAGGTGTTCAGTGGAGTAGACAATTGTGTTTTAGATGTGTTGAATTTGAGATATCCAACGGGTGATGCAGGATGAGCTCAGGAGTGAAAGAGGATTAGATGGGTAAATTTGAAAGTCATGTGCATAAAGATGAACTCATGAGAATTGCTGAGATCAAGTGAAAGTATAGAAAGGGGAAAAAAAGATGGTCCAGGAGAACCTTGGGATATACCTATGGTTGGAGGCAGGATATGAATGATGGAGGGAATGGTCAGGTATATTGGAGCATGAGAAGAGAGCAAGTCTTGAGAGTCAAGAGAGAAGGGATTGGTCAGTTGTGTCAAAAACTGAAGAGAGGGGTGGCTAGGTGACGCAGTGAATAGAGCACCGGCCTTGGAGTCAGGAGTACCTGGGTTCAAATCCGACCTCAGACACTTAATAATTACCTAGCCGTGTGGTCTTGGGCAAGCCACTTAACCCCATTGCCTTGAAAAATCTAAAAAAAAAAACAAAAAAACTGAAGAGATCAAAAGGATGAAAACCAAGAAAGGTTACTGGATTTAGTAGGTAGGAATTGTTGGTCATCTAAAGAAAATGGTTCCAGTCTAGTGCAAAGATTGGAAACCAGAATGTAAGAGGTTTGGGGAGAGGAGATGCCAAAGGAGATGAGTATAGAAAAGACTGGGTGGCATAAGAGTCTTGAGAAGTGATTTAAAACAGCTAGTATGGCAAATAAGAGTTAATTGGGGGGGGGGGGGCTAGGTGGCATAGTGGATAAAGCACCGGCCTTGGAGTTGAGTACCTGGGTTCAAATCTGGTCTCAGACACTTCATAATGACCTAGCTGTGTGGCTTTGGGCAGGCCATTTAACTCCATTGCCTTGCAAAAAAAAAAAAAAACCTTAAAAACAATACTTCAAGGGTTTTGCTGTCACAAAAATGACAAAGGGTGAAGGTCAAATTTGGGGTTGATGTTAAGATAACCAAGAGACAGTTGGAAATGTTCAATTGGAGCTGTCAGGAGGTTTGAGGTGGAGATGTAGACTTAAGAGTCATCTGTATAAGGATGATAATTGGGAGTGGATGAGATTGCCAAGGTAGAAAATAGAGAGGAAAAAGGACAAAGGTGAATTCCTCTTCTCAAGGAACCTGACAACGAAGGAAAGAGAAAGATTAAATATGAAGAAGCAGGATCAAGAAAGGGCTGGGAGGAAGGTATGGAAGATGCAAGGAAGGGTTGATTGAGGGAGTAAATATGATTGGGGTATAGATGAAAAGGCTAGATTTGACAATGTGATGGTGAAATCTGAAGTAACTGAAGGATCAAAGATTGAATATGTTGATTTGTTAAGCAATTATATGACACATTGGGACCAGGCCTCCTCAGTTCGGTATTTGATGCTGGATAGAGAAGATAAATTTTTATGTATTTAAAGAAAACTAATAGATTCCAGGATTCAAGATGAGTAGTAGTAATCTGATTACTAATTGAAGAAAAGATTAGGGGTTTTCCAAATTGAGGAAGAGAGTGAATAAGTACAATTTCTTGAAATCAGAAAAAAAAAGTCCTATTCTCCAAGTATCTAAATTCAATAAAGGAACGAAGAAACAGAAATTGATCAGTCTGGACTAGTTTTAAGATAAAACATATGGGTTACTTGAGCTGTATAATAGTAAAGAAACTTGCATCGGTTTTTGGATCTGACTGGGTTTTTGGTCACCATAAACCTCATTCTTTAGCTAGTCTCTTGTTCTTCATCCTTTGTTTTTGGAGAAGACCAGTGACTTCAGGAGAGTGAAATCTCTACTTGCAAGTAAATTGGATTTAAGTGAAACAGAATTATGTAAAGTTATCGATCTCATTCTCTCCTCCAAGTCATCAGAGTCCGGTGGTCAGAATGACTGGTGATGACTCTGGATACAGTGGGAGATGCTGGCCTTTTTAAACTCAAGGTCCGTAAGCAACAGTTAGAATTGGTCCAGCTTCCCAGCCATGCAGGGAAGCCATGCAATAATGTTTTCCTACAATTCCCATAATTGAATAGAAAGGGAACTGAGCTAGATCCAGAATTGAGTCACAAGATGAAATCAATATGGTTCACTCAATTCCCTCAGCAAGAGGAAGGACACCTTTTTCTGACTAGGAGTACAGAGGATAGAGTAAGCAAGAGATAGTAGGAAGTTAAGAGAAGTAGAGAAAAGAAACTGAGTGACTTCACAGCTCCAGATAGAGGTCTCTCCTCATTAAATCAAAGTAACTGCTGTTTGACTACTCATAAAGGTCCCATGTCTATCAAGCTGTATTTCATAGTTATTCATCTTCATTTTTTCCAACCTTGATGGTTAGATTGCATTCTTCTACATTACTCTGGAGGTTACCACCTAGCTAAAGAACTTCCCTTTAAAAAGCAAATATATATATATATTGAATGTTATATAATTCAATAATTTCAAAGTACTTTTACCCTAGATAATTATGAACTAGGACAGCTAGGTGGTGCAGTGGATAAAGTGACAGGTCTGAAGTCAAAAACACTCATCTTCGGGAGTTCCAATCTGGTCTCAGACTCTTGGTAGTGTGTGGCCCTAGGCAAGTCACTTAACTCTAGTTGTTTGAGCTTTCTCATCTGTAAAATGAAATGGAGAAGAAAATGGCAAATCACCTCAGTATCTTTGTCAAGAAAACCCCAAATGGGGGCACAAAGAATCAGACATGACTGAAAATGAAGCACATTAATCATGGATTCCTTAGGATGATAACTTTAGAGCTAGTCCAACCACCTTATTTTGCAGATGACAAGATGAGGCTCCAGTGACAGCAGCAGGATTTGAATCCAAATATTTGCATATTTGAATGCCAAGTCTAGTTCCCTTTTCTCTACATTATAGTCTTTTTTCAGTTCTTGCAAGGCATTGGGGTTAAGTGACTTGCCCAAGGCCACACAGCTAGGTAACTATTAAGTGTCTGAGGCCGGATTTGAACCCAGGTACTCCTGACTCCAGGGCCGGTGCTCTATCCACTGTGCCACCTAGCCACCCCCATTATAGTCTTTCTCAAAGAATCACAGATTCTTAGTTAAGATGATAGGATCACAGAGCCTAAAGACATCTCAGAAAGGATGGAACCTATAGGACAGACATTCTCTACAGCATTCTTATCACTTGCCACCCATGACTTCCACTGACAAAGTTCACTACCTTCCAGGGTAACTTGTTCCATTTTAAGATAACTCTGATGGCTCTCCTTATATTGAGCCTGGAAATCCCCTGGAAAAATCTGAGCTACCTGTGAAAGAAAGCTTTGGGAGGGGTGGCTAGGTGGCACAGTGGATAGAGCACCGGCCTTGGAGTCAGGAGTACCTGGGTTCAAATTCGGCCTCAGACACTTAATAGTTACCTAGCTGTGTGTCCTTGGGCAAGCCACTTAACCCCATTTGCCTTGCAAAAATCTAATTAAAAAAAAAAAAAAGAAAGCTTTGGGAGTTTTTGCTCCATATTCTAACCTTCTAGTCAGAGAGGAGAAGCACCTAAAGGAATTGAGGTGTTAAGTCTCAAAAAGTCAAGGGTTTTTTTTTTGAGGCAATGAATCACTTAATGTTACTTGCTCAGGGTCATACAACTAATAAATGTCAAGTATCTGAGTCTAAATGTGAACTCAGGTCCTCCTGACTCCAGGGCTGATGCTCTACCCACTATGTCACCTAGCTGCCCCCAAAACTCTTAAGTATCAGTCTGCATAGTGATAAAATTTCAGGTGATCATCTTATCCTTGATCAGATGTTGCTCTCTAAAGTGTCCTCTATTTGAAGACAGTGAACATTTGCTGTTGAGTCCTGTCCAAATCTTCATGACCACATTTGGGGTTTAGCTACTGGACTGGTTTGCCATTTCCTTCTCCAGCTCATTTTATAGATGAGGAAACTGAGGCAAACAGGGTTAAGTGACTTGCCCAAGTCACACAGCCAGTAAGTGCCTGAGGCCAGATTTGAACTCAGGAACTTGAGTCTTTCTGACTACAGGTCTAGTGCTCTATTCACTGTACCACCTTGATGCCCCAGAGACAGTGAACATGTTCTCCCTTAAATCTTCTACAGGTTAAACACTATCAATTCCTCCAGTTGATCCTCATCATTCTGATGCTTTATGTATTTCCTTTAGATCTTGCTTTAAAACCTAAATACTTTTAATAGTTTCAAGAGGTTTTCTATAGAATTATGGAAATTTGACTAACCATTTAAACTGGAAAACCAAAGCAGGTAGAAAAAACATTGCCCAAACTATGATACACAGCTGGCTGATAGGGATTCTGTCTTGAGCTAGGTTATCTTTCTTTCTTTTCTTTTTTTCTTTTGGCAAGGCAATGGGGTTCAGTGGCTTGCCCAAGGCCACACAGCTAGGTAATTATTAAGTGTCTGAGGATGGATTTGAACTCAGGTACTCCTGACTCCAGGGCTGGTGCTCTATCTATTGTGCCACCTAGCTGCCCCAAGCTAGTTTATCAATATACATATCTTAGATAGGTACTGCAGATAGATAATAAGCTAGGTTGAAGATTTAATTAAAATGAAATCAGACTGGAAAAAAATTTAGGAACACATGGAATACTTTCAATCATTCTAAACTAGTCTCACACAGACACACACACAAACACGTGTGCGCACACACACACACACACACACACACACACAAAAACATCACAACACAGTGGAAAGAGTACTTTTTTGGTCAGGGATCTGAATTCAAATTCCACCTCTGAAACTTATCTGCCTTACCTTGGGGTGGTCTTAATCTGCTTCCTTTAATTTCCTCATCTGTAAAATGAGTGAGTTGGAATAGCCAGGAAATGGGCAATGGCATCATAATCAAAGGGTCAGGGATGCCCCAGGGGTCTAAAGTAAGCAAGATCTGGGTCAGAATGTCCTGAGGACCTAGGATTGAATTCAGTCAGGGACCTTTGTTAGATAACTAGAGAGGGAATGAGTGGAGCCCATTATGTGAAGGGCCAGGAAATCAGACCAGTGTCATTACACACACACCTGGGGAGTCCCTAGGAGATCAACTTACAGTTCACAAGAGCTCAGGTGGGACTTTCCAGAGTCTGATGCTCAGGGCAAGGCCTGAAAGCCATAGACCAGCAGGAAGGTAGACACATGATGTCCTGGAGACTCCACAGGAGTCCTACTGAAGACATTGTTGAATGGATTGGGTCTTCCCAGGGGTGAACAAATACAGAAACTCTCTTCCCTGCCTATTTCAGATAATTTTGTCAAAAACAATAATATCAATAATAATATTCATAATAACAACAATGAGACTATACACCAAAACTTTTGGAGTGAAAAATATTGAAATGTAGCCAAAGCAGTAGTTAATAAAAGTTTATATGTTCATCAACAAAAGAGAGAACATGCAAATCAACTGCTAAATTTTCAATGTGAATATTTATATCATAGAAATTGGCAAATGCTGCAAGTTAGAATTCTGTTGATTACATTAAGAAAGTAATGGAGAAAAGGTTAATGCACATTAAATTTAAAAGTATGCTGTACACATACATTTTTCCTCCAGAGATTGTTAAACATATAAAGGATCACTAGATAGCACAGTGATAGGAGGACAGGAATTTGAATTCGGTTTCAGACACTTGATTCTTACTAGCTAGGTGACCTTTAGGCAAGTCACTTAACCCTGATTGCCTCAAATCCAGGGCAATCTCCAGTCATCCTGATTTATATCTGGCCACTGGACCCAGATGGTTCTGGAGGAGAAAGTGAGGCTGGGGACTTAGCACAGACCCTCCCTCCCCAACTCAAATCCAATTCACCTGCTTATCATGGTATCACCCCCCTGATGTCATGTTCTTTGAAAATGAAGGACAAACAGGGGTGGCTAGGTGGCGCAGTGGATAGAGCATGGGCTCTGAAGTCAGGAGTACCTGGTTCAAATCCGGTCTCAGACACTTAATAATTACCTAGCTGTGTGGCCTTGGGCAAGCCACTTTAACCCCATTTACCTTGCAAAAACTTTAAAAAAAATGAACATTATTGTTATTATTATTATTATTGTTATTGTTGTTGTTGTTGTTGTTGTTATTCGAGCTAAGTTGCAGTGTGTCCACTTGTGGCTGATCAGACCAATATGAACTCAGAACACTCTACTAAGGTCAGGCAAAATAGTCTATGTGAACATTTTGGGTGAATTCTCTAAATTTCCTCATCTTGTGTTCATACAGCACTGCAGCTTCTTTAATGAGGGCTCACAGAGCTGGGAGTTCCTGTGTCACAAATCAATCCCAAAGGTCTTCAGAGAGACCTTGAGGGTGTCCTTATATCACTTCTTCTGACCACCATATGAATGTTTGCCTTGTGTGAGTTCCTTATGAAATAGTTTTTTAGGCAGGGGTGCATTCCATGCCCCAATAATAATTATGTTTGTCCTTCATTCTCCAGAAAGACCATGACTTCAGGGAGGTGATGCCATGACAAGCAGGTGAATTGGATTTGAGTGGGGGGATGTGAGGCAATCAGGGGTAAATGACTTGCCCCAGGTCACATAGCTAGTAAGAGTCAAGTGTCTGAAACCAGATTCAAACTCCTGTCCTCCTGATTCCAAGGCCAGTGCTCTATTCGCTGCATCCCCTTAACTACACTCATGCCCCAATAGATAAGTGATCAAAGAATAAGAACAGACCATTCTCAGAAAAATGCAATCTACCAGTAGCTGTATGAAAAAAAAATGCTCATCATGTCTGTACTCTTGGTGGAGCTATTCTATAAAAAATAAAAAATTGGTATTTATCCAACAAGTCACTAAAAGTACATATAACCTTTAGCACAGAGACAGGGGAAAAGGTTCTTATTTGTACTAGAATATTTATAGCAGTATTTTTTTAATTGAAGAAGTAGAAACAAAATAGGCATTCATGAATTGGGGAATGGCCAAATATGTGACAAAGGAATGCAATAGAATTTTGTTGCATCATAAAATATGACTGACAGATTCAGCTCCAGAACTTTGAGTAAAATAGCAACCAATCATGACTTCTCATGGTATGTCTATATTCATATATATTCATATATTTAAACTAACACTTTGTGGTAAGTATGTATTTATATATATTTATATATATATGTATATATATATATATATGTTCAATATACTGAATGTGATAAAAGTTAATTTTTTCATATGGGACTCCTTCTTCCTCTTCTTTGTGTGATCTGGGGCCTCTGCCACAATGGTCTCATCTGGCTCAGAAAATATTATGTTGTAATGTTGTCCATCAGTGTTCTCAGGAATGGAGCCTTCTTTCCAATCTCTGCCCACCATGGAGTGGCAATGTCAAGAAGAATGTGGGTAGCCCTGGTTAAGGACAATGAAGGTACACTAGACTTCTTCCTAGATGAAAGAAAATTGCTTCTGACATATGCTTCATAATCACAGAAACGAAGAAAAAAGCATTGATGAAATCGATAATCCTGTCACAGTCACCCTAGTCTACAATAGTGATGAGGTCAGGAACAACTGTTGTGATGAACACAGTGATGTGATTGAGCTCCTGTAGTTCACTATAAACTTCAGATGCTATCTCCTTTCCTCAGGCTAACTCAGGTTGTGATAAGGAGAGTTTAAGGTATAATGTATATTAGATATAATGAAGTACTCCAGCTCCTTTCCTTAGAAAAGAAATATCTTCCAAGCCTGATATTGGTTGGTGGTTATTACATTAGACAGTTTGGGCAACTCCAAGCTTTTCTATTGGCCCCTACCTACAGTGATCTACATAGAGGTTGCTGAAAGGGTTAGCATAGCAAGCAGATTTTCAAGAGTCTAATGAGAACTATACTCCTTCCCAACATGGTCTGTCCTCTGTGACCTCTCCTAAATAATCCTGGGGCTGGGACTTTGGAAGATGCCTTAGGTTTGGGGGATTGAAGAACCCCTACTGCCTTAGTGCTGAATTTCTACAGTTTTACTAGCAATCCCATAGACTGACCATTAATCGATTTCTTATCAATTCCATGTTTCATGCCCACTTCTGTCTACATAAGCAGAGCAGACCCTCTCACTCCATTCACTGAGTCTCTATGCTGGCAGCAATATTTGCCTGGGCCACAATTTCAGCAATTGGTCAGCCCACACTTACATAGTTGTGTGGCAAGGGAGACTTAAAACTAAAAACTGAAGCCATTCAGAAGGTATTTCACACACAAAATGAGATCTAATTGCCTCTGATCATAGAGTGTACCATACTGTGGGAGGATTGTAACAAGTTTCCAATCTATAGAACTGATTTCCTTGAGGAATTTCAACCCTATCCTTTAGGGAGCTGATTGTGATGTAAATTCATCTTTAAGAGTCAGGTTTGAGGGGCAGCTAGGTGGCGCAGTGGATAGAGCACCAACCCTGGAGTCAGGAGTACCCGAGTTCAAATTACCTAGCTGTGTGGCCTTGGGCAAGCCGCTTAACCACATTGCCTTGCAAAAACAAGCAAACAAACCCTAAAAAAAAAAAAAAAAAAAATGGAAAAAGTCAGGTTTGAATAATTCCCTGTTATAGTCACCTAAAAAAGAATAAAAGGCTGTCAGTGGTTGGAGCCTCTAATTGATTTAACTGACTCAGTAGCAGTAGGGTCTCAGAGATCTCCACAAGACTGAAACTCAGCTGCAGAGAGCTCTCAGCATTGATTGCCACTATATCCTCATGATAACCCTATGGACAGTCTCAGTTCCTATCAAATCTATTTGAACTTTTTTTTAAATTTAAATTGATATTTTATTTTTCCAATTACATGTTATAGTTGTTTTTCAACATTCATCCATTTGCAAATTTAAAAGTTACAAATTCTTCTACCACCCTCCCTTCTCTGCCCCTCCCCCTGGAGGCAAATAGTCTGCAAAAGTTGTACATATACATTTGTAATCCACACCTAGAAAAAAATGGAAAAATCAGTTAATCGATGACTTAGACATGGATCAGGGAAGTCTCCTTGGTTGGGGCTCTCATAGCTTACTATTCCCACCCCACCCCACTGCCACCCTGGGAAAAGTTTTATCACTCGTTTCATTACTCTCTGTCAGGATGCTGTCTCCCTGCTTCAGTGATTTCTGAAGTGAATTCTGTTTTCTAATTTTGCAAATACTGTCTGACTCTGTGAAGTGTATTCAGGTTCAGGTGTTCTGTGCCAAATCTAGTCACTGAAAAGCAAATACATTTTGACCTTTGCTTAAGTTTTCCTTGGAAAAGTTTTTCCATTTCTGGGACTTCAATCTTTCATTAATCTCTCCTCTTTATAGCACTTACATGCTATTTTTTCTCATTCTATTGTTTCAATATCCATCCATTGTTACCACCTAATAAACAGAAAGATATTTTAAATAGCTATTCAGTACCCTTTATACCAAAACTTTTAACCAATTTTGCTGTAAATACTGTTTTCTTCCTTTGCAAGGGGACTTCACAGAATCTTAAATCAGAAAGATACTACTGTAATGATTATATAGTCCCCAGTTCCTATTTTATAGGAAAGTAAGATGAATCCCAGAGACTGGAAGTGATATGTCCAGTATCAAACATCAAGTTAGTGGCAAGCTAGGGGTAGAACCCAGATCTCCCAGAGAGAGGTTTCAAGGCTCTTTCCAATATACTATACTGATTGGGAATGATTTTAATCTTGAGGAACCTCTGCTGGGTTCACCGGGACTGAAGTATTAAACCCACTCCCTGTTCTGTATACAGTTAGGACTGGGTTTAGTCTTGGGGAATATTCTCACACATTTCACTCTTTTTACCTAAGAAACAAATTTATTTATAATTTAGGTTTTGGCTTACATCTAGGGTTGCCACAAAACAAGAGAAGAAAAAGGTATTCCATGGAAACTAAGGGGATGTCCATCAATTAGGGAATGGCCAAACAAATTATAGTATATGAATGAGATGGAATACTATTGTGCAGTAAGAAATGATGATGGGAATAAAAAAATTTTTTAAAAAAAAGAAATGATGATAGGGAAGGTTTCAGAAAAATCTGGGAAGTGGACTTCGCCTGGGTGAGATTGTTTTCTTTTCATGTTAAAGCTGAGACTACACTTCACAACCAGCTAGAGAATTCATTTACTATTGGATATTCTCTGGTATGTTATAATAAAAGAACTTCTCTAAAGTCTGTTTGCTGTTTTTACTTTGATTAAATGAGTCTACTCATCAAAGTTATTTATGATGGTCTTCTGTATGACTACTGTTTGGTGGGAAAGGGCTAAACTAGCACCATATTCTAAGAGTAGGGATATTTAAAGAATGACAGACAGAGATAATTTATAACCTCATACCCATTTGGGGAGTGTTAATTTCTCAACCCCTACTCTGGTTTCCACTCCACCAACCCCTCCTTCCCCCTGTCCCCCAAAACTCATCTCCAAGAAATTCATTATTATGGAGATTTCTTCAGCTTTTGATTCATCAATGCCCTCAATTTCCTCTACCCCTCTCATTGGAGAACTGGAAAGGTAAGCAAAAAATCACCTCCCAAAGCCTTCCTTCAAAAAGGGCTCAGAAGCCCAGCCAGTTCTTCATTTCCCATCAGCTTTACTGCTTGGTTTTAACTCAACCATCATCATGTCCCCATGTCATGTACTGAAGTTTCCTGAGTTATATGGCAAGTGGATGTTATCCCCAGAAGTTCAAGGACACCATCACTGTCCATCTTTATTAAGGTGAAGAAAATAAGACAATGATGGGGGGGGGGGTTCTCTCTCATTCATTATAGGCAAGATTCTTGCCAGAATCCTCCTTAATAGACTGATCCTTTACTTTTATCATCTACCTGAGAACAATGTGGCTCAAGAAAAGGGCCAAGGAATGCTGCCCGACAATTCTAGGAGAAGTGGCAGAAGCAGAACAGAGGTCAGTCTGAGCAAGGCTGGCAATACTGTCAACTGTGAAGGATTTATGGGAAATTATGTCAAGATTTGGTTGCCTGGAGAAGTTTATTGGTATTGTATACAATTTCATGATGGCAGGCTGCCCTATTTCTGGATAATAGATGATGGATGATGCTCTTGCATTTTCCCAGTCACCAATGACTATCTACTTTTTCCCATGCTTTTTAGTATGATGTTCTCAGCAATTCTGTTAAATGCCTTCAATGAGGACAAACCCAATATCAAGGTCAGCTACTGCACTAATGGTAAATTGTTTAACTTGAAAAGACAACAAGCCAAGACTAAAGTGGAGGGAGACTTGGTGCATGATTTTCTATTTGCAGATAATTGTGCACACAATGAAGACTCTAAAGCTGAGGCACAACAAAGTATGGAATAGGTCTGTTGGTTGCGCTAATTTTGGCCTTACAATTAACATTGGGAAAATACCAGCACTCCACCAGCTAGTACCATACTATCCATGGAGTTTTAGAATGCTGTGATTAAGTTCACTTACCTTGGCAATATGCTCTCCAGAGATGTACACATTGATAATGAGGTTGACAAATGCATTGCCAGAGCTAGCTCAGTGTCTAGAAGATTCCAAAGAAAATTTCAGGAGAAAGGAGATATGAGATTGACCATCAAACTGAATGTCTACAGAGCTGATGTGCTGAATTCACTGCTGTATGTCTGTGAAACTTGGACTATCTACCAGTGGGATGTAAGGAAGCTGAATGGCCTCCATCTGAATTATCTTAGATAGGATCACCTGGCAAGTTATGATACCAGACACCGAGGTCCTTTCTTGAACTAAACTGTCAAGCATTCAAACACTATTATAGAGAGCATAACTCCAATGGGCTGGCCATGTCATACAAATGCCCAAATATACACTTCCCTAAAAGACTATTTTGTAGAGAACTCATACAAGGCAAACATTCATATGGTGATCAGAAGTGATACAAGGACACTCAAGATCTCTCTGAAGAACTTCGGAATTGATTGCATCCCATGGGAGACACTAGCACAGGACTGTCCAGCATGATGTGCTCTCATCAAAGGTGATATGCTCTGTGAACAAAGCAGAATTGAAGTAGCCCAAAAGAAACACAAGATACATAAATTTAGAGAATCCACCCCAAATGTTCACATGGTCTATTTGTGCCTGACCTGTGGTAGATCACTCCAAGCTTGTAGTGGTCTGGCTAGCCACAACTGGACACAATGACTCTAACATAGTGAAATCCTTTGGGTCTTTTTAGAGAATGAAGGACAACAACCAATCTTTTCTCTACCATTGCACCCTCATTCACATTCCTGCCCCATCTCCAATTTTCTAATTTCTTTTTAGTATGTTGTCTTTTTCCAGTAGATTGTTAAACATCTTGAAGGCAGAGGTTGACTTTTTTCTTATTTGGATCCTTAGCACATTGTCTGGCACATAGCAGGTAAATGTTTACCATATTGTAATATTGTATTGCTTAGGAAAGACTGCTTAGTCTCTGAAGATCTGGATTCCACTTCTCAGATAGGCAACTGATGTGGCAGACACAATTCCTACTTTTGGCAAAGGTGAGCTATACTTCAGATTATATCTTCTCATGATACATCAAACCACATCTATATAAATTTAGACAGCCCCGCCTCCATATTTTACATAATGGTGATTTAAGAATAGGAATAGCAATATTATCATATTTTCAAGTGACATAGAGATTAGAGTGAGGGTTAACTGCTATTTGATAGTCAATTTTGTTGAGTTCAAATTTTCTATCAGATATTTACTAGCTGTGGGACCCTGGGCAAGTCACTTAACCCTAATTGTCTAGAGGGAAAAAAGGATAGTCAATCCCAAAAGATCTCAATAAGATAGAATGATAAGTTAAATATAATAAAGTGAAATTTAATGAAGAGAAATGTTAAGTCCTATTTTTGAGTTCATTGAGATTGCAATAGATCATTGTGTAGATGATTCTTATAAAGTTTTTGTAGCAATAGAAATAAATTTGTTCAATGACCTTTTGAAAATAATCATTTAGGCAAGGGATAAAACTGAGAGATATTCTTACTATAAGATATTGGCTTACTGTGATGAAGAGATCAGGACAGAATCCAAGTTGAAGAGGGATTCCTTGTGGATACTGAGATCCTCCAGATGCTGTTGTACATTCATATTATTGAGATAATTCCATCAAGACCAAGAGCATTACAAAGCCTCCTGGAAGAAATTTATAATAAGCTAAATTTTAGCCTGTCCATTCACACAGGGAAGATCAAGTAGATAAAGAATATCAATTGCTTAGATTTCAATTTTTATTTGTATAGGGACCCTAAGGGTCTGTACAACAGCATATATATGGGACAGCTATTACAGATGAATGAGCTGAGGCCCAGAGTTGATTAGAAGGAAAATGGATTTGATTGGTTTGGGGAATTCTAGAAGAATGAGTCCCACAATGAGAGCTCCCTGGCAGTCTTCCTTTGGCACCCCATTTCCAGTTGTGAAATAATCAAATTTCTTGGCTTAGTAGGCCCATAGACAAGAATTTGTGTCTATTTCCCATTCCTTCCAGTACATCATGTTATTAGACCCCCTTGCTTATCTAATCTGATTTGTGTACTTGTCCAGTGTTTACTGAGTTGCCAAAGAATCTCCCTTCCTGCCCCTCAATCAGAGCTCAGATAGAGGGGTATGGGAACTGACTATTTTTATCTTTCAGCATTTACTGCCAAGCGTACCTACCCTAGAGCTGAATTAGATTTCCCCTCCCTCCTCATCCAGTTCATGTGTGGGCATGCTCACAAGATGGGGAGTTCTAGTCAGAGGAAGCTTATTGGACGTGTTGCAAGAGTGGAGTGTGGGCCACACAACATCTTGATCCTAAAAGTAGCCACTCTTGTGCAGAAGAGGGACCCAAACTTTCTTTTGTAATGGAGCTCACTGACTCCCTCCTCTGCATTCCAAGTTTCAGCAGTGCCTGACCTTGTCCTTGGCAGTTTCAGGTGGCTTCTGCTGCTCAGACACATGCCCTGTGGCCTCTGTCACCACAGAGATAAAGAACAGCTCATCATGGAAAAGAACAAGCAGCTCTAAATCGCACTGAAACTAAGCAGATGCAGGGAGAATCAAATATGTAAAATGCTCTTTGGGAATGTGCCTTTTAATATAGGTTGAATAAATGAATGAGAAAATAACTATTAACCATTAACTATGTGACAAGCTCTATATTAAGGCCTGGAGATACAAATAAATTTTTAAAAAAGTTCCTGGGGACAACTAGGAGGTACAGTGGATAGAGCACCTGAAGTTAGAAGGAGCTGGGTTCAAATTTGACCTCAGATACTTAACAATTGCTTAGCTGTGTGACCTTGGGCAAGTCACTTAACCCCATTGCCTTAAATAAATAAAATTTAAAAAAAAGTTCCTGCTTGAGAGTAGCTCAAACTCTACTTGGGGGTGACATAGAGGAGGGTCCAACTGTAAGGTGGATGGAATTATCAGCTGTCCCAAGGGTGCGGCAGATGGGTATTATGCCAAACTTCAGAATGACTCCCTATTTAGAGTGATGCCACTTGGATTCCTCTACCCTTCCCTAGGAATGCTGGTTTATATAATCCTCAAATCATGCATTTATTTCTTAACAATGAAGAGCAACAGAAAGGTTGTGCTCCTCTCCCCTAAAGTTGCAACACTCAGTGTTAGCATTAAACTACATTGCCCTATTCGGATATCCTTGAGATGCATGTAGAATAAAAGACTGGATTGTAATGTCCTATTGCCAGGTCCATGCCCCCATTTTCTTCTTCTATTCCTGTCACTAGTATAAAGATTGTGATATGATTCTAGGGCAAAGTGTTAAGTTAAAGGTCATCAGCCTTTCCAGTTTTCTTCAATTAATTTAGCTGTCATGATTTGTACAGAGATGAAAGCCTGATGAAGAGAAATTGTAAAATTTTCTTATCCCAATTTATTCACTTCTTTTTCTGTGAAGCTGATGGGTATAAGGTTAGGCCTCAACTGTTTTAATTTATATTCCTCTTATTAGTTGTTCATTGGAACATTTTCAAATAATTGTTGATAATGGCTTTTCTTCTTTTGAGAATTGCCTTTTTATATCTTTTATTTATAATGACTCTTGTTCTTATATATTTCAAACAGTTCTCTGTTATCTAGACTACTTACCACAGCTAGTGTGGTTTGATACAAACTAAGAACTAAAATAGGCAGTTAGGCCCCATGGATAGAGTGCTGGGCCCGAAGTCAGGACATAGAATCTATATCAAAGTAATCTCTGTAGCTGTCTAGGAGAACCATAATAGGATTTTGGGAAGCTGACTGGAGCTGCTTTGAAAGAAGGTTTTTTTTAAATTTTTTTATTTTTAGACTTTTGCAAGGCAATGGGATTAAGTGATTTGTCCAAGGTCACACAGCGAGGTGATTAGTGTCTGAGACCAGATTTGAACTCAGGTTCTCCTCACTCCACTGCACCACCTAGTTGTCCCTAGGTTTTTGTTTTTCAACAAAGTGGAGATAAGAATGGAATGAACTCTCAATAAGACAATGGTGTGAACTAGACTTACACTTAAGGTGTGCTGCCCACACTAGATGCTACATCTTCTTACTTTGTACAACCTGCAGAAAGCAGCTTCTTTAATTAATAAATGTGTGAGAGGCCATCAGTAGTGTAGTTCCATGGAGATCTAGGATTATGATTGGGAATATGCTCCAAAATTACTAAACAGGAAAATTTCTTCATCCTGTTTTGGGGGCTCTCCTCTTCATTCACAGATTTCTATGTGATTATGACACAATTCACACAGTGGACACATTGAAAATATTCAAGAGGTTGGTTAAGACCTCCCCTTTTTAAGTGTTCAGTTCCATTGTCTTCACCTTCTCAACTGCCCTCACTACTTCCACAGAAAAGGAAGGAAAAGGGGCGGCTAGGTGGCGCAGTCAATAGAGCACCGGCCCTGGAGTCAGGACCCATGTTCAAATATGACCTCAGATACTTAATAATTGCCTAGATGTGTAACCTTGGGCAAGTTACTTAACCCCATTGCTTTGCAAAACCTACAAAAACGAAGGAAAAAACCCCCGAGGGATTTTACATGTGTGGGACCCAGGACTTGAAATTAAGAAGCAAGAGTAGGATGTAGTTTTAAAGGTCTGTAGTCCCTCCCTGCTTCAGGTTCTTTTTTGCTGTAGGAGCATCACTAACACTCTGAAATTTGCCTGAATTGTAATGCCCTCTTGCCCATCCCTAGGCTTGGCCAGCAGCTTGAAGCTCCATACCACAAACCTCTGAGAAACAGATACTACCAAAGGCAGTTGAAATTTCTTTTTCAAGTGGGGCAAAGTAGATTTTAATCATGCCTGGGAGTATTAAAATAGCTTATGATGGAGCTGAAAAGGGGGAAGCTGAGACAGAAATGAAGAATGCCTAATCCTTTTATAGTTATTTTGAAAAGAATTTCTCTCTTCCTGGTGTACTTTTCCTTATGGCAATATACAGAATGCTAATGATTAGTCAGTAATATACAAGAAAAGTTAGTGAGTTGGTGGGCTTCTTATATAACTTCTTACTTTGCTAAGTGATTGACTCAATTTTAGTTGAACCTCTAGATTCTCTAAAACTATTGTATGCAAAAGATTATAAATTTGTTTTCCCTTTGCCTGTTTTTCATTTTTTCCTTGTCTTGTTGCTGTTTAGCAAATATTTTTAGCACTATCAATAGTATTGATAATGAACATACTTGTTTATTCCTAATCTTATAGAAGAAACTTCTGAATTACTCCATTTGCAAATACTGGCCCTTGGTCTTATATCATTGCTCATATTAAGAAAAAAATCTAGGTTTTAAATAAAAATGAATGTTATGGTCTGTCAAGACTTTTCTGTAAAGATAATTATTTTTCTTGATATGACCTACTATATAGTTTTATTGAGTATGAGCTGATAAAGTGAGAGATGAGCTCTAGAACAATTTATAAAACAACTACACTACACTACACTCATAAAATGAACACTAAAAGAAAAAGGAAGTGGTGGACTACAGATATGGCCAGTGTGTTGATTTGTTTTGAGGATCCACAGGTCTATTTTGTTCTGAGAAAAGGTTTTCCTAAGGATGGATGAAGAAAGTCATTGGGAAATGACAATACTGTTTTTTAAAAAAATCAAAGAAACATTGTTAAATAGGCAGCATATCCACATAGTATTTGAGACTAAAAAATGCACTTATAACAAATAGTTGTTATATGTGTGATATAAAACACACAAATCGTCCTTCTCAGACAAAGATATGACTATTAATGCTATTTTTAGAAGCTAATTACTGGAATGTTTTAATTAGTGACATCAACAGATTATGAAATTCCTTATGTTTATGGCTTGACTTGGACCTTAAAGGGGGGAAAAAAAAAGGTAGGAACCAGGAAAATGTAATTTTTCTTAAAGTGGGTAAAATGCAAACTAGGCCAGTTAGCAACCATTTCAAAGGTCAGGTGAGGAATTGGCAAATAGAATTAGCTTAAGGGGCAGACCTTGAGCAGATTGCTCTAGTAGACATTAACTTATTAAAGTTTCCCTGATCTCTGCTCCAAACTTTGCCCCCTGGAACACGCAGCCACTAATCACTGGGCTGATTTCGACCTATAAAAAGCAAAAGGTTTGTGCTGGCAGCCAAACCTTTCTATACATCGCCATGGGACACCTTAAGCTCTTAGTTCTGTTCATGGTGTGCTTGCTGCTCCTGAGACAGGTAAGAATAAGGGGTAAGCCCTTACAAATCACTGAGCAAATATGTCCTGAGGAAGCTGAACTTAATTCACTTTTAAAATCATTTTTCTACTCTCCCTTCACACTCTTCCCTTTTAGAGTGTCCTTTCTTCATAAGGTTGACCTCTGTTGTTCAATTGCCTGTATTTCGTGTTTTCTTGGCATTTCCTTCTTCAGCTCATTTTAATAGAGGAGGAAATGGAGGCAAACGGGGTTAAATGACTTGCCCAAGGTTACCAAGCTAGTGCCTGAGGAGCTATCTGAATTTAGGAAGATGAGTTTTCTCATCTCCAGACTTGGTACTCCATCCACCGTGCCATCTAGCTGCTCCTGAGGTCGGCCTAAACAAAGGTTCTTCTTATTCTTGTCCTAATCTCACACGGCTGTCGAGGAGGCATTACTTACAGGACATCTATAATGACTGTCACTTTCCACTCTATTCCTTAGGTGGGGGCATCTCCCATGCCCCAGCAGAAATCAGTACAGAGAAGACTAAGAAGGATGACCCCCTTTTGGAGAAATTTCTCCCTCAGGCCTATTGGGGCATCTTGTCATGATAACTCTGAATGTATCACAGGACTATGCAGGTACCTACAATTCTGAGGTTGTGTGAATATATATGTGTGTGGGGGGGGTGGGGGGGTGGGAGTTTGGAGAGAAGGAAGGGTATGAAAGGATGAGAGATAATAGTTAACATTTATATACCAACTAGTATATGGCAGGCACTGTATTAAATCTTATTTGATCCTTATGTAACCCAATTGGCAGGTGGTAGGAGAAAAACCAAGGAAAACAGAAGTTAACTGACTTCCTCAGGGTCACACTGCTAGTAAGGGACTAGGTGTCTTGAGTCTTCATGACTCCAGGTTCCACATTCTAGCCACTGTACCACCTAATAGCCAGAGTTGGCAGAGGGAAAAGAAAGCCTGTCAGGTTCAGAAGATCATAGTTATGACTAAGTTAAGTTTCAGGGATGATCTGCAGTCTAGCCTCCTCGATTGGGGGATGACAAGGAGAAAGGGAGTATAATCATACGCTTGGTTTTTCATGAAAATTACAAATCTGGGACTAGTCAAGAAGGGTCCAGGGGCTGAGGTTCACTTCTCTCTTTTACTTAAATTAGCAACAATTCAAGTGATCTTTTAGAAAAGACAATTTTCACTTTATCTTATGAGATAACAAAACTAGGCAAGACGTGTATTTTATCTATAGTTTTATACATGTGTATGATCAGTGTGTATCTGTATGCATATACGTATGAGCAGAGTCCTGCCTCTGCCTTGTAACATATCTTTTTATCCACCTAGGAAAAGGCGCTGTTCCCTCAACGGGACACAAGAATAACATATTTACTAACGAGAAGAAAGCAGCTGCTTCCAACAATGCTCCGTTCTATGGAATATTGATTATTAGCGGCATAACTACTGGAATTATCTGTGAAGATATTTAATATTTAAAGGCAGATGCATACCTTAACTTTGTGTCTCCATCCCCAACCCATTCTTAAGAGCACGGACATGTAGATGAAGACATTTAAAAATTTTGAACTTAGGAGCCTATATTTTTATATGCATGTATTGTTAAAATTCAATAAATTAAAATTTTTAAATCTTTTCTTAATAATGAAACATCTGGAATTTAAGTTTTTGGGATATGGAATATAGAAAAATAAATCTATTATTTTAGAAGATGTAACAGGTTAGAAAAATTTTCAGTCTGCCAAGTTGGGGAAGACAGCAGTAATATTCTAAAGAATAGGAAAAGTGTGGTAGAATGTTAAGACTTAAGGGAAAAATCTTTAATTTCAAAATCTGTATAACATTGGCCTTTTACTTCATCTTTCCAGTGACAGATCCATGGTTTGTAATTTTGGTACCCACCTACCACCTTTCCAAGTAATATATCCATGTTTTGAATTATCTAAAAAATCCTGTAAATTAATCGAGACAATCCCTACTCTAAGAAGAAAGCTAAGACTCCTGTACTACTTCATTTCAATTACTTGATTTCTATGCACATGAGCACCTGGATTATACAATAATTCTACTGACCAATTTAGAAGCAGGCATAAGGTTTGTGATAAGGCAAAAATTCATTAAAACATGTTTTCAAAGGACATTGATCCGTGAACCCAGTGAAAAAATATAAAATGAGAATGAAAACTAGGAAGAAAAAAACAGAAGTGTAAACTGCACAGCATTTATAAAGTTTAATACAGAAAAATCTATTTGATATTTATTAAACTTAAGTTTTTCCAGTTATGGTTTTGCATTATACAAAGCATTTAATGACACAGTAGTTAAAAAGATCTTTACAAATTGAAATGTGATACCCTTTTCTCCAAATATTTTAATTGCCATAAATTTGTTTAAAAATACACATTAAATGCATGTTTCAGACATTCTAAACTTTCTATAATCTCAATACCACAAAATACATAGAATATACTATACAGATGTGGAAAAATCTAGTTAGTATATAATACTTTGCTCACCATTAACAGCTTTATTACGTGAAATGCACATATTGACTTTAAATCCTAAACTTCCGAGCCCCAAACTATCCCTTGAAATTTAAGTATATTGCAACAAATAAAACTCACAGTATATAGTTTAAGTTTTGGTTGAAAATACCAGATGCCTAAATAATTTGGATAAAACAAATGTAAAACAGGGACTTGAGTCATGTACAAAAAAAGACATCTTGTCAGTCATTAACAATATCTTTTCTTTAGGATCAACCAGGGCTTACAAGTTAGCTACCCTCCCCAGCTTCCCCCTTCAACATCCCCCCAAACAAAACAAACAAAAACAAAACAACAACAAAAAACCTCAAACCCTTATTCACCAAATAATTATTTCAAATAAGATTAAAGGATTTTCAATAAATATATAAGCACTTCATCCTCCATATACAAAACCGCTTAAAATCATTGAAAAGGGAGACCAGATACAAATTCTAGGAGCTGTGCTTGCTAACACCATGTCTGGTCTTAAAAGGTTAACTTTTAGGCATTCATATCAATGCAGTCAACTCAATGAGTTCCACAATACTGATGAATGCTCAACTGAATAATTTGCTAGGTTTATGCATAAAGTCACAAAAACAGGGACATTTTTTGAAAGTCTACATCACCAGCTAGTGGAATAAATATGGGCCCTCATGGCATAGACTTGAAAGGCATCATTTCTGGTCACTTTTTCCTGATGAAATAAAACAGGTAGAAAATTTCATAGGTGAACAATTATAATTAAACCACATTTCTGGGCAGCCTTTTCTTGATCATTTTACAACATGTTGAATAATTGGTATAGGAAAGATTATCCTCCAACGGTTATTTAAAAGCATGAGAACCAGTCTGCAATTTTAAGATTTTCACAGGGCATCTGTTTACATCTAACCTTATAACTCCCAGCTTGACTTTTTTTTGTGGTAGAAGCATCAAGTTTCTTCAACTAAACTGTTAATTTAGCGATCTAATGGAGCCTAGTAATAAGTACTTTAACCTTTAAATGCAGTCTTAACAATGATCTTCGGACAGGTGACTTCTGCCCTTCAACTAACTGCTTAGCTCTGATCTCTGGAGAGCCAAATAGGTTCTCCATTAGCTGAGTATAAGAAACAAGCATGTTTAGAAATCACCAAACCTCAGCAAACTAATATAAAAACTGTTGATGACAACTTACTGTCAAGTAGGGAGTTAGTGCACATATCATTTATTTTAATGCAGAATTAGTCTGGCTCCATACTGCCTATTACTGGGGGGGGGAAGAACCTACTTCTCTGCCATACTTTATACTAAAGCTAGAAATAATGAAATCTGTGTTTCAAAGAATTGAGGAATTCTAGTCATAGACTCTATAAGGTTGTACAATGGTTTACTCCCCAGTGGGGTGAGTTCATTTAAAACTTGGACTTGCTCAGGCTTAACATAAACTACTTCATACAAAAATCCCACTAAGTGCACCTGTGACAAAGCAAAATATTATATAAATAAAACACACAATGAGGCCATTTTTATCCAAATAGCAATTGGAAAATTAAGACTCCTCTCCACCCAATCCCACCCCACCCCCCACCCTCTAAAGCCCTGACATATTAATAAAGGGCACAGATACATTTTAGAATGAGCTTACTGCAAATAAACTCTTAATCTAAAGGAATACACATTGCACTCTTGTACATTACTATGCAACAAATGTCACTGAATAAGTGACAGAAGTGTCACTGAGAAAGTGACTTAGATCAATTTAATAAATAATGTGGAAACGGGTGCACTAAGCTAAAAACTACACATATATACTTTAGACAAACTGATTTCATGGTTTTTAAAAAATACATTATATATAAAGTGAGTATGTGTACATAATTCTAAAGATTCAAACTGCTCACTATCACACCAAGAAGAGTGCAGAATGTACTCCTTTTATGGCTAAATCATCTTCAACCAAAAGGACTGGGGTTACACTGGATTCACATGGATCATCATTATTATTATTATTATTATTATTATATGAATGCCAAAGTCTTGAGCTTTAAAGAGTTTTTTTCTGTAATTTTTGCTTCACAAGGAGAAACCCAGCTGTTTATAAATCAAATAAATTCCATAATATTGTAAACTTTCTATCAGCCAATATAAAAATTATGCGTCTGAGTCAGCATGGTCTGAAATGAATATTATGTTTCTTTAATTAAAGAAATAGATATAAGGAAAAGGATTTAGTCAAACTACAAGTGGTTCAAAGTGCAACACTGATATATAAATATATATATCGATCCACAATAATAGGAACCCTCTTGGTAAAATAAGGAGTGGCCTTTTCCCCAAATGTTCATTATTTGAGTCTGATTTGCACTGTTGGTTTAGGCCAGAGTTTTTCAAACACCTTCTTTGGCAGACATATGTACAAATCTCATCCTGTGTCACAGCACAGAACTCCTAAAAAGATAACCTTCTTCAAGGTTTTTTTTAAAGGAGGGAGTACTAGTACTGTCAACAACAATCACGGATAAGTCGTCTCACTAGGTGGAAGTCACAGTTCTGCCTTTTGAAGCAGGATTGAAGGGGATGGAAGAAAAAAACATCTTGACAGGTGAAGGCAGTGGCTGTGAAGAAAGGTTCCATCTCATGAGGTTGGGGTCCCTGTGGCCTGGCTCAGCCAGGTTATGTTGAGGCTCCCAGGTTGAAAAAAGCATTGCTGGACATGACAATGTTCCATACTTTGGTTGTATATAAAGGGTAAAATGTTAGCTAAATCATGTATGTTTGATAGGAGGCAGACAAAATTAGTCTTTAATGAACTATGTGAATCGGTTTGAAGAGTTGTATTTCCAAGATGATCTATATATTAAAGATTAGACCAGCTTTTTGTTATTAGTTATATTCATTTTTAAAAGTTAAACAAAAAAGTCACAAGAAATTTGAGGTGGAATGGTCACCTACAACAGAGTCAAATATCCAGATTACTGCAGACACAGAGACAGGGAAACCATATACTACACATTGCTATTGGGGTTTCTGCCAGAAACCATGGCATTTGAAATAGACAATTTCTCAGACCTAAACTTTCTATTGCCCATTACTAACTGAAAGGAAATATTCTTCAATTGAAAAGAATTCACCACTCCAGTATGAATACATTTTAAAGGAGAATATTTTAGTGCAGCACCATTCACCATAAATTTACACCACCCATACACATACATAGACACAAACACACACACACACACACACACACACACACACACACACACACACACACACACACAACACTCACCCACATCCACACACTCACCTGACCATCAGGCCATACAAGGGTATATTAAAACACATTGGGCCTTAAAGTCTCCCTAAGACACTGTGGAGCTAAAAGATTGAATCTGCTTTCATACTAGTTGAAAAACTTCTTACTAAAAAATCATTATTGACTTTACAAGAAGGTTATCTTTTGAATACAGCCCCTAACAGTCTCTTTCTCACACACAATCACACAGATTAAATTCAGAAGGGTGCTAAACAGACAGAAATCTACATCAGAGGAAGGTTTTCAATTCAGCATTGGTCTGCTAACTTTCCCTTCTCTAAGAGTAGAGAACCATCTTTTTTTTTTTTGGAAGTACAAAACAATCAAGGAAGCCCTACAAATATGCAACTATAATACAATAAAAGCTTGCTAGTTTGTAAAATATGAGTTTAAAAGACCAAACCCAGAGGATAAACTCAATGTTGTACAATGTTTACAACTCAACATTCAATTCCTTTTTTTTTGCACTTGCCATCCTTTTGGCACGTGATGATGATCCAGAAATTGAGTGCAATCTTTTTTTTTAATCTTCCTGAAAGTTTATGTTCATTTCTGGTACTGGGAGGAAAATCTGCTCATCTCAGCCTTATGTAATCCAGACTCACTAGATTTAGACTAAGTCACTATACTAAAGGGTTACCATTTATAAAAGCAATTATTTTTACAGTTAGTCCTAAAGAAATATTTAAAAGGAAATGAAATTTTACATAACTACTGCACAAAACCAGCTGTACACAGTAGACCTGGTCCTCCTGTGACGCTTCGTCTGTAAACAGTCCATCAAGTCTTCATCTAAATGTAAGATTTAAGGCACACCAGACATGATAGGGGCACTAAGCAAAGTACAAACAGTACAGTTCTCACCTTGTATTCCAACAAGCACCTTGTATGGAAAGGTACTTTGGTGCACAACTTTTACAAAAGCAGCCATTTCAAACCCATGGAGGGCTCTCCTTTTACATCAGTAAGATACTTCTCTAAAGTGAATATTCTGCTCCCAACAGAAACAATTATCACTCATTGGGGGCCTTCATAATACAATGGGGTAAATACATGATTAAAACAAGTTCTATGTCTCCAGATTAGAACGGTTTTTCAACTTTGCTTAAAGTTGTAAGGTAAAATAGGACATACACAAACTCCAGCCCATTTCCACAGCAGTCATTGTACGCGCACATCAGAATATCACAAATGAGTTGATAAAGATAAAATAAAGAGAATTCTGAAGATGAACACGAATGAACAAAATGTCTAATTTTTCAGTCATTGGAAGAGATTCTAGGAGTTCTATAATCCATTTTTTTCGATGGCATATGATACTGTTACAATGCAGTATCAAGTAACAAAAACAAAGAATAAAGTTTCAACAAAATTAAGGTTTGTCAAGATTGTCCTTTCAATAAAAAAAAAATTAACTTCTAAATGATGTACTTCTCCCAGAGTCCATGATCTTACCCGATCTCTTTTATAATTCATGAAAAGTAAGTAACTGTAACACTGTGAGACTGCTATGGTATTATTGTAATGATTCATAAAATAATAACCCATCTTGAATCAAACATGATTCCCCCCCCCCCAATCTACAATGCTATATTTCTAATGTTTAAATTTCTTTTTCATGTTCAAGAACCTTTCTGGGTCCTTTTCCTTACTATTAAGTACAAATTATGCAATACTAAAACTGTAGTTGTCATTTAAAATATGAGTAGGAGGCAGCAGTCATGTTAACTACATGTCTCTACATTTAAGAATATAATGATCCTTTTTTTTACAAGTTCTACCACATGGAGACATTACTGAGAACAAAGTTTAAAGTATATAAATAAAAGTGTCTGCATGAAATTTCTGCTAAGCATTTGGTAGGATAAATTTATAGGTAGAAATAATTATTAAAATAGTCCCACCAAACTGGGCAGTTAAAAATTAAAATAAATATGATTTAAATTGATTACTTATGCATTACGACTAGAATTCCAATCCCATTTCAGATCAGTTAAAACTGCATCTTATTAATATGCTGCAGATGTAAAAATACTTAAATAACTTTCCAAAGAGGGAATACCTTAGGAGTCCATTAACATGATGGCTTTGGATTAAAAACAACAACAACAACAACAAAAAAAACAAAACAAAAATACAACTTTTACATGACAGTGAGGCAGAAGCATTCCTTGCTCTTAGTGTTGACTAAGCAGTGTTATGGCAGTCTTCCTTATTGATATGACACAGTGTTGTGGAGAAAAATCAGAGGCAACGAGAATATGTTCTGGGTAAGAATCCTTCAGTTCAAGATATCAATTTGGCATCCAGACGAAGCCAGTGAAGTCCCTGCCGGGTATAACGAACTAGGTCTGTCATGATGCTTGAATTAAAGATGAGAGGACCCATAACTTTATCCAGTTCAGCAAAGAACTCTAAAATGAGCAAAAACATTAATTAAATCACGTACAATCTCCTATGTGACTGCTATGTCATCTGGCAGGCAGTATAGTAAAATGAAATCCATAATTTATAGGAAAAAAGAATTAATTTTTTTCTTCCTCACTCTGAGAAATATTAAGCAAAGTTTATTGAGAATAGTTATTTTTCAAAGGAACATTCTACCTCAGGCACAGATTTACTAAATCTCAGCATCAGAAGAGATCTAATCTAAACCTATCCTGATTAGAAACTTTAAACCAAAAATCCTAGACAAGTGGACACTAAAACAACCAAGGTGAAGTCCTCTGGTAGAAGAAGAATCCACTCTCTCCAAAAGCAGCCCATTCCACTTATGGATGTTTGTTTTTCATCAGAATTTGCTGCCAGAGTTACATTTACAGGCAAATGTACATTTTAGTGAACTTGACAGAACACCAAATCTAATATTCTTTCCTTTGTACTAAAGTGCCTTAGGAAATCTTCCATTTTCCAATTCAATTTGGTATTGTTTTCTTTTCCCTTTTACTTGGAATATAAAGATTGGTATTTAGCATAAATCAAGATGAAATAGCCAATTTTAGAAGATGCCTTTTGCCAACAAATTAAGTAGATATTTTCATGAATATTAGATATCTCAGAGAAGTTGGGATATATTCCTGTGACTACTACAAAAAAAGCACGTTAAATTATTTTAAGCAAATTAAATTAAAAATATATCTTATGTTTTAAATGCTAGTACAGTGATTATATTATATATCTTTCTGAAGATCTTAAAAAAGTATCACTCTTCTCATGATAGATCAATAAGACGGGTTTACAAAAAACTCTTTACTCATTTTTCCTAACTTTGTTACCAACTCAGATTACACTCTCTCTATAATGTAATAGATCTTTGTAGGCCACCTTCTAACAAGCTTTTCCTGATTCAGCCAAACTGGTCTTTGGAAAAGGAGACCACACATTATGTTGTCCCTTATCAGGTCTACAACCAAAATCTTTGTTTTCCAACTTCATAGAAGCCATGGATCTTATTCTATACAGGAATGTATATACAGAGCTTAACTCCATGCCACAGAAAAGGAGAACAAATGTACCATAGTATATGTTTATAAAACCTAGAAATCTATACATTAATGTTATCAATCCCAAAATAGATTTCACAAAATGAATACCAAAATTTTAAAAATACTAATACTTAAAATGAACTATTAATATCAAATCAATTAACTTTCTTGGTTTTTAAAAAAATCTATTAGCTATCTGAATATACTGATTTCCTGAAATCTACCTTTTTGCTCCTTAGAAAGCTGTTCAGCTTGGTCCCAGATTTCAGTGGCATAAAGGAAGTTGGATGTGACCTGAACATAGCTGGCTGCCATCTGGTGTATTTTCTGTGGAATAGTTACTGAAGAACTGTTCCCTGAAGCGCTGCTCGCTCCTGAAGTATAGCTTCCTGAATTGCCAGGAGAGAGCTTTGGAGAAACTGGGGAAGGCATCCCAACAGCTTTGCTGTATGTACATAGAAAAAAAAATGCAACAATGTTAATTTTGTAATGATTACAAAGACATACCAAAATTTAAACTATGAGCTAATGACTCAGGCTTTCATCATTTATGAAAACAAAAGACTAGAATAATATTTTCTACCTTTTTTTTTTCACAATGGGCTTGTAATGGAAAATTGTTTCTTAAACCAGGCAATGAAAGAACACAGTATTTTACTCTGAAACATGTAATTTTTTTTTACCCAAATTACACAACAAGAGTATTCAATACTGACAAACAGGCACAGTTTTCATCTAACCTTTCATTTTTTTTTTTTTTTTTAGGTTTTTGCAAGGCAAATGGGGTTAAGTGGCTTGCCCAAGGCCACACAGCTAGATAATTTATTAAGTGTCTGAGGCCAGATTTGAACTCAGGTAAGGGGTTGATTCTTTAGCCACTGTGCCACCTGGCTGCCCCTAACCTTTCATCTTAACCCAACAATGCAATGTTTCCTATGGGCATATAATGTAAAGACTTTTTAGGACTAATTCAGAAAAAGTTCCAAAATTTATTGCTATCTTAACAAAGGTATTAGTATAATGTCATACTGATTAACAAAGGACATTCATTGAGGAAAAATATTTATGTATAGTTATATAATTAGAATATTATATAAAAATACATTTGAGAGTAAATCAGTCATTTGCAACTAAATCTCAAACTAAATGGATGAAAGAATGAACAAGCTATAGGCATTTCAATTACAAACTGAATTGTCAAAAATATTAAAGTCCTAACTTTGGAATATAATTTTTTTTTAGGTTTGTTTTTTTTTTTGCAAGGCAAACGGAGCTAAGTGGCTTGCCCAAGGCCACACAGCTACACCACCTAGCTGCCCCTGGAATATAATTTCTAAAACCAAAATTCAAATTAAAAAAAGTTCATAAATGGGATGGCTAGGTGGTGCAATGTACAACACGAGCCTTGGAGTCAGGAGTACCTGAGTTCAAATCTGGCCTCAGACACTTAATAAATTATCTAGCTGTGTGGCCTTGGGCAAGCCACTTAACCCCACTGCCTTGCAAAAAAAAGAAAAAAGAAAAAAAAGAAAAAAGGCTCATAAATAATAAAATCTACATACAGTATAGGGAAATCAAATGGACAAAATTACCATAGCCTTTTTCTCCTTTCTACTCACATGATTGTTATTCCCTCTTCCATATTCTGGGGGTTAGGGAGCAGTGCCCCTGAAATCTGAAAAATTCATGTAAAATTCTTTGGCCCTCCCTCCATGCCAGAGAAGAAGTTTGAACTTTTTCTTTCATGGGGTTTTTAGAGTACCTTATCATAAAATTTGGATTGGTATAAGATACTATATAAATATTTTATGCATATCTGAGCTAAACTTTTTTGGTGTCACCTGTGGCTTTTGAAAAATTATCCCCAAAGTCCCATGTAACTTCCTGTGCCACAATGGGGAAAGTTGTGATATGAAAGCAATAACTAGAGTCAGAGGTGCTGGTATAAATGAATGAAAATACATCTAAGAACTCTGGGGATACAAATATTCTTGTTCTTCTGACATGTCTTTCTGCTGTATTCAGTTTCTTTCTCTGTGAAGTCTACCACTCTTAAGTTCTCACTTCACTGTGAATTCCCAAATCTCTATCTGTAGTTCTGATTTCTCCCAAGCTTTACTCACATTTTCAATTACCTTTTGACATCGCTGAGGTGATCATTTTTTTTTTTTGCAAGGCAAATGGGGTTAAGTGGCTTGCCCAAGGCCACACAGCTAGGTAATTATTAAGTGTCTGAGATTGTATTTGAACCCAGGTACTCCTGACTCCAGGGACAGTGCTTTATCCACTGCACCACCTAGCTGCCCCCTGAGGTGATCACCTTAAATTCAATAAGTGTGAAAACCAAATAGATCTTTTAAAGTTTCCCTAAGTACCAATTAGGATGTTGGTATTTTGGGGTGGAGAACCCACTCTCCAAAACTTTTCTCCCTAAATACTGTGCTATAGGTCTGGCTGGCAGCAACAACACTTTTAGGAGAGGAAGAGAATCAGATGACTACCCTAACTCATTTGCCTCCAAGGCTTTTGAGCATTAGTTTCAAGGTCAAATATTCTAAAAATTCCAATCTCAAAGAAGACTAAATATATCTGCTAATTTAGCTGAGAATATCCGAAATGTTTAGGATGGCAACTTTTTGTACTCAATTCATAAAATTTTCAAATGCCAACATGTGGAACTGCTGCCTTCTGAATGATAAGAAAATATGGTGGCAGCTAAAGAGTGCAATTGATAGAGCACCAGCCCTGGAATCAGGAGCACCTCAGTTCAATCTGACCTCATACACTTAATAAATTATCTAGCTATGGGACCTTGGGCAAGTCATAAACCCATTGCCTTGCAAAACCAAAAAAAAAAAGTAAGGCACATGTAAACTGTCCTTATTGCCAACTTTGACCTATATTTAAGTATTCAACAAACACTAAAGTGCTAATAGGAAATCATCTATTTTCACAAGGTAAGAAAAATATTACATACCTTCCCATGCCAGGTGATGGAGCTTGAGAATTATTATAGGAATTCTAGAGACAAGACACACATAAAACCAACACAAAACAAAACAAATTTGCTTGTCAATTAAATCAACAAATAATGAATGTCTACTACATATAACCTCTGTAATCTCCAACACAAGCATAAAACACAGTTTTTGCCCTCAAAAGACTTTATGGGGAAGGCAGAGCCAAGATGATGGAGAAAAGGCCTGAGTTCTTCTCCAAACCCTTCCAAATATCTTTGAATGATGACACTAAACAAATCCTAGAGCAGAACCCACAAAAAAGACTGAGTGAAACAATTTTCTAACCCAAGATAACTCACAACCCAGCAAACCAGAATAAGGCATAGGGAATGGCAGTTGCTCCAGAGCTCTCAGTCTACAGACAGCTAAGGGGGTCTAACAGAAGGAGATTACAGGAGTCTCTGCCAGCACTGAGGTAAGTCTTTGTAGTTATGCCCAGATCACAGTCCGGGGCAAAGTGCTTGTGATCATTCACAGAACAGAGGACAGATCAGGAGACTAAAAACTTCTTAGATCATACTCGGAAGAACTGAAAACTTACAAGTCCCTAGAAGTATCTGAAAATAGCTACACAAAATCCCAGTAGCTTGGGACAGTGTACCCTCCATGCTGGAGGCAAAGCCCTACTTTAATAAAGTTAAAAGTCAAGCAATAAACTGGGAAAATGAGCAAACGAGAAAAAAGTTCCAATCACAGAAAGTTATTTTGGTGACCAGTAAGAACAAAACACAAACTCAAAAGAAGATAAGAATGTCTATGCTCTTATACCCAAAGACACCAAGAAAAATATGAATTGGTCTCAGGTCATGGAAGAGCTCAAAAAGGGTTATGAAAAACATGTAAGAGAGGTAGAGGCAAAATTGGAAGAGAAATGAGAATGAGGAACAAAAATCATGAAAAAAATGGGTCAACCGCTTGGAAAAGGAGATTAAAATACTGAAGAAAATAAAACCTTAATAACCAGACTATGATAAAAGAAGAACAAAAACTCAATGAGGAGAAGAATGCCTTTAAAAGCAGAAGTGGCCAAATGGAAAATGAGGCACAAAAATTCACTGAAAAAAATCTTTAACAAGTAAAATTGGGCAAATGGAAAAGAAGGTATAAAAGCTTGTGTAAGAAAATAATTCCTTAAAAATTAGAACTTAAGGGCAGCTAGGTAGCGCAGTGAATAGAGCACTGACCCTGGAGTCAGGAGGAACTGAGTTCAAATCCAGCCACAGATATTTAATAATTGCCTAGCTGTGGGACTGTGAGCAAATCACTTCAACCCCATTGCCTTGCAAAAATGGGGGAAAAAATTAGAATTGAGCAAATGGAAGCTAATGACTTTATGAGAAATCAAGTGAAATATCTCATTGGAAAAACAACTGAGCTGGAAAATAGATCCAGGAGAGTTTACTTTAAAATTATTGGACTAGCTGAAAGTCATGAAAAAGACACCTTCTTTCAAGAAATTATCAAGGAAAACTGCTCTGATATTCTAGAATCAGAAAAAAATAGAAATTGATACTGAGAGCATCCTGAAAGAGAGATCCCAAAGTAAAAACTCCCAGAAATTATAACCAAATTCCAGAGCTCTCAGGTCAAGGAGAAAATACTGCAAACAGTCAAAAAAAAAAAAAAGAAGCAATTCAAGTGTCATGGAGCTATAGTTGGGATAACACAAGATTTAATAACTTCTTCATTAAAGGCTCAGAGGGCTTAGAATGATATTTTGGAGGGCAAAGGAGCTAGGATCATAACTAAGAATCATCTACTCAGCAAAACTGAGTATAATCTTTCACAGGGAAAAATGGATATTCAATGAAATAGGGAATTTTCAAGCATTCTTGATGAAAAGGCCAGAGCTGAATAGGAAAAAAAATAAATACACACACACACACAGATAGACAGAGGACACCGGTATGAGTTGAATACGAAGGAATATTGCCAAAAAATAAAATTAGGGCAGCTAGGTGGCACAGTCAGGAATACCTGAGTTCAAATCCGACACTTAATAATTACCTAGCCTTGGGCAAGCCACTTAACTCCATTGCCTTGCAAAAATCTAAAAGAAAAATTAAATGCATTTGGAGAAAAGGAAAGGAATAGGTAGAACAGGGCAAATTATCTCACATAAAAGAGGCAAGAAAAAGCTTTTACAGTGAAGGGAAGAGGCAGAAGGTGAGGGGCAGTGAGTAAACCTTATTCTCATTGAAAGTGGCTCAAAGAGGGAATAACATACACACTCTAATGGGGTATGGAAATCTGTCTAATTTTACAGGAAAATAGGAGGGAAAGGGATAAGAGAAGAGCCTGCAGATTGGGGGGAGGGGTAAGCAGAAACAAAACACTTTTGAGGAGGGGCAAGGAGAAAGAATAGAATAAACAAGGAGGACGAAAGGATAGAGGGAAATACAGTTAGCAATTGTGAAAAAAATTTTGAAGCAACGTTGCTCTGATAGAATCTCATTTCTCAAACATGAAGAGAATCAAGTCAATTTTTTAAAAAATAAATGCCATTCTTCAATTGACAAAAACTGGAAAGGTATGAATATTCCTTATCTAGAAGTTATCTAGAATCATATGAAAAAAGCTCTAATTCACTACTGATTGGAAAAATGCAAATTAAAACAATTCTGAGGTACTACTGCATATCTGTAAGGATATGGAAAATCACAAATGTTGGAGAGAATATGGGAAAATTAAAACATTGTTTTGTGTGGTTGTGAATTGATTCAATCATTCTGCAGAACAATTTGGAACCATGCTCAAAAGGTATATATCCTTTGATTTAGCAATACCACATTAGGGCTGTATCCCAAAAGAGAAAAAAACAAAAACAATAGGGAAAAGGACTTATGATGAGCAGGATCCTCTCAGAAAAGACTTAAATGAGCTGCTACAAAGTAAAATGTACAAGCAATATTGTAAGATGATCAGCTATGAATGACTTAGCTATTCTCAGCAATATAATGATCCAAGACAACTCTGAAGAATTTATGGTGAAAAATATTCTCCATCCCCAGAGAAATCATTGATGGTGCCTGATTATAGACAAATTGAAGTAAGTTTTTACTTTGTTTTTCATGAGAAGTTTTTTTAGGGGGAGATGTGTTTTCTTTCACAACATGAATATTATGGAAAAGTTTTGCATGACTACACATGTATAAGCTATATTGAATTACTTGCCTTCTCAATGAGGGAGGTGAGGAAGAAGAAAGGGAGAAGCTGAAACTCAAGAGTTCTAAAAATCTAACATTAAAAATTGATTTTACATAAACTGGAGGAAAATAAAACACTAAATAATTTTTTAAAAGAGCTTACAATCATTTTAGGGAGAAGACATACATGTACATAGCAAAGATGACAGAGACAAGAACTATAAAAGAACAAAAGAGGGAAATATTACTGGGAGCTGGGAGGGAGTAGAGTGGGTCTGAGAAATGGATTTATGGAAGAGCAATGCCTAGAAGGATTCAGAAAGGCAGAGGAGGACATCTGAGGCAAAGGGAATGATTTAAATAAAAGTAGAAGCAGGAATGTAAAGCTTGTTCATGGACAGTTCCCAGCCTTACTGGGGGAAAAAAAAAACCCTCAAAAAAGGTAGAGTGGGGATGGACTGTGGATGGTCCTGAATGCCAATAAAAGAAGTAGAATCAGAAAGAGAGATATGCAAGGAAGAGATGTTAAGAGACTATTCTAAGGTTTAATGAAAACGGATTAATGTATTGAGGTATTATTTGCACATAGCTAAATAAACTGCCAAACATAGTCTAAATGGAATTTCAAAAAGCACTCTACCAAAAACCATATTCTTGGAAACCTGACTTAAGTCCCAATAATCCCAAAAATGAATAGTCATCATAATCATTAGTCACCTCCCCTTCTTCCTCAATCCCCCAATTCTAATGCTCCTCCTCTTCTAATGCCATAAACAATATAAGAACATTTCTAGGGTCAACAGAAGGTTAGGCTCTTTTGCAAAATTAGGTTTGAGAACTAGAATTTTTAATTACCTTTAAATGTTCAGTTAATGTTTTTGTGTATTTCAAAGCATTCTCCTTCTTCAGTTTAAATAATCTCAGGTACAATAAGGACTGGCATCGAAGGCTTTAAAAAGAGGGGAGGGGGAGGAGAGAGAGAGAGAGAGAGAAAAGAAAGATTTGTTTACAATGCCAGCACAGAACAATTTTCTCCAATTTTATATAAAATAAATGGTCATCACTAAATTGACAATGATATTAGTTTTAAGTCATAGGTAAAATGATTCAACTACTAACACTACAGAATGAGACAAAATTATTATCAATAAATATCTACTAAGAGCCTCCTTTGTACCAGGTCTTGTGCTAAAGTGCTGGAGGATACAAAAAGAAGAAAAAGACAAAGCCTGTTCTCTTCAGGAGTTCACAATCTAATGGATCACTATCAGTAGTACTATCATCATCATCATCATCATCATCATCATCATCATCATCATCATCGTTACTCCTTAAGTATTCCAGAGAACTAAATGAAAATTACACACAGTGAATTGTATATGGTCATCAGTATTCTCATGATCATTATTCTGGGAGTTATCAGAGTAAGTCCCTCATTCTAAGGCTGGTTCTTTCTATGAATTTCCACTCCCAAACATCCCAGAAGTATACTAGTATAGGTCCACTATGCTGCCCACACACTTTAGACATCAGATATATTTCCATTTTTATTCTCTTGTTAAAAATGGGGAAAGATGAAGCAAGGAAGAAAATGTGCACACTATTAGATCCCCAAGAAAAGACAGTGAGAGAGACGAGGTTAAAAACCTAGATTATGTTATACCCTCCTATACCCAAAGCAAGAAGAAGGATCTACCTGAGAGGGAGAAGATAATCTCCCTCCACAATACCCTGTAATTTAAAAGCAAGATAAAAATCTGTTTATTTTGTTCTTAACTTACTGTGCCTTACAACACAGTCTCTAAACTCATAGAATGACAAAGGAAAAAAACAAAAAACATCAGAAGTAGCATGGATTCAGGTTAGAAAGCATTCACAATCCAGTGCTAATGTGGTCTTTTTTCAAATCTACATACCAAAGAACTGCCAGTCTTTTATCTGCAGCTGTAGCATCTGGTGCCAAGTAATTCTTCAGTTTCATGGTGTACCTGCAACATTGAGTACACAGATCAATGACCATAAAATGTAAGCAAAACCGAGTACTTTATTTTATCGAATTACTTCTTTCCTCCCACCCTCCAACACATTAGACTCAA
The DNA here is from genome assembly GCF_037893015.1 of Macrotis lagotis. NCBI lineage: Eukaryota > Metazoa > Chordata > Mammalia > Peramelemorphia > Peramelidae > Macrotis > Macrotis lagotis. The sequence continues at coordinate 435,381,507 of NC_133658.1, read as the reverse complement.
ACAAATTGAAAGTAAAAAGGCCTAGGAAATCACTTAATTTAAAGTCATTTATCTCATTGCTCCACTACCAATCCAGGATTAAATTTTATTGTTAGCTGTATTCTTCACATCTAGGTCAGTGAATCAGCATTACTGACCTGGCTGATATAAACCTCTCCATGTACTCACTTAATTAGCTCCACAGTCTCTGAATACATAGGGAATGGAGATTTGGATTCCTGAGCATTTTTCTCCAAAGCATTCCCACATTCAATGAAGGATACCACAGCATCAAGGTAATAGACAGCTTTCTCAAACCTATCAGACTAAAGAGAAGGTAATCATTAGAGAAAATGAGAATTGTGGAGTCCTGCAAAGGCAGCTAAAATCAAAGTAAAAATTACCAGCCAATTCCAAAAAAGCTACACACATGAAGGCCAACATACCAATGCATCCGCATTGTGCTTTAGCTTTTTAGCTTCTTGTAAGTAATGGTCTGCTGAATAACTCCTACAACAGAATGAAAAATTCATTGTGATTCAATAATCAGTTTGTTCAACATTCAGTTTCATGAAATACAATATGTAAACCAAAGTCACTTTATTAAAAAGCATGCTGGTTGACGCAAGCAAAATGTTGACACAGTGGTTGATTATGGTTTCCTATTGCCTGAAAGATAAAATATAACTAAATTTGGCATTAAACCCTTTAAAATTATGGCTCTAGTCTCTCTCTTTTTTTAATTTAAGGCAATGAGGCTATGTGACTTGCCTAAGGTAACACAACTAGTGTCTGAAGCTGGATTTAAACTCAGGTATTCCTGACTCCAGGACTAGTGCGCTATCCACTGCAGCACTTAGCTGCCCTCAGTCTCCTTTTTTAAGCTGACTATATTCCCATCCTTTCATGCAATTAACCTTACCATTGGTCTACTTGCAAACTCAGCTTTCTATTTCCCACCTTCATATCTTTATTTAAGGTATTCCCTATGCTAGAATGCTTTACATTTACTTGTTAGAATTCCTAGTTCTTTCAAGGTTCATTCTCATGACCCACATGCTATGTAATAACTTTCTAATGCGATTCCTTCTTAGTGCTTTTTACTTTCTCAAATTATCTCGCATGTACTTCTCTGTTTATATGTTACATTTCTCCCAGTAAAGGCTTTGTTAAGATTAGGTATCATTTTTTGCTTTTTATATCCCAGCACCTAGCACAATAGCATGACCAGAGTAGCCACTGAATAAGTGCTTACTGGAGTCAGTCAAATAAAAATGCTGAAAATTTCAGAAAGCAAAGGAGACACCCAAGATAATACTCCCCTCTAAACTTTCAAATACAAAGTACTTGATAACCTAATTTGTGCCTGAGACTTAGCACAAATCTTAGAGAGAAAACTTTTTGAATACGACTATTATAAATATCAGACTAGAACTCTCTTCATGGCTAATCTCAGAAAAAGTCATTTGTTCTAGCTAGTATTCTATTATTAAAAGACATAAAACATGGGGTGCAAAGCCCTTTAAGTGGGCTTTGTACTGATGGATAAGTATTTATCTTGTTAAAAAGTTTGTGTGTGTGCCTTCTAATCATGACAAGACTTTCACATTTAAAATTCGTCACCAATTTAATTGCTTTACCAATCCCTTTGCTTTACCTGTCATCAAAAACAAGCTTTGCTCTTCGAGTTTTAGAGCCATCGGGAATTTGTGTAGTTGGAGGATAGTTTGAAGAACTACTTGGAACCTTTTCCTGAAAAAAAGGTAATAAGCACATTTAAACAATTAGCTAGAAGCTAAAGAATTAATAAGATATGTAAAACAATACAAAAATTGTTTTCTACTTCAGGATATGTAATAAATCAACTCTTTAGCCTTTTGCAATTCATTTCAATTGATTTCAATTTATAAACCACACTTTTCTAAGATTTAAGAACTTCTAAAAATGCTCAGAAAATTATTTTTCATTTTACATGAAAACAGTTCATTTTATTCAATCAATGTCAAATAATGAAAACATAAGGATGGATCTATTGCCAAAATCACATTGCTTCATACAATTACTAGTAAATTATATGCTAAATCAATAACTTAAAAAAGACCAATCTGTTAGGCATGGATTAGTAATAGTTCATTCTTTTTCATCCCTAAATTATTTGCCTATTTGAAAAACTCTACTCAAGATGCTAGAGGGCATAAATTTAGACATGTTTCCTACATTCATAGAATATATATACACACACACAATATAAATAAAACACCTAAGTGTTTTAGAGAATGACAAAACAAAGTACAGTATGATGTTCTGAGGGAGGGAGGTTGCTACTGACAGGGGAGAGTAGGGCAATAGAAAGAATAGACATGGGTTCAAATTCTGGCCACGTTATTATATGATTTTAGCGAAGTCATTTTCTTTATGGAATTCAATTTTCATGCAAAATGACCAGAGTGGGCCAGCATTTCTTCTAGTTACAACCTATGATTTTATAAAATGTTACTGAGTTTGGCTCTAAAGGAAAAGTGAGACTTCAAAAGGAAAAGGGGAAGAACATTTCATAATTAACAGTGTAGCCAGGTTTGGAGGCACGTTTGTAATTCTGCTGTTGGAAAGGCTCAGGCTAATGGATTGGTTGAATTGTAGAGTTCTGAGCTACAGTAGAGTTCAAGTTTAAGTCTAGGAATAGTGTGGTGAACTTCTGGCAGAAGAGGCAAAATGGCCCAGGTCAGAAAAATGGAGCTATTTAAAGTTTTGGGGGTTGGAACTGTAAGTGGTCACTGCACCTCCAGTCTGGGTAAGATAAGGAGATCCTGCCCCCAAAACAAAACAACAAAATAAAACCAAAAGCAGAAGGGAATAATACAAGAAATGTAATGCCACAGTGCACTAGGGAGGTCCATGTATTCCAGATGAGTTTTTTTAATTAAGTGGCAAGTTTAGTGGCAAGAGGAAACCACTAATGATATCTGAGCAAAAGAATGACTCGATACACATAAGACAGATCATTCTGGGTAAGGGTATGAGGAATGGATTAGAGGGAAAAGATTAGAACGTGGAAATATATGTTAAGATGATTTTTAACAATTCAGGGAGGAGATAAGATGAATCTATGTATTAGGATGGTGATGGTAACAATGGAGAAACAGGGGATTAAGTCAAGAAATATTATAGAACTAAAAGGATTGAAAAATGATCATGAGAGATGAAAGAGAGGGATGTGTGTCGGTGATAACAGGGTAAGTAGCAATATCACAGAAAGTAGCAAATAAGACAAAAGGTGTGATCATGAAAATGGTGAAGTTGAAGTCCCAATGGGACATCTGAGGTAGTTAGAGATGTGGGTCTGTAGCTGAGAAGAAAAGTTAGCATAAAAAAAAAATAAACCCTAAGATTTGGAAGTCATCTGTATTAGAATTGATACATAGAATTGGTATCACAAATATGCCTGCAACTTTCATCCCTTAAAAAACAAGACAACTGTGCTTTCCAGTTTTCCTTGTTCCAAGTAATTATTTTTGGGGGGAATGGGAACTAACTCATTCCATATTCTACAGTAAATTCAAAATGGCTATATAACATGAATATGATACTACAAAAAATTTATAAGAGAAGCAGATCATACACCTTTTACAGTTATGGGTAAGAGGGGAATTTTTTTGGTGGGGGGGAATGGGAATTTTCGCAAGGCAATGTGGTTAAGCGACTTGCCCAAGGTCAAACACTTAAATAAGTATTAGGTGTCTGAGGCCACATTTGAACTCAGGTCCTCCTGACTCCAGGGCTAGTGCTCTATCCACTGCTCCATCTATCTGCCCCAGGAATTAAATTCTTAATTAAACAAGGGAGACAGCCAATTAAAAAACATGTCCAACAGATAATTCTAATTATTAAACTGAAAAGCTTAATATAAACAAAATTATTACATCTAACAGAAGATAAAGGAAGTAGTATACTAGAAGAAACAAATTTTTTAATCAATTATTGTACCCAAGAATTTTGCTACAAATTAGAAAAAAACACATTGAAACAACTCTAAGGTTTTACCCCTAGTAAATTGATCAAAGTGACAAGAGATCACTTAGTAAATCATATAAGGATTGTGAAAAGGGTCACAATGTATTGTCAGTGTAGTAGTGATTAGTATAACCATTCTGGAAAGCAATTTCAAATTATGATAAAAGTAGCTAAGATGTTCATATCCTCTAATCTAGTGATTTCATTGTTAGGCATATGTCCCCTAAGCCTGTCACTGATAAAAAAAAATTTCCTGTACACAAAATATTCACAACAGCACTTTTTTGAGATAACAAAGAATTAAAAATAAAACAGATGCCCACTGATTGAGGAATTGGTAAACAAACTGTAATTCATGAATATGTGAGAATAAACTGTGCCATAAGAAACAACAGCCATGTTGCAAACAGAAACATCCACCATAAAAAATAAAAACTGAAGTCTTTCAATTTTTACCCTACCCCCTGGTTCAAAGTGATACTCACTGTTTTCTTTCATGATTTCTTGAAATTTGATGTCTTGACTAATTTTTTGGTCATGGGTTTCAGATAGTCCAATGATTCACAAGTGTGTCTCTTTGATCTGTTTTTCTAAGTCAGTTGTTTTTGTTTTGAGATACCTAGTTTTTTTTGTTAGTCCTTTGGTATTATTTTAAGATTTCTATTATCTTAGGAAGTCATTAACTATTAATTGGTTCATTCTGATTTTCATGTTTTCTGTTGCTGTTAATTCTCTTTTGTCAATTCTCTCCTGTATTGCTCTCATTTAGTTTTTGAAATAATTAATATTTTTTAACATTCACTTCATTTTTTATACAGAGAACTGAGTCATTTTTAAAACAAAAAGCCATTCCCCAATTTACAAATGGTCAAAGGATATGCAAAGGCTATTTACAGATGAGATCAAAGCAATCCATAGCCATATGAAAAAATGCTCTAAATCATTAATTATTAGAGAAATGCAAATCAAAGCTTCTCTGAGGTACCACCTCACACCTCTCAGATTGGCCAATAGGACCAGAAAGGATAATGATCATTGTTGGAAGGGTTGTGGGAAATCTGGAACACTATTACACTGTTGGTGGAGCTGTGAACTCATCCAACCCTTCTGGAGAGCTATTTGGAACTATGCCTAAAGGGCAACAAAAATGTGCATACCCTTTGACCCAGCAATACCACTACTGGGTCTATATCCTGAAGAGATGAGGAAAAAGGGTAAAAACATTACTTGTACAAAAATATTCATAGCAGCCCTGTTTGTGGTGGCAAAGAATTGGAAATCAAGTAAATGTCCTTCAATTGGGGAATGGCTTAGGAAACTGTGGTATATGTATGTCATGGAACACTACTGTTCTATTAGAAACCAAGAGGGATGGGATTTCAGGGAAGCCTGGAGGGATTTGCATGAACTGATGCTGAGTGAGATGAGCAGAACCAGAAAAACACTGCATACCCTAACAGCAACATGGGAGTGATGATCAACCCTGAAGGACTCGCTCACTCCATCAGTGTAACAATTGGGAACAATTTGGGGCTGTCTGCAAAGGAGAGTGCCATCTGTATACAGACAAGGAGCTGTGGCGTTTGAACAAAGTTCAAGGACTATTCCCTTTCATTTAGAAAAAAAACTGATATCTTATTGTCTGATCTTGTTACCTCTTAGACTTCTTGTCTCTTCTTTAAGGATATGATTTCTCTTTCATCACACCCAATTTGGATCAAGGTACAACATGGAAACAAAGTAAAGACTGACAGATTGCTTTCTGTGGGAGGGTGGGGGGAGGGAAGTAAGATGGGGGGAAATTGTAAAACTCAAAAAATATCTTTAATAAAAATAAATTAAAAAAAAAAACACTTCATTTTTTCCAGTATTCTTAGTTGTTCTTGTGGACTAACTATATTTTCTTCATAGTAATTCTCTCCTGTGTGTGACCTGGGTATCACTATCACCATATTAACTTTTTAGTGTCAGATTCTGGTTAACTCATTTTTCCTGTCTTACTTCCTAAATTTGGACTTCACATTAAGGCTAGGCTTTTACCACTTCTGAAGTAAATGTTTAGACCATGCAAAGTCCTGTTTTGAATTCTCTTGAGTCCTGACACTTTTTCAAGATGAGTATTGTGTTCTTCAAGGATCTCAGGAACAGCTTTAGGATGCAAACTTTCAGTTAGCTCAAAACAGTCTGATTAGGGGGGATAAATCTGTTTTCTGACTTCCAGGTCTAAATTCCACAAGTTTCTGACCTAGATTGAGGTCTGACTAATCCAACTATGGATTTAACCCTCAGTGAATCTCTGCTAGAAAATACCTGAGCCAGAGTTCTAAATGACAGAAATGCAAACCTCTCCTCTGGTCTAAAGCTCCCTGAATTTGTTATTTTGCTGCAGGCTTCAGATTAGCCTGGGTGTTGGATTTAGGACCCTATTCATTATTCCAGTTAAAACAGTCACTGTCAAATTTGCTGTTGCTCAGTTTCAGAGAATCCAGTCTTGGATCACACCTACTGTTTTCCTAAGACTATCATCCTCCTCAGGATACACAAGGGATGAACCACAGCTTTGAAAGATAAGTGACAGAACTACAAGTATACACCTGTTACTGCTCCCTAAACAGGGTTCTGAACACTCTGTCCTGGATCTAGGACCACTTCCTGCCCTAGTACACCATGCTTGGCCAGCTCCATGCTGTTCTTTATTTGCTCAACTCTGTCCCCAGACCTCTGGTACCTAACTTCTGACACATTTATCTGCCAGCCTGGGCTTCAAATGAATAGTATATCAAAAGGAGCATTAAACACAGAACAGCTAATGACATCCTCTGATACTAATTTGTAGGAAATTGCTACTATCTAGTGGTCATAGATGCCTGAAGCCTTTCACCTCAAATTGCCAAGCAGACCACAGTCATGATGTAACTCCCTCCACATCCCCCTCCTCATTAATGTTCCATTCTCACCAGCTGCATCTATCACTAATCTTCTGTGCCTGTCTGCTCCTTGATTCTGATTATCTATTGAATATAGCTTAGTAATTACTTAGCTATTTCCTAATAGTGATCAATTACATTTTCTTTGTTGTTTTTCTGCCAGGCAAATGGGGTTAAGTGGCTTGCCCAAGGTCACACAGCTAGGTAATTATTAAGTGTCTGAAGGCGGATTTGAACTCAGGTACTCCTGACTCCAAGGCCAGTGCTCTATCCACCGCTCCATCTAGCCGCCTGAGACCAATTACATCTAACACAGCTAAACTTAGCATTCATAAATTCCTTAATTTTGCTGCCTTGCATGGAAATTATTCCTGTTTTCAAATCTTTGCTAACTTATGGAATCTTAATACCATAATATCCTAGGATGGTAGTTCAATCTTCTGTCTTTAAGGAGTTTCCTCAATTACCACAGTATTTGAAGAGAGATACATACAAAAGGTTAAAATTTTTACCTAATAAAATACAAACCTGAAAAACAACTTCTTTTTCAAATGTCCTGCTTACAAATTATATTGGGGGGGGGAGCTTTGAATGGCATCACTTTACATTTTTGAAGGGTTTTGATATGAATCAGTGCTGGCTTAGTTAAAAGTTTCCTTGGCTCTAAAAAGCTGAATGACTAATTGGGTTCATTTCACATGTTACTTTATTATTTAACTTGAAATCCAACCCTCAAATCGTCTATCAAAAATTCACTCTAAATGAGTGGTATTATTTGAATTAAGAGCCAGTTTTGAGTTTTATAGTCAATTAGCATTTTCAACCAGGAGGGCTAATCTTAATTAACATGGGAGTTAATGATTTACTAGGCTGTTTTCAAAGTTTCTCTCATTTTAAATGTTTTAATACCTTTTGTTTTGATATCATTACTTCCCACCATCATTCCGATGATCTCCAACCTTCCCCCCCAAACACAAACACAGAGTTAAAATCAGAAGTCATAAAGTGAATCTGGCAAGAATACACAACATTTAGATTCTCAAGTGCTAAAACTCACTACTGAAATTTACTATCAAGATGATGGATTTTGTTACTGATGTCCAGGGTCTACAAAATATGTTCTTTTTAAAATAAATATTTTCTATAAGATTTTTAAAATATTGATTAGAAAAATCACATGGAAATCATAATTTAAAGCAACAAGCAAACAAATCTTCAACTAACTCTTTAGAAAGACCTCCAAATTCTTACCTTGGCTTCCTTGGAACCACTAAAAACTTTCCCCTCTGTCTTTTTCTGCTTGGAAGTGGAAGAACTATTTTTACCACTACTCTCCTTGTTGCTGCTATTAGTTGATTTTAGGGAAGACGATTGGCTGACTGTTCTCTTCCTGGATCCATGTTCAGTTTTTGAATCTTTTAGGGGAATAGGCCCAGCAGGAGAAGGCAATGGATCCTTGTCTTTCACAGTACTCTGTTTGGATGACCTGCCAAATCAAATAAATGCAATTTAGTTCTTCAAATGGAGAAAGGAATAAGCAGAACATAGAAGACTTGAGTATTTTTTTATCCCATTGTTTTCAAGGAAAATCATTCTTTTGCTTAGCATTTGATGATCAGGGTCTGATTTGAATGTGCATTAATGAATTCATAATTATACAAATTTATACAATTATACAAAATTATATGAATATTAATGACCAAGATTTGCTCCATGGAATTATCAAGTAAATGTTCCCTTCTTTTGTGTGGATATGGAGGACTATGTGTGTTGAATATTTAATATTGTCAGGCAATCAATGTGTAGGTTCATTCTGCTGACTTGTTTCCTTTCTTAAAGCTATGGTACAATGAGTTAGAAGAGTGATACATTCAGACATCAAAAGATACAAAACCAAAAGCTATTAATAAAAATAATTTTTTTAAAAAGGCATCTAATTTACGTAATTTTGCCTAATAACAGATGTTCATTGTTTATCAACATTTTTTCCCCCACTTAAAATTTAAGTTTTACTGATGTCTTTTGCTTTTGTATCTGTCATTTCTGAATATGTCCTACCCAATCCCAACCAAATTCCTTCTTGTAATAAAGGAAAACAGTTGAGCCAAAATAATTAAGAGTGCATCTGACAAAGAAGGCACTACTTTGCCCCTGCTTCTTTGCCATGAGTGGGGAAGATAATTATATGTTTTATTAACTCTTTTCCAGATCATTACTGGTTTTTTCCAATTACTGAACAGTTTGGCCTCCTTTTAAATAATCTTTTTGTTTTGACTATTGTCATACTTATACAAATCGTTCTGCTTATTATTAGTCTGTCTGAGTTGCTATGAATCTTCCTATGCTTCTCTGAATTCCTAATATCTGTAATTTCTTAATGTGCAAAATTTCTCTACATTCCTAGTACCAGAAGTAGCTAGGTGGCATATTGGATAGAGGGTTAGGCCTGGAATCAGAAGACCTGGGTTCAAATCTGAACTTAAGAGCTTAATTGCTGTGTGATTCTAAGCTGCACTTAACCAATGCCTGTGTTATTTTCCTCATCTGTAAAACAGCAATAGAAATAGCATTTATCTCTCAGGGAGATGTGAGGATAAAATGAGGTAATATTTGTAAAGTGCTTTGAAAACTTTAAAGCACTATATAAGTGCTAGCTATTGCAATTCAGCTCCATATGTTAATCCAAAGACCACAAATTCATTTCCCAATGAATGGGCACTCACTTTATTTCCAGTTTGTGGTATCATTCATTACATGTGCTCCTAATGAGTATTTTCATAAACACAATTGAACATTTTCATTTTTTATCTCCTAGGAGTAGTAATTGCCAGGTAGAAGGAATTCTAGGTTTGAGTGCATGAATTCCACATTTTTTTCCCACATTTTTTTTTACATACGTATTTTCCAGAATGGTTGGATCAATGTCTATCTCCACGAATAATGTATTAAGTATGTTACTGATCTTTCAAAAACCCATCCCTCTACAGTTTTAGTTTTTTTGTCATCTTTGACAATTTTTAGAGTGAGGTGAAAACCAAGTTAATCTGCATTTCTCTTATTACTATTCATTTTAAGTATTTTTGCATATAGTTCCTGATAGTTTGCAATTCTTTTAGAAAATTTTCATATCTTGTAACCAAGGATTTATTGGCAAATGCAGCTTTACATATGTTGGATATAAACTTTTTTTGGAGCCAATTGGGATTAAGTGACTTGTTCAGGGTCACACATCTAATAAGTATCTAAGGATGGCTTTAAACTCAGGTTCTCTTGATTCCAGGGGTAGTAGATTATTAATATTTAATATGATCATTTTTTGCAAAGATTACCCCCATTTACAGTTTCTTCTATTTAGTCTGAAAAAAGTTTTTCTAATTTTATGTAATCAAAAAACTTATATGCTCTTTTCTTGATGATCTCAATCTCTTGATTAAGAATTTTCCCGGGGCGGCTAGGTGGCACAGTGGATAAAGCACCGGCCCTGGAGTCAGGAGTCCCTGGGTTCAAATCTGGTCTCAGTCACTTAATAATTACCTAGTTGCATGGCTGTGGGCAAGCCACTTAACCCCATTTGCCTTCCAAAAACCTAAAAAAAAAAATTTCCCCCTACTCAGATCTGTGAAAGCTATCTTTCCCTTTCCATTTTTCTTAAAATATGTGGGTTTTTAAAAATATTCAGAATGTACATATATTTGGAACCAATTTCTTTACTTTCTAATTATGAGTTTATAATCCAGGAAGAGAAGAATGGCATATGGCTTTTGTTGCAGATTCTTACATAATGTCAATATATTTGTTGTCTATGAAGTAATTTTCCCACAACCCTGAAAAAAATAACATTTTTATCTTCATTTATTTTTTACTTATGTGAACAGTTCTAGCACTAAAAAATGTAAAATTGGAACTAAGACTAACAGGAACTAAAGATCTAGTTGCAAGTATAATACTGCCTTGGAAATACATATGGAGAAACATTGGGTATTTTCCTGTATTATAATACTTATTAACTACCTGAATCACATATCAGGAAGATTTTAATATCAACCATTGTATGTAATGACAGATATTCTATATCAATTACCATTTTTTCCCATGTATAAGACACACCTGAATTTGGGGGCTCAAATTTTGGGAAAAAATGCATTACATAAAGTTACTGTACTCAAGTTTTATTCATCATAAAATTCAAACTTCCATCCATTGGCTTGTGCTCATCTGTGTTTGATGACGAATCTGTCTTAGGAGAAGTTCTGGCAGGTCTCCTGCCTGGGCTCTGATCTGAAGTTGACCACAAGCACTCCCTTGGCAAGTCTGGTGCATGGATGCATGCGCAATTCATTCTGTTTTGTGAACCTGAAGCACCAATTGTGTCCTCCTTTGAAATCAGTCACTTCTTTTTCATCAGCATCTTCTTGTCTCATGCTGAACCATCTTTGTTGTCACAGGAATTCCAACTGCCCTTTGCTCTTCAATCCATTTCTTCCATTCCCTCTCTAACTCAAGCCATTTGGCTGACTTGACTCTCATGGCTTTCTTCTGCCATGGTGTTTTCAATAGGATTTCTTCTTCCTGGAGCCAGTCTCAGATTCTTTTCTTAGTTGGAGGAGGATCAAACAGACATTCAGCAACATGATTCCCATTCACTTTTGCAAACTGGATCACTTTTAACTTGAATTCAGCACTGTAAGAAAATCTTTTCTGAACCATTTCTGGGCAGAATGTGGTAAAATGTAACCTAATATATGAGTAACAAAGGTGAAACAATGAGCGCAAAGACAACAAGAGCGAAAAAGTGGGAAATGCAAGTAAAAAAATTTAAAACCACTCTATAAGACACTATCAGTTTTTAGACCCCAAATTTTTTGGAAAGAGGTGTGTCTTAAACAAGGCAGTATATAGTATAACAATGTTCAACATTCACTGAAACTCACTCTCTACTGTTGGATGTCTTATGGCCTGATGATGAATTCTTCTCCTCAACCTTAGGCTTTTTGCTCTCAGAAGTTCGGCTATCATCATCATTCTAGACGAAACAAGAATATAAAACGTTTTGCAATTAAACTCACACATGCTTCTCAACTTCAATTTTCTAGTATCCTCGAAGTGGTTTATATTTAGCAGATATCAGCAAACATTACAGAACAGACCCCCCTCCCCAATCATGAGCTTGATTGAGTCTTCCAAGAATGATTCTCTAGTCTCTACTAAGCTGAGGCAGTTATGTGGCATAGTGAATAGAATGATACTAGTTGTGAGCCTGGGCAAATCACTTAACCTTATTTACCTCAGTTTCCTTTTCTGCACAATGAACTGGAGGAGAAAAAGCAAACCACTCTAATATCTGTGCCAAGAAAACTTCCAATGGGGTCATGAAAAGTTGGACATGACTGAAAATGACTTAATAAAATCTTTTAAGCTGCTGAAGGAGAGAAGTGATCATCCATTTCCACTTATATACACAAATTCAGGGCAGATAGCTGAAGGTTCTTCCTATGTTTCAAGTATATTACTGATGAGAAAGCAAAGTAGAAAGTTTAAGAGGTAGGTAGGAATATGGGTGTGTATGGGTGAATAAAACTTAAAATAGAAGAGAGTCTATTGAGTATTTATAAGCAAAGTAGTCCTGGGAACTCAAAAACATGTGCATGCAACTAATAATTCCAATCTACTTTTCCTTGATCTGTATATCCAATTATAGCATAGATAGTTATGAATAAACTTTCACTTACCCTGAAAGTTCATTCATACCTAATAGCAAAATTTGGTTCTAGAAGTGTCTTGCTACTAAAACTCAGAGTGACTATTCTAACATTGAAGACATCTATGGTGCATATTAGTTTGACTATCTGAGTCAGAAAAAGCCTTTCTGGTAAGCTTTACAAACCTTATGTTTCCTTTTCCCTTTAGTGGAGCCTTTATCTGAGACTTGTTTCTGAGGCTCTCTGGTGTGCTTCTCAGGCACATTTTTCTTTTCTCCCTTGGGGGGCTCCATTTCTTTGTAAGGCTTCCCTGGTATTCTTGACAAGAGATTCAGGTCAATCTTCACAATGAGTGGATACCTGTCATCAGGATCACTAAGTGGGGAAAGGGAGTTCCTTCTCTTCCATAGGAGAGAACATTCTTTGCCGAAAAAAGCTGTCTTCCTCCTCTACTGAGGAGGGTTTAACAGGAGTTCTGTTGCTCTCAGGATACTTAGGAGTTTGAGAAGAAGGAAAAAGGCCTTCACTTTCATCAGAATCAGAGGATGAAGTGTCTGTTTCTATGATTTCCCTAGATTTTTGGGAAGGTTTATTTGTTGACTTATACTTCTTTTTTTCTGTTGTAGATCTAGGGGAAGATTTGGGCTCCTTCTTTATATTAGGTTTTCTTGAGCCTTTTGTGGCAGCCTTGTGTCTGTTGGAGGGCATACTTGCTGTCATATCTACAGGAGTTTCACTTTCTATTTTTAGGCCCCCTCGAGGCTCTTCTACACCTGCCTTCTCTGTTTTTTTGGGTTGCTTTTTTCCTACAGTTCTTCGCTGTGTAGTGTTCTCACTCTGTGCTGGGGACTTTTGTCTCCCGCGACCACTCTCTGATCCTTTTTGAATAGTTTTGGAATCTCGTCCAGGAGTAGAAGAATTGGACTCTTTGGGTCCATTTTGCTCATTGTAGCCACTTCCTGGCCCTTGATCCCGACCTTCCTTTTTATAACCTTGCGAAGATGGGATATTACTATCTACAGAAGAAGCCGGTGACACTTTATGTGGATTTACTTTATTCAACCAATTGTCAAGTTGCCATTTATTTGTTGGTGGTGGTTCAGGCTGAAAGAGAAAACAGTACATCATTCCTAAATTAAATTTACTCCTCTCCTATCTTCTTAAAGAGATTAAATATAAATTAAGAGCCTGTTAAAAACACTCAATCCCACTAGAAAATTAAATGGCAGAGACAGAGCTAATGGTATCTGAACACAGACTGAAGTGCACTTTTTTATTCTTTCACTTTATTTTTCTTGAAGTTTCTCTATCTTTGTGTGTGTGTGTGTGGGGGGGGGGGTTATGCTTACTTTTACAACAAGACTATTGCATTAATGTGAAAATAAATTAATATTTTTTTAAGAAAACTACTTTTTCAACCACCAAAAAAAACTAATTGGAAGTTTCAAGGAAGGATTATCCCCCACCACCATCCTCAGTTCTACTAATCCAGAATCTGAGTTTGGAATTCTGATAATTTTGGCAAAAAAGGTGAATGTCATATATGGTTTCTAAGTGGCTAATATTCCCATTAAGGATAACTAAGTGGTACAACGGATAGAGCACTGGTCTTGGAGTCAGGAGGACAGGAGTTTGAATCCAGTCTTACACATCCTTGTCTTGCATCTAGGGTCATCTCTAATCATCTAGATTCACATCTGGCCACTGGACCCAGGTGACTCTAGGAGAGAAAGTGACTTAGCAAAGCACCCCCTCTCAAATTCAATTCATGTGCTTATCATGGCATCACCTCCCCGATGGCATGGGTCCTCTTCAAGAATGAAGGACAGACATCATCATCATCATCATCATTTTCGTAATCATCTGAGACTAAAAGCAATATCCTAAATAAATACATAATATTTAACAACAGCCTCTAGTACTGAAAAATCCCAAGAATAATGTTGTACACACTGGATGACATTTCACCTGCATATTCAATAAACTTTGTAATACACCTGTACCTACTTAGATTTTCTTATTTCCTGCCTTAATATCCCTGAGGACTTTAGGCATAATTTTGTATAACTTCAGTTTAAAATGGGGCACAGCAAGGTGGCAAGTGAATTAGAGCACCAGCCCTGGAGTCAGGAGTACCTCAGTTCAAATCTGACCTCAGACACTTAATAATTACCTAGCTGTGTGATCTTGGACAAGTCACTTAACCCCATTGCCTTGCAAAAAAATAAAATTATGCCTAAAGAAAAACTACCTTTTAATTGATTTGCAATATTACCTCAAAGCACCAAGTAGGTTTTAGACAAAGCAAATTAGACCAGAACCTTAAGAAAGGAAACAGGGAAAAAGTAATTAAATGATTTATATACAAAGTTCTCCTAGTCCTCCTCCCATGTAGCTTTCCCATAAGAATGGCGGATAAATTTCATTTGGATGGTCAAGAAAGCACTAAGTATTTCTCCTCATATGCTTACGTTCAGAGTCTCTCCTTCCAAGTAATCTCACTCTCAGTAGCCTATGAAAGATCAGCTCAAAGTAAGTAGAAACAGCTTTCACCCTACCTCAGGAGATGCACTTTGTGATGGCTCATTGGCTTCACTGTCACTGGAACTACTTTCACTCTCCGAATCAGATCCAGAGCTGCTTTCAGATCCACTATGGCTACTTGAGTCATCCCTGGAATTATCCGCTCCTTCACTATTGTGGTGTGATGGTTCAGAATTACTTAAAAATAAAAAAAGAAAGGATGAAATTTAAACCATCTGAATGAAGGAATTAATACAGCTGCATTCTTAAACTAAAAACAATTTCATTCAAGTCTAAACAATCTGATCATTAATTTATTTAATATTTTTGGACAAAAACATATTACGCAAAGCATTTTTAGGCAAAGCTGCCAAGATCCAAAATTACTTCACCCCATACACATACATATATAATACATATTACATACAAGCAATTATATAAACATTTATATATTATCATATCACACTTTCATCCCAAATAACACATTAATGCCTACCTTCCTGGTGTACTCCTTGGCACAGTTTTATCACAATCCTATAATTAAAGTACAATAAATTCATGATTCACACTTTATATTCTATATACTAAATGTGATCAATATCCTAAAGCCATAACTAAATGCATTATCAATTTACTTTTGCAACATTTCCTAATGCTTCCTTTCACTGAGGAATCTATATCATGACTATCATCTCCCTGACTGTACAGAGATAAAGTTATTTTCATCCTTTAACTTATCTGTATGATTATTTTGCCATAAATTTAAGAGTATATTTCTCATGCTCAAAACTATCACTAAAAAGGAGAGGCTGGACTCCACTGGCCCCAAAATAAATAAAATAGGCATAATATACAGTGAAGACTTTGGCTGTTATAACCCCTAAAAGTTATGATAGGTTTCAGTTTGATAAGCCATTTTTGTTAGATCATAAAAGTGCTCTTCAGAGTAGACTTGTCTCAATCTAAGAAAAAAAAGTTACAGTAGCTCTTTTCCTACAAGAAACCTAAGAGACTCAAATGTATTAATGAAACAGCAAAGGGAAGACTAAATTTCTCTCTCTCTCTCTCTCTCATGTGTGAGTGTGTGTTGGTGCAAACTTGCACATATGCATATGGGTTTTGGAAGGGGGGAGTGAGAAGAATGATGAGGGAACTGCAGAAGACATTTGTTCAAAACTGCCAGAACTCACAGAATAAAAAGCAGATAAGTCTTTGATCACAAAGCACCAAAGAGGCCACTAAATTCCTTCCTGAAAACCCTGATATAAATTCCTTCCTGAAAACCCTGATACCTTCTCATATAGTATTTTGAATATAACATCAAACAAACCATGATTTTGTTTTAAGATAATCCAGAATTTCCCTTAGTCAGAATGCAATAAACATTAATTTGAAAATATTGATCTTTGTTTTTGTAATAAGAATGAACTGTTTTAAATTCTGTAAGGGCAAAGAATATTTCATTTTTGACTCTATATCTCCAGTGGATAACATTGGGAAGCTCTTAACAGAGAGTGTTAACAGGAGACAAAAGTTTCTAGCACAGTGCTAGGCAAAGAATAGGCACTATGTTAAATTCCTACCCTCCCTCCCCCAGTATGTACTTAAAAATGCTTGTCAATTGATGTACATGGTGCTAAATACAAACATCAAGGATTACTATTACCATCACTTCTACTAAAGCAATTGACAAAGTCTATTATTTAGTTTTTAAATATGGGCAACATTTTAAATTACCTACCTGCTCTCCATCACTATCTTCACTGCTGCTAAGTTTTAAATCATCCTTTAACATACTAGAGAAAAAAAGTTGAAGAGATTAGGATAATTCAGAACACTCTGTAATACCATGACAGACATTTAAAGCCATCAATAATACTAGAAGTAATCACTGAAGAAACCAATGATTTAGGCAAGTCTACTCTGCCTGTTTCTTCTCTGAAGTAAAGAACAAAGAAATCAGGAATAATTTTAACCATTTTATGACAGCTAATTTTTTCTATTCATCTTAAAATCAAAGAAGTAAGATCATTAAGAGTAAATTCCCCCCCCCAAAAAAAACCCAAAACGATTTTTATAAAACATGCTTGATATTTAAAAGGACTTGTAAGGTTATTTAGTTCAATTATACCCTATAAATTGCAAGAATCATACACAATTGTTCATTAGCTCCCCCCCCCCCAGATGCAGCAGAAAGAGCTACAAGATGTAGTAGAAAGAGAAATTCCATTCAAAGTAACTTCAGACAATAAAAAATACAAGGAAGTCTACCTGCCAAGACAGACTCAGAAACTTTTTGAAAATAATTAAAAACACTTCTCACACAAATAAAATCAGATTAAAATAACTGGGCAAATATCAACTGCTCATAGATAGGCTGAGCTAATATAAGTCTTCCCCCCAAAGAATTACAAATAAAGAGAAAGTAAGCAGGGGAAAATATCTAGCTGTGATTTCTTTCATCCAAAATTCCCTTATAGACAGATATGGTCAAACATTTGTAAAAATTAAGTTCAATTTCACCACTCAACATTCTAATTTATCTAACCTATAATAAAGAACAAGGGATTTTGTCCTGCATTATAGATAAATTATGTATGAATGAAAGAATCTCTATTTACCCAGGGATGTGTGTTCAATAGCTAAGTAATTATTCTCCTGAAGAGTTTTTAACTTCTTAATATGGGTACTTCCTCTAATACCACAGACCACATATAATCTATCGAATAGCATCTTGTTCTGTATAATTTTTCATAAAATGTTATAAGTACATTATCAAGCAACACCCCACCCCAGTCTATGTGGTAGATTTTCCTACAGATTTTATTAATATTTAAAAGGTACCAAATTCAGTGCTTTTACTATTCATCTATTTTTCCTCATGCTAAATGACCAGCTCAACTACTTTTCTGAATCAGAGATTTATTTCTTGGAAAATATCTTTTATGTTGCTATTAAGGACAAATCGTTTTTAGCAATATGCCATAGCAATATCCATTATTTCTTCATTGCAATAATGCCTTTCTTGGGATACTGCAGTGTTCTGTGAATTACAGTCATATAATTACAATCATACTGGAGGATTGCTGGTATTAAAACATAGATATGTCAAAGTGCAGTTTGGAATGATTGAAAGCACTTTTATTCAATTCTGAGTCTAAGTGATTGTCCTGTGCATCAGTACTATTTAAGTGCTAGCTATAATTTATTTTTTAAATAATATGTTTTCTTCAATTACATGTAAATTATGGTTAATAATAATTATTACTAATTCATTTCCCTGTAGGAATTATCTTTTGAAGAGTCATGATTCTCCTGGAGGAGAATTAAAAGCAGTGATTATTTTTACCAATTATTTTGGTGGCATGTCTTTTAATTTGGATGATGATTTCAAAATCACATTGCATTCAGCAGAGACTTCTTTCAAGGTGCTTGGTCTGACTCAGCAGACTGGGGAAATATCCTGTTTTGTAAGGTGATGCATTATTTGTGACTTTTCATTTTCATCTTGTATTGCAAATGAATCTGTAATTATAAAGGAAAGTTGTCCAAATCTGCTGTATCTCTTTCAGAGGAAAGGAGTTTTCTGGCTAAGAGCATTTCTCTAGGCTTTTTTGCCCTCCCTTATTTACAATGTTTTATTAAACTGAATCATGCTTCCCTAGGAAATAACAATAATTAGTTTATTCCATATTACTATCAAGAGATTGTTCAAAAATTTGGGTTCCTCTTAGGCTTTTCTTCTCTTTTATTTTTTTCTTTTAACTTGGCACTGGTATTAACTTTTACTATAACTAGTTGATGGTACCAATGTATACAGAAAAGTGATACAGAAATGACTTACAACATCTTTAATCAAAACATTTTTATATGGTAAAATTCAGTCACAATTTCATTTTATGATGATAATCAGTGTTGACATTCATGTTTTTTAACTTTTTTAGTCTTATGCCCCCCCCTTTTCTTCTTTCTAAACCAATTTTCCCATGTACTTTTCCCTGTCCTTCTATATATCCAACCCTATTTTGAAATCTTTGAGAATCAATGTCCCTGTTAACATAGGATCTGCTACTCAGCTCCACTCTGGTATTTCAAAACTGTGGTCTAGAGGATAAGGGACTTACTAGAGTTAAGTCCAGTGTGGTCTTCACTGGACTCAATTTTATCTTAGGTTCCCTGCAGCTTTAAATATGTACTCCTACGATTTAGAGCAGTAGTTACTATCAGTAAAAAAACTGAGCATGAACTTTTGAATGAATATGTTTACTTATTGACAAAACTGCAACCTGTATTGTTAGAAGGAGCTTCTTTTGATACTTATCCATACCAATGAAATCATATGTTCAGCCTATAACCCTAACAAATTATACATGTACATACTAAAAATGTATATTTAAAAACACATAAAAAAAAGATTTTAAAAGGGATGAGATAAAAGATGAAATTCTAGCACCTATATGGAGTCACTGGAGCTAAATGAATAGGGGAATGACATGGATAGAAATGCACAAAGGAAAATCACTTAGGCAAGTAATTAAGGTGGATGATGATCAGAGGTGGGGGAAAATCATTGCAGCAATGGAGGCAAAAAGTGATGAGGAATGGCCAAAGTGTTTCCCTTCTTTTTTGTCTCACAGAATTTTCAAAACATAATAATGCTATTTATAATCTGACTTTCTCAGATGACTACTTGTATGGTCTCTTTTGATATTAAGATTCTTAAAGAAACTATAATATATAGAATGTAAACAATCCTTATAAAGTGCCTTCTTGATTGTTTGCTTGTAGCTATTTTTTTTATTTTTCTCCTGGCTTCAATATTTATACTTCCAACTTCCTTTTCACTCCCCCCCCCAGAAATATTTGAAAAATTCTCTATTTCATAAAGGGTTTCTTCTTTTTTCTTTGTAAAATAACTAAATTTTTCTGGTAAGTCATTCTTGGTTGTAGACCTTGACTTTCAGAATATCCAATTCCATGTTCTCTACTCCATTAAAGTGACAGCTGATAAATTTTGAGTGATACTGATTGTGGTTCCTTAATAAATTCCTTCTTCTGGATACTTTTTTTAAAAATATTGTTTGATAGGTCTGGGTTTTGGAAATAATTCTTGGAAATTTTCATTCCGAGGTTTCTTTCAGAAAGTGAACAGTAGATTTGATTTTCACATTGCCCTCATTCTAATATATCTAGGAAATTTTGATTTAATGATTTCTTGATATATGACAAGGTGTTTTTTTTGGTCGTAAAGAATGCCATTTCAAGAACCTGTGAGTCATTCTTCTATTTAGATGCAACATTTTTATATTTTCTGACTTCATTTACAGTAAGAATGTCAAAAAATGGATATGGTGGGTTATTTGTCAAAGATCTAAAGTTTAGAATAATATGGTTTAAATTAATATTTGTCAACTATCTAATAAACCCACACAATTCATAGCACCTTCAACCTGCCCCCTCTCCCTATTCTGTCACTGTTGATTGTATGCTCTCAAAGTAATATTTCTGCTGTTCAAGGCCCATCACAGCTTACCTAAAAATAGAAAACAGTGGGCTGGCCATGACAAGTAATAAAATATAAGCACTTTCTTATACAAGGGTGAAAATGAAAAAAAAAAGGCAACTGTTAAAAACCCATTAACACTTTAAACATTTAAAGTCTAAGGGAAGTCAAATTATCAAGTAGCCACTGGATATCCCCCCTTTTCAGTTTGTCCCCTCACAATAACCAAAGTGATATTTCTAAAGCATAGGTCTGACCATGTTGTACACATGAAAACCATAAATATTTCTTAAAATATAATTTCGTCTTTGGTATTTAAAGACCTTTACAATATAGCTGTAAGTCCACCTTTCAAACTGATTTCCCATTATCCCCAGTTGTATATTTTATATTCCAAAATAACATATAGTTGGAGTGCTTGATGAACAATATTGCATCTCACACCTCCATGTCTTTACGTGACCTGTTCAACACATGCGGAATGCTCTTCTTCCTTCACTTCTAAGTAAAGGCCTTTACTCTCCATTTGTAACCGCTCCCCCACACTTTACATATTATGTATGACTTAAGCATACTTCCTCAATAAATGTTTACTGAATTGAAGACTTAAGCTACCAAAATCCTCATTTTGTAATGTTTTCTACTCCTTAGATCATATTTCAATATCCAGTTAATGGAAAAAAAATTCTTTTATTATTATTATTCATACTAACCAACACACCTGCATTGTTAAACTTGATCTCAGTTCAGTCTACTCATCATGCCAACTAAAAAAAGTACTTCCCTGCTATGAACTTATCCAACCTTTCTGGAGAGAATTTGGAATTATGCCCAAAGGGCAACAAAAATGTGTATAACCTTTGATCCAACAATACCAGTACTGGGTCTATACTCTGAAGAGATTATGAAAAAGGGTAAAAACATCACTTAGAGCAGCCTTGTTTGTGGTGGCAAAGAAATGGAAATTGAGTGAATGGACATCAATTGGAGAATGACTTAATAAACTGTGGAATATGTATGTGATGGAACACTACTGTTCTATTAGAAACCAGGAAGGATGGGAATTCAGGGAAGCCTGGAAGGATTTGCATGAACTGATGCTGAGTGAAATGAGCAGAACCAGAAGAACACTGTACACCCTAACAGCAATGTGGGGGTAATGATCAACCTTAATGGACTTGCTCATTCCATCAGTGCAACAATCAGGCACAATTTTGGGGTATCTGCAATGGAGAATACCATCTGTATCCAAGTTGTGGAGTTTGATCAAAGACCAAAGACTATTACCTTTGATTTAAAAAAAAAACGTTATCTTACTATGTAATTTTGCTACCTCTTGTACTTTATTTTTCTTTAAGGATATGATTTCTCTCTCATCACATTCAACTTAGATCAATGTATACCATGGAAACAATGTAAAGACCAACAGACTGCCTCCTGTGAAGGGTGGGGGGGAGGGAAGTGAGATTAGGGGAAAAATTGCAAAACTCAAAAGAAATAAATAAAATTTTAAATAATAAATGTAGTTGATAATCAAAAAAAAGTACTTCCCTGATGGCTAGTACTAAGCACAAAAAAGAGAAATATTCTTTGGGTAGAACAAATAAAATGACTTTCTTTTTAGTACTCTTTATGTTCTGAGTTTAAAGACAGCTTTAAGAAAATTTCCTGACCTCCTTATTCCTTATACATTTGGCATAGAGCATGTTATATAATTATATTCGGGCTCTATTTTTTCCATGCATGTATAACAAATGTATAATATTCCCTCAACTAGACTCCTAAGAATCTTGCTGTTTTTATATCCTTAATACATATGTCAAAGTGTTGTGTGTATGATAGAACTAAAAGCTGTCCATGAAGATGATTTAATAGAACCTATGATCAACATAAGTGTGATTTGAGCTATTCTTCAGCTTCAATGATTAACTACAATAATTTATACATCCTGTTTTATTAAGTTCAACAAACGATCAATGGAACACATTTTTAGGCTGAGATTTGGAATGGAATGTGTGGCCACAGAATATAAGAAAGTTAAATGAACCAAAATGATATCAAATCCATGTAATTGACATCATTGGTACAAAATTTCTACTCTCCAAACTAAAAGGCCATTGACTCAGGACTACTAGATACATACTTGTTAAATTAGTAATTTCAAAGGAATTTAAGGGCTTATCTATTAAAATAGTACCATGCCCCCACCCACCCTCTTTTTTCCTTCTCTGTCTCTCTCCCTATTACCCCACATTGCCTACCAAATATATCACAGAAACTTAAGAATAGTATAATCATTGATACTGCAACACTATCAGCTGACCTTATAAGTTGGTCTTATAAGCATTGATCCCACTTTTAAAGGACATTTTAATTTAATACTTACTATACATTCACAAATAAAATCAAGAAAAATAATTCCAAACCTAAAAAGGATGATTTTTCTAAATGTTGTCCCAAATTCCCAAACTATACAAACAAGATCAAAGCAAAGGAACCTTAAAAATTAAAAATAATTAACTTACGATTTGGACTGATGCCCATTTGAAGTTTTAGTTGAAGGATTGTATCTTTCTAGAAAAAGAGATTGCTCAAGTGAGTAACTGACAGTTTGAGAAACAGTCAAACTGTAGTAACATTTAATGAGAATAACTAGAGGATTTAGTTATTAGTGAAGCTGACTTGAGACAACCTCAGTTTTCTTATGAGAAATTATTAACTTCTCTATTGCTACATTACAGAATATCAACAGCAACAGAGGAAAATCCCTTTTGACTGACAGTCATTTCATAACATTAAATATCAAAAAAAAAGAATGCTTAACTATAAATTTAAATTATAGATAAACTTAGCAATTTTAACAGGAATGCCTGAAATGACTACTGAAGAAGACAAGAATTAAGCCTGAATCAGTGTATTATAGTTATCCATTTTCATCCCCCAAATTACAAATCCCAAATTAATCAATGGCTGAACTTAATGGAATGATTACTGCTCATGGTCTTATGTCAGGCCACAAAAGAATGGATTTAGGCAAAATCTGGTCAATTACATAATCCAGTATTTTGTTCTTGTGAAGGTCAATTCCAAATGAAAAGATCAGGACTTGGAAGGCAGTTCAATTTAGGGAGTTCACTAAACTGAAAATCAGAGAACACAGGTTCAAGACCCTGTTCTTCTACTTACTAGTTCTGTGACTATGAACCAGTCACTTTATCACTTTGGGTTTCAGTTTTCTCATTTGTAAAATGAGATGGACCAAACTAGATTATCAAGATTTCTTCTAGCTCTAAAATTTTATGATCCAAAATCTTCACTTATTCATGGTACCCTCAATTGTATATTTTTACCTATTTCTGTACAACAAATGCCATCACCATGCAACAGTTTTTAAGGTACCATGTTTCACTTGGTCTAGGTGTGGATAAATCTTTTTCCATAAGCATAGATAAAAGTCTATAAAGTTGGTAGTGGTAACTGCTAATGTAATTTGGAATCCTGATAAACAGTTTTGAAACTTGGGCAAATATGGGAAAAGACAGAGAAAAAAGCTGGATGGAAGGGGGAAGGAGGGCACTAAAACCTTTAAAGAGTTTTTCATCAACAACTATTATGTTGTTTTTCAAGGTTAGGAAAAGATGATTAGATACACAAAATTAATTTATGTATTTTCTGTTAACCATAACTTGGAAAACCTTCATTTTTCAATTTATGGGTCAGAAACTTATTTTAATATGATGAATATATATTTATCTGGCTTATAAATAAACTTAGCTTTATATGTAAAAATAAGTATTCCAAATCATTTAATATAAAGTAACTCATTTTCACCAAAAGCTGGCATATCTTAAAAGCATAAAACAGAGGCATATCTTAAGGGGTATTTGGTTTGACAAAGGGAACCATACAACTTATTCAAGAAGAAACGTTCTAGAATGAAGTCATACCATCCCTAAGTCATATCTCTCACATCATTCTGAAATTCCCTTGTAATTTAACTTGTATTATACTTTTCTGCATATGTCTATCACTCTTACAAAATTAAAAGATTATTAGGGGGAAGGTCCAGGTCTTATTTTTTTCTTTTATGTGTCTGTCACTAACTCCTAGCACAATATTTTGCACAAAATAAAACTTTGTTTAATTTAAAGAATCAAAGTAACAGAAATACTCACTTTGTTCTCCAGAGCCAAAATTTGACTGAGATTCCTAAAAATAGGGGGAAAAGTTACAACATAATTATCTCTAAAGAAAGCTGAAATATTCATTTGAGAAGTAGACTTCAAATCAAACCACTTAGTTCCAGTTAATTTATTTAAGAGTACTATTAAGTTTTTCATAGTTAGATAACAATGTAAAAAAGTTAATGCTTATAATTTAATTTCTGTTGCTCCATCTATTACAGATAATTAGTCAATGCAATTGACTGGACTTTCCCTATGCCAAATCGCAACCCCCTGAATCATTTAAGTGGGGTTTTCCTTTATCAGTCGGTCACTAATATTCCATATTACAATGTTGTCCCTGTCTTAACTCATTCCCCTCAATGAAAAAAATGTTTTCATAACTCTTATTATAATAAGTTTTCATAACTTATTAAAGTTTTAAACATCTTTCTCTAATTAAAATCATAATTAAAGGCAAAGAATATTGGCTAAAACAATTACAGAACCAATTTGCTAAACTTATGGAAATATATCACCAACAAAGATATTCCATGATATTTTGCATCACTCTTCATAAGCTTCCTTGTCATCAAATCTCCATGTCTTATAGTGTCAAGGGTCTCCTCCACATCCCTGTAGTTCCGTAAACCCAGCTCCATATAATATTATTTGGGGGATGAAGGGACACAGTTAAAGAATAGAAAGGCAGCAACAGAAAGTACCAGATAGCATCCTAATCTAAGGCTAATTCATTAACTCAAATGACAAATATGTATAAGTATAAATTTACCTATAACCTAATAAATTCTAAAAATAAACAAAAGGATATTAAGTATTGCCACTTAAATATAGTAATCAATTAAAATGCATTGCACAAAGCAGATAAAATGCTCCAACAAATTTGCAATATGCAAAATAACCAGAAAAATATAATAAATATATATATATATATATATATATATATATAATAACAACTGCTGTTTGTGTACATTTCTAGCATGATATTGACAGGTTGACAGGAAAAAGCTTTGATTACATGAAATAAAAAAGCTTTTGCACAAACAAAAATCAATGCAACAAAGCTAAGACAGGAAAGTGTGAATTAGAAAACTATATCTTTTCATCATTTAAGGGGGATTTTTGGTTGCTTTTTTAGTTTTTGCAAGGCAATGAGGTTAAGTGATTTGCCCAAGATTACACAGCTAGGTAATTATTAAGTGTCTGAAGTCACATTTGAATTCAGGTCCTCTGACTCCATGGCCGGTGCTCTATCCACTGTGCCACCTAGTTGCCCCATCAATTAAGTTTAATAAAGGTTTGACATCCACTGCATAAGGGATCAATGGAAATAAACAAATACAGCTCAAAAGAACTGTTAACTGTGGAAGCATATTGTTTTGACCAGTTTTCTGGGTAAGAGTTGGGACTTCTGACAGTTGTTTTCATTTGCATTTTACTTTTAGTAATTTGGAATAATGTTTCATATGAACCCAGGTACTCCTGGCTCCAGGGCCGGTGCTCTATTCACTCTCCCACCTAGCCGCCCCCTATCCACACACTTCTAGTAAACTAATCCAACTAATCATAAAAAAATAACTTTTGGGATAGATTGATAAAAATCTACCAATACTGTTTAATAACATTTACAGCAATATTTATTAGTAATATTAATGAAGAGTGGGGTGGCTAAGTGGCAAAGTGGATAAAGCACTGGCCCTGGAGTCAGGAGTACCTGGTTCAAATCTGGTCTCAGACACTTAATAATTACCTAGATGTGTGGCCCTGGGCAAGCCACTTAACCCCATTTACCTTGCAAAAAAAAAACCTAAAAAAAATATTAATGAAAAGTTTTTCTCTATCTTCTGGTTTGAGTATCAAGATCACAGTCCTGCTTTTTTCTATTTTTGAATACAGATTTTGACACTAATTTTTGTTACTTAAATGTTTGATAGAATTCACTAATAAATTCAATATACTAGTGATTCGAGTATTTTCTTCAGTAATGCATATTAATTCATGTTTGTTTGCTGCATTTGTCTTGGAAAGGACCTTGAGGTCATCTAGAATTTAATCCCTTTATTTTATAGATAACAAAGTCAAGGTCTAGAAAAGTTAAGTGATTTGTCATACTCAAATAATAAAGTATAAGAGTAAGGATCTGAAGAAAGAATCTTTAAAACAGTGCTAATTTCCCTAGACTGTCAATGTTTTTAAATTTTGATTTAGTTTATATTTCTGTAGATATTACTTCAGATTTTTCAGTTATAATTTATAATTTTAGATATTCTCCAATTACTCTAATTTTTTTTGTTATTAATTTTTACATCTTATTTTTCTCTTTTATTAATTTAATCAATTTTATTATACTTTTATTTCAAATCTGTTCACTTAAATTTTAAATTCCCTTTTATGGTTTTTGGGTTTTTATTAATTTTCTCTTTTAGTCAAATTTTTTAATCATTATTGTTCTCTTTCATTAATATAACTGTACAAAGATACAAATTTGCCACTGAGGACTACTTTATCTGCATGTCTAACATGTTATATTATTGCCTTCATTAACTGTAATATAATTTTAAAAAACCTTTTCTCCCATTTAGCAAAGGTTTCTTAAAAATTTCACTGACTTTTGTTTTCATATCATCTTTTTTATCCTAACATATTCCTCCCTCCACCCTTCAGAAACCTATCCCTTAAAAGAGAAAAGGGGAATGTGGTGAAACTAACCAACATACCAAGGTACTAGTATATGCAGTGTTTCCCAACTCTTATTGCCTCACCTCTGTAAATACAAAAATGAAACACATTCTTATTTCTCTTCTCTAGGGACAAGCTTGGTCATTACAATCACATGGTATTTATTTTCAATTTGTTTTTACTCTTTCAGTTGGAGATCTCATGCATGTAGTTTTTCTGGTTCTGTTTGTATCAAAAAATTCTTTACTCTGTAGACATACATTAGCATTCATTAAGCAACTACTAAGATCCAGGAACTGTACCATGAATACAAAAATGGTAAAAAACAAAAACTGGTCCTGCTCTTAATTTCCATTATCAATCAACATTGGTTTACAGTGTATAAGGTGATGTATAGTGTAATTAAGATTTCTAAGGGGCAGCTAAGTGGGTACAGTGAAAGCACTGCCCTAGTGTTAGTAGGAACTAAGATCAAACTCTGTCTCAGACACTTTACACTCACAAGCTGTAATCTTGGGCAAGTGACAAGTCAATTCACTCCCAACTGTCTCACTTCCCCTTCCCCCCCCCCAAAAAAATTTTTACTTTTCCCTATTTATGAAGTCTTTATGCCCCTTCTTGAACTTGGGGCTTAGAGATTCCAGATTTTGGGCAGGGGGTGAAGAGGAAAGAGAAGTGGTTGATTAGGATAAGGAGAAAAAAATTACTTTTTTTTTTTTCAGTTTTAAGGCAAATGGGGTTAAGTGGCTTGCCCAAGGCCACACAGCTAGGTAATTATTAAGTGTCTGAGGCCAGATTTGAACTCAGGTACTCTTGATGCCAGGGCTGGTGCTCTATCCACTGTGCCACCCAGCTGCCCCTGCACCTTTATTTTCACTAATTTAATTATCTGTGCAGCAGGTCTATGCATTGTTTTTTGAATTTAAAAATATTATTCTGAAAAGGGGCCCATCTCTATAAGAACTTGCTGCCCTGATTATTTTCCTCTCCCCATTCATGTCTCCTCCTGTGTTCTTTTTACCTTTCTCTCCCACCTTAAAAAATTCTTCCAAGTATTGTCATATGTCACCTTCACTACCAAAAAAGTAACAGCCTCTTACAATTTTGATCTACAAAAATTACTGTGTGACCTTAGGAAGGTCATCTTTAGTTTCAACTGTAAACTGGGGATCATAATAGTATGAGTTATTGTGAGGCTCAAATGAGATAATATTTACAAAGTGGTTAAGTGTAGAACTTGGCACATAATGGGACTTAAACATTTTTTCTAATTTTAACTACTAGCATTTCTGATAAAGGACTCATTTCTTATAAAGAGAGAGAGAGATCTGAGTCAAATTTATAATAATACTAGTCATTCCTCAATTGATAAATGGTCAAAGGATATAAAGAGGCAATTTTCAGATGAAAACTAAAGCAATCTATAGTCATATTGGAAAAGATGCTCTAAATCATTATTGATTAGAGAAATGCAAACTGAAACAACCTTGAGATACCACCTCACACTTATCAAATTAGTTAATAAAAACAAAATAGAAAATGGACAATGTTGGAAAAGTAGATGCATTGTTGGTGGAGTGGTGAACTAGGATGCATTCATTCTGAAGAACAATTTATAATTAAACCCAAAGGGCAATATAACTGTGCATTCCCTTAGATTCAGCAATACTACTACTAGGTCTATATCCCAAAGAGAGCATAAGAAAGGGAAAAAGATCCACATGAACAAAAAATATTTGAAGCTCTTTTTGTAGAGGCAAAGAACTGAAATTGAAGAGATGCCCAACAATTGGAGAATGGCTAAACAAGTTGTGGTATATGGATGTTATGGAAAATTACTGTCCTATAAGAAATAATGAGCCAGGTGGATTTCAGAAAAACCTGGAAAGATTTGCATGAACTGATGCTAAATAAAGTGAGCACAACAGGAGAACATCATACAGACTAACAGCAACACTGTGGGATGATCAACATTGTGAGCACAACAGCAAACAGCAATATAGTGGGGTGTAGCTTCTCTCTGCAATTCAATGAGTAAAGACAATTCTACAAGATTTGTGATGGAATATGCCATTTATAATCAGAAAAAAAAACTAGTCTGAAAGCAGATCAAAACATACTATTTTCACTTTTAAAAATGTGTTTTGTGGTTTTTTTTCCCCTTTTTTTTCATGGTTTCCCCCCCCTTTCATTCTAGTTCTTCTTTCACAACATAACCAATATGAAAATACTGTCGGGGGGGGGGGGGGGAGGAAAGTAGAAATCAAGATCTTGCAAAAAATGAATGTTGAAAACTAGCTTTACAAGTAATTAGATAAAACCACAACAGATAGAGGGACAGAGAGACAGATAGATAAGAAAGATAGATGTTTGTTCCCTTTCTCTCTACTACCCATTGGTTGACCTATTTCCAAGTATAGCTGGCAAAATAATCTTGAACACTGTTTGGATTTATGTTACTCTCCTGCTCAAAAACTTTCAGTAGCTCTAGTTTCCTCCTGTCACTAGGATAAAATACAAACTCCTCAGCTTGGCATAAAAGGTCCTGTTCAAGGCCTGGCTCCAATCTAATATCCTACTCTAACTTAAAATCTTTCCCTGTATAGTCTGTGCTCAGTCAAACTAATGAACATGAAAAGTCAAGATACATTTCAGGAAAAAGCTAATATGTTGTATGGAATCTGACATAATATTTTATTTCTGATGCTTTGAAGTGCTCCCAAACTTTAAATTATCAGGAGAATAAACAGATATCTAAAGAAAAGTACCTGGGTTATATAAAGTAATGTTAGCAATAATATAATAGTATTTTATTTAATAAAGATAATTTTAGAGCTTTCTATTTCAATAGAGAGCTAAAAATTGGAACACATAAAAATTGGCTATAAATCCTTCATACTAAACTGAAGAAGACAGAAAAAGAAATGGAAAATTTGTTCTATAAGAAGCAATCACTGTCAAGGTGGAAAGAAAGAAAAAGACAGGTAATACTAAATATGCAGTACAGTCATTAAAGATAACTTATGAGTCCAAAACTCACTTTGGGAACTGAATGCTACAATTTAAGCATTTATTTACTGAAGTCGTTTAGAGTTTATAGTATGAAAGTAACTTTCTTTACTCACTTTAGTTGGAAAAGGAAATTTAGAAGGTTCTGTTTTGCATGGTGTGTGAATTGCAGTTAAGGGAGGCGGCCATGAATGGGTCATCTCCTGAAATGAATTAAGTTTAAAATCAAATATGAAAAAGCTAACCATCCCAAAAGTATATTTTTATTTGCCATAATGTAACTGTATATACATGCATGCACCCAAATTAGAAAATGCATCTAATTAACCAACAAATATCTAAGTCTTTACAGTGTGCAAAAAAATATTATAAAGATGAATAACAAAACTCATACTCTCATATCTAATTAAAGAGGCAAAACAAACGAAGATTTTAAAGAATAATATCTATTTATAAGTTTAATGTCTTATGAGAAGTATAGGCAAAAAGTCCTCCCCCAAAAAAATCACTGTAGGCTAATTAAGAAAGACTTTACTTGCCAATTCATGAGAGAAATTAGATAATAATTCTATTCTTTTTCTAGTACCCACAACCGAGAAATATAATTCCTGGTCATGAATTTATCTTAGATTCTAATGCTATTCTCAATCTAAGTAATTAGCAATCTTTATTAAGACAATATCTATACCTCAAAAAACATTGTTTGCTATGCCTGGTAAGGATAATTTGTGCTTATTTCTGCTCTCAAAGTTAACTGTCAATTTGGAGGTTTCTGTTAGAGTACAATTAAACTATTTGATAGAGAACAAAAATGTCAACTCTTGGCAAAAATCTATTATTTTGACTGAATTGGTCAAACATAAAAACAATTTTCATAAGCTAAAACAACCAGATAACTTACTTTAAGAATTTCATCCACACAGCTTACATCACCAGATGCAGATGCCTAAAAAAGAAAATAAGATAGCTGATGATTTTCAACTCAAGATATTAAATCATAATAAACAAGTGAGGAAAGTAACAAAGCAAAAGTACATTCTAGCAAAATACTATTTATCATTATTATCTTAGTGAAAATACTTTTTATGGATAACATAAGGCTTACCACCACACACAACATAAAGAAAATAAGCTCCAAAAAGAAATTTGACCTTAATATAAAAAGGTACAGCATTAAAAAAAAAATAAACAGAAACCTACAGAATGGAAGAAGTTATCTTTTAATTCTATGATTTTGGGGAAAATTCATGACTAAACAAGAAATATGGATTTATAAAAGCAAAATAATTTTAAATCTATAAAAAAATTTTTTTTTAAGTTTTTTCAAGGGTTAAGTGGCTTGCCCAAGGCCACAGAGCTAGGTAATTATTAAGTGTCTGAGGCCACATTTGAACTCAGGTACTCCTGACTCCAGGGCCGGTGCTCTATCCACTGCACCACCTAGCCACCCCAAATCTATAAAATTCTTAAAATCACTGCAAGTAAACCAATAAACACTGTTCTATTGGATAACAGTAAAAATGTAAGTACCAATCAGGAAAAAAAGATTGCTAAGATTTGGAGTTTTGTTTTTAAAGTATTGTTTAATGAACAAGCTGGCTTTTTCAAAAAACTGCTATCTTTTAACAACACCTTCAGTTCTGAATACCACCCTCTGCATTCCCTTTACCAAGAGAATCATCTCTTTCAACAACAACAAAAAGGGAAATGTTACTCCAACAATCTACTGAATCTGACAATACAGGGTGTTACAAAGCCTTTTTTTTTTGGTGGTGGTGATGTTGGTGATGGGGGAAGAGATCCTCTTTACTCATAACCCACCCCCTCTTATAAACAGAGGGAGAAGTCTTTAATTTCTTTTGATCTTAGTCAATTTAATTATTTCATAAACAACTGACTCCAACCAAAATTTAATTAATTCTGATACTCTGGATTTCTGTAAACTAACTTTCTTTTCCTAAAAGTGGAAAAATGCAGTTCATTCCTTTGACAAAGTAGTCAAATCAAAGTAGATGAACTTTTGGAATTGTCATTACTGTATAAACAATACATTTCAAACAACTTTGAATTTGAAATGTCTTGAAATCTTCAAAGTGCATAGTGAGAGCCCACCAATTATCTCTAGAAAAAACAATCTGGTATATAAATCAGGTGAAACCATAATATATGAATCCACATAACCCAAAAGAGGAAAAGATCTGTTATTAATGAATCATGGTTGCCACTTCATCAGTTTCCTAGCTGGACAGGTTATTTCCTATACACAATTAAACAAGAAAGAAACTGAAGTCTTCATAGAAGTCAAAAAGAATCAATCACAAAGCACAAGAAAGACTTCTTGCTGCCAAATAACCAAACAGCTAGTTTAGGGTCAGTAGCAGTTTCAAAACAAGTAAACTTTTTCTACAAGGTCCCATTTTCCTTAATTGTTGAATGAAGGATATGGACAAAAATGACCTCTCAAGTTCTTTCCAGTTATTAATATGTTCTTCTATGATCTATCTTAAATCCAAGTTTTTATAATTAAATTATCAACTTACATCTAATGGTTGGGAAGGTATTTTCAGTTTGGTAAGATGTACTTTGCTACTAGGCTTCAGCTCACTCATGTTGTTGCTGTGGGACTGGCTGCTGTAGTGCTCAGAGGTTAGCTTTGGTTCCATGGACTCCTGTCCATCCATGGGCCTTACGTAGGCAGTAGGTTTCTGTAACATTGAGTTTGACTTTGACATCAATGAAGGTGGAAAAGACTGGCTGGAGTGCTGTCCACTTGAAAATGAAGGAACACGAGAAGGTGAGTCCCAATTTGCATCAGGGTCCCGTGGTGACTTGGTACGCTGCTCCTTGCTGTGGTGATCATTCCCATGAGATCTGGAATGACTAGAGCTTAATGAAGAAACAGCAGGTGGTTTTCCAGGACTGGAAGAACGAGATTTGGAGTGTTCTGATCCGTGCTGGCTTTTTTTACGACTACTTCCACTACTGCCACTATTACTGTATGATTCACGGTCATGCCTCTGACCCACACTACTACTGCTGTTACTGCCACTTCCACTGGTCCGTTGGCTAGTGTGTCCACTCTGTAAACCTGAAGACCGTTTCTGTGACTGGGAAGAAGTGCTAGGTGCTGGTCCTACAGGAGTCCATTTGCTGCTCTGATGAGAGCTACCATGTCTGTGTTCACTAAAGAAACTTGGGTTTGGTTTTTCATCTGCTGTTGATGGTATGGTAGGTTTAGGAATTGCAACAAGCTTTTGTAGAGATCTGTCTCCTATAAAATCCTTCATTTCGTAGGAGTCATCGTAGTTTCCAAGCATACTCTGAATACGACTAGATAATTTATCTTCTTTGCTAGTCTACACAAAGAATAAAATGACATGAAATTACAATAAAGCACATTATTCAGATTATTTTTCAATTAGTCAGGAGAATTTTGAAAACTTTGAAAACTAAGGAAATCCTAACTCCATTACTTAAGGAAAAA
Source organism: Macrotis lagotis (assembly GCF_037893015.1). NCBI lineage: Eukaryota > Metazoa > Chordata > Mammalia > Peramelemorphia > Peramelidae > Macrotis > Macrotis lagotis. Next base: position 435,347,509 of record NC_133658.1, on the reverse strand, counting down.
TTCACTCTTCTAAGAATTTTTACATTCAAATATTTTGCATCACTAAAAATTTTAAAAGCTAAAACTTTAATAAGTAAAAATTTAAGAGAAGTCAGAAAAGGATAAAAATTAATTTCACTGTTATGAAATTTCTTTTTGCTGGGCTGAAAACCTTGGTGGTTAAAGAGAAGGTTTCTGTGATAGCAAGCTGTTTGGGAAAAAAAAAATCAATAAAAACACCTTAAGGTTTTCCAAATGCAATCTAGTTTGATCCCTTCTTTTAATCAATTTGCTGGCAAAATAAGAAAAAATATACATCAGGGAGCCAGAAACATCAAACATCAATATTCCCTAACTTATCAAAGCTCTAAGTCAATCAAATGGTCCATGCTCATATCCGACAATTTAATTTAAGAAAACATTCCATAGGAACATGAAATAATGTTCTTTAATAGTCAACATTTTTACCTAATTCAACAAAACTGCAGGTTAATCAGTTGGTCAATTTTCATATTTTTGACTGCCAACAAAAACATCCCTAGGAATGTAATGTACTCCAGTATTTCAATTATGGTTAAAATTATGATTAAAAATTCAGTAGAATCAGTCTGTGTACTTTATATTCAAATATTAAACATTTTTCCTCTCCACTCACAAAAATAATAGTAATATTAAAATTGAAAATTTAAGAAAAAAATATGAAGACAATTTGAAATACTAAATTCTGATCACCCTATATTTAATTTTATCATGCACTATATATCAATATTGTACCCAAGTAACATAAAAATATAATTAAGTAACAAAGGGGAAATGACTGGTCTAATACATACGTACAAACATATATATACCAAAGATACACACACACACACACATATCCCCCAATATGTTTCATAAAATTTGAGGAAATTTTTTTGGTTACTGTCTAAACAGAATTTAATACCATTTCACCACCAAAAAAACCCATAAAAATACTTATTATGGCCGGCACTTATCTATAATGACTTAAGAGTGCTTAAAAAATAATTGCCAGCCACATATGAGAGAAACAAATGCATAATTCTTTAAATTCTATCAAAAAGTTGCTATCTCAGGTTTCTTCATTTTAGCTGAGTACTTTAATAAAAAATTTGAATCAAAATTATATTCCTTCTACCTTTTCCTTCCCTGGCTCTTGCCCACATATAACATTTTTTAAAATTTTATTTATGCAACATAAATGGCTATGTCAATGGGCCTAGATTTTAAGAAATTCAGAAAATTTAGAAAAATCTATCAAAAAAATTTCTGCATCAAGTATATTATTTTTAGAATTTTTAGGTGTCAAATTTTCTGACCTGCTATAGGTCAAGAAAATAGATCTGTGTCATCTTTATATTACTACTGTCATGATACACTAAATGTACATAAACTTCAATAGATTTGAAATCAGTCAACAAAATAGACCAGAACCAATTAAAAGAACAATAAGAAATCAATGATAAAGTTTATTTGAAGTTTGTCAAATTTTAGCAGGGTAGTACTGATAACCATTGTATGAAATTAAAAATCAGATATCAGAAAATATTCTTAATTTTGTTAGAAGAACCTCAGTAGAAAAAATTAAAGAGCATAGCTACTCAGAACAAGATCTACATTTTGTATGCTTCTACTGATGCCTGTAATACGTTGCTTGATTTGCTATTTTGTTAATAAGTTTAGGAAAATGGTTTAGAAAATAGAGAAACTTAAGGTGAAGTTACTGAAACTTATGTATCAATAAGCAATACATTATAGACATCAATGGAAACACTGGCTTCCTGTTTTGTTCTGTTTTGGCCAAAATTACCCTGGTTCAACACTACATTTAATATGAGCAATTAAAAATTATAGCAATAAAATGCAATTGCAAATTAAAATAAAACTGCATCTGAAGATTACAAGAACAGAAGTTGGAGGATTCAGAGTGTTAAAGGTCATTAGGGACCACCGAGCCCAACTAAAACATTTTTACAAATAAGGAAAATCAATTTCAGAGGAATTAAGGGATTTTATTCAATCAGTTAGTGACAGACTAGAAAGGACAACATGAACCAAATTTTCAAGTTAAAAAATAACAACCACCATAATAATACAGAACCATTACATTTTATTTTGGATGCAAGTTTAAAATTAGGTAAACTCACAACTTTGTATGGTTCAGCAAAGAGAGGAGAGTTAGGTGGGAAGGCTTCTTCACCCTGATGAATTTCCTGATTTCGCCTTTCCCTTTCTTTCATACGAAGCACATTCCGGTCTTCACGGTTCATGTTGCTATGAACAAAAACATAATATTCTATCATGGATAGAAAAGGGGAAGGGAAGATAAAATAACATCTGTTGTGTTGAATATGTTCATTCAGTACTTTAAAATTGGAGAGTTCCTTATCACAGCCTGTCTTCCAAACAAGAAGACACTTCCTAAATATGATCATGAATTGGAAGAAAGTGTTGTTTCTACCTATGTATTTAGTCCCTACTGAAACATGTTTCACTAGTGACTTTTATACAATAAGTTATACATGAAACTATAACTCAGAATTGTCCAGCCCCTCCACCAACACACTTTTCACTTGATGTAAGTAAATTTGTTACAGGGAGTTTGTTACAAAAATCAGTCAAGGGAAATTTGGTTTATGTGATTTCTCTAAATTCTGAAGAAGACACCACTAAAACCCTACTTACCACCTCTTAGTATGCTTCTAGGTTTTCTTTTTTAAGAAATATCCTAATTTTTATTTTCTAACTGTATTACAATCATATCCCTCCCTCCTCCCCCTTTCCCTTTTCCCCATGTCCCCACAGGTCAGTGCTTGTTCTCTACTTTTCATCTACCTTATTTTGATTTCTTTTTGTTCCCAACACAGCTTCCTTGGTGTCCATCCTGTATGGCAGTTTGACCTCAGCTTTGCTGTTGTTCTAGATTCCCTAAAAAACGACATTTCTGCTCTAAATACATTAATATTTCAATAAATGAAAAAACTGGAGCATCTAATCCAGGCTTGTTGGGGATGATTTGGGAGATGAGGTGGAGAATGGGACTGGATTAAAAAAAAAATTTACTTTAAAAAAGGGAAAAAGGGTATTTTTATTTCTTTAACTGTTTGATATGTTGTTTCTGCTAAGAGCAAAACAAAGAGAGCCAGCAGAAAGGATTTAGGTAAAAGACAGAAAAACTAAAGAGTAACTAGAATGGATACCAAGGAAAGCTGTGAGCAATCTACTTCCCTGAAAATCCTGAACCATTATACTGGTTTTATTATGAACTGTCCTGCTAATGGCAAATATATAGACCAGGGAACTCTTCTACACTTGTGCTATGTATTTCATTTAATAAGAAAATTATGATGTTTTGTTTAATTAAAAGAAATTTATTAAGACTTAGTAAGAATAAATAAATATAGGGGAGTGATGACCACTCACTTGAAAGCTTGGTTATCAAAATTTCTGTATCTGAGAACAAAAATGTTAATTCACAATATTTCATCCTGTCCAAGTATAGCCAATTTCATGGTATCATTTGTATTGGGATAATGTATATAAAACTCTTTGAAAGGCAGAGAAAATGTCTTCTACTTCTTTAATCTACCCAGTCACTAGAACAATGCCAAGTACATAGTAGCATTAATAAGTGCTTGCAGATTATTTGATTCCTTTAGGTTCTGAAGTTTTACTAAGATGTTGTCTTGTCAAATTTTAAAAAACATTACTATCTTCCATAATTTCCTTAAAATAGCAAATGAGTAGGGAAAAAAGTTAATAGCAAATGAGTAGGGGAAAAAAGTTAAAAGACTTTAGGTTTATCTTAATTTGCTTTAGTCATGACAAAAGTAAAGTTTCTTTTTTTTAGGTTTTTGCAAGGCAATGGGGTTAAGTGACTTGCCCAAGGTCACACAGCTTAGGTAATTAGTAAGTGTCTGGGAGTCCACATTTGAACTCAGGTCCTCTTGACTCCAGGGCTGGTGCTCTATTTACTGCGCCACCTAGCTGCCCCAAAAGTAAAGTTTCTAAGCATGAAAAACATTATTGGTTGAAATGTATACTACTATGCAATTCAACATTTTATTTAATGAAATTTAGTTTTAACAGCTTCATCAAAGTAATTTATGAAATATTTCATTATCTTCTTTTGTATGAGGGATTGAGAGAATCACTGGTATTTTTAAATTGGTAAGGAGAGGCTAACAATTTTTTTAGAAGAGTCTAGCTGCTTCTTTAAAACATGAACACAGTTCTTTCATTAAAACTGAACTTTTTCCTTTCTCTCTTAAAACACTAAAATATTTACCTAATTGATCTGAACTCCTCATTGAAAAATCTACAACAATTCTGGCAGGAATTGGACTAAAATTTTCCTTAAGCACTGCAGAAGAAATTCTTTAACAACTAATTTCATAAAACCTAATAACAATTTATCTAAAAATAACTCTATCTGATGAAATTACAATTGGAACTCATTGAGTCAAGGAGGAAAATAGCTTGTCTTTGGAATGAGTAAGTAAAAACAACTGGTCAACATTTCATAGGGGATGAAACTCCTTCTGTCTCATGCTTCCCCTATATATCCTTTCTTTTTCTTGACTTCTGAATTTTCTTGAGATATTTTTGAGAGTGATTTAGAAGTCAAAGTGAGTTTATTTTAAGGCATTTAAGATAACTGAAATGGGAGAAATACAGTTCCTACATGTCAGAAGAATAAAAATAACTATAAAGACATGCTTACCACTCATTTCCCTAGTCTAATCAGAAAAAGCACTTAGAAGAATATAGCTATATTGGAATTATAACTTAAATGACCATCCAAACACAGCTGCAACTTTTACAGAAAAGACACAAATAAGTCTCAATTTAGGTGCAGTGGATAGAGCACCAGCCCTGGAGTCAGGCGGACCCTGAGTTCAAATCCAGCCTCAGACCCTTAATAATTGCCTAGCTGTGTGACCCTGGGCAAGTCACTCTTAACCCCATTGCCTTAAATTAAAAAAAAAATTAAGTCTCAATTTATAGATATGAGGAACCTGAAATTCAAAAGGACAAAATGCCTTGCTGGTACTTCAAGGTCAATGCTCTTTCTATTACATTAAGTGTCTTCCCTATTTTCCATATTTCCAGCACTTTGACATAAGAACCTGATATTACTCCTCATTTCATCTTACAACTATGTCTATAAAGAAATTTAAAATTAGTTAAATGCTGTGTAGTCACCCTGGCTTGAAGACTACTCTTCCCTCTAAATTTAGGGTAAGGTTTTTAAAAGACAACTTTAAAATAATAATATGAAGTAAACTTGTTCCTTTTACAATACCTCCCTCTCTCCCCCCCAAGCTATATTTCTCATTAACTAGGAGGAGCTAAGGGTTCCCTAGTAATCCTAGGCTAAAAATGTAGGTTCAGTTCAACTCAATAAAAGTTTAAGGTGCCCTACTATATAGAAAGCACTGTCGTAGGAATGAGAAGCCAAAGAAAGTTGAAAACCACTTCCCTCAAGAAGTTTACAATCTTCTAATGACGAGAGAAAAGGAAAGCAATAATGTGCCATACACATTGTGTGGGACTTCAAAGACAAAAGCACCTTATATTAACCAGTAGTAGACGATCTCAACATGAATGTTCAATACAAGGTGTGTTCTCAGTATTCTATAACTGGTTGAAGATGACAGTCTCTGGTAATATCTCATTACAGTAATTATTACTTTATTCTAATAAACAAGACCAATCGAATTTAAATTGCTAACTTTGTTATCATAACTTCCTATAAAAAATTAATTTCATGGAAAGCCAGACTTTTCAAGAATTTATTGGCACAAAGTTAAACCATCAAATCTTTTCAATATCAGACTAACTGGTTAAAAAAAATTCAGTATACTAAAATAGGATTTTTGAGTTAAGTGCTTCACTTTTCTCTTGATAACTCACAGATCAGACCTCAAAATATATAAAATATAATTTATCATAATAAATATGTAATATGCCAAATTATATAAAATAGCATTATTATTACAACACCCCAAATATTTACTGGAGTCAGAAAATTTTTAAGAAAAAAATTCAAGAAATTATTACAGACAATACTCCCAATAAACACAAATAACAAAATCCAGGGGAAAGCCCCAAATAAAACAAAACCTAAACTGGCTGAGGTTTTAAAAAAGGAGACTTTTTTTTATAAAAAGCTCTTTATTCCTATTTTTTTGCCCTTGTGTCTTAAAACACTTTTAAGGCAATATTCATACAGTTCTAATTCTATCTTTTTCTTCAGTTGATCTTTCCATATTTTTGTATTCTTGTAATTTCTTATGTAATAAATCTTCACTTAACTCAGACAAATTCTCAAACTGTTTATACCTTTCAGACAAACTCCTAGAAAGTTGCTATTCTCATGTCCTATATTTCCTCTTTTCCAACCCAACAATTTAATAAAACTGCTCTATAAACAGTTAAATCCAAAATCTTTTCTCATTCTACTAGAATGTTCATTCTACTGTCTCATATAACTTTCAACATTTCATATTAGCCTTTCATCTTCTAATCATGATCTTCTCTACTTATCCGATCATATTCTTCAAATTCTTTTAATAAACCTATATTCTAGCCCAGCAAGTATGGGGCACAAGTTTCCCTAAGCTTCTTTCCTTTTTTTCTATTATCTCTTGGTGATTCTCATCAGTTCCCATGAATTAATGATTCCACAAGACACACTCAGTCCTAAACTCTCTCGTACAACTCAGTGCCATAATAGCCAAATGCCACCATCTTGGTTCAAGCAATATCTCAAATGCAATATGTCCAAAACAAATAATTATTTGCAACCTAAACCAGTTCCTCCTCCAAACCTCCATATTTTAGTCAAGGTAATCACTTCTGGTACAGAGATAATTCCACAAAAATCTTGGTGCAGTAAGAAAGACACCTAGATTGGGAGTCAAGTAAATGGTTCTACTCTCACTTATGCCATTAACTTAATGAGCTTAGTGTCTGAGCAAAGTTAGTCATTTCACCTTTCTAGATCTCATTTTCTTTTATTCTGAATCTGGGATGGTATAATCAGATAGCAGTTTGTATGAAAAAGATCTGAAGGGGTTAATGAACTACAAACTCAATGACTCAACAGAGAGATATGGCAGTCAAAAAATTAATGTAATCATGAACAGCATTAAGAGAAGCATAGCTTAAATCCAAACAGTCCAACTATTGGGATAAAAACTCTTTCTTCAATAAAAACTGCTGGGAAAATCGGAAGTTAGTATGGAAGAAACTTAGATTAGACCAACACCTCACACCCTATAGGAAGATAAGATCCAAATGGTTACAGGACTTAGACATAAAAAACAATATTAAAAGCAAACTAGAAGATCAAGGAGTAGTTTACCTGTCAGATCTATGGAAAAGGAAGCAGTTTGTGACTAATGAAGAGATGGAGAACATCACCAAAAACCAACTAGATGATTTTGATTACATTAAATTAAAAACCTTTTGCACAGACAAAACCACTCTAAACAAGACCAAAAGAAATGTAGTAAACTGGCAAACAATCTTTACAACTAATGTTTCTGACAAAGGACTCATTTCTAAAATATACAGAGAACTGAATCAAATTTAAAAAAAAAAGCCAGGGGCAGCTAGGTGGCACAGTGGATAGAGCACTGGCCTTGGAGTCAGGAGTACCTGAGTTCAAATCCGGCCTCAGACACTTAATAATTACCTAGCTCTGTGGCCTTAGGTAAGCCACTTAACCCTATTGCCTTGCAAAATCTAAAAAAAAAAAAAAAGCAAAGTCAATAAGGCAATTTACAGATGAGGAAATCAAAGTGATCCAAAGGCATATGGAAAATTGCTCTAAATAAATTACTTATGCAATAAAATGCAAATCAAAGCTTCTCTGAAGTACCACATCACACTTCTCAGACTGACTAATATGACCAGAAAGAACAATGATCATTGTTGAAAGGGATATGAAAAATCTGGGAAACTAATACATTGTTGGTGGAGCTGTGAACTCTTCCAACCTTTCTAGAGAGCAATTTGGAACTTTTCCCAAGGGGCAACAAAAATGTGCATACCCTTTAATCCAATACTACTACTGGGTTTATACCCTGAAGAGATGATGAAACAGGGTAAAAATATCACTTGTATAAAAATATTCATAGCAGCCCTGTTTGTGGTGGCAAAGAATTGGAAATCAAGTAAATATCCTTCAATTGGGGAATGGCTTAGCAAACTGTGGTATATGTATATCATGGAACACTATTGCTATATTAGAAACCAGGAGGAATGGCAATTCAAGGAAATCTGGAGGGATTTGCATGAACTAAAGCTGAGTGATGAGCAGAACCAGAAAAACATTGTACATCCTAACAGCAACATGGGGGGTGATGATCAACCTTGATGGACTAGCTCATTCCATCACTGCAACAATCAGGGACAATTTGGGGCTGTCTGCAATGGAGAATACCATCTGTATCCAGAGAAAGAACTGTGGAGTTTGAACAAAAAACAAGGATTATTAACTTTAATTTAGGGAAAAAACCCTGATGTTTTATATTCTGATCTTGCTATCACTTATACTTTATGTTTCTTTCTTAAGGCTATGATTTCTCTCTCATCACATTCAATTTGGATCAATGTATACCATGGAAACAATGTAAAGACTGGCAAACTGCCTTCTGTGGGGTGGGGTGGGGGAAGTAAGATTAGTAGAAAAATTGCAAAACTCAAAATAAATAAAATATTTGTAATTCAAAAGAGAGAGAAGCACAGCTGAGGGAACAGCAAGATGGCACAAAGGATAGAGCCCTGGGCTCAGGAGGACCTGAGTTCAAATAGGACCTCACTTAATAATTACCTAGCTGTATGACCTTGGGCAAGTCATTTAACTACCATTGCCTTGTCAAAAAAAAAAAAGAGAGAAGTATAGCTAAATATGACAGACTGGTAGGAAGCAGTACAACTAAAAATTCCTCCAAAGAAATCAAGAAACTGCACCAGAAAGATATGGAAATATGTTTCTCAAGACTTCACATGTATAATTGATATCATACTGCTTGCTTTCTCAATAAGTGGGAGGGTGAGACAGAAGGAAGAGAATTTAGAATCCAAAAAATTATTTAAATGAATGTCATAAATGAATGAATGAACAAAAATAAAAGGAAAAAGAAGAAATAAAATGCACCAGAAAGAATCTTGATGGAAGAATGCAGAGAAAGTCACAATGAGTTATTTGTCCATCCTACCTCAGCACAGGGAGACATAAACAAAGGTCTCCAGACATTGGCAACTGGTCAGGTCAGAAGTAAATAAAACTCAAGCACCTTGTGTCCAAGGAAAGGCTGTGCACTAGGGCAAGTGAAGGTCCCAGAACCATACAAACTTACAAGGTATTGGAATGGGGACAAATGCAACCTGGTACCTTTCTCATCCAATACCTAGATCCAGATCACAGATCTAGTGCAAACTAAGTAAAGGACTTGCAAAGAGAGTGGCATTCCAGAGTAGGGAGGCCCCAGGCAATGAACTAAAAAAGGGGAACACTTATAAACCAGCAGAATCAGCAGTGTGACTCAGAACACAAGGAAAGAGTAAATAAAGTTCTCATTTCCAGCACCTAGTCTAATTCCAAAGAGGGATATCTAAGAAAGGAATTCCTGATCAAAGTAGAGCCTGCAATTTTGCCACTGTGAACCAATAGTTTTTCATTAAAAAAGAATTAATTTAATTTAAAAAATTTTTATTTAGCAATTTATTTTTCCCAACATGTAAAAATAATTTATTACATTTGTTTTTAAAATAATGTGTTTCACTCAAATGAAAAAAAAAGGAAGTAGGGGTTGAAATATGTATGCAAGACACTTTAGTTTTTTGGAGCAAATTATACTTCAATTTGCACACAGAGTTCATCATTTCTCTCTCTGGAGGTAGACTTTTTTTAATCATTAGTCCTTTGTAATTGTCTTGGATCACTATATTTATTGATCAGGGTAGTTAAGACTTTCACAGTTGATCATTATTATAACACTGCAGTTACTGTGCACAATAATATCCCAGTTCTCACTTCAAAAAGAAAAAAAAGTATTTGAAATTCTCTCCCTTCCTCCTCCATACTCACCCCCAATAATGAAAAGGCAAACAATTTGATATGGGTTATAAATGTGTAGTCACACAAAACATTTTCATCATATTGTACAAGAAAATACACTACCCTCCCATCCAGCCAAAAAAGAAATTTCAAGAAAAATAAGGAAGTTTATAAAACTATGCTTCAATCTGTACTCTGAAAACTCTTAGCTCTTTCTGTGGGAATGGATAGCATTCTTCATAAGCCTTCAGAATTATCTTGGGTCATTTTATAGTGAGAAAGTTAAGTCATTCACAGCTGATCATCCACAATACTGCTGTTTCTGTGTTCATAGTACATTTCATATTGTATCAGCAATAGAGCTTTTTAGCTAGTTGACAGGGGCTGGGTCCAAAAAGTCATCTTGCAGAGACCCAAACCTAGGTTTTTGCAAAGATCAGATCAGATGGGGATGCAATAAAAACTTTGCGATAATTGATGCCTCTTTGAATGATGACAGATTGCAGGTTTCCCAGCCTGTTCCTAAGAAACTGGAATAATACAATATTTAGTTCCCCAAGAAAGCAGCAACAGGATCAATCCAAACCTTTTTTCCAGAAGTCTGACAAAACCCAGACATAACATTGAGTCCAAAAACCAGTAAATAGGTTGGAAGAATGAGCAAACAAAACAAAAAAGAAAAAAATTCTATCACAAAAAGCTGTTAAGGTGACAAGGAAGTTCAAGAAGAAAAGAATGACTCCCAAAAATGTACCAAGAATTAAGAGAAAAGTAAAGCTTACATACAAAATGAAGTAAAATCTTGCTCACAAAACAAACACCATGAAAATGAGAATGAACCAAATAGAAATCAATTATTCTAGGAGGCAAAAAAATTTATTACAATTAAGTCAAAATATAGAAGAAAAAGTAAGATTCTTCATAGCAAAAATAACTGGCCTGGAAAAGAGATTGGGTAGAAAAAATTTTAATAAAAACTAGACCATTTAAACACAGGAATAAAAAAAAATGGATCTAGACCTCCTCTTTCAAGAAATCTTAATTAGAAAATTGCTCAGATCTCTTAGAAACAGAGGACAAAATGGAAATAGAATACACCAGCTACTTCCTGAAAGAAACCCCAAAATGGAAACTCCCAGAAACATTATAATCAAAATCCAGAGTTTTCAAATTAAAAAAAAAATGCTACAAGTAGTCTAAAAGATTTTTAAATACCTTAAAGGATCTAGTGGGGATCATTACCATTATAAAGGAATGGGGAATTGGGAATATGTACTAGAAAATATATTACAGCCTAGAATAACTTACTCAGGAAAACTATAGTGCCGCAGATAAAAAAAAAATGGAACCTTCAACAAAATGGCTAATTAAATGGCTTACAAATATTCCTCATGGGGGCAGCTAGGTGGCGTAGTGGATACAGCACTGGCCCTGAAGTCAGGAGGATCTGAGTTCAAATCTAATTTCAAAATTACCTAGCTGTGTGTGTGTGGCCTGTGGGCTAGTCACTTAACCCCATTGCCTTCCAAAAAACAAACAAAAAAATCAAATATTCCTCATGAAAAGATCAAAGCTATGGAGAAACTCTGAAGATCTAATAGTGATGAGTAACCAAAACTAGAGAGTAAAGAATATTCAAAAGAAGGCAAATTAGGAGTTCATGAAATAGTTTATTTGTTAGATCGATGGAAAGGGGAAGAATATGACCAAAGAATATAAAGAGAACAATACCAAATGTAAAATGCAGAAAACTGGGGGAGAAAAATTGAACTAAGTATCGCTGCTAAAAGCCTAATTTCACAAATATATAGAAAACAAAATCAAATTTATAAAAATACAAATCATTCCCCAATTTATAAATGATTAAAAGACATGAAGAGGCAGTTTTCAGCAAAGAAATCAAAGCTATCTACAGTCACATGAAACAATGCCCCAAATCTCAAATGTTTAGAGAAATTAAAATTAATACAACTTTGATGTACCACCTCACATCAATCAGACTGGTTAATATGAAAAAAAAGGAAAATGATAATCAGAGTAGCTAAAATAAAAAAAGGAAAATGATAAATGCTGGAGAGGATATAGAAAAACTGGTGTTACACTTCTGAGGAAAGACAGGGTGAAAGGAGAGAGAGAATAGAAAAAAATGGGTGTGGGGAGGAATAGAATGGAGGGTTAATACAGTAATAGCAACTGTGGGAAAAGATACTGAAACAATTTCTCTGATGGACTTATGATAAAGAATTCAACCCATCCCAAAGACAGAGTTGATGAGATCTGAACACTGACTAAAGTACACTTTTTCCCCTTCCATTTCTCTTGAGTCTTCTCTATCTTGGGGGGGGGGGGGGGTATGTTTTTACTTTCACACACAAAGTCATTGTAATACTGTAAAAACAAATAAATGAATGAATGAATAAATAAAATGGGATATTGTGAACTGATTTAACCATTCTGGAGAGCAATTTGGATTTATGTCCAAAGTACTGTGCATACACTTAGATTTGGCCACAATACTGTCAGGTCTCTTTCTCAAAGATATTTTTTCCTTTTTTTTTTTTTTTTAGTTTTTGCAAGGCAGTGGGGTTAAGTGACTTGCCCAAGGTCGCACAGCTAGATCATTATTAAGAGTCTGATCTCAGATTTGAACTCAGGCTGACTCCAGGGCTGGTGGTATTCTATCCACTGCACCACCTAGCTTCCCCCTAAAGATATTTTTTTAAAAAGAAGAAGCTATTTGTACAAAAATATTTATAAGGGGCAGCTTGGTGGCAGAGTGAATAGAACACCAACCCTGGAGTCAGAAAGACCGGAGTTCAAATCCAGACTCAGACACTTAATAATGACCTAGCTGTGTGACCTTGGGCAAGTCACTTAACCCTATTGCCCTGCAAAAAATAAAATAAAAAATATTTATAGCAACTATTTTTGTGGTGGCTAAGAAGGGGATGGCCATCAATTGGAGAATGGCTAAATAAGCTGTGGTTTAAGATTGTAATGGAATATTACTGTGCTATAGGAAATATAAGAAATCATTGGAAATGGAATCCTGTATAAGCAGGATGCTTTTGGAAAAAAAATAGCAAAAACTTATATGAACTGATGCAAAGTGAAGTGAGCAGAACCCAAGAGAATGTTGTACACAATAACAGCAATACTGAATACTGAAGAAATGGAAATGACTTAGCTATTCGAAGCAATAAAACAATCCAAGACAATTCCAAAAGACTATTGATGAAGAATACTATCTGCTTCCAGAGAAAGAACTAATAGTATGAATATAGACTGAAGCATGCTATTTTTCACTTTCTTTTTTCTTTCTTTCTTTTTTCTTTCTTGTCTTCTTGAACAAAATGATTAAAATGGAAATGTGCATCTCCTATATAGGAATGCTTATCAACTCAGGGAAGAGGGAAGGAAAAAATAGGCTGGAACTCAAACTTAAGGAAAAAATGTTGAAAATTTCTTTTTAACATAATTGAAGGGAAAAAATATTATATTAAAAAGTATGGGGGGGTGGCTAGGTGGCACAGTAGATAGAGCACTGGCCTTGGAGTCAGGAGTACCTGCATTCAAATCTGGCCTCAGACACTTAATAATTACCTAGCTATGTGGTCTTGGGCAAGCCACTTAACCCCACTGCCTTGAAAAAAAAATCTAAAAAAATAAAGTATGGGGAGGTGGTGGCTAGGTGGTGCAGTGGATAGAGCACTGGCCCTGGAGGCAGGAGTATCTGAGTTCAAATATGACCTCAGATACTTAATAATTACCTAGGTGTGTGGCCTTGGGCAAGCCAATTAACCCCATTGCGTTGTAAAAAGAAAAATTATAAATATATATGTGTGTGTATACACACACACACACACACACACACACACACACACACGGAAAGGATACATGTTCCCTCTAAACCCTATTACCAGTAGGTATCACGGGAGTGCAGTTAGACAAGTCCTGTGAGTATATCTATATATTTTGATGATCTTAAGAACAGAAAAAGAAATACACTGGAGGAAAATAAAGAAAATTTAGGAAAAATTATTTCACATAATTACTATGTGAAAGAATATATTCCTACAAACAAGAAAGGAAGTTCTTGAATTTCACTCTCACCTGAACTGAACTGGTTACAGAGGTAAATTTCGTTCAACAGAAAAATGGGAAAAGAAAATAATGGAGAGAAGGGGAATACAGAGGGAAGGTAGACTGAAGGAGAGATTACTCCTCAGCATAGTAACGATGTACATCTAAGAATGTACAAAATATTTACAGAATTATTTGAGGTGGCAAAGAATAGGAATCTGAAGAGGGTGACCACAAATTGTGAAAATGATTAATAAATTTTAGTATAGGGCAGCTAGGTGGCGCAGTGAATAGAGCACCAGCCTTGGAGTCAGGAGTATCTGGGTTCAAATATGACCTCAGACAATTAATAATTACCTAGCCCTGTGGCCTTGAGCAAGCCACTTAGCCCCATTGCCTTGAAAAATCTAAAAATAAATAGATAAATAAATTTTAGTATATAAATGTAATGTACTTTGAGGAACCACCTCATACCTCTCAGTTTGGCCAATACGACCAGAAAGGATAATGATCAATATTGGAGGGGGGATATGGGAAATCTGGGACACTAATAACATTATTGGTGGAGCTGTGAACTCATCCAACCTTTCTGTAGAGCAATTTGGAATTTCACCCAAAGGGCAATAAAAATGTGCATACCCTTTTGATCCAGCAATACCACTACTGGGTCTATATACCCTGGAGAGATCATGAAAAAGAGTAAAAAGAACATGGGGTGATGATCAACTTTGATGACCTTGCTCATTCCATCATTGCATAATCAGGGACAATTCTAGGATCCTGATGGAGAATACAATCTGTATCCTGAGAAGGAACTGTGGAGTTTAAAAGAAGACCAGAGCTTATTATCTTCAATTTTTAAAAATTATCTTATGTAATATTGTAATTTTGTTATCTCTTATGTTTTCTTTCTTCCTTTTGGATCTGATCCTTCCCTCACATCACATTCTATCTGATCTATGCATATCATGGATGAAAATACAAAGACTGTATCAGGTTGCCTTCTGTTGGAGGAAAGGGAGGAAGAAAAAAATTGTAAAACTCAAACCCTTGAAAAAAAGACTGGTACAAACTACCATTGTATGTTATTGGAAAACAAAAAAAAATAATTATATATTAAAAATAAATAAATTTGATGTAATAGTATTGTGCCAAACTCAGTGTAATGACTAAACAGAATTCCTGAGATCCAATGACAAAACATGCTATACATCTTTTGATAGAAAGGTAAAGGAATTGAAATTCAGAATGAGACAAAAATTTTGATCATAGCCAATGTAGAAATTTGCTTTGGCTGACGAGAGAGAGAGAAAGAGAGAGAGAGAGAGAGAGAGAGAGAGAGAATGAGAATTAATGTGTATTTGTGTGTTCTCAACTGGAATGGCATAGAGATTGCAGTGGGGCAGAGTGTGGAATGGGAAAAGGCAGGTTTTGGTTGTTTAAAACAAATATTTTTTAAAATAAGAGACATAAAAAGTAAAGTATAAATTTCAATAAAATGTCTCACTGTACTTTTCCTGATCATGTATTAGCTATAGTTTTTAGTTTATCACTTTATTTTAGAAAGACAATGACAAATTAATGTCCTGAAGAAAGAAACCAGGCCCTAATCAAGATCCTTGAATCCATGTCTTATAAAAATTTACTGGAGGAACTAAAGCCTTATCCTAAAAAAGAGAAAACTCATGATAACTATTTTCAAGTATTATTAGAAGAGGGATTAGATAGGTTTTGGACTCCAGAGAACATAACAAGGAGGGATATATGCTGGAGGGGGGGGAAATGAAGATCATTAAAGCATTTAGCCAAGGGGGATAACTTTAAAGTGTATAGGCTGGGCGAAGCCAAGATGGCGACATGAAGGGATCAAGTCTTAGGAGCTCTCTGATAAAACTCTTAAGCTAAGGACTCTAACTAAACTTTGGAGAGACAGAACCCACAAAGGGACCCAAGTGAGGTAGTTCTACTCAAGGTAACCTGGAAAAGAGCAGAAAGGCTCTACTCCCCGGGGTCGGGGTTGGAGGGGTGGCCCCCCAGAATGAAAGAACTTCAGCCTCCCTGAGGCAGCCCCAGGGCGCTGGGAGCCACGGCTCACAGCAGCTGGGAGAGTCTCCTGAGCTGCACCCCGGGGAGCACCGGACATGGAGCCCAGCCCTCAAGGCACACAGTGAGCAGCTTGGTCTTTCCCCAGCCCTGATCCAGGAAACAGAAGCAGGCAGAGCTGGTAAGCAGGAGCCTCCAGGGCATGAGCCCATTGAGCTGAGGGAGGGGAGTGAAGAGAGACTGCAGAGCTTTGTCCTCTGCCTCTGGAACAGGACTCTGGGGCTCTGACCACATTCAGATCCTGATTGCAGTCTAGGACCCCCCCAATAGAACAGCAGGGCACCCCCCACACCTCAGCCCCGTGGCGGGGGGGGGCGCATATGGTCATTCACAGACCAGGAGGAAGGACAGAGCTTCACACACTGAGCACCTTGTGGGAGTGCCCCAAAAGCTCAGGAAGCACCCCAAAACCAGGCCAAGGCTGGGAAAATGAGCAAGCAGAGAAACAAAAGGAAGACTATTGAGAAATATTTTGCAAATGAGCCCAAGAAGGATCACAATACTCAGTCTGAAGATGAGGAAGCACAAGCTCCTGCATCTAAAGACTCCAAGAAAAACAGAAATTGGGCTCAGGCTATGACAGAGCTCAAAAAAGACTTTGAAAATCAAATGAGGGAGTTGGAAGAAAAACTGGGAAAAGAAAGGAGAGAGATGCAGGAAAAACATGAAAATGAAGTCAGCAGCTTAGTCAAGGAAATCCAAAAAAATGCTGAAGAAAATAGCATACTAAAAACCAGCTTAGGTCAAATGGATAAAACAGTTCAAAAAGTTATTGAGGAGAAGAATGCTTTAAAAAACAAAATTGGCCAGATGGAAAAAGAGATAAGAAAACTCTCTGAGGAGAACAAATCCTTCAGACAAAGAATAGAATTCAGGGAGATTGATAAATTTAACAGAAATCAGGAATCAATACTTCAAAACCAAAAAAAATGAAAAATTAGAAGAAAATGTGAAATATCTCATTGAAAAAACAACTGATATGGAAAACAGACTTAGAAAAGATAATTTAAAAATTATTGGAATACCTGAAAGTCATGATCAGGAAAAAAGCCTTGACATCATTTTCAAAGAATTACTACAGGAAAATTGCCCTGATATTCTAGAAGCAGAGGGCAAAATAGAGAGAATCCACCAATCCCCCCCCCGAGAAAGAGATCCCCAAAAAAAACAACCCCTAGGAATATTATGGCCAAGTTAGAACTCCCAAGTCAAAGAGAAAATATTACAAGCAGCCAGAAGGACACAGTTCAAATATCATGGAGCCGCAGTCAGGATCACACAGGACTTAGCAGCAACTACATTGGAAGCTCGTAGGGCTTGGAATACAATATACCAGAAGGCAAAAGAGCTTAGAATGCAACCAAGAATGAACTACCCAGCAAGGCTGAATGTCCTCTTCCAGGGAAAAAGATGGACTTTCAATGAACCAGGGGAATTTCAAAGGTTCCTTTTGGAATGGCCAGAGCTGAACAGAAGGTTTGATCTTCAGATACAGGACTCAGGTGAAGCATGGAGATTAGAGGAGAGGGGGGAAATATGAGGGACTTAATGAGGATGAACTGCATGTATAGAAAAATGATACTGATAATATTCATTTGAACCTTCTCAGTTAATAGAGCAGGTAGAGGGAGCTTTTATAGTTGAAGCACAGGAGAAAGCTGAATTCGAAGATAAAATATGGTGTAAAAATGGAGTCAATAGAAAAAAAGGGAAATGGAATGGGAGAAAGAAAAAGGAGAGGGGGGAATAGTCCAAGATATTTCACATAATAAGATTTTTTTTTTTATTACAATGAGCTATTGCAATGATATGGAAGGGGGGAGGCAAGGGGGGAATGAGGGAACCTTTGCCCTCATCAGAGATGGCTAGGAGAGGAAACAGCATATATACTCAATGGAGTATAGACATCTGGAGTAAGAAGGAGGGGGGAGCAGGGGGAAGGGGTGGGGATGTGAATAAAGGAGGAGAGGATGGACCATGGGGGGAGAGTGGTCAGATATAACACATTTTCTTTTTTACTTCCTTCAAGGGGTTGGGATTGGAAGGCCTGCCCAGGACCATAGGGCCAGGTGGATTCTGGGCCTAAGGAGTGGTATAGGGGCTCAGGGCTTCTTGGCCCCAGGACCAGGGATCTGTCTGCTGCGCCACTCAGCGACCCTACAGCAGAGTCAGAGTGAAAGGAGAGAGAAAATATAGTACATGGTAGTGGAGAAATAAGAAAGGAGGGAGTTGCAATCAGCAATGGCAACGTTGGGAAAAATATGGAAGTAACGTTTGTGATGGACTTATCATAAAGAATGTGATCCACCCACGACAGAGTTGTTGGTGTTGGAATAAAGACTGAAGCACATTTTTTGTTATTATTATTTGGGGGAGGGTGCAGGGCAAGTGGGGCTGGGTGGCCTGCCTGGGGTCACAGAGCAGGGTGATCTTTGGGTGTCTGGGGCCAGATTTGGACTTTGTGCTTTCGTTACTATGGTTCAGCAGGAGGTGAGAAGAATTGCTGATGGAAAAAAGAAGTGACTGATCTCAAAGGACTCACAATGGGTGCTTCAGTTTCATGAATTGGAATAGACTGAGCATGCGTCCATGCACCAGACTTACCCAGGGAGAGCTTGTGGTCAATCCCAGACCAGAACCCAGGCAGGCAAAGCCTTTCCTAAGCCTCTCCTCTCTCTTCAAAGACAGATGGGGACAAGCTCATAGATGAGACTTCTGACAGTGATGAGGAGTCGTATGAATTTTATGATGAATAAAACTTGAGCTCAATAAGTTTATGTAATACATTTTTTTCCAATCTTGAGCCTCAAATTAAGGTGCATCTTATACACGGGAGCATCTATTCATGGGGAAGTATGATAAATACACATATAGAGGATACAAAACAACCTTAGGAGGGAAAGAGCTAAAACTAGATGGACTCTAAGGTCCCTTATGGCACTTCTTATATGATCCCATATCCAAAAAAATTCAAAGAATCATGAAAAAAACTGTTATGAAGTGATAAAGGATTAAGAAAGCAAGGCCAAAAACCAAATATAAACAAGGAATAATTATAAAAATAACATGGAAAGGCCACAAAACTCTGGCAAAATGCATTAACATGAATTTCATACAATTCAAGTTAAAGAACACATACCACCTTTTTGTTAGTCATCAATAAACTTTTTCAAGGAATGAACTTTTCAAAGTGAAATGGAAAATATAGAAAAAATATATATAGAAAAAAATACTCAGTCATGCTACAATAACGTAAATGAAGACATTAGAAGATACTTAAACTCAAATGAACTGCAATGGTTTATATTAGCACCAGAGATCAGATAATATCCAGTATACACTAGCAGACAAATAATTTTGCCAGTCAAATTTTACTTATCTTTTTTTTAATTACAAGGGAAGCTCTGATGAGGAAAGACATCTGGAAATGATTGAGATATTTTTAAAAGGTATCAATCACATTCAATAACTGATTTCAAGCAAAATTCAGTGTATTATTTCACAGTATGGAGAGTGGAGAGAGATATGTCAAGGTAAGAATTACAGCATGGAGAGAGAAGGCAGAACAGGAACAGAGTAAAAATAGTTCAGATAAAAAAAATACTTGAAGAAAATATAAGGTTGGAAAGAGATATTTGAAGCAGGTTTCAGATGGCCTTGAATCAGGCATTTATAATTTATTCAGCAAGCAAAGGGCAGAGACTCTTTTCTCTTTCCCACTGGTTATAGAAAATAAGTTATACCTTGTTCCTCACTCAAGATTATCCTTTTCACTTGTACCCTAAATTCCATTCCCTCCTGTCTCCATTATGACCTTCTTGCAGTCATGTCCTCCCTTCCACTATGCTTCAGTCTTTCCCCTTGTAACTGGCTCCTCTCATCTGTTTACCATCCAATTTCTTTAATTTTTAAAAAAAAGTCTTCTTTTGCTCTTTTTTTCCTTTTTTCCATCCACTGTTTCATTTCTTCTTTTTTCCCTTTCAATGCCAACTTGCAAGAAGTTGTTTGCATCTAAACCTTCCATTTCCTTACAACTGACTTCAACCCCTTGCAAATTTGGTTCATGTCTGACTCATTTTAATAATCTCTGGACTTTTCATGGCAAAGACACTATAGTGGTTTGCAATTTCCTTCTCCAACTCATTTTACAGATGAGGAAACCAAAGTAAACAGGGTTAAGTGATTTTCCCAGGGTAATACAACTACAAAGTATCTGAGGCTAGATCTGAACTCTAGGCCCAGCACTCAATCCAATGAGCCATCTAGCTCCTACCACTCTAGTGAAACTGTATTCATTAAGGCAAATGACATCCCCAAACAAGTCAAATTCGAAGGCCTTTTTCCCCCTCCAATCTTCATTCTCCTTTATCTTTAAACTTTCAACACTGCAGGGACAATTAGGTGATGCAGTAGATAGAGCCCTGGAGTCAAGAGGACCTAAATTCAAATCCAGCCTCAGAAAAGTTTTATCTGTGTGACCTTGGGCAAATCACTTAACCCCATTGCCTAGCCCCCCCAAAAAAAACCCCTACATAAATAAATAATGAATGAATGAATGTATCACTATATTTGACCTTGGAGGTTAACAGGCAGTCAAGGACTTTAAAATAGGAGGTATTGCAGCTGAACCTATACTTCAGAAAAATCATTTTGACATCTGAGTGAAGTAATGAAGTGAAACAGGGAGAAACTACAGCAAGATGAATAATTAAAAGGCTCCTGCAATAGTTCGGGCTAAAGGTAACTAGGGCCTATTCACAAGTATATGAAAGCAGTCACAGAGATAGAATAAACAACTTTGACCAAGGACTGACTATATGGAGAGTGGGGAGTCAAGGATGACATTTTGGAAATAACTCTGTAATGTAATAATATAGTTGTATATTATAATATATATATGGTATAACATAATATTATATAACATAATATATACAAGGTATAATACACACACACACACACACACACCCCCTACATAAAGATTAAAATACACCCTTCTAACAGTACCTTCAAGGGCAAAAAAATTCCTTGATTGTAAATTTATCATCATAGTTTCTTTTTTTGTTCTTTTTTTTAGTTTGTTTGTTTTTTTGCAAGGCAAATGGGGTTAAGTGGCTTGCCCAAGGCCACACAGCTAGGTAATTATTAAGTGTCTGAGACCGGATTTGAACCCAGGTACTCCTAACTCCAGGGCCTGTGTTTTATCCACTGTGCCACCTAGCCACCCCTCATAGTTTCTTTATAATAAAGAATAACCACATAACAGTTCTCATATCCTTCTTAGGTCAAGAAACCAAAACCTCCCACAAACCTCTTTCAAAACCCTTTTACTTTCAAACCCTACCTGCTTAAACTCTCTCTTTCATTCTCTAAACAGCCTTCCAGTGAATTTTTATTAAAGTCCTTCAAAACTGGATGTTTCTTGTTCTCTTTTGTATTCTGATCCAATGATTCTCTTACTTTCTTAATTCTCTAGGTCTTTATTTCCCAATCATATCCCAGTCTATCTATAGAACTAATCTTCACTCCACTGAGTTTTTCCTTTACAATTTAGCCCAAATTTTTATTACAGAATAGCAAATGATTAAAATACCATTCATTATCTTTGGGGTTTAGAAAGACTTTTACTTCTGGTATACCTAAACAATTAAATTCTATTATAAAAACTTCAGAAGAAAATAAAAAGAAAACACCAAAATATTCTTCCATAGTTTATCTGGAACTTTTTTAAATTAGGTAACAACTAAAAAGTGTATATTTTATTTATAATTTAAATAAGTTTCTCTCTTTCATGGTCAGGAAAAAAGTTAAATCAAATCACCTTCTTCCCTGATACTATAGTCTTTAGGGAAAAACAGATCTGACTGCAATTTCAATTTAACATCCAGTTTTATTTGTTTTTTCCTTAAAAAAAAAAAAACTATAGTGTTATCCCAAAACTCACTAAAATATTCAAATATTCAAACCAAATTTGGAAATTTTACAGTAGAGAAATTAAATTTCATTCAAATTTAGTCTCTAACTAGGTTTACAAAAGTCATAAATCCCTGCGGACTGAGAAGCAAGATTCCCTTCCTGCTTAACCTCATTTCTCTTCTATTTTCCTTGCTTAAAAAGAAAAAAGAGACAGAGAGAAAGACTTTCTATAGTTTATTTTTAAAGTAAAAACAAAAAAGTTTTCATTCTTTCCTGTGATTGATCAGGTCCCAGGATTAACTAGAATACAGATGATATAAGACAGATACAGAATTGCTAGCTAAAAAGTTTTTCCTTCATCTCATCCACTGAAAATTTAATAAAAAATGAATGTATACAATTTTCTAAAAATAGTTTCAAAGTCTTTAATTTTCAGTAATTCAAAATTTTTTCTTCAGTACAAATTTAGGCTCCATTGAAACTCATATATATTAACCAACCTTTGAATAATGTGAGAGTTCTTAGTCAATCTATTTTGGATGAGAAACTTCCTCTAAACTTAAATCAATAACAACTTCCCTAAGAGGTATTCATCAACTTATTAAAACTGGTTTTTATACAATCTAATAGTAGACCTTTTGGTCATTCCCTGCTCCAGGGGGATAAATCTAGATTACTGTATGCTAATACTAGATCCCATTATACCCTTAAGGAGAATATTCCCCAATAATGAGGACTACCTTGGCTAGGCCCTTCTGTATATACCTGATTCCTATAACCTTAGGGAAATCTTCTGAAAGATATTCTTACCCAACAACAAATCTTCTGAAGGGTTTATTTTAACTCTGCAGAAAAGAGATCAAGAAGGGAGTCAGATCTCCGGGGTAGTCCTCTCTCTACCAGGGAGTCAACCCGAGCACACTAAAGAGTTCCTCAAAAAAAGCCTGTTCTAGATACCAGAGTTCCCTCTAGATCTGAGATATAATAATTTATTGGAAAGGCATGCAACTGCAAAACAAAGTGGGTCCAGGGCCTCCTACAAGAACCCTGAAGAAAAAAATAAAAAGAATTTGTACAGTTACTATTTTTAGATTTAGGGCCCTTTTTGGTGCTTGGTATTTACTGGATGTTAGTTGGCTGATTCTACTTTCATTGCACAAGTCAGATAAAGATATAATAGTTTATTTCAATGAAATGACATGATTTACAAGAAAAAAAACAAACTTAGTTCAAGAATACAGAACTTCAGCAACTATATAAAAAATGTCAGTATGATACAAAATGGGAGTAAATCTGATTCTCTCAATACCGTGTACTGTTGTTCCTCTTTTCCTAGAACATTTTTCCTCTTCTTGCCTTTCAGTGCTAACCCAACCTTTGAAACTCAGCTCATAGGGGTGGCTAGGTGGCGCAGTGGATAAAGCACCGGCCCGGGAGTCAGGAGTACCTGGGTTCAAATCCAGTCTCAGACAATAATTACCTAGCTATGTGGCCTTGGGCAAGCCACTTAACCCCATTTGCCTTGCAAAAACCTTAAAAAAAAAAACCCAAAAAAACAACTCACCTCAAATGCTACTCTGGTACTACCTACTGTCATTAATGATAACCACCCACTAACAGACTGCCTTCTGAGGGGAGGGGGAGAGGGAGGAAAGGAAGATTAGAAAAATTATAAAATTCAAAATAAATAAAATCCTTCTTAAAAAATAATAATGAACCAGAAAAATATTGTACACCCTAATAGCAACATGGGGGCGATGATCAACTTTGATGGACTTGCTCATTCCATCAGTACAACAATCAGGGACAATTTGGGGCTGTCTGCAATGGAGAATACCATCTGTATCCAGAGAAAGAACTGTGGAGTTTGAACAAAGACCAAGGACTATTACCTTTAATTTAGAAAAAACAAACTGATATTTTATTGTCTGATCTTGCTATCTCTTATACTTTGTTTCTTCCTTAAGGATATGATTTCTCTCTCATCACATTCAATTTGGATCAATGTATACCATGGAAGAAATGTAAAGACTGACAAATTGCCTTCTATGGAGGGTGGGGGGAGAAAAGGAAGATTAGGAGAAAAATTGTAAAAAAAAGAATTATTATTATTACTATTATTATTATTATTATTATTATTATCATCATCATTATTATAACCTTCACCCTGGATCCTCACAAAGTACTAATAATATACTCCCAGAGCAATATTATATAATTTCCCTACTAGACAGCAATTTCTCCAACATCAAGTAGAAAGTTTTATACACAACAGGCACTTCAACTTGGATAAAGTACCAACACCTATAAAGCCTTAGATTTTATGCACTGAGCATTGATATGTTAATACATACTAACAATTTCCCTCAGTAAGGAATCTTAGTTTTATTATTATCTTTTTTATTCATTACACTTGGCGTTACTACAACAATAAAACTTGACAGTAACATTTAAGAAATCATACACGCTCTATGAATTTTTTACCATCTCGTTACTAAACATCCTCAGATAGGGTTCAAGACAGATTCACCACACAGTGTTATGTTAAAGTTTTGGTGTACAATTTTCATACAATACAATAGAATTCTTCACCCCCAACCTAATATATAGGTCTCTTATCTCTGAGTCAAAAGGAAACAAAATCTTTTCAACTTGTCAACAATGCACAAAAATATATTCTAGCCAATAACTGTTCTGATCACAAATGTAACTTCACTAGTTTATCACTGTTTTATCACTTACTTCATTTGAAAAGAATAGTAAAAAAGCACTATGTTTCAACCAGAAGGTAAAATGTGATACAGATTATATAGTTAAAAACAAATAACTTTTCTAGGATTCTCAGCTTACTTGGATTCTTCACAGGTGGAAAAATAGTAGGATAGCAGTCCCTAAGAAATTACTCCATATGAATTTTGTATTTACTTTCATATTGTTCTCTACTGGTTCCCTCCTCCATTCCCACCCTCCTCAAAAAAAAAAAAAGGCAGTAGCTTTAAGCCCCATAAGGACAGGAACCATTTGTTTTTGTAATCCTCTAGCATCCAGAAGTATCTGGTACAAAGTCAAATATTTAATGTTTATTGAGTGACGATTGGAAGATGATCGATCAGCACCAACATATGCTGATTTTCTGGAACTTACCTAGACTACTATGATGATAAATATACATATGTTTACCCAGGGGGTAACTGATGCATTAATATAATGAATTTCATTATTTCCTGTGTTATGCTCTTCTATGACTCAATTTCATACATTAAGTTAACGAACCATATTGGGTTTTTAAAATATCATCTTTTGCTCTCCAGAGTTTCCGTACAAAGTAAAATATTTGAAAGAAAATTGGATACCATTGAACAAACTTCAAAATGATCAAATATTTCTTGAAAGCATATAATAGAATAAGTTTCTAATTAATTTTCCTGAAACCAGCCAGTCACTTACTTTTCCAAATCATCTTTCACAGGACTTATACAGTGATTTTCTTATAAAGCAAAAGTCTGACCTTTGTCACTCACTCCCATGATCAATAAAATTCCAGTACCAATCTCCCTATTACTTCAAGGATAATACATAAACTCTTATATGTCATTTAAAACCTTTTGCTAAGTAGCTCTTATCTCTTTTCTTCATGCATTCTGAGGTTAGTCAAGTCAAAATGATCTTGCTATTGCACACATCTTTCTTCTCTTGGGACTGGCTTCCCTGTAATATATTTTCTCCTCACATTTTACCTTCACACTTATTTCCTTCAAAAGGGAAAAAGAAAAGAAGGAAAGGGAATAAGCATTTATATATAGTGCCTACTATGTTCCATATCTCCTATGATCCTCACATCTACCCTTCCATTGTCCCCACATTATAGTTGAGGAAACTGAAGCACACAGAGGTTAAGGGACTTACCCAGGATCACACTACTAGTAAGCATCTGATGCCAAATTTGAAATCAGGCCTTTCCTACTCCAGGTTCCACTGCACCACATGGTGAAGAAAAAGCTGCAACAAAACCCAGTTCAAATACTTCTTTCTCTATGAGGCCATTCCTGATTCCTCCAGATAATAGTACTAGTCAGGGGCGGCTAGGTGGCATAGTGGATAAAGCAAAGGCCTTGGAGTCAGGAGTACCTGGGTTCAAATCTGGTCTCAGACACTTAATAATTACCTAGCTGTGTGGCCTTGGGCAAGCCAGTTAACCCCATTTGCCTTGCAAAAAAAAAAAAAAACACCTAAAAAAAATAGTACTAGTCACAAAACACTTTGTCTCCTTCAATTCAAGGTAAATTATTTGTTGAAGGCAGGGACTGTTTTATTTTTTGTTCATGTATCCTTAGAGATTGGCACAGAGTAGAAGGTTAGTTAATAAGGTTTGTAGGCAATTCCTTGCTTACAATGTTCAATTGGCCTTGGAGTCAGGAGGTCCTGGGTTCAAATGGGGTCTTTGATATTTATTAGCTTTGAGAGCTCAGGCAAATTACTTAAAGCCCTCAGAGCTCCAACAACTAAGAACATTAGAACTGTGCATGGTGTTACCTTTATCAATGAAAGCATATGTCTGAAAGATAAAATAATAAGAAGCCTATAATTAGAATAGAAAAATTCTAAAGGATATTCATTTTTATATACAACAAATGAATAGGATAACATATATTGCTTGCTTTCTCAAGTGGGGAGGAGTTAGAGCAAGGGAGAAAATTCTGAATTCAGAATTTTTAAAAATAAATGTTTAAAAGAAAAATGTACATAAAACATACCATAACAGAATACTTTTTATTCTCTACCTTTCCTTATTACAAATATGGTTTGCTTCGACTTATCAGGTGACCAAGGGAGGAAAAAAAGATTTTTTCAAACAAATTTTGACCTTGTTCCAAAATTTTAATCAAAATAAAAGACTTATTACATTATATCCATTAAGCAAGTAACTGTCCAGATACAAATAAGTCATTTTTTCACTTAAAGAGCAGTTCACAGTTATACTCTCAAAATTTATTTAATCTTAAATTCATTTCAGTAATTAACATCATTAAAAAATGACAAATATTTTTCCTTATATCTTGACACCATCAAAACTATTTTTGACAATGACACAAAAGAAAACAAAACTAAAATAAGCTGAATGCAAATTAACTTCAGTGATTAATCTTAATGTCATATAACAGGATAAAACAAATGTCCTTCTCAGATAGATTATGCTTTCAAACTATTGAAAACGTCCCCCTGGCAGAATCACTTTGATCAGTTTTACTAAATCTTTTCTTTTTTTTTTGATAGAAAAGAAAATTCTATATGGAGATAACATATGAGGAAATCACATATAAACAAAGGACATCAACAAAACTTTTTTCAAAAACTATTTTAATTAGCTCTTTATATTTTTTTATTTTTATTTCAAGAAACTTTAACAGTAGATAGCTAGGGGAATATTTCTATCATCTAGACTAGAATGAGAAGCTCAAATTAATGGGGTAAAAAAGTATTTAAATATGTATGACAGAGCAAGGAAGCCTGACTACTTGAAGAAGAAAGGCACCCTGAAGGAAGAGACAAGATTCAGGAAGTGCCAGACAAGTCAAACCACTAAAATTCCTGTTTGAGACAGCCCAAGACCTTTAAAAGTCTGAGTAAGACAGTGCAAAAAATGTATTACCATCTTTGTTGCTCTACCCCTTGAAACTGAAATCTCTTTTATGTGTTCTCTCTCCCATTAGAATATGAGTTCTTTGAGAGCAGAAACTCTTGCTTTTTTCTATTTGCCTATCCAAAACTTGCCACAGTGCTTTGCACAGAGAAAGCATTTATTAAATATTTTTATTCATTCAACCATCTTTTTATTGAAACTGCTTTTTCCAAAATTCTTCTGGACCTCTGTATTCCATTTGACACCAATGAACACTTCCCTCTTCCTGGATACTCTCCTTTTTTGGCTTTTGTGACTGTTTTCTCTTAATTCTTCTCTTAGATATCTGACCTCTCCCTTCTCATTTTTCTATGCTTAATCTTCATCTATGGTAGACAAAAGACTCTTATCTAGGTCCTCTCTTCTATTCTCTCCATTCTCTCTAATTTAAGAGGATTCAATCACTCATCTCAATTTGATCATCACTATGCAGATGATTCCAAGATCTATTTAACTAGCCCAAGTCTCTAGAACTCCCCAGTCCTAAGTTAGTACCTACTTCAATTGGACACATTGAAGTGAATATCCAATAGGCCCCTCAAAATCAGTATGTCCAAAAAAAGAACATAATTTCCCCTAAACTCTATCCTTAATTGTCTTTCTCCTAGTAAGTCAATTCCTAACCTCAGTAGCATCCATGATTCCAATCTATCACCCCTCCTATTCAATCTGTTGCCATATTTTATTATTTTTAATCTTCACATTTCTTGCATGAGTCCCCAATTCTCTTCTGACACAGGTCCTGTCACCTTATAACTGTAATATCAAAGTAGCTTGCAAGTGATTCTGCTTGTCACAAGTCTCTCCTTACATCAAAACATCTTCCATTCAACCACCAAAGTGATTTTCCTAAAGTGCCATAGTACACACCCCACCCCATTCAATAAAATCCAGGAGCTCCCTGCCTTCCTATCACTTCCAGAATCAAATATAAGGTGGTCTATTTAGCATTCAAAGCCCTTCATAACCTTGTTCCTCCCTACATTTAGTCTTTACTCCCAGCTTATACTCCATCATTTGATATAGTAACTTTCATGTCCTTCCATGAAAAAGACACTTCATTTCTCAGTTCCAGGTATTTCCTCTGGCTATCCCCACTTTTAGAATGCTCTCTCTTCATCTCTGCCTCTGGGCTTCATTTAAATTCTAACTAAAATTCATCATCTACAGGAAGCCTTCCCCTCTTAATTCTATTATCTTCCCTCTCTAAATGATTTCCTAGTTATCCTGTATATAGAATGTTTGTTCAGATTTATTTTCATGTTGTCTCTTCCATTAGACTGTGAGCTCTTTGAGAGTACATGGCCTGTTTTTTGCTTCTTTTTCTATCTTCAGTGCTTACCACAGTGGCTGGAATATAGTAGGGAATATTAAATGTTTATTACCTAATTTTGATATCCCAGCTTCAGATGTCCTCCACCTCAATCTATCTTCCATTAAACTAATAAAGTGATTTTCTCGAAGGGTAGATTCAATCATGTCGATCCCCTGTTCAATAAATTTCAATGGCTGCCTATAGCTTCTAAAAAATTCTTATGGCATTTAAAGCTCTTCACAACCTAGCCCTTTACTTTCTTTCCAATATTTTTAAAATTATTACTCTATTTTATTCCATAAAATATTTATACCATAAAATATTTATTCTAATAGAAATATTATTCTTACTGAGAACCTTTCCAGGTCTAAACCCTATGAACTTAAAAATTCCCTGGCCCAAAACTTCTCCCTTTTTGGTACTTGACTAATATTTTATTTATACTTTATTGTTAAGGGGCTTTTTCCTTTAGATAGATAGATATAGATACAGATATATAAATAAATTATCAAAATATTTTTCCCCTTGCTTATCCCCACTCAAGAAAAAAGAAATCACAAAATCCTTATATTAAATATGCAGTCATACACAACACATTTCCAAATTGGCTAAGTCCAAAAATAGCCTCATCTACATAATAATATACCACCCTTCTGACAGGAAGAGTCAAAATAGCATCCATCAGAACTCTTAAGTCTTTAAAAATTGATCATTTTTTACAATACTGATGTTCTCTTGATTCTTCTATTTGATTCTGTATCAGTCCATACAAGGCTTCTTAGGTTTTAACAATCTCTCTTCATGTCTTATAGCACAATGGTATTCTATCACATTATATTACATTATATCACAACTTGGTCAGCCATTCCCCAATCAATAGACAGTCCCTTAGTTCCAGTTTGACATAAACATAAAAAGAGCTGCAATAAATAATTTTTTGTACATACTAGACCTGCCCCCCCCCCGCTTTTTTTTTTTTAATCTCCTTGGAGTACAGACCTACTAAATTAGTATGGAGAGGGCAAACCATGGGCAGAATAGTTAACTTTTTTGGAGCATAGCTCCAAATGACTTTCCAAATGGCTGGACTAATTCACTGCTCTATCAACAGTGTACCAAAAATGTTTCTGTTTTCCTGCAGTCTTTAAAAATAACAACTTTAGGGGCGTCTAGGTGTCACAGTGGATAAAGCACTGGCCCTGGAGTCAGGAGTACCTGGGTTCAAATCCAGTCTCAGACACTTAATAATTACCTAGCTGTGTGGCCTTGGGCAAGCCACTTAACCCCATTTGCCTTACAAAAAAAAAAAGCCTAAAACAAACAAAAAAATAACAACTTTGCCAAAACTTCAAAGTTGCTTTAATTTTTATTTCTTGTGATTTGGAGCATTTTTCATTAGGCTGGAACAGCTCCTTGGGTACTGATCATATCCTTTAACAATTTATCAATTTTTAAAAATTTAATTCAGTTCTGTATATGTCTTTAGGATGATACCTTAATAAGAAAATTTGCTACAAAGATTTTTTCGCCATTAATCTTAGATGTGCAAAAACAATTTTAAGTTTTATGTAATCTAAACTGTACATTTTATCTTCTGTGATACTTTCTATTGCTTGTTTTATCACAAACTTTTCTTCTATTCACAGATAAATCTTTTCTATATTTTTCTAGTTTGTTTACGTGATTTTATATCTAAGTCACGTGAAGTGGGCTGCTCAGAAGGCCTTCAAAGACTTAATAACTACTGTTGAGTACTACAGTGGGCACTCCTTTAATATAGCCTAGATAAAATGACTGTCAAGATTCCCTCCAACTCTGAAATTCTGTGATACAATTTAATTATTCTCATGCAATAAGCCATCCCTAAAAAGATAAAAGAAATATTAAGGGGAGAGGGAAAGAAAAGGACTAGGTTAAACTAAAATACCTTTCCTACAAATTACAAACATTTTTAAACGTACATTAAATAGTACAGTTCTCAATTTATACATGAAGAAATTTAGTAAGGTTCAAATTCAGACCCTCTGATTACAAATCCAACACACTTTCCACTTCACCATGCTGCTTAATCTGGACAATTTGAGACTTCTTAATGCAAATTAAGTGGATTAATTTGAATATAAGAACAAGTCTTATATGTGTGCACACACATGTATTCAAATTAATATTATATGTTTTTTGCATACTTTTTTTAGGTTGTTTTTTTTTGCAAGGCAAATGGGGTTAAGTGGCTTGCCCAAGGCCATACAGCTAGGTAATTAATAAGTATCTGAGGCCCCATTTGAACTCAGGTCCTCCTGACTCCAGGGCTGATGCTCAACAAAGTAATTTCTTAATAAATATCTGATGACCCATTAACAATATGGGAGTGTAAAAAGCTTAACTTGACATTCCTTCAAAGTACCAGGCATGGTGCAGATAGGTAGCACAGTGGATAGAGCACAAGTCCTTAACCCCAAAGCCTTGAAAAAACAAACAAGGGGTGGCTAGGTGTAGTAGTGGATAAAGCCTTGGAGTCAGGAGTACCTGGGTTAAAATCCGGTCTCTGACACTTAATGATTACCTAGCTGTGTGGCCTTGGGCAAGCCACTTAGCCTCATTTGCCTTGCAAAAACCTTAAAAAAAAAAAAAACAACAAAAAACCAAACCAATGTATAGGCAAACAAATAAACAATAAGTTGTTTCAGAATGGAAATTTAGAACTGATACAATACACATTAAAAATATCTATCTTTTGTCTACATAACTATTAATATAAAGTTCAGTAGTTCCACTGCTATCATTAAACACAGAATTACTTTATCTTTGGTCCAAAAGTACTACAATCAAAAAAGTCACAATATAGTAGAAAGAGACCTGAGTTAGGAGTCAAGTCAAATGGTTTTTCTCTTGACCCCACCACTCACTTACATAATCATGAACAACTTATTTTGCCTTTCTAGAACCCCTATTTCCTCGTATGTTTAATTTAGGGGAGACAGTCTATAGGGGGAAAGATCTGAGGATTTTGGTGTCCTACAAGCTCAATAAGTCAACAATGTAACATGGCAGCTAAATGAGTTAATTTAAGCTGCATTAAGAGAAGAATAAAGATATAATAATAATAAGAGTTCTCTTATCCTAGTCAGATTTCATATTAAGTTTGTATTGTGCCTCACATTTTATTAGGCAGAAAGCTGATAAGCTAGCTGTCCAAGGGAGAGCAACAAGAAGTCTAATGAGAGCATTAGTTGAAGAAAACAGGGGTTAATCCTAGAGTAGAAAAGTGGGTCTATAACAACTGTTTTCAAGTGCTAGGACTGTCATGTGAAAGGGAGGAATTAGATTTATTGCTTCCCCAATGGACAGAATTAGGAACAAAGTGTGGAAACTGCAAAGTTGAAAAATTAGGTTTGACATTAGGAACTAAGTCTCAAGTAATTAAAGTGGTCAAAAGTGAAATGGGAAGCCTTAGAAGTTCTTTAAATAACTACATGACTTATTTGATATTACAGTGGGTATTTTTTTTTAAACATGGACTACACTAAATGGTTGTCAAGATCCCTTTCAACTCTGAAACTCTATAGGATCTACGATCCAATTTATTAATATTCCATGCACCAACCTGTTCACAAAAGATAAATGAAATATTAAAGGGAAAGGAAGATTCAGGCTAAGCCAAAATTTGCCTTTTCTCCAAAAATTCAAAAACATTTATTAAAGTACACTAAATACAGCAACTACTTGAAAATAAGCTAGTTTTGAAACATCTGAAACATAAACTTTCATTTCTTTCAAGGGGTTTTATAATTTAGATTTGCCACTAATTCAGATTTTGGCTTGTCTGCCTTCCTCCCCCAAGATCATTAAGGATTAAAGAGGAGTTAAGAGTTCCACATTAATCAAATCTGTTTCTTTAAACAACTTGATACACAAAAGCAAAAGGCTAAGACTATCTAAAGATGGATCACCACAACCATGATTAAGAAAATAAGAATAGAGGGACATCTTCCTGTGACTTCCATTCCATGAAATCTAGACTCAAGGCTACTTTGTGATGGAGTTTCTGCCAAAAAAGCTAATGGGAAAGAGATAGGGACAAGACTCTTGATTCCATTGATATAGAGAACCTCTAAATGAAGAAACTCCATATACCAATGTAAGTCAATCAGTACTTTCTCTCCAATATATAATCTTAAGAGTTGCCTAGAAGGGTGGCTAGGTGGCACAGTGGATAAAGCACCAGCCCTGGAGTCAGGAGTACCTGGGTTCAAATCTGGTCTCAGACACTTAATAATTACCTAGCTGTGTGGCCTTGGGCAAGCCACTTAACCCCATTTGCCTTGCAAAAACCTTTTAAAAAAAAAAAAAAAGAGAGTTGCCTAGAGTGAATTAGCAACTTTTCCAGGTTTACTGTTAAGAGAAGGACTAGAATCCAGGTTTTCTTGACTCTGAATCAAACTCTTTTTATGCCACACTCTCTTCTCAAGCAATCTCAGTATGAGATATTAATGAAATGTTCATGCTTATTTATCCACTGCCATGATGAATTTTTGTAAACTTATACATTTTTACTGCCTACTTTCTCAACTATTACTCATCACAGTGAATATTTTTTATTCTCATTTTTCAAGGATCCCTTTAACTGTACACCAAAAAGTGCTGCTCAGAAAAATCAAGGTCAGCAATTACAGTTCAGTTCAGCACTACAGATCTCTCACAAGTAAGTGGCCCACTTAAGCCCTAAGATCTTACAAAGTCAGAGATCAATCAAAACTAGACTAGTCTTCAAGGATGGAGCCCTGTGTAATTTAAATTCTCCTATGCAAACTATCAATCCTGAGTTTTTCCTACCAAGCTCTAAAAATGCTTACAAGGTTATTCTTTTATTCTATTTTTAGAAAATAATTCCATGAAAATAAGTTGAGCACACCTGATGTTGGTCAAGTTCATCTCTTTTCAAACACTAAAAATTCAGGGATCAGACCAAACTACAAATTCAGTTGCAGCCTACAAATTCCTTCCTCCAGTATTTTTTTGAGATGTAGTATTTCTATAGTATAAAACCAATGTGAAAATGTAGCTTACAAATTAAACAGTTAGGAATATAGAATTTATTTTCCTCTCACAAACCTCATTTTGTGACTGAGTTTCAGTACAAAAATATTTTTTTAAATGGTTAACAGAAAGCTGTAAAATTGATATGCCTGTGTCAGTAACTTTCTATAAATGTTTTTTTGTTTTAAAAATCTATTTTTTTAGGGAGTTACTGAATTGAAAATCAAG
This sequence comes from Macrotis lagotis, assembly GCF_037893015.1. Lineage (NCBI taxonomy): Eukaryota > Metazoa > Chordata > Mammalia > Peramelemorphia > Peramelidae > Macrotis > Macrotis lagotis. The sequence continues at coordinate 435,313,081 of NC_133658.1, read as the reverse complement.
ACATACTGAGGAATACAGATAAATTTTCCAATGAAAGGACCTGGGTTTCAAATCCTGCTTTTAATGCTTACTGTCAGGGTGACCTTGAGCAAGTTACTTAATTTCCATGGACATCAGCTTCCTCTACTATAAAATGAGGCCTCTAACATCCCTTCCAGCTCTAGGCCAGTATGATCCAATAACTATATATAATCTTCAGCTAGTCTTTCATATATACTTAAACCCTTTAGGTACATTCTGAACATTCAAGAAAGGTGGATTGTGGAGTTTCGTTTACTAAAAGTGGAGAAAGAATATCCTTCTACCGAAGGAAAAAGGTAGCAGAGTAACTGGTCAGGCTAGCTCCTGGTACACCCTTTACTCACTACCTACACCCAATTTCACAATAACTTCAAACTTGTCCAACAAATTTCAAGTGACCCCTCTAATTTATCAGAAGAAATGAAGAAAGGGGAAAGGTGAAATTTAATTCTAAGAAGGGATTTAGAAACTAGGAAACTTTTATAAGCTTTAGGAAATATTTTACAAAGTAAGATAATGCCTCCTGTATCAGGGAGATAACACCAATGCATAGTGAGCTATTTCGGCTTTAAATACAAACATGAGGTTATTCAGGATTCTCTGCTCCTCTCCCCCAAAAAAACTATCAAATTGCTTAGGTGTGGACAGTAGAGCCATTTAAGCTGGAAGACTCAAGTTTTGAATTGGTTCTGAACAAACTTCATTAAACTATGAAAAATGTCCACTTTCTTTGTAATCTAACACAAAAATTTTATTACAACTTCAAAAAGTATAAGAAATGTAATTTTTTAGAGACATTCTATGCTCTGAGAGGATATATTGCATAGGATTATGTCTCTGTTTCCCCTCCACTCTTACTTTCCCCCAAATTCCAATCCTATGGAATTTCTCTCTTTTTCACAATTTCACAATACTACGTTTGCTGTCAAGTTAACCAGAAGAAAGTTAATATTCTATTCAATATTTGAAACTCTACCAAATAGGAAGCAAAAATTATTTTTTTCTGAAGTCAAACAATAATATTTGATGTTTTCTACACATCTTTCAGTTTCTCAGTATTTTCCATCAATTACAGTGCTTGTGAAAAGGAAAGCCACATTTATACTCATCACTTGGTAATTAATCCAACTCAGTGTTTTCAGCACCCAGATGAGAGGCTAAGGAGAAGAAAAGTTTCAAGCAATTCAGCAAATTCTTACCTTTATGAAAAGTAACCTACTCTCCCATACAGAACTAAAAATATCAAAGTCTTTGTGCTGAAAACCCAAGAAGTTATATGAAATTTTCTATGTGAAAAAATGTTTTAACTTGTTTCCAATACTGGATAAAAGCTGATACTGACTAAGAGAGTAGGAATAATTTGTTGATTATGGCTGGACATTTTTCTGGTGGGAGTTGGAAGTGAGAGATTTAAAAGGATACGTTTTTCGAGGAACCAAGTACCCATTTCTGACAAGTACTTTTAAACCTATAAATAACCAGAGGTAATTCTAGGCAGTCACTGGAGCACAAAAGCTTTTCCCTCAATCTCTGAATGTATAGTTAGAAAAAAAATAACATGTTTCACCTAGCGTAAACTAAATGGCAGTTGAATAAACAATTCTATTAGCAAAATATAAGAACAAATATTTGAGGCAATTTAACCTTAAAAACAAACAGATGGGGAGGGCGATGTCTGCCATAGTTTGGAATGTGTGAAGTATAACCCGATTTTCCTTTAAGCATTTTAAAATAGGCCTAAATCTCCCCACACAGGGAAAGAATCCTGAACAGAAACAATATTTAACTCTTGCCCTTCACACTGTTCCCACCCAGAAACTGGAAGTTCATATTGCCACCTCTATTCCCCTATAAATGTCTTTGGTGAAAGAAAGGGTAAAGGAGGCTCTTCTCAAAATCATCTAGCCTACACTCCATCCTGAGAGCCTGAAACACAGCAAAGTGGAAGGAACAAAGCACTGACGTCAATTACTGGAGGAGATTAACCCCCGCGACTAACAACAAGTAAAAAACCCAAACCTTCATCTCTACTACGGGCAAGTGAAGTGTGGAAACTGCGATGTGGGGGTGCAGGGAGGGGGAGAGGCCCTCACCATTATACAGAGGTGGGGGGGGTCTTTAATATTCCCAGCACACACCCTCCCCCAGGAATGCTATTTTTACAAGATTAATTCATTACAAGTTAAAGAAAAAAGAATGGCGGAGGAGGGTCTGGGTCCGCTGGAGGGAAAACAACAACTATCGGGGCAAAAAAATGTTCGAAATCGGGGCCCATTTTTTCGTTAGTTAAAGAGAACTTGGTCAAACTAGAGAAAAGGTGGACGTTAAGAAGAAGGTAGGCGACCCACTACGCAAACGCAAGGACGAAGAGCCACAGAAGAGGGTTTTGTTTGTGAGGGCTGGAGGGAGGGGGCGCCCCCCCCCAGGCAGCACTCGGCCCAGCGCCCCGGCCCCTCCTCCCCCCGGCTCGCGCTAGGCCGGGCAGCCCCGCGGGCCCGAGGCCTCTCACCTCCTGTCCCGGCTCCGCTAGGCCCAGACCATGTCCCGGTGAGTGTGGCGTCGGCGGTGGCGGCGTCCGGGGCCGCGGGGCCTTCGATCGGGCCTGGGCCTCTCAGGGCGCACGCATCTAGGCCTGGCCCCACGGGCCGAGCTGGAGGGCGGCGGGCCGGTCCCGAGGCGAGGCCCCGACGGGCGGCGGCGGCGAGAAGCGAGGCCCAGGCGGCCCCAGAGGCCCTCGGCGGCGGCGGCGGCGGCGGCGGCGACGCCTCACAAGATGGGGGCGGCGGCGGCCGCCTCGGGGGCCCAGCCCTGCTCCATGGCGGTGGGGGCCAGAGGCCCGAGGACGCGGGCAGGAAGGCGACGGCGGAGGCCGCAGCACCGGGGTCCCCGCCCCGTCCGTCCGTCCGTCCGTGCGGGAGCGGCGGCGGCGGGAGCGGCGGCGGCGGAGGAGACTCTCCTTCCCGCAGTCGGAACGGTGACTTACCCCAGCAGCAGCGCCGCCCACGTGACCCTCCCCCGGGGCGGGAGGGGGAGCAGCCCGGCTCCGCCGGGAGGGGCGCGTCACGTGACTGGCGCGCCCCGCCCCGACGGGAGCGAGTCGGGCGGAGGGAGGCGGGGGAGGAGCGCGCCCGGCCCGGAGTCGCCGCGGCCCGAGCTCCGACTGGGGCGCGAGCTCCGACTGCGGCCCGCCGGCCTGCGGCCTCCTCACGCTGCGCACGGCCCTGTGCCCGAGGCGCGGGGGGAGGAGGGGGCCGGGGCCCGAGGGCGGGGCTCCGTGCGCATGTGTGGATTGTAACGCGAACCTTCTGTCCCGGAATGGTCCGGGCCCGGCGGAGGGGCCCCGCGCCGCCGGCCAGCTTCTGCCCGCCCCCCTGTCCTTGGGGCGGAACCGGGGGTGCCCACGGGGCCGGGCCTCACCGACCTGTTTGTTCTTGTGCCGGGAGGGAGGCCTTCCTTGGTCACGGGCACCCCGGCCCCCAGCCCCGGACTGTGGGAGTGGCGAAGGGGCAGCCCCATCCCCCAAAACCTCCTTACCGAATGAGCAGTTGTGGGCGCCGCTGCCCGGAGCCCCGGGGAAGAGCGGAGGTCAAGTGTGGCCTCAGACCCTTAACTAGCCACTCGACCCTAGGCAAATCACCTCGCCTCAGTTTTCCCCTCTATAAACCCAGAATACTAAGAGTGCCACCTCCTAGGTGAGGGCAAAGTCACATTTATAAAGGGCTTAGCAGAAATGTAAAGCTACATAAATGATAGCTACGGTTTTTATATTTTTAAACCTCCCCCTCAATCATATATATATATATATATATGAAAATAATCAAATACAGAAATCAGTCTTACATCCTTTTGTTAATTATATCACTTGATATATATAGAAGGAGGAGAGTGGTGGGTGGAGGATGCTGAGCTTCCTCATATAGTTTTCTTCTATATCATTTTAGGAAATTTTTCCTCCACAGTCAAATTCGACTCCCCTTCTATCTGTCCTTCCACAGCAAAAGTCTTGGCTGCGTAAGGAAACAGGATTAAGGGTGATGAGAAAAAAAGGCCACTTTGGTAAGTAAAAGAACCTCCTGGGGTGGCTACAAGGTGTAGTGGACAGAGCACCAGCCCTGTAGTCAGGAGGACCTGAGTCCAAATGTAGCTTCAGACACTTAATAATTACCTAGCTGTGTGGCCTTGGGCAAGCCACTTAACCCCACTGCCTTGCAAAAACCTTTAAAAAAAAAGAAGCTCCTAATACTATTGTACTGATAGAAATGATGAGGAAGATTTCAGAAAAGTCTGGGAAAACGTTGAATTGATGCAAATTTAAGTGAACAGAACTAGTGAGCAGAACTAGAACATTGTTCACAATAAGAATCATATTGTAACAATGACCAACTGTGAAAGACTAAACTTTTATACAGTGATACAATTCCAAAGGACCCATAGTGAAAAATGTTATACCCTGATACAAATTGAAACATATTTTTCACTTTATTTTTCTTGCATTTTTGTATCATAGCCATTATGGAAATATGCTTTGTATGATTGCACATGTCTATTGCATATCATCTCACTTGCCTTCTCAATGGGTAGAAGGAGAGAAAATTTGGAACTCTAAATTTTTATAAATGAATACTAAAAATAAAGTTTAAAAATTATACCTGGAGACCAAAATTCCCTTTTTTAAATGCTCCTAGACATATGAATTCTATGGATCATAAACCAGAATCCTTTAAATGTTTTATTAAATTAGAAGACGGATTGGCAGGTAAGAACTGGTGGTTCAAAAAGAAATTGAGGAATTCTCATTTCCTACCCTAGTAAGTTGAATGAATTTGCTGTAAGGAATTTGAGGGAGGACAGGATAGTCAGTTTTAGAGAAGTTAAGATCAGACCCACTGAAAGGAACAAATATAAATCTATCCTTGTTTTAGCATTATTAGGATTTCATTGGTAATAGGAAGTAACATTCCTCTAAATAGAAGAAAATCCCTTTATAAGAAGTATAGATCTGCAGGTTCTCTTACTTTTTATTCTTAGAGTTGCCTAGGACAAGGAGAGATTAAATGACACTTGAGATCATAGAACCAAAAATCATTTTCTACTCTCTGTTCATACTAATTTCAAAATTATTCTATCTTCCTCTGATCTTCAGCTTTATCTTTTTTAATCTTGCTATATAATTTCTCCAGTAAGCTCTACTTTAATGAAACATTTACTCATTTTACTTGCATCCCTTCTTCCAGATGTGTTCTAAATGCTAGAGATACAAAAAAGGACCCAAACTCTTTTTCTAAGTTTTTCGATACTGATCTCTCCAATTTTTCCATTTGCTAATTTAATGGCAGACATTAAAAAATTCTAGTTTAAAATTCACATATTTTCCATGTGTCAAGAGCAGCTTTTAATTATCTTCTTTTACCTTGTATCTTTATCTACCAAATATTTTACCAGTCTCTAAAATGTTAAAAAAAATTTGCAATCATAATTATTCTTTTGATAGAAGTGAGCCCCAGTACCCTAAAGAATAGTACTTTTTAATTTTTTTTCAAAAATAAAAAGACTTCTCTCAGACTATTCATCAGGAAACTCCTCATCTGTCCTACACTGGAACACAAAAGTCAAATACATTTCTACCCATTCTCTCCCTTGATTCACCCTCTGCAGGAAGTAATTCCAGTAACAACTAATTCCTTTACTTGTACCTCGAATTCTATCCATTTCTTCTGGGTACTTGCTCTAGGAATCACTTTATTTAAACTTTCCTTATCTACAGGCTCCTTCCTGAATTATAAACACATTCTTTTTTCCCAGTTCTTAACTTTTCCTCTAGTCTTCCAAACCCTCAAGTTACCATCCTGCATTTCTTCTCCTTTAAACTAAGCTCCTAGAGCCTGCTACATCTAGCTGCTTACTTCCACTAATTCTTCAATTCACTTTCACTTTTGACCCTACAATTCTGTTGAAATTGTTTTGTTCTAGATTCCTAATGATTTCTGAAGTGTTAATTTCATCCTCTTCCACTTCTCTTGCTTTTTTCTGGATTTTTTAATTTAAAAAATTATGATTTTAATAAATATCAATAAGCATGAATATTTCCCTCTACAAAGAATAGAAAAAAGGGGCTTATATATTAAACTTTTATTTTTAGTATAAAGTTTTGGAGTATATGAGGTGTTGAGGGAGAACTAATACCTCTAGTGTGAGGTCTTATCAAGCCCTTTTCAGGGTTGCTCATCCACCTTTAAGTGTCCACCTTCAACCAACTTTCATCAGTGGCTCCAAAAAGCTATAGCATACACAGTGACCACACCCTGGTAAAACTGTCTCAGCAGATATGATAAAACCCTTTGGTGAGTTAGAAGGATGTCTGCCCCAAGTATATGACTTCTCCCCACAGGAATAATCAGATGAGAACAATTTGTTCCAGTGGCCATGAAGGTGGCTAAAGCAGGCACTGTGGTTACTCATTTTTTCCTCCCAGGAGTAGGTCTTTTTTCAATGCTTAGAGGCTTCAGGTTAGATTATTAGGTCTTTCTCTGGTTTCTGTGCACAAACTCTCTGTAGCAGGATTCGGGTTGGGAAACCCTATTTCATATCTGCCATTTTGGACCCTGGCTTTGAGAGTCAGGCAACCCTATATTGCCCTCAATTCCTCTTGAAGTAGTTGCTGGCTGCTGGTAAAGGTGAAAGTGGGATCCTGTTGTTTCCTCTGGTATCACATCTCTTTTGGCTGCTTTTAACAATGTTAACTAGCCCCTTCTTCTGCATACACTCTCTCATCCCTTGGTTTCTGTGATGCTTTGCTCTCTTCATTCTTCTTCTTACCTTCTCTTCTGGCTCATCATTCCTACATGAGACCCTCATCACTCTGGTGTTCTCATTAACTTCCATGGATAAAATTATTGTATCTTAAGTGGATTACTTTTAAGGCAGTGCAGTGTACCATAGTTGTAGAGTCAGAAAAATTTGAGTTCAAATTCAGTCTCAGTCACTAGCTGTGTGATATTGGACAAGTCACTTAACCTCTTTTGACCTGTAAAATAGGGATAATAGATAGTACCATCTAACTTGCAGAGTTATTTTGGGTAACAAAAAAGAGGTAACATCTATAAAGGACTTTGTAAACCTTAAAGTGCTATATAAAGATAGCTATTGTTATTATTAACAATTGTAAAACAATCATTACTGATAATAATAATAATAATAATCTATATATCCAGCCTTAATCCTTCTCAACTGCAAGTTTCTGCATTACCAACTGATTGATGGATCCCTTTACCTGGATCCACTTTAAATTAAACTTGTTCAACATGAAGGAGAAGGTAGATGGCAAAGAAAAAAAGGTAAGCAAAATTAATTGGTTAGTAAAATAAGCTGTTAAAACAATTAAGAGCTTAGCCTAAATCTGACTGTTCTTGAAATAAGGAAAAGGATTTGAACAAGTTGTTAAGTGGTAATAAATGACTGCAAAAGTCTTAAATTGGTGAGTTGATACTAAGGTATAAATCAATCAATCAAGTAGTTTATGTTAATTCCCAAATAGATAAGTGCTCAAAAATATGAACAGTTTTCAAAAGAAAAATTGTAAAATATTAATAGCCATATAAAAGAATATTCCAAATCATTAATAATAAGAAAAATATAAATCAAAATGATTCCAATATTTTATCTCATCCTCTGAAAATTAGCTAAATACGACAAAAGAAGAGAATAGTCAATGTTGGAGGAGTTGAAGGATGAATAGTGTGCAATAATGATGACTAGTACATTGTTTTTGGAGCTGTGTATCAGTATAATCATTTTGCAAAGCAATTTTGAATTATCTAGTCAAGTATTTTCATTTCTCTGATTTGCATATATCTACATATGCTAAATATATAAAAATTATCACAAATCTGGAAATCCCCCCAACGAATGACTAATCTTACTAACTGTAAATAAAGACTCAAAAAAATAAATGCCTGGAAAAAATGAAGCAAGAGATAAATAAATGAAAACCAGAGAAAAGAATTGGAAGGTTAATAAGTAATTAAGAAAGAAAAAGTGGTAATTCTTACTAGGTGGTGCAGTGGATAGAGCACTGGCCCTGGAGTCAGGAGTACCTGAGTTCAAATCTGCTCTCAGACACTTAATAATCACCTAGCTATGTGGCGCTGGGCAAGCCACTTGACCCCATTGCCCTGCAAAACTAAAAAAAAAAAAGAATTATACTCCCCCTAAACTAGAATAAACCAAACAAAAATATTAATTCCATAAGAATTCAAGAAAAATTAGAATAAAATTGAAAAATTGAGGAAAAAACAAGCTATTTGATATCAAAAACAACTGATCTGGGGCAAAAAATCAAGTAAAAAGTATTGATTGCCTGAAATCAGATTGCCTGAAAACCATTATTAAAAAAAAAAAAGCCTGGACACTGTGTTTCAAGAAATCAAGTGGAAAAACTACCCAAATCTATTAGAACTAGAGGGTAAAGATAGAAATAATTCATTAATCAACTCCTGGAAGAAAGTCTAAAAAAGAAAATTTCCAGAAAGGTCATAGCCAAAATTCAACACTGCTTCATAAAAGAAAAAAATACTGTAAACATACAAAAATAATTTAAGTTTCAAAGAACTACAGTCAAGAACACATAAGACCTGGAAGCTTCTAAATGAGAAAAGATCTTGGATCCAAAAAGGCAAAAAGTAGACTTAAAACAAGAATAATTTTCCTTGCAAAGTTGAGTATAATTCTACCAGGAGAAAAGGGATCTTTAATAAAATGGAGGATTTTCAAGTATTCCCGATGAAAAGACGAGAGATAAGGAAGAATTTTGGAATAAAGCAAGAGTCTAGAGAAACTAAGAAGGATAAATTTATTTGAGCAATTAGAAGGAGCCCTATGGTGATATGTTTCTAATAAGTATGATAGGAACTTGAGAACCTTAATGGGGGGGTTGATTTGTTTTTTTTTAAGGCAATAGGGTTAAGTGACTTGCCTAAAGTCACACAAGCTAGGCAATTATTAAGTATCTGAATCTGGATTTGAACTCAGGTCCTTCTGACACTAGGGTCTGATGCTCTATCTACTGTGCCATCTAGCTTCCCTGACCCCTTAATCTTTTTAAAGGGTTTTGAAGGAGTTATGAAAACTTAAGGTAATGGGGTAGATTCTGTTGTTAGGTTTGAAGAAGGATTAGAAAGAAGGTTATAAGAAGAATATATCAGTCTGTAAATAAGGAAGAAGCAGGTGGAACTTGCTTTTCTCATAATTAAAAAGCATGAGAAGAAAAGATATACAAATACAGAAATAGAAGTAGAGGGAGTAGGCATTAAGTGAACTCTTTTACCTGAAATACACAAAAGATAACTGTACACAAACATACAAACCAAAATTTTGATTTAGAAATACATCAAATTCGGGGGCGGCTAGGTGGCGCAGTGGATAAAGCACCGGCCCTGGAGTCAAGAGTACCTGGGTTCAAATCCAGTCTCAGACACTTAATAATTACCTAGCTGTGTGGCCTTGGGCAAGCCACTTAACCCCATTTGCCTTGCAAAAACCTTAAAAAAAAGAAATACATCAAATTCAAAAGTGAAATTGGAGGCAGGACAGGGGGATTAAATGTTGAGGAATGATAATACTGAGGAGAGCCTACTTTCAATAATTGAAATCTAAGGGGGGGGGAGGTTTGGGGTGGGAAGAGTACTTAGATTGCTTCTTAGACAAGTGATAGACAAAAAAAATTGTAGTATAAGAATTTAATAGAATATTACTGATCCATAAAAAATAATGAAAGATGATTTCAGAAAGTCTTGGGCAATATTAATTATTGCATAATGAAGTGGACAAAGTCAAAAAAGCTTGTACAAGAACCACAATATTTTAAGAAAAAAATGTTTTTAAAAATACTTTGATTTAGGAATTTTGGATAATTTGGATAATTCAATGACTTTTTTTGAGTTTTTTTTTGGCAAAGGTAATGAGGTTAAGTAACTTGCCCAAGGTAACATAGCTAAGTAATTATTAAGTGTCTGAGGTCACATTTGAACTCATGTCTTCCTAACTCCAAGACCAGTACTCCCCTCAAAAGGACTAATGGTAAAGCATATTACTCTTTTAACAGAGAGGTAATGGACACAAAGTTCAGAAAAAGATATTCAATTTTGGACATGACCACTGTGTTGATTCATTTTGCTTAACTATACTTCATTGTTATTAGAATTTTTGTAAAAAGAAAATGAAACCTTTGTCAAAGAAACTTACTACAAAAATTTTTCCCCAGCTGACCATTTTACTTTTTAATTTTAACTGTAGTATTTTATTTGTGGGGAAAAAAACTTTTGAATTTTAAGTAGAGGATGTATGTGTTGGCCATGTAAGATGTATACATCTTCCATGCTTAAAAAAGCTTGGAGAGAAGGAAAGAAGGATGGAAAAAGTACCCAAACAGGGGAATCTGGTGAAGTCAAACAGAATTCCCACAGTAGTTCATCTAGGTTAGAAATGAAGGATAAAAAATAGTTTCTAGAAGAGTTATGCAAAAGACTTCAAATAATGAATAAGTAAACCAAATTATCTAAGCATATAGGAAACAGAAGTTATACCAATAAGAATATACCAGAAAATAGAGAAAGTACATGAGTTCTCCCTGCTGATAGGAAATATATCAACTCATCTAAGAGAAAAGACCTTAATCTCACAAGGTAAATTACCCAAAGTCTCTAGAAATCATAGACATAGTGTGTGTCTCCAATTTCACCTACATATTTATAGCATCCGAAGTCTTTTTTACTCTTTCTATCCCTTGGAATTGAAAAGAGTGTTGCAAGAGTCCTTTCTCAAAGCAGGAATGAAAAATGCTTCCTTTCCCACAAAAGCTTTTGTACTAGTACTGCTGCTTATACTGACATATAGCAATTGAATTTCAGTTCCATGGCAGGCTCATGGGTTATTTGAATGCTTTACAATTCTGTGACTGGATTTATTCATGGTCTCCTATGAGGCTTTTACCTCTTGGGGTAAAAGTGGAGTGTGTCATTATGGGACATTCTGAAGGTTCTACAAGGTTCTATTTTGGGGGGTTTTTGGTGAGAAGTAACATTAACAAATAGGAATCTGAAAAGAATTCAAGGAGAAAGATAAGAAGATAGTTGGCAATATGGGGTGATGATCAACTTTGATGGACCTGCTCACTCCATCATTACAATAATCAGGGACAATTTGGGGGATCTGTGATAGAAAATGCCATCTTTATCCAGAGAAGGAACTTTGGAATTTAAACGAATATCAAAGCTTATTACCTTCAGTTTTTAAAGTTGTCTTATGTATTACATAATTCTGCTGTCTCTAATGTTTTCTTTCTTCCTTTTGGATCTGTTTCTTCTCTCACAACACATTCAGTTTTGATCTATGCGTATCATGGATGCAAATGTAAAGACCAAATCAGATTGCCTTCTGTTGGGGAGAGGAAAGGGAGGGAGGCAGAAAAAATTGTAAAACCCCCCAAAATGATTGGTAGAAACTACTATTGTATGTAAATGGAAAACAAATACAATATTTATATAATAAAAAGCTTATTATATCAAGTAAAAATCCATGTTCTAAAAAAAAGAAGATAGTTGACAAAGTAAGTAAAAAAGGTAAGTAAGTAAAACAAGTTGAAACAAAGAGATTAGTACTAATGGAGAAGGAAATACAGTGTGGCTAAAGAGCTAGTCTTTTTTTTTTTTTTTTTTTTAGTTTTTGCAAGACAATGGGGTTAAGTGGCTTGCCCAAGGCCACACAACTAAGTAATTATTAAGTGTCTGAGGCCAAATTTGAATTTAGATACTCCTGACTCCAGGGCCAGTGCTCTATCCACTGAGCCACCTAGCTGCTCCTGAAGAGCTATTCTTGAAATAAGGAAAATCAAATTAAATGTTATTTAAATAAATTGTTGAGGTGATAAAACACTACAGAGGTCTTACCTAGGTGCTTAAGTGACTGAGATTAAACTAATCAATCAGTCAATCAAATAGTATATATTAAATACTATTAGCCAGGTATTGTGCACAGATACAAGTACAAACAGTGAATGAAACAATCCCTATTTGCATGCTCCTACTCTAATGAGGCAGGGGGAAGGAGGTGAGCAACAAGTTTTTATAAAACATATATACATATATATGTATATATATATATATATATACATATATTTAATATAAAGTTAAAAGCAAATATTTACAAAGTAACTAAAACACAGGGTAGTTTGAGAGGAAGTGAGTTAATAACTGGGAGGAATCAGGAATAGCTTCATGCAAAAAATGATGACTGAACCACAACTTAAAAAGAAGAAAGACTTTATGAGGGCACACTCCAGGCATTGGAGATCCAGTCAAAGGCATGAAGACAGGAGATATATATCCTTTGTGAGGAACGGAGAGAAGTGCAATTTAGTCAGATTGTAGCCATGTGGGAAGCAAATTTTTATCAAATGAAATTGGAAAGTGAGGTTGTCTACAGCAATCAAAAAGCATTTTAAAGCATCTATTAAGAATTAGAAATTGCATAGCAGGCCTGTTTGTGGTGGCAAAGAATTGGAAATCAAGTAAATGCCTTTCAGTTAGGGAATGGCTTAGCAAATTGTGGTATATGTATGTCATGGAACACTATTGTTCTATTAGAAACCAGGAGGGATGGGAATTCAGGGAAGCCTGGGGGCATTTGCATGAACTGATGCTGAGTGAGATGAGCAGAACCAGAGAAACACTGTACACCCTAACAGAAACATGGGGGCGATGATCAACCTTGATGGACTTGCTCATTCCATCAATGTAACAATCAGGGACAATACTATTGAACAACGACCAAGGACTATTACCTTTAATTTAGAAAAAAACTGATATCTTATTGTCTGATCTTACTGTCTCTTATATTTTGTTTCTTCCTTAAGGGTATAATTTTTCTCTCATCACATTCAATTTCGATCAATGTATACCATGGAAACAATGTAAAGACTGGCAAATTGCCTTCTGTGGGGGGATTGGGTGGGAGGAGGGATGTAAGATCGGGGGGGGGGGGGGGGAATGTAAAACTCAAAATAATCTTTTAAAAGGGGCAGCTAGGTGGTGTAGTGGATAAAGCACCGGCCTTGGAGTCAGGAGTACCTGGGTTCAAATCTGGTCTCAGACACTTAATAATTACCTAGCTGTGTGGCAACCCCATTTGCTTTGCAAAAACCTAAAAAAAAAAAATTTAAAAAATAATCTTTTAAAAAAAGAACTGGGGGGGCGGCGGCAGCTAGGTGGCAAAATGGATAGAGCACTGGCCCTGGAGTCGGGAGTACCTGAGTTCAAATCCGACCTCAGACACTTAATAATTACCTAGCTGTGTGGCCTTGGGCAACCCACTTAACCCCATTGCCTTTCAAAAAAAAAAACAAAAAAAAAGAACTAAGAGTTGTGCTGAGCACTGTCAAAAAACAAAGCTGAAAATTTCATCCAATATTGAGGTTTTTTTTTTTTGCAGTGACTTGAATTGATGGTTTAGTTTTATTCCTGTCATAACAAAATGTCTACTCTCTATATTTTGAATACATGTTGATCTTTCTCCTAGAAGAGGTCTCAGGGACTACCTCTCCATACTTTCACTTATTAGGGATAATGGCTAGGTGGCAGAGTGGATGAAGTGCCAAGCCTAGAGTGAGAAAGACTCAACTTCTTGAGTTCAAATATGGACTCAGACTCTTATCGATGTGACCCTGGGCAAGTCAGTTAACCCTGTTTCTCTCAGTTTCCTTATCTGTAAAATGAGCCAGAGAAGGAAATGAAAAACCATTCCACCTGTCTTTGCCTCGAAAATCCCAAATGGGGTAATGTAATGTTGGATGTCACTGAAAAATGATTGAAACCACAAAGTGGAAGTTCAATGAAAAATAAGTATCTAAAGTTGCAGAGAGGAAACTTGAACGTTGAAGGAAGCCTGTGGTGTATTAAGATGCTATAAAAAGGAAGAAGAGAAGGAAAACCTGGAAGTAAAAAACAAATTTGAGGCTCATCCTAAAAAGGAACTAAATGCACTGAATAGAAAAATGTTGCTTGTGCTCTATTTTCTATTTTCCCTATTTCTGCATAAAGCAGTCTGAAACTTTTAGGAATCATTTCTCAAGTCTTCACTGTCCTGTATGCAAGCAATTGTCAAGTCTTATACATTCTACTTCCACCTTAGTTTATAATGCCTGTCCTTCATATTCAAAGAAGACCACAACATCAGGGAGGTGATGCCAAGATTAGTACATGAATTGGATTTGAGTGAGGGGATAATATGCTAAGTCACCAACCTCAGTTCTCCTCTAGATGGTTCAAGACGACTGGAGATGACCCTTGATGCAAGGCAGTTAGAGGTAAGTGACTTGCCCAAGGTCACATAGGAAGTGGCAAGTGTCTGGGGCTGAATTCAAACTATAGGCCTCCTGACTCCAAGGCCAGTGCTCTATCCACTGTGCCACCTAGCAGTCATAGTTACTTAATATTGTAGTAGTACGATAATTGGTCTCCTTAAGTCTAGTCTTCAATCATTTCTACACACAACTGCCAAAATTATATTCTTAAAGTACAGGTCTGATTATATCACTCCCATGCTTAAGAAGCTCCAGTGGTTTCTATTTGGCATTTAAAATACTTCCCATTCTCACCAACTTATCTTTGTATACTGATTATATGTTATGTCCTCTTGCACTCTATTCCAGTCAAACTGATATACTTGTTTTCTGTCCCTGACATTCCATCTTTCCCATTCAAGCCTTTGCACGACCTGTCCTCTATAACTGATATACTCTCCTCACTCTCCCTCCTAGAATATAGAAACTCCTTTCAAAATTTACTCAGATGACACCTCCTACTTGAAGCCTTTCCTGATCCTCCCAGTTATCAATACTCTCTCCAGAAATTACTTTGTATTTTATTTTCTGGGTACATATCATTTCCCTATATGTTCTTTAAAGGTAAGTCCTACTTTTTTTTGTCTTTGTATTATTATTGCCTATCCCATAGAATAAATGGTTGAATAAGACAATCCCAAAGGATTCATGATGAAGCATACTATCTGTCTCCAAAGAACTGATGTCTGAATATAGACTTGAAGCTTCTATATTTCATGCTCTCCTTTCTTTTCAAATTTCCTTATACAAAATGACTAATATGGCAATGTTTTGTTATTAGTCCTTTATTCTTGAAGAGGACCAAGACATTAGGGAGGTTATGCCATATCATGCAAATGAACTGAATTTAAGTAGAGGGTCCTATGCAAAATTCCTAGTCTCTCTTCTTCAGCCATCTTGGATCCATTTGCAAGATATAAATCAGGAAGACTGGAGATGGCCCTGGATGCAGTGGTAGACCTTGGACTTTTTAAGCTAGCTATCAATTGCTTCCTGTCTCATAAAGGGAAGAGAAGAGAAAGGCATAGAATTGGAACTCAAAAGCTTTTTTAAAAAAAGCATTAAAATGTGGTTGAATAAATGATATAGTAGAACCAAAAAAGTTATCAGGTGAGAAATCATCTACAGTCAGTGGAAGAAGAGTAGTGATTGTTGGTCTCACTGCTCAGTTACTGAACAGAGATAGTGAGATCTGTTGTCTTATCAGGGTATGTATCTAAGACATAACAGAGAGTCTTCCAAGACTTGCTGGATGATTTCACTAATCACTTCTGGTACTGCATATAGGCACAAATACTACAAAAAAAACCCCTAGAAAGTATTGCCAAGGATTATGTAATTTTGGGCAAAAACTTTTATCTTTAAAGGGTTGTGTTTTTCTCTGTTACTCTGAAGTAGGGATATGGAAGAGAAAATTTGATTTGGGAAGTGATTAGGTAATGTTAGAGAACGGAATTTGAATTTTTGGTCATAGGTTAAAATACAGGAATGATAAACTGACCAGAAAGGGAGTGCATTTTAACAAACAGTAATAAAAAATGTTGTCTTGAAAGTCTACTCAAAAAGGGTTCAAAATAATAAAGATATGGGAGAAAGAAAAAGGCCTGTCTCCAAACTGAGTATCATAGAAAGTAGCTACAATGAAGAAAGAATAATTGTAGTTGAAACACCAAAAAGTCTACAGGAAACAAAATCCAACAAAGAAGTTAGCAGTAAAAACTGTGACTTTAACTGCCTATATAGTGTTCTCCCCTCCTACCCACCCCCACCTCTGCCAACAAAAAGAAAAAGGAGTTTTTAATGTAAGGAGGTCAGTTTGAACTCAGGTATCACTTACTTACTTACTTGGTGGAATAAAACCCACGACTGGAAGATGACCCTCGATGATTAAAGAAAGTCTCAGGAGAGATAAAAGGGGGTGGTGGGTCGCACTGTGAATTGAGAAGCTATACTTGAGTGAAGAAATCCAGGAACCCAGAGAAGAAACATAAAGAATATTTAAGTAAAGACTGATGGAAAAGAAAAGAGAAGCAATTTTGCCACTGGAATATATTACAAAACACTTAAACAAAAAGAGGAAATAGATAATGAGCTCTGGAAACAACATTAACCTAGCAGACAGACATGATGTAGTGACAGAGGCTCTCTCTGCCAAAAGGAGAATGACCAATACTGTCTTTATTGCTTCCGTACTAATTTTATCCTTCAAAAGATGAGGGAATCAACAAGAGAAATTTTTATTAATGGATTTGAGTCACACTAATGAGAAACTGGTAAAAGGAGTAAAAATTATGGGAATCCTGGGGTTCCTATAGAAGGAATCATTCCTTTCGAGAGTCTGATAGAGAAAAGAAAAAGTTGGATGTGGTTTGATGCACCAGATTCGAATAGTTCAGGAGAAAGGTTTAATTTAATTCAAATAGTTCAGTTAGACTTCTGGACTAAGTTTCTACAGACCTCAGTCAAGAAGGAATGAGATAAACTCAAGAATGAAATTCTGAAGATACAAAAAAGAAACCATTCTAATGGGGAAGAAAAAGAGGGACTGTTCAACTATGTGGATACAAAGGAAACTCATCAATTTAAGATTTTTGAAAGATACATTTCCCCTGCCCTACATTTGGTATCCTCCCCTCTTTAAAATAGCCAGAGAGGGGCAACTAGGTGGAGTAATGAATAAAGCACGGGCCTTGGAGTCAGGAGTACCTGGGTTCAAATCTGGTCTCAGACACTTAATAATTACCTAACTGTGTGGCCTTGGGCAAGCCACTTAAACCCCATTTGCCTTGCAAAAACCTAAAAAATAAAAAAAATAAAAAATAAAATAGCCAAAGAATTGCTCCCTCAATAGCCTTTAAACTGTCTTGGCTCTAAGTACATCTCCCATGTGTATACTTGGTATTATTTCTGCTAATCAATTCCAAACTTCTCTCCAACAACCAGTTTAAAGAACATATGACAAGATATTTAACTAAGCAGTCATTCCAAGGGCATTTCAGTATGAAAAATGAAAGGACTACCAATAGGAAAAGATTCCTTAATGAGGTTCTCCAGAGGGTCCTTCTTGCAGATGCTGTCATACTAGTTGTCAAGACCTGGAACCCTGCTAATAAAAGGGATGATTCATCAAGAGTTCAGACCTCAGTTATACATACAAGGAAAAAATAATCACAGGGTGAATACCTGTTGTTAAGACAGTCATTCCTTCAATTCACAGCTCTTGAAAATAGAATATTAAATGTGGCAAGAATTAAACTGAAAGAAGAGTACTTTTGAGATATTGCCCTCTATTGTACTTTTAAGTCACCTCAATCTTCTCCCTGAAATAAAGACCCATGTTTTGAACACTATTCTTCCAGTGATTCTGCATGGCTGTAAGTCATGGAATAAGTTTCCAAAGAATTAAAGTTTAGGATCACTGAAAAAAAATCAGTGGAGCAGTGCTTCTATATATGAGTAGTCTACAACACTTTGCCAATTAAGAGTTGCTCAACTGAACCAGAAGAACATTGTACATCCTAACAGCAACATGGGGGGGGGGGAATGATCAACCTTAATGGACTTGCTCATTCCATCAGTGCAACAACAATCAGGCACAATTTTGGGATGTCTGTGATGGAGAATACCATCTGTATCCAGAGAAAGAATTATGGAGTTTGAACAAAGACTATTTAAAAAACCCATTATCTTATTATGTAATTATGCTATCTCATAATTTTTCTTCCTTAAGGATATTTCTTTCTCATCACATTCAACTTAGATCAACGTATACCAATGGAAATGATGTAAAGACTAACAGACTACCTTCTGTGGGGGGGTGAGGGAGGGAATTGAGATTAGGGAAAAAAATTGTAAAATTCAAAATAAATAATTTTTAAAAAAGAGTTGCTCAAGAGAAATTGAGAAAGGGTAGTCATCCTAGTCACATGTAAAAAGAGGAATTATTGATGGGTAATCTGTAAACTATTGCTATCCATGTAATATCACATTCTAGGAAAAGGCCCCCAGCACACTGAGTGAACTCTCAGAGGGGTAGAGTTAAAAGAGATGAGAGAACACAGGTCATGATGTGCACTGTTGGACAGAATAATTTGATATGAGGACAATACTTCTTGTATCCAAATATTCACCCTGTATTTGCTAAAATCCTCATTACTTTTTGTTCTTCCTGCTTCTGTTTCCCCCTCTAATACTAGAAAGTGACACTTCAAAGTAATTTTCTCAATAAGTATTAAGTGCCTATCATATGTCAGATACCATGCTGTGCTGAGGATATAAATGCAAAAAGAAGTCACTGCGCTTGAGCTTAGAAGAGTATTGACAAATACTCTAAGGACACTTTAGCCTTGTGATAAGGCAAATTCTAGAAAGATTTTCAACCTGCTTTTTGAAGGCAGATCTGACTTGTTCACTTTCAAAACAATTCATATTCAAAAATCAAATTTTACAACTTCAAGGACATAGGACATTGGACAGAACTTGCAGTTTAGCTAGTAATAGCATATACTGAAGCAGCTAGATGGCAAAGTAGAGACCTAGGCCTGGAGTCAGGAAGATGCAAGTTCAAAAGCAGCCTCAGACACTAGTTCTGTGAATGGGAGTCACTTAATCTGCCTGTTTTAATCCACTGGAGAGGATACTCCAGCATCTTCAAGAAAACCCCTTGGGGGTGGCAGGGTGGTGTAGTGGATAGAGCACTGGCCTTGGAGTCAGGAGTACCTGGGTTCAAATCCAGTCTCAGACACTTAATAATTACCTAGCTGTGTGGCCTTGGGCAAGCCACTTAACCCCATTTGCCTTGCAAAAAAAAAAACCCCTTGGACAGCATGGACCATGACTGGAAATAAACAATGGCATTACAGGCCATTTTTTTCCTACATGGCTTTTTGTTTTCTCCTGAACCCTCCCAAAGTTTACTGATCCATATTTTGAAGGAGTACTGGGCCCTTAAGAGAGTCAGAAAAACAACTTTTTTTTTAGGTGTTTTTTTTTTTTGCAAGGCAAATGGGGTTAAGTGGCTTGTCTAAGGCCACACAACTAGGTAATTATTAAGTGTCTGAGGCCACATTTGAATTCAGGTACTGAGACTCCAGGTCTGGTGCTCTATCCACTGCACCACCTAGCTGCCCCCACAACTTATTTTTTCTAGGCTTTCTTCACCTATAAAAAGGGACTGAAAGACAATTTCTATATTTCCTTCAATCTCTGATATCCTATATACAGATGCACTATATACAGATCCACTATTTCCTATGTACTTTTTATATCTATGACTAATTACAAGCTTCTTTAGACAGACCATATTTTCTCTAAAACCTGTTTAACACACAGCCAAGTTATTAATAAATTCTCAAAAGCTCCCCATGCATAGCTACACCTTTTCAGTAGCTTAGTCTTCAGAGATGCCTAAAGTATTGTGTGGTCAGTGCCAGCCAGTGCAGAGGGAGGACTTGAAACCAGGATTAACTGACTCCAAGGCAGCCTTTTGATGCTGTACTACACCATACCTGGGCTGACAAATAAAGACTTAAGAGTCCTGTATTCTTGATGGCTCTTTTTCCTGCTCAGATTGTCCCTTAGTCTAAATAACTCAAATTTCCCTCATTATAGATATGCCACAAAGAAGCTTATCTAAAACCCTTTTGGAATCTGTTCAATTTGTGCCATGCTTGGCCAGGATGGGACAGGTAATGAGTTCAACGATTTGATTACCTGCTATATAAAGTACTATTTGCTGTTAATTTATCTTAACAGTTAATAAATACAGCTACAAAGAACATTAGGTTAGTAAATTGTGCTTGTTTGATAATTTATTGTTTCCCTGTTAAATGGTACACTCTTTAACACAACTCTTTCAAATAATGTTCAAGTGATTTATTTACAATCTTTCCAAGTGATTCTGTAAAACATAATTACAGATTCCTTAAGACTGACAAGATACTTTTCAACATTTAAATAAAAGCACATTTTATTTAAAAGTAACTTCACTACTTTTTCATAAAAATATAAAAATAGTTTAATATCCATAGTTTATACTATATTAAAACAAAAAAATCAGGATATTTGTAACTTTTCCCACAAATGTTGTGCCCTCCCCCCAAAAAAAGGGAATACCATCAATAATCAACTAAAAAACTACATCACAGGATAAAAATGACTGCCAAAATGATTAAACTCATCACAACAAATGGGTATCTACTAAGTTTAATTCTATAATATTTAATTTTTAACCTGCCTCTTTCATGCTGGATTTCAACTAATGTGTACATTCCATGTAAACATACAGGATGTATCCAACATATACTCTTCATTACAATGCCAGTACCAAGGGAATTGTGCAATATAATAAACTGCAAAAATAGTAAAGGGAAAGATTCTTCCTTTTATCTATCTGAAATTAAAAGGCAACTTATTTTGTTTCAATTTTGTTAAAAAAAAACCCTCTATTTAATTCACCACTCCCCATATCTGACATTCTTCTGGAATGGTAATTTTGTTAGTATTTTATTTCAGATTTCATACAAACACACAAACACACACACATATACACATACATACATATATATTCACCCAATGAATATATTCAGATTATATAACTGTATATATATATATATAATATATATATATATATTCATTTAAGTGCCCAAATAAAATATTAGTTCAACCTTTCATGCAGTCACTTGCTTCTATTATCACATATTTTTATCAAAAGGCACCAAGATTAAACTAATTTCAGGTTTTTTTCCCCTTCTCTCTTTAGCTTATTCAAAATGATTGTTTTCCTATCAGACATTCTATCTCCAAAATAATATGGCTCTGAGCATTTAGGGAAGCAGAAGAAAATAAAATAGAAAGAAACGAAACCCAGGAAGTTGAAAATTGTTGCCCACAAATAAAAATATCTACTAGATTAGTACAGATCTTATTACATTTCCTTTCTGATATGTTTAAAAAAAAAATCACAGAAACAACAAACCTCTAAGGATAAACTTAGAAATATGATACATTGTTAATAATGGGATGAATACCTTCATAATAGTAACACTGTATACAATCTGATTAATATAGTACTATTTAGCCAAAACCATTAAAAATTCATTGTTCCCCGTTATTTTACAGGATTATCCTGAAAACAAGTGAAATCAGTGTTAGCATATACAATATCAACATATAAACAAGGTATGGCATTTATTTCACAAAGAGAAAAAATTTACACATTTCATTACATAAATACCAGATTTACTGGATTTTAGCTTTGATTAAATTTTTAAGATTTAAAAAAATGAAACAAAATTCTCCATAAAATAAAATACTTTTTACATACATACTTTGTTAACTTTTATGCCCTTAAAATGTGAAACATTTAGAAAGCTTCTGAATATAGAAATTTTGACCAGTTAACCCATTTGGCCACAAAATACTCCAACTCCTGTTTTGAGAAATACATTAGCATTTGTCAATTCATCAGTCCTAAATGATCAGATATGGGTAAAGCAATTCTATTTCTTTTTCTTCTTCTTTGATGGCTCATCATCAGAGCTGCTATCTGTGCTAGAGCTGGTACTGGAGGAAGAGCTGGAATCTGACTCAGAATCAGAAGAAGAGGAAGAACTAGTTGAGGAGGGTGATGATGATGAAGTAGAAGAGCTTTCCTCAGTATCACTATCATCAGAGGAAGAGGAGGTAGAGGAGTCTTCACTCTCTGATGAAGAATCACTGGCTGAACTCCCACTGCTACTGCTGCTGGAACTGGTAACACTCTTAGACCTAATAGACAAGAAAAGATCAGATTTGAGAGAAACTGCTGTTACTTAAACATATAAAGGAGTAGTTTTTTATATATTCAAGAAATTAATGTCTTCTTAAGCATATTAGAGCTTTACTAAAATATTATCCCTAACTTACATGTTTTGGGATTACTTTATACAGGATTATTTTATCACTTATAGCTAAGTTTCCTCTTAGCATTCAAATAGTTAAACTTTCATGAATGGGGATCCAAGACAGGCTTACCTCATAATGAATTCCATTCTATAATCAAGTGTTTCAAGGGGGCAGCTAGGTGGTAGTCAGGAGGACATGAGTTCAAATCAGACCTCAGACACTTAATAATTGCCTAGCTGTGTGACCTTGGGCAAGTCACTTAACCCCATTGTCTTGCCAAAAAAAAAGTTTCAGTAATGTACCAAATAGGTTTATTTTGTATCTAAACTTTGTAAAATGAAATTAACATTTAACATTCTTAGATTTAACTACTTCAGAATGCAAGGGTGCTAATGAACAATTTTATACAATTTTTAAGGATTGATAAAAGCCTTCTATTCCAAGCTAAAAATTTCTATTCTTTCCTGGTAAACAATTAAAAAAAAAACCCCAACAGAAAGAGAGCTAAAGAAAAAGGGTGGACAGAAAAAAAGGTGATAAGGAAAAGAGGTCAATAAACATTTAAAATACTATTTCTAGGCATTTGCTCTCTCTTCCTCCAGTACTATAATATATGTTCCAAATCCACACATACCTTTTTTTCTTGGGTTTTTTTTCTGTATTAGTTTCTCCAATGCTAATATTAAACATTAAGGGAAGGAGGGAAGAAAGAAAAATCCACATTAATAAAAATTTACAATAACATATAAACACTCCCAAGAACTACAATTTACATTACAGAAAGACAGTGAGCAGTCAGAAAACAAGATATTTTGTTATAATTGAACAGAAATTTTCTGGAAATTCTGGAAAAAAGTATTATCAGAAAAAATTTACAAACAATGGAATGAGAGTGAGGGATAACCAATGGATGGTGCAAGGGAGAACGATCCCCTCAAAATATAAAAGCAAAGCCTGGGGCGGCTAGGTGGCGTAGTAGATAAAGCACTGGCCTTGGAGTCATGAGTACCTGGGTTCAAATCCGGTCTCAGACACTTAGTAATTACCTAGCTGTGTGGCCTTGGGCAAGCCACTTAACCCCATTTGCCTTGCAAAAAAAAAAGGTCTCTACTATACTGAATGAATAGTCTATTGAGGATATTTATGAGATAAGATAGAGAAGAACTGCCCAGGATGAGAAAGTTTGCATAGATTATAATTTGCTCTGATGGAAGAAATACCTGTATCAGTGAAATCTATTCAACTATTAGAGCTGATTAGGCTTTGCCATATGAGCAGCCAAATTCTTTATACAGATGTTTTTGGCTCCTCCTTTGAAAAGGATGACATCAGGGAGGTGATAGCATGATGTGCAAATGAGTTGGATTTAAGTGAGGGGGTGATGTGCAAAGTCACCAGCCTCACTTTCTCCTCCAGAGAATCTGGAGTCTAATGGCCCGATATGGATCGACAACTGGATATGGCCCAGGATGCAGTGGTAGATATTGGCTTTTTAAAGCCAGGTCTTTTCCAGGTCATAATCTGACTGAGACAACACTCGATCAGATTAGATAAGAGAGAGATGAGACAAGAGGCCAAGAAAGACCATTTCCAAAAAAAGAAGAAAAAAATTTGGTGGGATAAGACCCTCGGGGTACCTCAGTGATTAAGACAGGTGAGAAAGAAAAGAAGTTAGGACCCTCTTTTGCCTAGTCCATAAATTAGAAAAAAAATCTGGGAGGGAAAGACTCTCAGGGTTTTAGGTAAAAAAAGAAAATTGCCAGCTGTGGGGCTGCTCCTATTACAGAGGTTGGTGTTTGTCCTTTCTTCTTGAAGAAGGCCATGACATGCAAGTGAGTTGGATTTAAGTGAGGGGGTGCTGTGCAAAGTCACCAGTCTCACTTTCTCCTCTGGAGTAATCTGATATGGCTAGACAACTAGAGATGGCCTGATATGTGTTGTGCAAGACAGTGACTAAGTAAGCCAGTCTTGATTGACCCTTTTTCAATAGATACAGCCTAAGAGTACAATTTATTTAAAGCAACATGTAAATATCCCAAAACATGATTGCAATTTTTGAGTCTGCACTTAAAGAGAAAAGATGCCACCTTTAGTTTAATGTATGTATGAGATGCAAATATCTGTAAATATCCCCTGGGCCTGTACAATCCGCTTTAAAATTAGAAACTTGATATGCCAAGCTCTTCTACTATGTCTTTTTTGTCAAAATATATTGCATATACAATAAGGTAATTTTGGGGGGGGCAGGGGGTTTGCAAGGCAATAGGGTTAAGTGACTTGCCCAAGGTCACACAGCTAAGTAAGTATTAAGTGTCTGGGGCTGGATTTGAACTCTAGTCCTCCTGACTTCAGGGCCAGTGCTCTGATCACTAAAATTTTAAAGAAATAACAAATGACCTATTGATATCTTTCCCACCATATGAACAAAAATAAGGTTGCAAGTTACCTGAGTACTTCTAGACTGTAGTACTACTGTGACATATTTAAAAAAAATTTTATTCTAGGGGCAGCTAGGTGGTGCAGTGGATAGAGCACGGGCCCTGGAGTCAGAGGAGTACCTGCCTTCAAATCCGGCCTCAGACACTTAATAATTACCTAGCTGTGTGCCCTTGGGCAAGTCACTTAACCTCATTGCCTTGCAAAAACTAAAATAATAATGATGATGATGATGATTTATTCTAGAGGGCAGTAGGAGGCACAGTTGATGGATAAAGCACTCCCTGGAGTCTGGAGGACCAGAGTTCAAATCCAGCTTCTGTGTGACCTTGGGCAAGTCACTTAACCCTATTGCCTTGCAAAAACAAATTTTTTTTTATTTTGGCTTATATACAACTTATTACATAGTGCTTTCTTGCTAACTTCTTCAAACTCCTATTATTCTATTAAGTGAGTTTAAGAAGACAAGATCAACTGTGGTAATTAAATGAAATACATTATTTATTGAAGTACCATATTCAGGGTGAAGTGAAATGAGATTCAAAACAAAATACATTTAACCAAGATCCATGGAAGACACACATTCACCAATCTATCATCACTGTATTAGTAGCTGTAGCTACCATCTATTAAACCCAAATATAAAAGGATATCCTTTTTATTCTTGAGATAGCCTTCCTTTTATGGAATTTTCATTTTGTGTGATAGGAAAAATGCCAACAAAATAAAACCTCTAGAGAGTCTGACTGACTACCTATTAATTTATTCTTTAAAATCTGAGCCTAGAGGTCAATGACATTTCACTCTTGTAAAGAGTTCATAAGTATCTCGCTCATGAGCTTCACTAAGTAGAAAAAGATACTTCATTAAGTAGCTTAGCCTCACTACACATTTTTATTTATTTAATTTTTATTTATTTATATTTATTTTTTAGGTTTTTGCAAGGCAAATGGGGTTAAGAGGCTTGCCCAAGGCCACATAGCTAGGTAATTATTAAGTGTCTGAGACTGGATTTGAACCCAGGTACTCCTGACTCCAAGGCTGGTACTTTATCCACTACGCCACCTAGCTGGCCCCCTCACTATACATTCTTACACAGGAATGTTGAATCTAAAGAAAGCATATTAAACACTTAGCTCCTTATAAATATACAAAAGAAAATATATTTCTTTTTAACATTGTATAACTGATTATTGTAAACTTACCTTTGCTGTAATAAGAATCTGTTTTCTTTTTCTTTTAAAGCTTTTGTAAGTTCTGCTGTTCTTGAAGGTCTATGCAAGTATTTTCTTTTTCCTGTGCATTCATATGTCCAATGTCCAAATTCTAAACATTTCTGACATCTCACATGTTGCTTATTTGCTTCCCTACAAGAGCAATACATATTAGACAACAATAAGATGGGACTTAACAAAAGTGATACAATCTGCCCTTAAACATAAACAATAAGAAATTTTAAGGGAGACATTTCTAGGATTCTAATTAATTCTGAGTTTCATCTTGTTCAATTATTTGTATTGTCTCAACAAGGCCAGGAATAATTTTCAAATACAACTTTTTGAAGAGAGGGGAAACATTCCAATATGATACTTGATCTTCATTTCTACATTTTCTAGGAGAAAAAGACCATTAAATTACCTAAAGCACTAGATTAATAAAGTATAGATGGTATATGTTGGGATTTTAGTCTATTAATTTCTCCCAGGCTGGTCAGACTTCCAAAAGCTTATGTGTAAATCCCGAGTTAAAGACTGTCTCAGATGATGAGAAATAAGCAAAACAGTTAAATGTGACACATTATTCATAAATACTAAAGGAAAACCTACCTTTTATCTGGTTCATATTCATATTGACATTCTCACTATAAATGAAACCAGAAGACAAAAAATAAGTTGCAGCTAAATGGAAGGGTGGCTCACAGGTTTTCCTTGGAGACAAATAAAAGAATTTGTGGAACTTGTTTCATCATGTGCGCAAAGGCAACAAGAAACATCAATTCTGGTCAACTCACCGTATAGTGCTTATGGTTAAATATAAGCAAAAAGACCATTATGAAGTTAATTGTAGATTATGTACCAATATCTGGTGTAGAGGATGAATTAGTTAAATTCTCTGAGGAACCTGACATGATCCTCTAAAACTAAATCCATATGTGTAATTTGATGCTCAGTGACTTCAATGTTAATATGGGTATGGAAGAATGGATGAATGCCAGAAAATATGGTTCAGACTTAAAAAAATTAAAGTAGTCAAAAGTTTGTTGAATATTCACAAGCCTTGTGCCAGGATATCATGAATTTCTTCAAGAAGAGAGCCAAAAGATACAGGAATAGGAAACAATGGACTCTTCTCATATTTCTGAAAAGATATTATTTCAAAAGTTGTCACAAGGTAATAATTTTAGAATGAGCAAGCTATAGGCAAACTGTTTTGTTAGAGCATAGGTTAAAGAACCCCACCAAATTATAACAAAAGATCAAGATGTGAAAAAATAAAATTATAACGGCTCCAACCTGACATAAGCTTTTGATTCCAAAAAATAATAAAAATGGACAAAAGATAGTCTTGAGATTTTTCTTATAATTCTTAGCTAATGTAAAAGAATGTAAGAAACAGTTAAACTGACAAATTCTTATTTTTATATTTTAAAGAAGCTATATTATATGGAAACAATAATATATAAGCTTATATGCAAAATATAAAGGAAGATGACAAGTTTCTAACACTGTTTTGTAAGACAATGGTGGAAAGCCAAACAAGTTTGCCAAAGTTTGGCTTCCTAAATATTAATAGGTAACACTAAATAGACAACAAACAGACATGAAATGAAACAGATTTGCTTTCATTTTTATATTTTCCAACTTATCAAAAAGAATGGTCTACAAATCTAAAGGGAAAATTCAAATGAGTGAAGACTGCCTACAGCCATGATTACAACATGCAACTAAGAAGGCAGTTGATTAACTAAGTATATCAGTACCTGAATGGGGCTAGTCTCTAAGATACTGGACAGTGCTTTCAGTAATCTTAAACTACTTATTGCCACAAAAAAAACCCCATCATTTTAACACCAGTATATTCTGCCACTGTTGCTCTATAATTATAAATCAAAGATCACAATGACTTCAAGAATCAGGATTATTTAAACAACCCAAAGGACAATGGAAAGACAGCTGTCATGTTTATATTCCCAGTACCTACCATACTTCCTTGCCAGCCATTTCAGTCATCATTGGTAGATAAAATAAGAACATGCAAGAAGTGGCATAAAAGACATCATCAAGAACAAGTAGCAATGACTGGAAAAAGAGGTAGGCCAGTAATATATGGAAAGCAGATGGATCGACCTGTATGTTGCACTGATATTCATGGAATCTTTTTATTTGATTTAGAGACTTTCTCAAAAAATGCAAACTGACATTTTCTCCATCTCTCATTCCTAAATTTCTTTAACTGAAAATTTCTCTTTCAATTGAGAGGATTCTCATTAATTGGGGAATAGCTGAAGTTGTTCATATGAATGTATGTGAATGTAATGGTATACTGTTGTTCTATAAGAAACGATGAGCAGGTAGATTTCAGGAAAGACTTACATGAACTGATGCTAAGGAGAACACTGTACACAGAGTAACAGTAACATTACGTGATCAATTATGATAAATTTATCATAGTTGATTGATGTCTGTCCTTCATTCTCGAAGAAGACCATGATACCAGAGAGTTGATGCCATGACAAGCACATGAATTGGATTTTAGTGAGGGTGCTGTGCTAAATCACCAGCCTCACTTTCTCCTCCAGAACCATCTGGGTCCAATGGCCAGATATGAATCAGGATACCTGGAGATGTCCCTAAAGGTGAGGTAATTAGGGTTAAGTGACTTGCCCAAGATCACATAGCTAGTAAATGTCAAGTATCAAAGGTCAGACTCAAACTCCTATCCTGATTCCAAGACCCAGTACTCTGTCCATTGCACCACCTAGCTACCCCATATCATAGTTAGTACACAGACTTAGCAATACAAGTATCAAAGACAATTCTAAAAGACTTGTGATGGAAAATGCCATATATTTCCAGAGAAAGAACTATGGAGTCTGAATGCAGATCAAAACATACACTATGCTCACTTTTTTACATTTTTGGGGTTTTTTCCCCTTTATCATGGTTCCCCCTTTTGTTTTGATTCTTCTTTCACAACATAACTAATATAGAAATATGTTTAACATGATTATACATCCATAACTCAAAACTTTACAAAAATGAATGTTAAAAACCATCTTTACATGTAAATGGGAAAAATACTATTAAGAGAAAAAAATTTTAAAATAAAATTTCTCTTCCCAATCAATATAAATTCATTATTTAATGGCATGTGATCAAAAGAAATCTACAAAACCAATTTCTTTTGCTTACAGAATTTAAAACATATTCTCAATAATTCTTAAAAACAAAATGGGATGGCAAAGTATTAAAAAGTAGCTAGAAAATTAAATAGACAAAAAATTATTTTAGAAAATTCTCTAGGCCAAAAGTAAAAATTAATATATTGTTGGTGAAACTATGAATTAGTCTAATTATTCTGGGAAACAATTTGGAATTATGCAATGAACATGACTAAAATGTTCCTACCCACTATGTAGAAATCCTACCACTAATAATCTACACCAAGGAGGTTTAAAAAAAAAAAAGAGTATACACCAAAATATTTATAGCAGTACATTTAGAAATAGCAAAGAACTAGAAACAAAATAGATCCCCATCAATTGAGTAATGGCTAAACAAATGTTTACATTATGTTACATTACATACATTACGTGAATGTAATAGGCATACTTTGCTACAAGAAACAATGAATATGAAAATTACAGAAGGCAAACAAAATTAAGAAAATAATATATAGATCAATGAGAGCAGTATAAATGAAAGGAACAAAAAACCCAATAAAAACACAACCCTGAAACTGAATGCTGACAAGTTATAATAAAGCTTGACCTCAAAGAAAAGAGAAGAAAATTTACCACCTTCTTTCTTTTCAGAATGGAGTAAGAGTATAAAACATGGCAAATATTAGACTCTGATAACATGCTGGTTAGCTATGTTGAACTTGGTTTTCTTCCCCTTTTTTCCTCTCCTTTAAAAAATTCCTTGTTAAAAAAAATTCTGTTACAAGGGAACATCTCTGGAAATGGGAGGGGAGAGGACAAGAATATATACGTTAAAGATAATGCAGAAATAGAAGTTATCAAAAACTTTTTTTTAAAAAGGGGGGAAGAAGGGGTGGCTAGGTGGCACAGTGGATAGAGCACCAAACTTGGAGTCAGGAGTACCTGAGTTCAAATCTGGCCTTAGACACATAATTACCTAGCTGTGTGGCCTTGGGCAAGCCACTTAACCCCATTGCCTTGCAAAAAAAAAGGGGGGGAGCTTCTCTCAGTTTCTTTTATTGAACTAAAGAACCCACGTAAATGTACTTTTGTCATGTTCACTTTGAACAATCACAATATTGACTGATGGATCCAGCTTTAAAATAAAGCTGGAATTTCTTTTGATGGAAAAACTTTTTTTTTTAATATCTAAATTGTACAGCGCTTTCAGAGATCTCAATCTATTTGCTGATCCCCTTTTCCCTCCAAAAATCAAAAAACTCATTCTTTTAATTCCATTATCTTCCAGATGATAGTACATAGTTATAAGCCATGGAATTCTACTTTGTTTGGAGAATCACAAATGTAGGTGACCCAGAGGAAAATAGATTTGAGATGGACTCAAATACACACATGCTCAAACCTGTGCAGTTCTCTGCCATCCTTAAAATAACTTTCACTTGATCTTGCCATGCTTTTAAGCTATCCTCTAAAATTTTCCCTTCCTTTCAGGGCCATACTCCTAGAAAAAGTAATCTATACTCGATTCTTTTACTTATACTCTATCTAACTTCTCAACTAGGCTTGCACCCATGAACACAATCTAATTTGGTTTTCATCCAAAACATTTGAAAAAATTTGCTGTCTTCAAGGTTACCAACGAACTGTTTTTTTAAACTTTTACTGATATGTTTTCATTTTCTTAATCATTCCTAACTTGTACAACAGAACTCTTGCTTAACTGTATTTTATTACAAGGAAAACAAATATATACATTGACCAAGTTTGAAATAGTATGCCTCATTTGATACTTAGTTTGTCTATCATCGCTCTATGAGAGAAGAGGGAAGTTTCATCATCAGTTCTCTGGAAGCAAAAATTGCTAAATCCTGTATTCTTTTCTCAGTCCTCATTCTATTTGATCTCTGCTGTTTTAGACATTATTGACCAGCTCCTCCTTCAGCATACCAAGCCCCTAAGCATTCTACACTGAGCCCTCCTCTCTGTTCTCTATACTCTCTCCTGTGGTAAATTCATTACTTACCAATAGTTCAATTATCACCTCCATACATCTGACTCCCAAATCCTGGCTAATATTTTCTGGATGTCATATTGGTATCTCAAACTCAATGTGTCTAAGACATGACATTCTCTAACAGGATCTCTCTTCCATCTTATAAAGTCCCTTTTTCTATTTAGGGCACTACTATCCTCCCAGATACCTGATTTTATGACCATTGCCTCATCCTGTCTTCATTGTCATTCCACCCATCCAATCAGTTGATCCCTCAACAGTTTCTCTCATATTTATTCCCTCCTCTTCATTCATACAGCCACAAAACTAGTTCAAATCCTCTGATGAGAACTATTGTAACATTGGTTTTCCTTCTTCCATTCTTACACTCTTCCATCCATCCATTCTTCATACTCTTGCTGCTAAAAACCTCCTGAAACTCCTCATTGCCTTCAAAATAAAAATTTCTCAGTCTGGTACTTAAGTCATTTCACATATTCTCCAAAATACTACTTTCATACTTTCAACATTACTCCCTTTCACAAACTATGTTACAACCAAATTGGACTTCTCTGAATTTGATGTTCCATTTTCTGATCAGGTACATTTGCAAAAACCCATACTTCTAAAAAGTCACCCCCTCTTCTCCACTTCTCAAAATCTTTGCCTTCCTTCAAAACTCAACTGGGAAGGCACCTCATCAGAAAATATTACCTGATTTCCCCAACTGTTTATGCTTTTCCCCCTAATCAAATTATCTTATATCTCCTTCCAGATAAGCTCCATGAGGGCAAAAACTGTCTTGTTTTTTAAATCTCCAATATGAGTAAATACCTTGCATGTTGTAGACATTAATATTTAATTAAAAAAGATTTTCTGAAATAGGATAATGCCAATGATGACATGCCTACAAAAATGTCATTGAAGTTTATCAAATAAATATATATTTTACAAGGAATAGGTTACTAATGTTGAGAGAGTAAGAAATAACAGATGGGGAACTCCAAACTCTATAATGACATTCATGAAATATTAAAAGATCTAGAAGAAAGTTTGCATTACCCTCAATAAAAGGGTAAAAGACATGGACAAGAATCATTAAAAGAAGTCATAAGCAAGATAAGAAGATGGGCAAGTCATGCCAAGAGAGCAAGGAATGGATAACTAATGTATTCTACTAATATCCACGAAATCAACAAGAGATTTAAGGGAAAGTCCCAAAACTTTTTTGTGGACCTCTTACAGAAGATTAACAGGAGGACATGGATAAGAGTTACACATAACGAAATGGCATTAATGGGTTGTGATTGAAATATGGGTCAAGCAAGAATTATTCAGGAAAAGAAGGTATACGTGTAATCTGTATTGGTGGAGGGAATACCAATATGAATGAGATCTATATTTCTAACAGACTCTCAAAATGAGTAAAATTTTAAAGTTTCAGAATGTTCACAAAGTTTTCTAAAATTATATTTCTTCTTACTCTGGAAAAAAAAAATCAATGGAACCCATTCAACTCGTAAAATTACATCTCTCTTTATTCTCATCAGGCTAATCCAATTACTGGTTCCCATATAAGCCAAGTTCACATCTGGTTTCATTTACTCAAACTGTTATTTGGCTCGCCTACCCGTCTCTATCAATCTAAATTTTAATTTTCCCCCCAAAGTTCAATTAAGGTCCAATGTTTCCATACTAGCCTAGCTAAAAAACCTTTTTATTTCCTAAATTCCTATACTGAATATCTTAACTATACAAACATTTGACAATATATTACTAATTAATAGTACTATTTGCTTAATAACTTTTTAATATAGTAAGTATCTAAAGAATAAGAATTATATCTTGTTTCTTGTCTTTCATGTTGTATCTAAAACTGAGCTTAGCATTTAACAGAAGTTTAATCATGTGGACCAAAGGATTTGCTTTGGATCTAGAATCCTGGCTTTGGTGCCAGGACAAAATTTCTATACATGAGTTCAAGTTGGAATAGTTTGATAGTAGCCAAGAATAGGGCTGGTCCTTACCCTATATGATGTTATTAGAAGTTTTCAGTTTCTTTTCAAGTAATTGTAATAATACAATGTGAACCTGTGAGAACTAGAAAAGCATGAGCTGATATTAAGGTCCATGGCTGCCAGATGTTGCAAGCACATACAGCACTGGGTTCTATCTTTTTGAGTTCAAATTCAACCTCAAAATTTATTAGCTCTGTGATCCTGGGTAAGTCATTTAACCCTGTTTGTCTCAGTCCACATCTGTAAAATGAGCTGAAGAAGAAAATGGCAAACCATTCAGTACCTTTGCCAAAAAAAAAACCCAAATGGAGTTATAGGGTCCAAAAGAACTGAAAACAACTCAAAAAAATATATATACATATATATATATACATATATATATATATAAAACATATAGTGTTATTCAGGGTTTCTTAACCATTCCTTAAAAAAATGCTGGGGGGGGTGGATAGGTGGCAAAGAGGATGGAGTATTAGCCTTGAAGTCAGGCAAATCTGAGTTCAAATATGGTCTCAGACACAAAAGCCATGTGTGACCTTGGGCAAGTAACAACCCCATTGCCTTGCAAAAAAAATACCCCAAAAAAGAAAAGAAAAAATAATTGCTGACTTGACCTTTATAACTTAGAATGTTGCCTTCAAATACAAAAAAGGACATACAATATGTACAACAGGTACTTATGTCTATTTCTTTATTTACACAATGAGAACTAAAAAATAAAAGTCCCCCCAAATAAATTTAATGAGACTAATTACAGTTTAAAGAATTTGATAAAAGAAAGGACATTTGGTTTTAAGCAAAATCTTTTACGTTTTGGTTTTAATAGTAAAATTTTCTAATAGTCTATAATTTACATAGTCAGAATACTATTATTTGCTTTAAAAATCAATAGGCTTGGGATGGCTAGGTGGTGCAGTGGATAGAGCACCAGCCCTGGAGTCAGGAGTACTTGCGTTCAAATCCGACCTCAGCCACTTAATAATTACCTAACTGTGTGGCCTTGGGCAAGTCATTTAACCCCAATGCCTTGCAAAAAAACTAAAAAAAATCGATAGGCTTTTATAATCTTACAGCTTTTCCTTTAGAATGAGACTCCCAGGATCTACAATTTTTTTTCTGGGTTTACCAAACTCATATATATTATTTCCCACGATCGTATATCCCTTTTGTTGTTAAATCAATTTTCAGTCAAGGCAGACAGTTCGCGACCCTTACCCACCTACTATAGAATATTCAATAGCAGGAATCCATAAATAGGGTAGCTGAAGCTAACACACGATCCTCGTGTAATTGTCCCCACTTTAAAAAAAAAAGCTCTAAATTAGGATTTTTTAAAAATCATCTAATAGAAAATGAGAGAAATAAGTCGGGAAAAAAGCGAAAAGTTTTAAATCTGCGCACTGGAGCCAGCAGGATGTTGGCAGAGGCATACAAAGACACCTGTCTTAATAACACACCTAGGACTCGCTTCTGTCACCCTTTTCTGGATGAACTCGGGCCGTTCCTTCCCGGGCCAGAGGGAGGCCTCCCGCGCTGCCCGCGCCCGGGCTGCCCGCCGGGGCTCGCCTACGCGGGCCACTCCGCCACTCCCGGGGCCCACGGCATCCAGGCTGTCTCCGTTCCACCCCCTCCCCGGCTCACCCCCTCCAATCCCCCCCAAAGCATGGAGCCCCCCCTTCCCGGGGCCGTAGAGGGATCCCACAACAAAGTTAGGGAGGCTGCGGAAAGCGGAATTGGGGGCCCCTGCGCCGCCGGCGGGGGGAGGTGCTCACTTACGCCTGTCTGCGGGCGATAAGTCGGTGCATGGGAGTCGCCATCTTAGCGAGAACCGGGGCTGCCGCGGCGCATTGTGGGAAGTTCTCCCCAGCTGGAAACAGCCGGTCGGAGGTCATAGAGACGGGACTAGCTGTGGCTAGAGGGGCGGACGGGCCTTCTGGCGACGGTGGGCGCCATCTTGCTCCGGGGCCCGGGAGGGCTTTAAGGCAGTCGCCGCGGATATCGTCCGTCGGAGCCCTCCGGAGGCAGTCGGACGTCGAGCCTGGCTTCCAGAGCCGGGGTCACGGCGGTGCGGCCGCGCCGGGGGCACAACGAAGCCCGGGAAGATGCTAGACGGGCCCCGGAAGCGGAAGCCCGCGCCTTCCGCCCTGTCAGGAGGGAGCGGAAGGGGGCGGGCCGCTCGGGCCAAGGGGCGTGCCCGGCTTTCTCCTCTTCCCCTGCGGGGCCGTGTCTCGCCTGGGCGTCCTCCGCGCTCCGGGGCTGTTTACCGCCTGCCCCTTCGCCCCGGTCCTCCGGCACCCGGCTGCCGGTTTCCCGCCCCTCCGGGGGCGTGGCCGCGGTTCTCCCCGCCCGGGAGTCCTGGAGATTAGATCTCAAGTCCCGGAGCTGGGAAGAACTCAGCCGCGGGGCTGCCAATCCTCTTGTACCCCTTTCCTCTCTAGCTCCCTCCTCCACTTGGGGTGTATCCTGCAACCCCTCCTCTTCCATTATTGAGGCGCGTTCACTCTCCTCACCCTCCATCCTCCTCGGTCTCCCACCTATCCTAGCATTAATGTGTTTTTACACTGCAGGTAAAACGGACATGCTCTTCCCCAAAAAATAGTTCTGCCCAGGGTCTGAAGTAAGAAAAAGGAAAGCCTCACAGGATGCCTTCTTATTGCACCCATAATAGCCTCTAATCCAGTCATTCAAACTTGGCATCCTAAATTAACTGGCCAAGGGATGCTAAATTAGTCCGGGAGAGAAATTTTCCCCACCGAAATCCGTTTAACTGAAGGCCAATAAATCTAGAAGTGAGGCTAGAAGAGTTTAACGAGCATCAGCTGATGAGCAGTTGCCAGGTGGTCAGCAACTCCTCGGAATAGAGAAACAAACATAGATCTGATTTTACAAAACTTTAGGGCAGGCAGTAAAAGGCTATTAGGTAAGGCTGCTCAGTCACTTATTTCTTTGAGGAATAGGGAAAGGAGGTTAGGTCATTCTTTTTGAGGGGGTATCGAGGGGCTGAATGTTCTAAGTTTGGAGGATCAAGATTTATTCTGGTTAGGGTAGTTTCCCAATAGTTAATCTCATCAATTCAGTGGTGATGCAGTTAGAGCACCAGCCCTGGAATCAGGAGAACCTGAGTTCGAGTTTGTTCTCCATCACTTGTCATTTACTGTGTGACCCACGGCAAGTCACTAACCCATCTGATGTCTCTTATCCAGGTCCATCTCCAGGTGTCTTCATCCATATCTGTCCACTGGACCCAGATGGCTCCAGAAGGAGTAAGTGAGGCTGGTGATTTTGCACAGCACCCTTTCACTCAATTCAAGTGCCTCACCTCCCTTAGGTCATGGTCTTTTTCAAGAGGAAAAGGACAAACGTCTATAATCAATTACATCAGATCATCACAAAGTCTACATGGGACTAGAGATCTAAAGTTAGAGGTCTTCCCTTTGAGATGGAATCAGACTGAGTCTGACTTTATTTACGCAAATCTTGAAAATGTACTTCTTTGACTTCTAAGGGTATTTCTAGAGAAGTGTTTTCCCCATACAGCACATAGGTCTCCTATTAAACGTTGTTAAGTGTTAAGCACAGGTTGGGTGCTTGGGATTCAGAAACAAAGGGCGGCTAGGTGTAGCAGTGGATAAAGCACCGGCTCTGGAGTCAGGAGTTACTTGGGTTCAAATCCGCTCTCAGACACTTAATGATTACCTAGCTGTGTGGCCTTGAGCAAGCCACTTAAACCTATTGTCTTGCAAAAACCTAAAAAGAAACAAAGGCAAAAATGTCCCTGGGCTCAAGGAATTTACATTCTAAGAGAAGACAACTTATACATATACATAGGCTGTGATGAGTGAATTTCTTGAAACAAGCAATAATTTTGAAATGGTTTCTTTTTTTGACAGCACATTAATGTATGTTTTCTTGCACTAATACTAGACAAACTCAGAATATTGGATCTTGACTAGATGAAACTAGATTGATATGGTTTCCAAAGCCTTTAGTTATTTCTTTAGGATCAGTTGATTGTTGAATACACTAATGCTTCATTATTCTTTTTCATTGTTTTAATTCTATAATTTTAAAGAATTGATTTACTCCAAGGAAATGTACAAAAGTGTAGCTCTCACTCAGAAAGTACACTTCTATGACTGTTAGAGAGATTGTAACAGCTATTAGGGAATCAAATGTTTCAAATCATTGGTGCTTCCAATGAAACAGAAAAGGAAAGTATAGTTGAAAATGAAAAGCAACTTCAATAACTGACAAACCTGTTGTAAAATTGTTTAATCCTTTTAAAGAAAACAAAGATTTCAAAAGGATCTAAATTTTTCTACTACAGAATTTCTTAATCTTTGGTTATTTTTTTTGTCATGGATTCCATTGGCAACATGATAAGCCTATGAACCCCCTTCTAAAATATATATTTTTTTATTGTTTTTTAGGTTTTTGCAAGGCAAATGGGGTTAAGTGGTTTGCACAAGGCCACACAGCTAGGTAATCATTAAGTGTCTGAGATCGGATTTGAACCCAGGTACTCCTGACTCCAGGGCCGGTGCTTTATCCACTGTGCCACCTAGCTGCCCCCTAAAATATATATATTTTTAAATTCATAGTTGAAGAAACGCCATAGTTAGTAGTTGGTGAAAATAAAAAGTTCCCCCCCCTCCATGTGCTTCTCTAGCATTGCCACTGGCTTATTTCTTTTTAGAAAATTATAAATTTATGTGCATACCCTTTAACACAGCAATACTACTACTTAATCTATATCCTAAAGAGCAAAAGGAAAGAAAAAGGAAAATATAAAGTTATTTATAGCAACTCTTTCAGTGGTGGTAAAGAACTGGAAATTGAGATGTTCATCAATTGAGGAACAATTGAACAAGTTGAGATATATTATTGTGATGGAATATTGTGCTATAAGGAATGGCAAACAGAATGCTTTCAGAAAAACCTGGGAAGACTTAAATGAATTGATAAAAAGTTAAGTGAACAGAATCAGGAGAACAATCTCCACAATAATAGCAATACTGTCATAAAGAACTGTGAATGGGGGTGGCTAGGTGGTATAGTAGGGGCAGCTAGATGGCACAGTGGATAAAGCACCGGCCCTGGATTCAGGAGTACCTGGGTTCAAATCCGGTCTCAGACACTTAATGATTACCTAGCTGTGTGGCCTTGGGCAAGCCACTTAACTCCATTTGCCTAGCAAAAAAAAAACCAACCTAAAAAAAGGAGTTTCCTTGTAAAATTATATATTCAGGATGACCCTAAAGAGATTATTATATAACTCTATAAAATGAAAATATTTATATGAGAAGAGGGCAC
This sequence comes from Macrotis lagotis, assembly GCF_037893015.1. NCBI lineage: Eukaryota > Metazoa > Chordata > Mammalia > Peramelemorphia > Peramelidae > Macrotis > Macrotis lagotis. The sequence continues at coordinate 435,274,640 of NC_133658.1, read as the reverse complement.
GAATATTAAAAAAGAACTGCGAATGACTTAGCTATTCTGATCAATACAACTATGATTAATCTGAAGAATTTATGATGAAAAAATGTTATCTACCACTTTATTAACATGGAAGGAGAGAATTGGGAACTCAAAAAATTTTTTTAATGAACTTTGAAAATAAAATAGAATAATTTCAAAAAAGAAAATTATAAGTTTAATAAATATTAACAAACAGTAGCATTCAAACAAACAAATAACCTTAAAATGATTTACATGAAAACATGAGTTTTTATTATGTAAAGTTTGTCTAGAAGTTTATAATATAGTATTATAAAATAGTATTATAATATTTTTCCATGAACCTTTTTCTTTTGTCTATTTCTCCAGATTTGTTGCTTTTGCCCATATATAATCAGTGTATATGTGTATGTATATATGTATGTTTGTATGTATACACATATAGATTCTGTTAACTGAATTTTTACTGAGCCAGTTTCTAACCTTGACTTGAAGAGCAAGACAGAGACAAAGCTCCAGTAGTCAGTTAGCAGTTTATTCTTTTGCAAGGAATCAATTTGCAAATGTGGGATTTCTCATGATAGGAGCTCAACCTTGTTCAGTCAGAGAATAAATACATGATCATGAGTAGGAATGGAGTGGGAAGGTGGATCATAGAACAACCAGTTTGGGGATTTGAGTGATGTTTCGAGGACAAGTCCACCCTTCAGGACAATACATCAATTATATCAACTGTGACTAAGTTAGACAACACAGGTGATCTTGAGTCCTTTGGATAGGCTTGGGGGTATCCCATTTCTGCTTGAGTATAGTATAAGCTATAATAATTCACTTAACACAGACAAGTACAGGTCAGAGAAAAAATGCAGGACCTGTCATGATTGATGGATGGTTCCTGTTACTTTGTTTTCACTGCTTCCCAGGGCTGGAGTCTCTGCCTGTGAAAAAGATCTCTAGAAACTAAATCATTAAATTCATTGCACATATATCAGTATAAAAATCATAATTCTCTTTTTGACAGTTCCAATTTTTTTCATTCTGTATTTCTTATGAGTAGCAATGCTCTGGACTTCTCCCAAAGTATTTCTCTTCTCAGAGTTCTAGTGAGGAGTTAGAGATGTCTTTCTCTGTCATTGACTTAAGCCTCTATTCCAGGGTATTTCCAGTTGCATTCCAAGCTCTTTTGCCTTCCAAAATATTATATTCCAAGTTCATTTTCAAGCTCAACAAAAGTGACAACCCCAAAGGAAGATGACTACCGGAAGATTAATGTTGACAGATTAGAGTGCTTCTCCATGGGTGAATAGTTTGTTGCTAACTTAAAGCAGTGAAGCAGAAAAGGAGTAGGCGGCTTTCAGAGATTTGGTATACAGTATCAAATTTACTCATCTGGGTCAGAACACAAATATCAAGACTGGTTTGATGAAAATGATGGGGAAATTCAGAAGTTGTTAAATGACATGCAAGAACTCTACAGATTGACCAGAAGGATAGTTCATCAGTCTATATAAAGGTAACATGTAATGCCATCAAAAGTAAAGTGAAAACAAAGCTCATAGGGGCAGCTAGGTGGTGCAGTGGATAAAGCACCGGCCCTGGAGTCAGGAGTACCTGGGTTCAAATCCGGTCTCAGACACTTAATAAGCCACTTAACCCCATTGTCTTGCAAAAACCTAAAAAAGAAAAAAAAACTTATAAAGATGCAGGATTCTTGGCTAAATAAGAAGGCAGATGAAAGCACTTTTATGATGCATTGAAGTCTATGGGCCAAAGGACTAAGGTGCATCTCAACTGCTCAGTGCTAATGGAGTTACATAGATTAATGATAAGGTCATGATCCTGAAGAGATGAGATGAATATTTTCGTAGTATTCTCATCAGACTATCTGTTGAGATAGCCCCTGAACATATGCCTCACTCAATCCTCTAATCAAACTTCCAACTGAAAAATTTTTGAATGTTCTTATGCTTCTCTCATGTGGCCTGGTAAGGCAGGGGATCCACTATTCATACAAAAGATGACCAAAATTTCCAGGTTATACGACAAGAGGAGGTAAACACTAGTTCAAGAATGTTTTCATCCATTCTATCTCTAAAAGAAAAGGGAAATAGTTTTTTTACTGAAAATCAGCATGGGGGGGGGTTCTCTCTTAGTCACTGCTGACAATTTTTTTTTAGGTTTTTGCAAGGCAAATGGGGTTAAGTGGCTTGCCCAAGGCCACACGGCTAGGTAATCATTAAGTGTCTGAGGCCGGATTTGTACCCAGGTACTCCTGACTCCAGGGCCGGTGCTTTATCCACTGTGCCACCTAGCTGCCCCATTTGGTGACAGAATTTTTGCCAGACTCCTCAATTGACTGATTCTTCATCTGGAAGATGGTCCTCTACCTGAGAGACAGTGGGGCTTAAGAAAGGAGCAAGGAATGATTGACATGTTTGCTGCTTGATAACTCCAAGAGAAATGTCAGGAGAGAGGTCTTTTCACAGTGTTCATTGAGCTGACCAAAGACTATGATGCTATCAGGTTTGAGGGTTTGTGGAAGATCATGGCGAAACTTGGTTGCCAGTATTAGCCAGTTTCATGATGACATGTTTACACAGGTCCAGATAATGGATTCTGCTGTCCCACTTTCCCAGTCACCAGTGGAATGAAATAGGACTATGTGCTTGCTCCCAAGCTTTTTAGCATGATATTTTCTATGATCTTATTTACCTTCATTGAGGTTGAAAATGGCAATGAAGACAGCTAACACAATGACAGTAAACTAACTTGAAAAAGCTACATGCCAAGACTAATGTTGAGACTTTCCATTCACAGATGATTATGTACTCAAAAAAAGTCTCTGAGCCTGAACACAGCAAAGTATGAATTTATTCTCTGCTGCCTGTGCTAATTTGACCTAATACCCAAGAAAACAGAGGTTCTCCACCAAGCTATATCATATCATCCATGCTTGGAACTATCAGTTACAACAAAGGGAGAAATTTTTTTTAAATTTACATTTATTATTTATTTACACATTACTTGAACAGTCTTGTAAGAGTAAATATAATTCCCCCCCCCCAAAAAAAAACAAATATCATCACAAGAAATAAAGTGAAAGAGAAAAAAATGTGCTTCAGTTTGTGTTTCCATACCATTAGCTTTGTCTCCGGGGTGGATCATATTCTTTATAATAAATCTATCAGAGAAGTTACTTCCATATTTTTATGTAGTTGCTGCTGCTGATTGTAATGCCCTCAATCCATTCCTCCCCACTACCATTAAGTAATTTTCTCTCCCCTTTCACTCTGTCCCTCTTCAAATGTGTGCTATGGGGCAGCCAAGTGGCACAGCAGAGCACCAGACCTGGGGCCAGGAGGCCCCAAGCCCACAACCCACCCCAGAGACCCAGCAAACCACTCAGCCCTGTGGTCCTGGACCACCCAAACCCACCATCCTGCAAAAAATAAAAAAAAGAAAATGTGTTATATTTGACTATCCTCTCCCATGATCCCCCCTCCCCTCCCTTTGGCCCCCTTCTCTCATCCCCTTTCTCTCCTTTTTCTTCTAGATAACTATACTCTATTAAGTATGTATATTGTTTCCTCTCAGCCATTTCAAGGAGAACGAAGTTTCTCTCATTCAGCCCTTTCCTTCCCCCCTTCCATATGATTGCAAAAGCTATTTGTTGACTCTATTACATGAAATTTTCTACCTTTCCTTTCCCTTTCTCTCAGTACAGTTCCTTTTCACTCATTGATTTCATTTTTACAATATATTATACCTTCAAATTCAACTCCCTCCTGTGCCTTGTCTATATATGCTCCTCATAAATGCTCTAATAAATGAGAAGGTTCATAAGAATATTATCAGTACCATCTTCCCATGCAGGAATACATGCAGTTTATCATCATTAAATCCCTCATAATTTATCCTTCTCATCCATTCTCTCTATGCTTCACCTGTGTCCTGCACTTAAAGATCAAACATTCTGTTTAACTCTGGCTGTTTCAAAAGGAACATTTGAAATTCCCCTGTTTCATTGAAAGTCCATCTTTTCTGGGGCAACTGGGTGGCACAGTGGATAGAGCACTGGCCTTGGAGTCGGGAGGACCTGAGTTCAAATTTGACCTCAGACACTAAATCACCTAGCTGTGTGACCTTGGGCAAGCCATTTAACCCCACTGCCTAGACAAAAAAAAAGTCCACCTTTTTCACCTGGAAGAGGATGTTCAGTTGCACTGGGTAGTTGACTCTTGGTTGCATTCCGAGCTCTTTTGCCTTCCAGGATATTATATTCCAAGCCCCACAAGTCCTTAATGTGGATGCTGCTAAGTCCTGTGTAATCTTGATTGCAGCACCATGATATTTGAATTGTTTCCTTTTGACTACTTGTAATATTTTCTCTTTGACTTGGGAGTTCTGAAACTTGGCTATAATATTCCTGGGGGTTGTTTTTTTTTTTTGGATCTCATTCAGGAGGAGATAGATAGATTCTCTCAATTTCCTTTTTTACCCTCTGCTTCTAGAACATCAGAACAATTTTCCTGTAGAAATTCTTTAAAGATTAAGTCAAAGCTCTTTTCCTGATCATGACTTTCAAGTAGCCCAATAATTTTTAAATTGTCTCTTCTGGATCTGTTTTCCATGTCAGCTTTTTTAATGAAATATTTCATATTTTCTTCTAGTTTTTCAATCTTTTGGTGTTGAATTATTGTGTCTTGATTCCTTGCAAAGTCATCTTCCTTTAGCTCCATTCTACATTTGAAGGAGTTATCTTCAGAGAGCTTTCTTATGTCCTTTTCTATCTGGCCAATTCTGCTTTTAAGGCATTTTTCTCATTAACTTTTTGAGCTACTCTTTCCATTTGACCCAAACTGGCTTTTAACATTTTCTTCAGCATTTTTTTTGGATCTTCTTGATCAAGCTGCTGACTTGGTTTTCATGTTTTTCCTGCATCTCTCTCATTTCTCTTCCCAATTTTTTATCTACCTCTCTTCCTTGATTTTCAAAATCTTTTTTGAGCCCTACCATAGTTTGAGTCAACTTCTATTTTTCTTGGATGCTTTGGATATAGAAACTTGGACTTTCTCATCTTCTGAGTGTGTGTTTTGATTCTCCATGGGACCAAAGTAATTGTCTATGGTCAGGTTCCTTTTTTTCTGTTTACTCATTTCCCCAGCCTGTGCCCTGGTTTTTGGGGTGCTTCCCAAGCTTTTAAATATTTAAGTATTATTGGGACACCTCCCAAACACCAGTAACTTCAAGGTCTTAAGAGAGGCTCTAAGTACTCTCAGGACCTGTGTTTTGGTCTGTGGATGACCACAAACCCTCCTCTCTTCCCTGAAGCTGTGAGGAAGGGCCCTATTCTATGGCAATGAGGGGTCCCAGACTGAGGCCAGGGTCTGAATATGGGCAAAGACCAGAGTCCTGTCCCAGGGACAGCGGAGAGACCTCAACAGTCTCCCCCCACCCCCTTATTTTCATGGGCTGAGAACTCTGGGCTGTGCTATGCTGATGGCAGCCTCTGCACTGAGGAGGGCCATGCTGGCCTGGGCTTCACAATCTCTCTGACAGAGGTTTCCCACTGATCTTCCAAGTTGTGCTTGGTATTCCCTGGGTTGGCAGGTCAGGAAACAGCTTCTGCTGCCAGGAGCTGATACTCCCAAGGACCCAGGTGTCCCTCAGGCTGTTCCTGGAGGGCTGGAAATCCTTAGCTCTGTGGTGATCCTAGTTGTGCTGTTGCCCCCTCCAAGTCCATGGAACAGAGCCTTCCCATGGTCTTTCTGTTTACCTTGGGCTGGAGAATTGCCTCACTGGATCTTTCTGTGGGTTTTGTCTCTCAAATATTTAGTTAGAGTCATAATTTTAAGGTTTTTGAAATATTTTAGAGAGAGCACCTAGGAAAGGCTGTTCTGATACTGCCATCTTGCCTCTGCCCCAAAGGGTGAAATTTTAAATGCTATGGATGTTTGCTTACCTAGCATTAAGAGATAGACACATAGATGATAAGGATGATGCATTGCCAAAGTGTTTGGGGGGCTCTGAAGGCAAGTGTGACTAGAAGAGGTATTAGACTGTCTACCAAACTTAATGATTACAGAACTATTATGCTGATCTCATTGTTGCATGGCTGTGAAGTCTAGGCAGTATCAGCATCATACCAGGAAACTAAACTGCTTCCATTTGGATTGTCTTAGGAAGATTCTGAAGCTAAGGTACAGAAAGCTGAAATTTTTCCTTGAGATAACTACTAAGCATTCAAACTACTGCAGAGAGGGGCAGCTAGGTGGTACAGTGGATAGAGCACCAGCCCTGGAGTCAGGAGTACCTGAGTTCAAATCTGGCCTCAGACACTTAATAATTACCTAGCCATGTGGCCTTGGGCAAGCCACTTAACCCCATTGCCTTGCAAAAACTAAAAAAAAAAAAAAATGGGGACAAACTGCAGAGAATTTAATTCTGATGGTTTGGCTACATTGTTTAAATGTCAAACATGTTTTTTAACAGAGAACTCACACAAAGTAGGCACTCACATGGAGTCAGAAGAAGTGGTATAAGGATACCCTATTGTAGGAAATCTGGGACACTGTTACACTGTTGGTGGAGCTATGAACTCATCCAACCTTTCTGGAGAAAAATTTGGAACTATACCCAGTGGGCAACAAAAATGAGCATACCCTTTGACCCAGCAATACCATTACTGGGTCTATACCCTGAAGAGGTGATGAAAAAGGGTAAAAACATCACTTGTACAAAAATATTTATAGCAGCCCTGTTTGTGGTGGCAAAGAATTGGAAATCAAGTAAATGTCCTTCAATTGGGAAATGACTTAGCAAACTGTGGTATATGTATGTCATGGAACACTATTCTTCTATTAGAAACCAGGAGGGATGGAAATTTAGGGAAGCCTGGAGGGATTTGCATGAACTGATGCTGAGTGAGATGAGCAGAACCAGAAAAACACTGTACACCCTAACAACAACATGGGAGTGATGATCAACCTTGAAGGACTCACTCATTCCATCAGTGCAACAATCAGGAATAATTTTGGGCTGTCTGCAAAGGAGAGTGCCATCTGTATCCAGATAAAGAGCCATGAAGTTTGAACAAAGTTCAAGGACTATTTCCTTTAATTTAGGAAAAAACCATATCTTATAGTCTGATCTTGTTATCTCTTAGACCTTTTGTCTCCTCCTTAAGTATATGATTTCTCTCTCATCACACTCAATTTGGATCAGTATACAACATGGAAACAAATTAAAGACTTGACAGATTACTTTCCATGGGGGGTGGGGGAGGGAAGTAAGATTGGGGGGAAAATTGTAAAACTCAAGTAATATCTTTTTTTTATTAGGTTTTTGCAAGGCAAACAGGGTTAAGTGGCTTGCCCAATGCCACACAGCTAGGCAATTATTAAGTGTCTGAGGCCGGATTTGAACTCAGGTACTCCTGACTCTAGGGCCAGTGCTCTATCCACTGCACCACCTAGCCACCCTCAAATAATATCTTTAATAAAAAAATAAAATAAAAAATAAGGATACCCTAAAGGTCCCACTGAAGAGTTTTGGAATCAATTGTGAGACATGGGAGATATTGGCATGGGACTGCCCAGCATGACGTGCCCACATCAAAGATTATGCTTTGCTCTCTGAAGAAAGAATTGTGGTAACTCAAAAGAAACTAGATGTACAAATTTAAAGATACATCCACGCTAGATGTTCATATGGATTATTTGTGCCTAACCTATGGTAGAGTCTTCTAAGTTCACATTCATCTGATCAGCCATGGTCTGATACACTCTACCTTATACTCAACATAGAAATATCATTTTGGTCCATTTCAAAAAATGAAGGACAACAAAGTAGCCACAAGTAGTGACAGGGCAGTCTTATGCTTGTGTGTGATGAATCAAAAAAGAGTAATTCAGGGAAGGATGATTAAACTCAAAGTATCAATGCCTATCCCTGTTGAACAGTCTTCTCTTACTAAGGCTAAGTAAATCTTTTTGTTAACTGTTGAATGAGTTATCAGAGTCTCATTTTGGTCTAATAGCAAATTTTTACTACAAGGACACTGGCCTGAGTCAGGCTCAGTCCAGAAAAGATAAAAGTCTATGAATGATTTCTCAGCTCTAATAGCATAATTGTCTTATTGTATTGTTTTCCAAAAGGTTTGCACCAGTTCCCACCTCCACAGATGGCATAATATGCCTGTTGAGAAAATATTAGTAAAGCATTAACTCAATGTCTATGAAATAGACTAGTTCCCTTTCCCTTTACAATGAATTTTAGAGTTTTAAATTATCTTGAACAATTTAAGGGAAATAAAAGATATCTCAGAAATTTTTTAATTTGTATTTCTCTGGTTTAGAAACTTTAAATAATTTTAGGTAGGCATATAATTTTTGTTTCTTTTTATACTGCTTGATTTTATCCTTTGATCACGCTCATATTGTAGAACAGTTCTTATTCTTAAAAGATTTGTGTCAGCTAATATATTGTTGGTGGAGTTGTAAACTGATCCAACCTTTCTGGAGCATAATCTAGAATTCTGCCCAGAAGGCAATAAAAATGTGCATGGTCTTTGATCTAATAACACCACTACTAGGTCTGTATCCTTAAGAGATCAGCCTTTTTAGGCTAAAAATCCCACATGTACCAAAATATTTATAGCAGCTCTGTTTGCAGTGGCAAAGAATTGGAAATTGAGAGGATGTCCATCAATTGGGGAATGGTTGAACAAATTTTGGTATATGTATATGATAGAACACTATTGTTCTATAAGAAATCATGAATTTCAGAAAAACCTGGAAAGACTTGCATGAATTGATGCTGAGTGAGATGAGCAGAGCCAGAAGAAAATTATATACACTAACAACAACAAGGGGTAATAATCATCCATGATACACTTGTTCATTCCATTAGTATATTAATCAGGGACAATCTTAGGGAATTTGGATGGAGAATACCATCTATATCCAGAGAACAAACTGTGGGGTTTAAATGAAGACCAAGGTTTATTATCTTCAATGGTTAAAAATTGTCTCATGTACTATGTGATTTTGTTATCTCTATGTTTTCTTTCTTTTTTTGGATCTGATTCTTCTCTCACAGCATACTCAATTTCATTCTATGCTTATCATGGTTGTAAAGGTAAAGTCAAAGAGTGAGTTCTAAGAGATGTCCTCTTTTCAGATGACAATGTATTGATTATATCATATCCTGGAATATTACAGAGCTTATTAAAAGAAATCCATAATCTCTCAAAAATGAATTAACTGGATGTATCCATATATATGTAGAAAGATAGTTCAGTCATTTAGTTGCATATGACTCTTTGTGACCCTGTGGAACACAGTGTACATGGAATTTTTTTGGCAATGAAATTGGAGTGCTTTATAATTTTCTTTTCCAGTAGATTAAAAGAAACAGAAGGTCACATAGCTAATAAGTGTTTGAGGTCACATTTGAACTCAGGACTACTTAACTCCAAGTCTGGAATTCTATCCACCAAGCCACCTAGTTGACCTCTGTTTATATGTGTAAATATGTATGTATGTATGTGTGCACATGAGAGTGTTTGTGTGTGTATATAGACATACACACATAGACATAATATATGACACTGTAAATTAATGGAATGGATTGCCTTTGGGAATTTCAAAGATCTTTTAATGACAGTAAGCTTCTTTCTGAAACAAAAATTTATTTAGTACTAATATTGTTGGAATTGGTATATTGGAACACTACAATCTCTGAAGAATTGATATTGAGGATCACTCAGCAATTGAGGATCATAGTGGGTGTGACCAAGCTGCAACAGAATACAGAAGAAGAACTCTGAATGAGCAGTTTAAAGAATGCCAGCAAAGAAATATATGGCATTTTTGTTTCATTAGTTTATGCTGCCTCATTTAAACATCCTGGTAGATTTCTGACACATACGTTAAAATCCATTGCAGGCAATTGAAATAATTTAGAGTGCATTACCTGAGTCGGCCACCAGGGGTTGTTTAATGTAAAGTTTACATTGTAAACTTGCCTTCACTGAGCTCTCAACTTCTCTGCTGTCAAATTCTCTCAATTAGCTGGTGATGGCTCAATCACTTTTGTGCCTTTTGTGAAAGAGACTTCCCATTCTACATGCTCCTGCTTTCCATGTTCATATCTAGGGAATGAAAAAATTTAAAATAATTGCTACTATTATCTTGGTTTTGCCTCCACTTCTCTCTCTCTCTCTCTCTCTCTCTCTCTCTCTCCATCTCCCTTCCCCCTCTCTCTCTTTCCCATTTCCTCTTCCTCTCCCTCGCACTCTTTCTTTTCCCTTTTCTCTCTCCCTCTTTCTCTCTTTCCCCCTTCCATTCTTTCTTTGTCTCTCTATCTCTCTGTCTCTGCCTCTGTCTCTCTTTCTCTCTCTCTCTCTCTCTGTCTCTTTCTCTCTCTCTCTCTCTCTCTCTCTCTCCCTTAAAGAATCAGATAGGCAGAATATAAATCACTTCAGTTTTAAAATATGAATTTAAAGCAAAGGAGATAACCATCCTTTGCAATAACTTTCACTGGATCATTTAATCTCATTCAGAAGAAAGACTTATTGTAATTTGAAGTCCTCAGTAGACTCTATACATTCCTGCTTGGAAGTTCCAAAAGTTTCAAAAACTATCCTCCTTCTACAATGTCTTCTGTCCTATAGTTGATTTTCCAGAATCACAGCTATATAAATGTGTGTGTTGGGGGGAGGGGAAATGTTTTCTTTATATGGTAAGAATGGAACATGACCAATAAACTACTTACCCTCCACCTGAAGATGTACTGGGACTTTTTTTTCCTACACTCACTCAATTCCAATTCCACACTGGTAACTACTAGACATTTCAGATTGAATGTATTATCAACATCTCAGCCTCAACACATTCAATTTAATGTTCTGTTTTTTGTCCTACATCCTTGAAAGGACCATGACATCAGGGAGATGATGCCACGACAAGTATATGAATTGGATATGAGTGAGGGGGACTGTGATAAGCCATCAACCTAATTTTCTACTTCAGAACTATCTGGGTCCAGTGGCCAGATATGGATCAGGATGACTGGGGATGACCCTGGATGTGAGGCTATCAGGGTTAAGTCACTTGCCCAAGGTCATATAGCTAGTAAGTGTCAAGTGCCTGAAGCTGGATTCAAACTCCTCTACTTCTGACTGCAAGGCTAGTGCTTTATCCACTGTACTACCTAGCTGACCTTTGTTAATAAACATTTATTATGTGTCTACTAGGTGCCAAGCACTTTGCTGCTTGAAAGCTCAGCTCTACAGACCTCTACAATGAGGCCTTTCCCAGTTTGCCACACTATTCTCTCCCCCATGATTACTTTGTTTTTAACTTTGTATTTTCTTTGTCTCTGAGATTGAATAATTCTGTTTCTCCATGGTATCTTATTTTGCTGAAATTTTCCACGATTTCACAATGATTACTTTCATCATCATTTTATCCTGATATTTTTTAATCATATTTAGTAAATTCTTTATTCTTATTATATTTTTTGCTTATTTAATGTTTCAGGGGCACACAGTCATAGCATTATTCCTTTTGACATCAAAGAGAACAGTTCATTAGTTATGATGGTAATGTTCAAGTTGACAACATCTCAATCAAAAAACAAAAATGTGTCCATTTTCAATACTCAACAGTTCTGATCAGATGTTCCAAATTCCATTTATTCAGTTTATTAAATGGTAGTTAATAGCTAAGACCATTTTATTCTGCATCTGGTCCTCTTACATATCTCTTATGTCCTTCCTTTTAAGCTAGTCTAACCATTTTTTTTGTTTGTTTTTTAGGTTTTTTGCAAGGCAAATGGGGTTAAGTGACTTGCCCAAGGCCACACTGCTAGGTAATTATTAAGTGTCTGAGGTCGGATTTGAACTCAGGTACTCCTGACTCCAAGGCCGGTGCTCTATCCACTGTGCCACCTAGCTGCCCAAGTCTAATCATTTTAAAGACTATTATTGTAGTGCTAGTAGAAAGGCTGGGGAAAACTAGATGGCAGAGTAGATAGAGCACTGAGGCTGGAAACCAGGAGGACTCAGCTTCCTAAGTTCAAATCCAGACCCAGATACTCACTAGCTATGAGATCCTGGGCAAGTCAGCTAACCTTGTTTGCCTCAATTTTCTCATCTATAAAATGAACTGGAGAAGGAAAATACTATAGGAGCTTTACCAAAAAAAAAGCTCCAAATAGGGTCAAAAAGAGTCTAATGCTTTTGACATCAAGAAAAAAGTGGAAGGGCAAATCCTACTAGTTTCTTCAATGCCACTTCCCAAAGAAAGTGTCTCCTGATTCAACTAAGTCGTTAAACTCATCTCTCTCAACCATTTTTGACCAGATTGATCTGCTTATGTACCAGGAAGTTCTTTTGGATTCAACAACTGACTTTGTCAGTTACATTTAAGCAAGGAATGCAAAGTTAGCAAACAGTTAAGCAAACTCTATAAGTGCAAGGTTAACTGTTCCTAATCATATAGTACCCTTGTTCTCCATAGAGGTTGGAGGGGTCGTCTAAATGATCTACTGATTGTCTGAACTTAAGTTCCCCTTCCCATTAAGGACCTGTGAATCCACCCAGCAACACAATCAGAGGTAAGAGCAGAGACCCAGAAATCTGGGCTCTTCATTAGGATATGGATTATGACTCTTTGTGTGCCCTTTGGTCTCTAGGACTGAAGAGCCACATGCCTGTGAGGAATAATTTATCTGAGTCATGATTCATTGAGCACGTATGTTCCTTCTTAGTACCTTACCCTTAATCTCCTTACATTAAATTACTCATGTGCATTAGGAAATGAGATTAGTACAGTTTACAGAGAGAGAGAGAAAGAGAGTTTATAGCTACAGTGCTTTGGAGAGTAAGGAGGACTTCCGAACTCCTATGCTATCACTGCTGCAATGACACAACTACAACACTGGTGTGTTAAAACTGCATCTTATTCTGGTCCTCTTAATCATCATCCTGCCCCTTTTTAGTTAATATAGTAAGTTTAAGAGTAGCCCTTGTAAAGAGATAATGAAGGAAATAAGACTGCAATGGGGAACCTGGAAGTCATATACAGACTATCTCAAAGATCAAAGGAGTATAACTTATAAATTATGTTATAAATATTTTTTAAAAAATTTATTTATTTTTCCAACTATATGCAAAGACAGTTTTCAACATTCATTTTTTTGGGTAAAGTTTTGAGTTCCACATCCCTTTTTCCTCCTTCCTTCTCCCCTCCCCTTGATAATGAGCAATCTAATATAGGCTATACATGTTTATAACCATGTCAAGCATATTTACATATTAATCATGTTGTGAAAAAAGAATCAGAACAAAAAAGGAAAAAACCATAGGAGGGAAAAAATGAAACATAAAACAAATTTTAAAAATTGAAAATAGTTTGCTTTTGTATGTATTCAGACTCCATAGTTCCCTCTCTGGATATGGATGATATTTTCCATATCAAGTCCTTTAGAATTGTCTTTGATTATTGTACTGCTGAGAAGAGCAAGTCACATCATAATTGATTATCATCCATCATAGTTTTTAATGTATAAATTGTATTCTATTGACCAAAATTCACATCCTGGTAATATGTATTGAATTGGGGAGACCAATTATCAAAAGATGTCAAGATTTCAAGTCTTTCATAGTTTCAAAAACAGCAATATTTAAAAAGTGCTGATATCTTTGAAGTTTTAAAAATAACTTTGAGAAAACATTGGATATGTTAATAAACTAACCCTAAGGAGGCACAGATAGGAGTTAATCTATTTCCTTAAAAACCCTATAAAAAATAAATCTCAAACTCCTGAACCTCCATTCCTCCATCTCCTGAAAATCTGTGTTGTTCAAGTGCTCTCAATTCCTTTGGATTACATAAGTGACTCATTCTCTCTTTACACTTCTGTCTGCCTCCCTTCAGCATTCCATCCCCCCATCCCATCTAGAGACATCTGCCTTTTGCATCCCCACTTTTCATTGCATGTCTCTCTGTTTCCTGTGCTGTTTGCCCTTATACCCATTGTGGTTATTAAAGGATGATTATGATCCTGTTTCCTGTTGGAAATTGCCTGAAAAATACCCAAAGAACTGAAGAAACCTTCCCTATTTCATAATTTCACAAATTAATTACTAATTTAACTGAGATTATTTTCTCTATACACCATTCAATGATGGAGAGATTACATCTCCCATCTCTTCTTGTCCTTTCTCCTAGGGACATGCTTTCTGAAAATGCATAACACTCTTAAGTTTCATCTGCTTTACTAACTTTTTCCCTATTATTTTATTTTATTTTATTTTTATAAGGCAAAGGGGTTAAGTGGCTTGCCCAAGGCCACACAGCTAAGTAATTATTAAGTGTCTGAGACTGGATTTGAACCCAGGTACTCCTGACTCCAAGGCCAGTGCTTTATCCACTATGCCACCTAGCCGCCCCCATCCCTATTATTTTAAAAGTCTAAATAATCAACAAAATAGCAAATCAAGCCTTGATTTGTAGTGTTTGTTGTTTTCCAAGATGTAAATACTCTCACTGAAAATTTGTTTTGTTTTTGCAAGGCAATGGGGTTAAGTGACTTGCCCAAGTCACGGCTAGGTAATCATTAAGTGTCTGAGGCTGGATTTGAATTCAGTTCCTCCTGACTCCAGAGTTAATGCTCTCTTCACTGTACCATCTAGCTGCCTCTCTCACTGAAAATTTAACAGTCAGTTATCCCAAGCTGGTATGATCAGGTTCCAGAATCCTTTTTCAGGCTTTGCCCCCTCTCAGTTTATTGGTTTCTCTAAAGTTTACATTCTACATTTATATTCACTAATTCTCCATATGTTGGTGTTATAAAACCAACCAAATAACCAAAACCAGATAAAACCAAACCAAAAATCAAAGTATTATTGGCCCATATGTATTTCATTTACTATAGACCAGCTTGTAGGGTTAAATGACCAGCCACAAGGAGAGCATAAGGAAACATTCTATAATGACCTTTTTATAAAAGCCAAGTGGAGGCTCAGGACCACAGAAATCAAAGAGATTTTTTGAAAATATATTGCTAAGTTCTCCCAAAGCAGAGAAGAGATCAAATGACTTTAAAGCTGTATATGGAATGAGTGAAGTAGCTTAGTGGAGATTATGGTTTCTGGAATTGATTCAATTTTCCCATACTTCCATTTCCCAGATAGGTTTAAGGCACACCCAAAGGGGAAGGGCTCAGAGTGTTGAGAAAGTATTACCTACTAGAGATCAACTAAGGATTTCTCTTCAAGTCAACATCTTTTACTCAATACATAGACAAAAGCATGCTCCCAATCCTAACAGGAGTGTGATGGGACCAGCTCAAACCAGCTCAGGAGAGCCAATATTAAATTTTCATTGTGGGTATTTACATCTTAGAAACTCATGGATTGATTTTACTGTTTTGTTGATTTTCTAGACTTAAGAAAGTAATGGAATACATGTTAATAATGTCAATTAAATTTGTGTGTCCTGTGTACATTTCACCTCTCTCCCCACCCGCCTCAGAAAGCCATTCCACTTCTGCTGTTAGATAAGTTTTATTATAACTTTGGACCAAGAGCTAATGATCTTTCAATTCATGCTTGTTCACTTCCTTTGTGAAAAAGCACAATTAAGTTAAATGAATTTATTGGTCATGTCTGAGGCATAGGGGTCATATGTGGTTCAATGGATAGAGTACTGGCCTATGAGTCAGAGGCCTAGAGTTCAAATCCAACTTCAGACACTTGACTAGCTGTTTGACCCTAGGGAAGTCACTTTGATTGCCTTATGTCCAGCTCCATCTCCTGATGTTGTCCTGATTCATATCTGGTTCCTGGATCCAGATGACTCCAGAGAAGAAAGTAAGGCTGGTGACTTAGCATCCCTCACACTCAAATCCAATTCACATGCTTGTTATGGCATCACTTCTCTGATGTCATGGTCTTATTCAAAAATGAAGGATAAATTATCATTAGTTTTGAAGTTATAATAGATCACTGTGTTGATCTAAGAGTCTTCAAGTCTTTCACAGGTTTGTTTTTCTTTATATTATTGTAATCATTATGTGAATTGCTCTTCTAGTTCATATATTTCATTCTGTAGAGCTTCATGCATTCATCATTTCCTAAAGTTTAGTGATATTCTGTCATTCATATTCCATAATATGTTTAACCATTTCCCAGTTTATTTTCCCCCTACTTTTCTCAGGGTCTCTACTCTCAGTTGTCTGACTCCCCCACCCACCTTTTTTCTGTTTCACTCTTTCTCTTCTTTTTTTCCCTGTCTCTCTCTCTCTTTTTTTTTCTCTCTCACTTTTCTCATTCTCAATTATTTTGAAATGATAAAGCTCCTTCACTTGATTTTTACCACTTTCTAAGGATCTAAATAGGGCAGCTATAAATGTTTGTGTACACATAGGCACTTTTTCTCTTTTTTCCAAATTAACTACAAAGAATATATGAAAGATGCTATGTGCATCCAAAAAAAAAGAACTGATAAGTATCAATTTGTATAGAATGATTTTACGTATATATAGATATAGATATACATATACATATCTATATATGTTTCTAATGGTAGAAATCTCTGGGGCAGAGGTGGGGATAGCAAGGAAGATTTATATGATAGTTGATTGTATTTAATAGATTTGTAGTTTCATGGGCAACTAACTTTTTTATGATATCATTGTGGAAATGCTTGTTTTATTCCATAAATTAAAAATAAAATAAAATTTAAAATATATAAATATATAAATAGGGCAGCTAGGTGGTGCAGTGAATATTACACCAGCCCTGGAGTCAGGAAGATTTGAGTTCAAATGTGGCCTCAAATATATAATACTTACTAGCTGTGTGACCTTGAGCAAATCACTTAAGTCCATTGCCTTTTGGGGGCCCTCCCTCCCTATAAAAAAAAATGATAAGCAGGATGATTTTGGAAAAACCTGTAAAGACTTACCATATTTCCCTTTTCAAGAAATTTGGGGTCTAAAAAGTGGGATCATCTTATACAGTGGTTGTAGATTTTTTTTACTTGCATTTCTCACTTTTTCACATTTGTCTTTGTGCTCATTGTTTCACATGTTACCAGTACATTAGGTTAAATTTTGCCACATTCTGCCCAGAAATGGCTCAGAACAGATTTTTATACAATGCTGAATTCAAGTTAAAAGTGATCCAGTTTGCAAAAGTGAATGGAAATTGTGCTGCTGAAGGTCAGTTTGATCCTCCTCCAACTAAGAAAACAATCTGAGACTGGATCCGGGAAGAAGAAACCTTACTGAAAACTGATTTCAAAGGACATAATTGCTGCTTCAGGCTCATGCAATGGAATGGACTGAGCATGCATCCATACACCAGACTTGCCCAAAAGATGCCTGAAACTGAGTTGAAGGTCCTTGGATTTGTGATGATGAATAAAACTTAAGTTTAATAACTTAATGTAATACATTTTGTATTCAAATTTTGGGTCCCAAAATTAAGGCGCCTGTTATACACGGGGATACATAAACTAATACAAAGTGAAGTGAACAGAAGCAGAACATAGTACACAGTAACAACAACATTCTACCATGAAGAACAGTGAATTGCTTAACTTTTCTCAGCAATGCAAATGATCCCCTAAAGGGCTCATGATGAAAAATGCCATCCATCTCCAGAGAAAGAATTGATGCTGTTTGTTGTAGACTGAAGTATATTATTTTCTCTTTCTTTCTTCCTACCTATTTCCTTCCTTTCTTTTTTCTTTCTTTATTTTCTTCCTTCTTTCCTTCTTCCTTCCTTCCTTCCTTCCTTTTACTTGTTTCTTTCTGCCTTTTTGCACAAAATGACTAATATGGAAATATTTTATATGATTGCACATACATTGCTTACCATTTTAGGAAGGAGGGAGTAGAAAAAAGAAGGGATAGAATTTGGAATTCAAAACTTAAAACCAACAAATGTTAAAAAAAGTTTTTACATGTAATTGGAAGGGAAATAGAGTATTATTTAATATAAAAAATAAATGTCTGTTTCCTTTTCTAAATCACTTTACATTCATTATTCTAGGACATTTCAGGGTCCCTGAGACCCTTTCAGGGGAACCATGAAGTCAAAAACTATTTTTATAATAACATTAAGACATTTTAATTTCTAATGTAAATTTTGATAGGTAAAACCCATATAAACAAAATCTCTTAGAGGTGGAGTGTGACTACAATAAATTTTTTTTTAGGTTTTTGGGGGTTTTTTGCAAGGTAAATGGGGTTAAGTGGCTTGCCCAAGGCCACACAGCTAGGTAATTATTAAGTGTCTGAGGTTGGATTTGAACTCAGGTACTCCTGACTCCAGGGCCGGTGTTCTATCCACTATGCCACATAGCCTCCTCTATGCCATCTAGTTGCCCCTTACAATAATTTCAAAAATAGAAAAGGATCTGAGACCAAAATCATTAAGAACTGCTACAAACATTAAGAACTGCTATGCTACTTTATCCTTTACATATCAGCCTATAGAGATGAATAATTGAGCCGGAATCCTGTTTTGCTTTAATGATACCAAAGGAAATTCCTGAGGATAGTCTACTATATCTCCTGCTGCTTCTGGAAGATTTGAAAGAATGGTGTATCCCCATTGAGATTCTCTCTCAGAGAGTATTCTTCCTCAAAAATTCAAATGATGGAAGTCAGTTCCTAAAGGCTGATTAATCTGCTAAATGTAAATCAGGTCATGTAGATCAGGACCCAGTAGTAGAAGTTCGTATTTGTTTTTCCTTTTTTCTGTGCCTATTCCCCGGCTTCTACTCCCCCCAAGCCTACCTTACCTGTAATGAAGGTAAGCACACTGAGGTATTGGAGATTCAATGTTTCCCTTGCTTAGGAACGTCTGCATTTTATTTGTCCTTCATTCTTGAAGAGGACCATGAGGTCGTGCCTTGACATGCAAATAAATTGCATTTAATTGATGGAAGGCTATGCAAAGTCTAAGCCTAGCCTTACTTTCTCCCCTGGAGTCATTCGGATCCAGTGGCAAGATGTAGGTTAGGATGACTAGAGATGGTCCAGGATGTAATGGGATTTTAAGAACATCCAGGAAAGAGGACATAAAGATATATATTTTATAAACCTTAGGGTTTGCAAAAATTTAAATACAACAAAAAACTTAAGGTTTAATGAGGTTTTATTAAGATTTAAAATAAATATGAATGCTATAATTATTATAATATTTTTCTTATCTCTTTAATCTAAGGGAGAAAATAAGGTTATCATAAATATATGACTTTTGCCCTTATTCTCATTAAAATTCAAATCTCCTTCTCTTCTTTGCCTCCAAATTATATAATGGTCAGTCAAGACTCTTATACTATCAAGGCCTCTAGTTTTCTACAAAATAAATATTTTTATTTCTATATATAAATATTTATACAATATTTATCTATTAGTTTCTATTTCAAAATGTTGTCAAGTGGATCAATTGAGGTCATATATGAAGAGTCTTTTGTAAGCCTTTAGACTTTACGTGCATCACATTATAGAGTACATGTACCAAATAGAAATTAAGTTTAAAAGCTTCCAGTAGATGAGCTAGTCATTCCTAGAAATGTCAAAAAGTTCCACGTTTTAGAATTTTTCCTACCTTTGATATACTTTGTGAATTTTACTAGGGAAGGAGAGGCATCTTGCCTTGAGGCCTTGGTAGAAAAATTTCCACTTATTTCCAAGTATACTTCCAGATACTTCTATTAAAGTCATAGATTGGGAAAAGGAATCACCTCACTCTATCTATATTCCTGAACCATCTCCCCTTTATTCCTGTACACATTGCATTCTCTTCCTAACCAGCTGCCTAACAGAACTTGTAATGTGATAGTCACCATAGGATATCTCTGAATTACCCTTTGCTGGGTCCAAGAACCCACAAATTCATGCTGTAGGTTAACTGGCTGATCATGCTATCAGTGGTATGTTTGATTTGTTTCCATGTGTTCTCTCCAGGGTTTCTTTGGGCATATTTTCCATAAAGCAAACAAATCTTTTTAAAAATGTTCTGTCACAGCATGACGTGATCTTTTTGGCATATCCCTTTGCATTAATTCTCTGAGCCTACAAGAGCCACATTCCTCCTGTCATTTAAGTGCTTTCAGAAGAATGTAATGGGAAAGAAAACCCAGAGAAAACCCAAGCTATTTCAAATCTGATTTATAGTTTTATTGTTGAATCGGAACAAAATTTTGCCTTTAATCACATCAGTAGGACAGACACATATATGCACATGTTCTCCTTATATGAATTCTGAGTATTCTTATTCAAACTCTTATTCTCTTATGTTGGTTGAATCTCCAAGCTCAAGGTAACATCTCCACCTCTGTAGAAGTAGCTCTGAGGGAATTTCTTTCTCCAATGCTTTTGGCTCATGCCCCCCTGCCCCTCATTCCAGCATTCTTCCCAATATCAGTCAACAGTGTTCCAGTTTCATTTAACCTACGATATATATGAGTTGTTTTAAAAGGAATATTTATTTGGAAAATACAAGAACATAAGTTTCCTTAACACTTGGTACAATACCATTCCCTAAACAACCTTGGTTTCTTTAAAAGAATTTAATTTCTACAAAGTTCTACCAAATTCACTTCATAACCATTAAAAAAAGTCTCTGTCTCAGTTATTGCTACTCTTGGCTCCCATACTTTGGGACAACTTTGGTGTTTTGACTAATAGGAAAATCTGACCTAGACTTCTATCTTTGGACTTTGCATAGCTTACTCTTGTAATCTATCAAAACTCTCATGTTCCTAGTCACCTCCAATCCTCCTTTATGTATTATCAAGAAAGAACAAAGCCCTTTTTATGGCCACATATGGGCCCAAGAAAAGAGAATGAAGCTTCAGCCTATTTCTTCCCACCCGGAGGTTTTCAGCCACAGAATGTCTTCCTTGATCATAGCTAGGCAAGAAAGAGAAAATGCCTTGTCTAGTTCGAGCCTTTTATAAGCACTCTCAGTTCCAATTCCAAT
Source organism: Macrotis lagotis (assembly GCF_037893015.1). Classification (NCBI taxonomy): domain Eukaryota; kingdom Metazoa; phylum Chordata; class Mammalia; order Peramelemorphia; family Peramelidae; genus Macrotis; species Macrotis lagotis. Next base: position 435,253,633 of record NC_133658.1, on the reverse strand, counting down.
AGTAAATTGAAAGGTTCTTCTTAATGTGGCAAGCAAATCTGAAACAACACCTGTGCACTCTCTACATCAAGGGGCAGAGCCTGTCTATAATATCATCAAGCCCTTCTTGCAAGCTGGCTTATAAGTAGTGCACATGCTTATAAGAGTTTGGCCATTTATTCCTTAATATATAAAAAATCAGGTGTCTGTCTTGTATAAACCACTTTCCTATTTCCTCCTGAGAACTTTTTCTCCCAAAGCATTTCAAGAGGTAGAAGAAATTTTTATTATTTTGCATTGTTTCTAAATATTCTTCCAGTAACTAAATATCTTCTTTAGTTTTAGTTTTTTGTTTTTTTATACTACAAAAATCTAGCAGGGATTAATAGTCTAAATATCTAACCATGTAGTCTAATTTGCCCCAAGCTTTAGTTGGTCTGAGTAACAAAGGTTCAAACCACTGAAGTTGCTTCCCAGGCATCTATGGTATTCAGTCTATAAGAAATCAGGCCTCTTGAAACAGATACCCCTCCTATTTCCATAAGCATCTACATACCCTTTTTTAAATTTATTTTTTTCCAATTATATTCAAAGATAGTTTTCCAACATTCATCTTGTTTCTTTTATTTTTTCCAATTAGATTCAAAAATAATTTTCAATATTCATCCCTTTGCAAGCTTTTGAATTCCAAATTTTTCTACCACTCTCCCTTCCTTCCCTTCTCCCCATGGCAGCAGTCTGATATAGGTTGTACACATATAGTTGTGTTTAACACATTTCCATATTAGCCATGTTGTGAAAGAAAAATTAGAGCTGAAAGGAGAAAAACCATGAGAAAGAAAGAAAAAACAGAAAAGAAGTTTTTAAAAGTGAACATAGTATGCCTTGGTCTACATTCAGAGTCCATAGCTTTTTTCTCTGGATATGAATGGCATTTTCCATCAGAAGTCTTTTAGGATTGTCATTGATCACCAAACTGCTGAGAGAAGTTGAGTCAATCATAGTTGATCATTTCACAACAATATAACCTTTTAAAATTTATTAGTTCATTTTTATTTTCAAATAGCAAATTTTTGCTGTTGTTGATATTTGGGTTTCTCCTTTGAAATCAACATATTCAATCTTCTCTGACCATTTATCTGCCAAGGAATAACTTTTGCTTTTAGAAATTTGAAACAGTTTTTTCTCCCAAATGCATGTTTTAATTCTGTTTTGTTACATTAAATATATACATAAAAAGGGGCGGCTAGGTGGAGTAGTGGATAAAGCACCGGCCTTGGAGTCAGGAGTACCTGGGTTCAAATCTGGTCTCAGACACTTAATAATTACCTAGCCGTGTGGCCTTGGCCAAGCCACTTAACCCCATTTGCCTTGCAAAAACCTAAAAAAAAAAAAATATATATATATATATATATATATATATACACACATATATATATATACACATAAGAATATTTTAGGTTATTGAAATTTCCCCTTTTATCCTTTATGACTCTTTCTATCACTTAATTAATCATTAACCTTTCCCTTATGCATAACTGAAAGGTAATTTCTTCCTTATTCCTCTAATTTGCTAATTGTGCCTTTTTATATTTAAATCATGTATCCATTTGGAACCTGGTGAACAAAGTGATGTGTTTGTCTAAGCCTAATTTCTACCAGATGACTGTCCGGTTTTTCCAGTCATATTTAATCATTTTGATAATGTTTCATAATATAGTTTGAAATTTGGTAATGATAAACCCACTCCCTTCCTACTTTTTTCATTATTGCCTTTACAATTTTTAATCTTTTTCCATATGAATTTTCCATATGAATTTCACCATTATTTTTTTGTTGCTCCACAAAATATTTTAGGAATTTGGTATGGCATTGAATAAGTAAATCAATATTAATGGAATTGTCATTTTTATAAATTTTCAATCTTCCCATGAGCAATTATTGTTTTTCAATTATTTAGTTGTGTATTTATTTCTGCAAAGAGTATCTTTGTACTATAATACTATATTATAGTTCTGGGAGAATCTTGGAAGATAAACTCCCAAGATTGTTATAGTTTCTATAGTGCTTTTGAATGAAATTTCTCTTTTTAGATTTTCTTACTGGCTTAACCCCATTTGCGTTGCAAAATCCTAAAAAAAAAAAAGGCTGATGATTTATGTGGACTTAGTTTTTATCCTGCATATTTGCTTAAGTTTTTATTTCAACTAATTTTTATTTGATTCTCTAGGGTTTTCTAAGTACAGTAGCATTTCTATAAAAAGTGACAATTTTGTTTTTATTTTGTCTGTGATTATCCTCTCAATTTATTTTCTTCCTTTTTTTTTGGTTTTATTGCTGTAGCTAGAGTTTCTAGCACTCTATTAAATAATAGTTATGAAAACAGTCACACTTACTTTTACCCTGGTCTTACTGGAAAGGTCTATAGTGTTTCATCATTACCTTAAGAAAAGATCAATTTATTCCCAATACTTCCCATTAGACTATGCTTTTTGAATACAGAAACGATCTTTTACCTTTCTATACATGATTCTTATTGTTCATTATCAAAGAAGACCAAAATGACATCACTATGTTTGAGTCAAATTACAGTGTGGCTGTGGCTGATCAGATCAATATGAACTCGGAATGCTCTACCACAGCTGGGCACAAATAATCCATGTGAACACCTGGGGTGGGTACTCTAAACTTATGTATGTCACGTTTCCTTTGAGCTGCTTCAGTTCTGCCTTCCTCATAGAGCTCATCCCCCTCTCTGATGAGGGCATGGCATGCTGGGCTGTCCTGTGCCAGTGTCTCCCATGCTGTACAATCAATTCTAAAATTCTTCAATGAGACCTTCAGGGTGTCTCAGTATTGCTTCTTCTGACCTCCTTGGAATACTTGTCCTGTGTAAGTTCTCCATAAAATAGTCTTTTTGGTGTGTACGTCTGGCGTTCTAACAATGTGTCCAGCCCATCATAGCTGCATTCTCTGTAGTAAATACTATATTACTTGAATGCTAGACAGTTCAGCTCAAGAAAGGACCTCAGTGTCTGATAACTTTTCCTGCCAGGTGATCTTTAGACTCTTGCTAAAACAATTTAAATGGAAGCAATTCAGTTTTGTATACACAGAGTTCAACATAGTGACTGGAATGTCATAAACACTTAACAAATGCTAGTTAATTATCTGATTTCTAGTGGTTTTAGTAGAAACAGCTATTGAATTTTCTCAAAATCCCTTTCAGTATCTACTGATATGATCATATGCATATTTCTTTTAATTATTTATTTGCATAGTTTTTCTTATTTTGAATCAATTCCACATTTTTTTATATAAAGCCAATGTGATCACAGTGCATAACATTTGGGTTTTTTTAGATTTTTCAAGCCAATGAGGTTAAGTGGCTTGCCCAAAGCCACATGGCTAGGTAATTATCAAGTGTCTGAGGTCGGATTTGAACTCAGGTACTCCTGACTCCAAGACCAGTGCTCCATCCACTGTGCCACCTAGCTGCCCCGCATAACATTTCTAATATTTTGTTAGAGCCTACATCATGTTCTATTGGTCTATTGGTTTTATTGGTTTAGATATCAAAATCCTATTAGTATTATATATATATATGTATATATATATATATATAGAGAGAGAGAGAGAGAGAGAGTTCAGAAGAGTGCCTTCTTTTCTTATTATTGCTAATAGTTTATATAATATTACAATTACAATTACAATTAATTGTTCCTTAAATTCTTTATAGGATTTATTTATGAATGAACATAGTATGGGATTTTTTTCCTTAGAGGCTAATATATGTTAATTAAATTTCTTTTTCTGATATTGTATTATTTAAATAGTCTATTCTCTTGTTAATCTAGGTATTTTGCATTTTTATAAGAATTCATTTATTCCCTCTAAATTGTCAGTTTTACTGTCATTTAAATGGCAAAATAGTTTTTAAAATTGTCCTTTGTTTCCTCTTCAAATATTCTAAATTTTGTTTTTTTCTTTATGATATGAACAATTTGCTTTTCTTTTGTATTCTTAAAAAATCAGATTAGCTAACTATTGTCTAACTTATGAATTTAAAAAAATAGATCCTAATTTTCTTTATCAATATAATGGCTTATTTTTGGCTTTCAATTGTTTTAAATATCATCTTTAATTTTTCCTTTATTATTTATTTTACAGTTTTACACTTGGTTTTGTTCAAGTTTTTAAAATTGCCTCCCTAATACATTGATTGATTTTGTTCTTTTCTTTTGTTAACAAATTTGTTTAAAGATAAATTTTTCCTTCAGACTTGCTTTATATATATTCCATAATTTAAAAAAAAACATATTTATTTAAGGCAATGGGATTAAGTGACTTGCCTAAGATCACTTTGCTAGACAATTATAAAGTGTCTGAGGCTGGGTTTGAACTCAGGTCCTACTGACTCCAGGGTGGGTGCTCTATCCATTGTACCACCTAGCTACCCCCCACAAGTTTTGATATATGTTTAAATATTGCCATTTAGGGCGGCTAGGTGGCGTAGTGGATAAAAGCACCGGCCTTGGAGTCAGGAGTACCTGGGTTCGAATCTGGTCTCAGACACTTAATAATTACCTAGCTGTGTGGCCTTGGGCAAGCCACTTAACCCCATTGCCTTGCAAAAAAAACTAAAAAAAAAAATAAATATTGCCATTTGGAAATCTCCAAATAGAAATTTTCTATTATTTCTATAATTGTTTGCCCCTCCAGTTCTTTAGAATTATGGAATTTAGTCTTCAATTACTTTTTCTTTCCTTCTTTATGAGTTCATTAACATAATTTTATTTTTAATAAAATTTGATATAAGGAAATGATATGGTAAGGCAATATTTTTATTTTCATTGTTGGTGAGGTCTTTGTGCCACATACATGGTGCATTGTTTGTAAATGTATCATGTATAGATGAATGTAAATTCTTTTTATTCTCATAGAATAATTTACCAGAGATCTATCATCTCTAATTTTTCTAAAATTCTATCTAGTTCTTTAAATTCTTTCTTGTTTATCTTTTGGTTAGATTTCTCTAGGGATATATTTGATGCCAGCCAGCAGGATTGGATTAAAATGGCCTCATAGATGACATTATGGTTGAAGTATAGAAAGAATGATGTAGAGAATAAGATAGAATAGAATAAATGGGGGAACCTATGACCTAAAATAGTAGGATGGCATGCTGTGGCCATGGTTCTTCTGGTTTCATATGGAGAGTCCTCCCCAGTTGAATAGGTATGTCGCCTCCACTGAGCTAATAGGATGAACTCAATAGGTGTTAATGAAGTCTGAAATGGAAGAAAGAGTAGTAGAGGATCATTGTTGTTAATGACCTAAGAAAAACCAGAAAAATATAAAGAAAAGTAAATTCTCCTTGTACATTCCACAGATAGATTCAAGGTTCTTAGTTTTTAAGAGCCATTCCTTAGAGGGGCAGATACTTACATATCTAATGTGAGTAAAATGAGCAATAATAATGGGGGGCAGAGATATACAGAAATATGATCTCTAAATCAGAGGTTTCATTAGAAAATGCTTTGAGTTTAATTGAGATTAGATAAGAGAATGGGAATGGGAGTGGGAGTGGGAATGAAGATAAGAACTAGTAACCTGATTAGATGATACTGTAACTTCAGTTTAATCTACTACTGTGGTTGCTTTTGTTTGTACTTTGTTTTAGAAAAGGACTGGGGCATTTAGGTGGCACAGTGGATAGAGCACCAGCCCTGGAGTCAGAAGAACCTGAGTTCAAGTCGACCTCGGACACTTAATAATTACCTAGCTGTGTGACCCTGGAAAAGTCACTTAACCCCATTGTCTTGCAAACCCCCCCCCCAAAAAAAGAAGAGGACCAATGACATCAAAGGGTGATGACAACTCATGTGTGAATTGGAAGGTCTCATTTTCTCTTCCAAAGTCAACTAAGTCCTGTGGCAATGGCCTGAGATGAAGTGGATGACCTTGGCATCTTTGATATCTGACCAAGTTCTGAGTATTCCATAGAACCTACTTCAGCTGTCTTCATGAATTGAAATAAACTGTTCCCATCTGCTTATTCCAACAGGAAACGTTTTCATATGCTGGCTTGGATGCCCCTCAAATTCACTGATAGGTCTCAGACACATTGGTTACTCTCACCCTGGTTTATCCTATCTGCTGAGACTATTAATTGTAGTGAATTGTAGTGCATACGTGTTACAACTTCTTGGAGCCATAGGTGAGTTAGATGAAGATGAACAGCAAAGATGGATAAGCAGCCCTAAAAAGGGCTTGGTAAGCCCTCATGCCTAAGGTGCTAGACTTCCTTGAACACTTTATAGACCTATTATTTTTACTGTCTTCTTTTTTTTTAAGATTTTTTTTTTTGCAAGACAATGGGGTTAAGTGGCTTGCCCAAGGTCACACAGCTAGGTAATTTATTAAGTGTCTGAGGTCAGATTTGAACTCAGGTATTCCTGACTCCAGGGCTGATGCTCTGTCCACTGCCTCACCTAGCCACCCCTTTCTGGATGTGTTGAGGAGGAGATGAAGGGAAGGAGAGAAATTAAGGGTGAAAATTGAAAATGAAAAAAAAAAGATGAATTTTCATTTTATTCAGGTTCTTGTGGGAACTCTTAGGATTTAAGAGGTTCATAATTACATTATGAAGCCTGGGAATAGATAGGTAGCTGTATGATCATTTACAGCAAACTTTATATCAGTTATATTTTTTTAGCCAAATGACAACATAATTTAATGCATTAAGGAGGCAACAAATAGGACAAGAACATATGGGGAGTGGAAAATGCTTCTAATGGCTTCTTTCACTTAGATGATATAGCTTTCTTTCCATCATTGGCAGGGAAGATCTTTATATCAAAAGCAACAAAAACCATGAGAAGGGATTTGACATCTCTCAGTTCCAGATAATATTCCTGGGCTATTTTCTCTGTGGTCCATGTTGCAGGAGAATGTTTATGATTGTTAAGTAGTGTGAGAGCTTCCACCACTGAAATTTTTCCTTTGGGAATGTTCTGGGAAGTCATGAGGTTAAAGTGATTGCCTTTTGGAAGTCTGAGCTCTGTTGAGTGAGGTAAACTGGCATCTTTCACCCACACATGTGGAATAGGATCTTTGGAGTTAATATAAACTTCTTTTAATAATGTGAGCAGCTTGTCATCTTTTCATTTAACTATTTCCTCTAATTCTGGGTGGTGGTTGATTTCCTCTTGGATCAGGCTCTTGGTGATGGGGGTGCATGGGGGCAATAGATGGCTTCACCTTACTGATCTTCCTCTTAACATGATCATCCAGATTGAGGTTCCAGAAAGCGTGGATCACACTGGCCCCCATCTCTCTCTCACATCATGATGTCCTGGCTTCGGAACCTGCCAACACATGGAACGCTCCAGGTAGACAAAGTTCTAACTGGCCGGGCTTATATCAATTATTGAGAAGAGAGTCAAGGGTCTGACCAAGTGGTCTGGGGTTAGAGAATGCCAAGATTAGTTCATTAAAGGCCTTCTACTTAGGATGAGATTAATTTTGCCATTGCTTCTCCCCATATATAGTTATTTGTGAAACATGATAAAACATTATATGACTTCTACAGAATTGAACATTTAGGTTGGCATTATAGAAAATCAGAAAGTGGGAACTACACCCACTTCTAATACAAACATGGAATCTGTGATTCCATATTGAGGATAGTATACTATTGTATGAAACCCCTAAGAATAAGAGAGTCACTTTTCAATCAAATGGCTCCTTAGTGACAGACATATAATAGGACTATATAAATGCTTCCACTCTTCCTTTCTTTCACTTGGGCCTAATAGTCCTACTTGTACCAATCAGAATACCTATTACCCTGAATAGTCTGCAATTGACTCCACCTAGTAAATTGTTTCCTTTCCTGCTCTTATCTGTGTAAAATGTTTACCCCTGCTCATCAACAGGTTCATGATCATGTCCCTGTATCCTAACTTCCAGAAGTTATATTTATAAAAATGACTCGTCAGGAAAAAATGAGTGCTTTATTTCAGTAGCTCTGAATAGGCCAGAGTTCTCCTCCGTCCTGTGTTATATTAGATTAGTTCTCTTTCTAAAAGGCAAAGAATCTGGTCCCAAGATTTGATTAGTCCAGCATACCACAAACCTCAAAAAAAAGATTTTCTTGATGAGAAGGGACTGCTTTTGGACATATTTCCTCTTAACTTTCTCTATTCCTTTTGTATTCTGACTGCAATGCAGAATCACCTAAGTCTTGAAGTTCTTGTCCCCTCAGAGGACTCCATACATCCCATGGAAATGATTCATATGCCCTTCAATTGACAGGTCTCCATTACCTCTGGGTAGCTGGACAGTTCTATCTTCCCTCCCTGAAAGAGCTTAGAGGACCAGGGAGTTGGAAGATGTTTTGCTTTTTAACATTATGGAGAGGATGGAATTGTTTCTGCATAAGCATGGTAAATGCATGACCAGCTGTAAAAAAAGGTATCTTAGTGATTTGATGGAAGTTCTGAATAAAGGTGAGTGAGAGTCCTCGTCCAGTGCTGTGGAAGAAGGATCCTCTCAGACCTTTAAGTGGATAAAGATTTGATTTCATCTTTCTCTCTCCTGCTTTCCACTAGAATGATACCCAGGAAGGGGGAGGCCTTGGTTAATGGGTTGGGGAATACTGATTAGGTGAAGTCTTCGTATTGACTTTGATATAGGCTGTATATAAAAGGGTAATGATTTGAACCTGTGATGAGAATTGTCACTAGGTGTTAGTTTTCTGTGATTATCATCCTTTGTGTTATGGCTCTGATATTCTTGGAATTGTATCTCCTTATTGTCATCACTAAAGTGGTGACATCAAGAAGCTCACTGAGAACTGCAAATATTTGGCATAACCCACCATATGGACCAGCTTGTTAAGGTCCTGGATTTTGTCCTTCCATAATATGGATGTGAAGCGTGAGATTTCAGATCTTCATTCTCCTTCATATTCTGGACTTTGAGGTCATTGGAGTGGTGGAAAGTGACTTAGAATACCTTTAGGATTTTTCCATCAAGGGATGGGGTATGGTGAAAACAATATACATACATATATACCTTATCTATCTATCCTATTTATCTATCTATCCACCCATCCATCTATCCATCTATCATCCATCCATCTATCTATCTATCTATCTATCTATCTATCTATCTATCTATCTATCTATCTATCTATCGGAATTCCTTCCACTCTGGCTGGGCTAGTCTTTCCCTGGAAGGTAGAGATGACTTTGACAGTTGATTGGCCTACTATGGTCTGAACCAGGATATGATTTCTTCTTTGCCTAGGATATAAAAGGAATTTATGTGCCTCAGACTTAAACTAATGTCCAGGAATGTGCTAGAGTCAACTCAAACCAGTTTGCAAAAACTAATTGTTAAATTTTAGATTTATATTCATAATCTGTAAACACTAAAAGTATGTCATGAGTATGTCATCTCTCCTTTCCATTTCCCCTCCCCCAGTAACTGAGAGCCAGTGGCTAAGTACAATGGCCATTACAATCTACCACAAAGCAAAGCAACACACCCTTCAGACTATAGGTGTTTTCATTTGATATCAAGGAGAACTATGTTTATGTAAACCAGTTCTAAATTCTTGCCAAATATCCTTGCATGTTTCTGCTAAATAACACTCCCTCCTTTTTCTCTCTCTCTCTCTCTCTTTTTTTTTTTGGTTGTTGTTATTGTCAAATTTTAGATGGTCTGACTTCATTCCAGTCCCAATCTTGAACCACCAATCTTACCTGAGTCAGGTATCAAATTGGCCTTGTTTTGAAGGAACTTTATTCCAGTTTGAAAGGCATTGTGGTCTAGTGGTTAGACTGCTAGATTCGGAGTCAAGAAGGCCTATATACAAATCTTGCCTCTGACATTAGCTCTGTGATCTTGGGCAAGTCATCTATAAAATGAGTGTGGGAGGGGTCCAGATAACCTTCAAAGTCCCTTTGTGCCTAAATCCATGATCTATGAACCACTTCCAATGTGCAGTTGGAATCTGAGAATCTGATACTTCATTTGGTCATGGGGAACTCCATATCTCTGTGCTGTTCCCAGGAAAACATGTTGTTAGTTACCAAGGTCCTACCCATTCTCCTGGTTAGTGCTTTTGTACTGGGCATTCCAAGTGTCAAATCATCCCTAATCATCTGGGATATTTTTAGATTTTGAACTCACATTTCATTTGAACATTAAATATAACTCCTTGTCAACGACTAATAAATGGGCCCCTTTGGGACATGAAGCCATGTTTGGCCAAGATGCTGCATGAACTTGAGGAATTCTGATTTTGATTGTTCATCAAATCCTAGCATTAACTACAGAATCTTCTTCAAACAAGAAGCCTGAAAATAAAATGCTATTGGGGTACCAAATGTTTATAACTTCACTTTTTTGTCATAGTAAAAAAAAAAAACTGGATGCCTGTTGATAGGAAAATATTTGAAAAAAATTGTGATATATAAAATAACTAAATAGTATTGTGCTATGAGAATGGCAAATACAAGGAATTCAGAAAATTGTGGCAAAATTATATCAATATCATAGTATAAATAATAACTTCGATAATATAAATTTTAAAAATGCTGAAAGGAAGCTGAATGCTTAGTAATTGGAATGATCAATTTTGGGTCCTGAGAAGAGATGATAAAATACCATATTTCCCCATGTATAGGATGCACCCTTTTTTGAAAAATGTGGGGTTGCAAAAATGGGAGTATCTTATACAGTGGCTATAGATTTTTTTACTTGTATTTCCTGGGGGTTTTTTTGAGCTTGTTGTCTTTCTGCTCATTGTTTCTGGTATAACAGGCTATGTTTTGCCATGTTCTGCCTGGTAATGGCTCAGGAAAGGTTGTCATACATGCTAAATTCAAGTTCAAAGTGATCCATTTAGCAAAAGTGAATGGAAATTGTGGGGCTGAACATCAGTCTAGCCCTCCTCCAACTGAGAAAACAATCTGAGACCAGCTTCAGGAAGGAGAAACCCTACTGAAAACATCCTGGCAGAAGAAGGCCATGAGAGGCAAGTCAGACAAATGGTCGGAGTTAGAGAGGGAAGTGAAGCGATGGATTGAAGAACAAAGTCCTAGTGGAATTCCCGTGTCCTAAAAGATGGTTCAGCAGGAGGCCAGAAGAATTGCTGATGAAAAAGAAGTGAATGATCTCAAAGGAGACACAATGGGTGCTTCAGTTTCATGAATTGGAAAGGACTGAGCATGCATCCAGGCACCAGACTTGCCCAGGGAGTGATTATGGTCAACCCTAGACCAGAGCCCAGTCAGGAGAGCAGGCAGAGCCTCTCCTAAGACAAGGATTCCTCATCAAACACAGATGAGGACAAGTTAATGGATGGAAGTTTTGACAGTGATGGGGAGTTGTATGATTTTATGATGAATAAAACTTGAGTTCAATAACTTTATGTAATACATTTTTTTCAAATTTTGGACCCCAAAATTAAAGTGCATTTTATACATGGGTCAATAGGGTACTCTCCTGATCTTTGTCTTTAGCTAGTTGGCACAACAGATAAAACCTTGTACTTAAGAATCAAAAAGACCTGAATTCAAATCCTACCTCAGATACTTACTAGTTGTGAACCTGAGCAAATAATTTAACCTAAGTCTTAAGTTGCCTTATCTGTAAAATGGGGGCAGCAAAAAAGCAGCTACTTCCCAGCATTGTTGTAATGATCAGATGAGAAAACATATGCAAAATGCTTTGCAAATTTTAAAGCATTATATTCATATAATGTTAGCTATTATTATTATTATTATCATTACTGATGATGATCATGTTCATGTCTAGAATATTGTTCCTGTCAGATGTGGTCATTTTTGAGATATTTCAGAGATAACTTTTAAAATAAAGCTAGTAGGGGTGGCTAGGTGGCACAATGGATAAAGCACCAGCCTTGGAGTCAGGAGTATCTGGGTTCAAATCAGACACTTAATAATTACCTAGCTGTGTGGCCTTGGGCAAGCTATTTAACTCCATTTGCCTTGCCTAAAACAAACAAATAAAATAAAGCTAGTGTATCCAGAAAATATGGATATCAAGGTCCCTTCTAGAAAAGCTAATCAGTAAATCACATGAATATCAGTTTTAGAAAAGTCATTAATTTCCTGCACAGCAGAAATGTGCCACAGAATGCTCAGAGTATCCTAAAGGTAAGTTCAAACAAGCTCAGCTGAGTTGATCGTTAAATCTTCAGTGTGAATATTTATATTTCAGAAATGGGCAAACACTATAAATAAGGGCTTAATTTATTCTTTGTTGATTGTCTAGGCTTAAGAAGATTATGGAGAAGATGTGAATTATGTAGATTAAACTTCACATTCTTTTTTGAAACCCAGTTGCTAAACATAATATATTAGCTAGTATATTACTGCAAAAGATTTACAGGTGTGCATCAACAAACACAAAAACATAAAACATTTCAAATATGGGATAGATAATTTATACTTATGTTCACTTTGGACTTTTGTCTAAGAAACTCACAAAGTTCAGATCTACTGGACAGCAAAGTTGGCTTTCATTGTCCTTTTTTTTTAGTTTTTTCAAGGCAATGGGGTTAAGTGACTTGTGCGAAGTCACACAGCTAGGTAATTATTAAGTGTCTGAGGTCACATTTGAACTCAGGTCCTCCTGACTTCAGGGCCAGTGCTATCCGCTGTGCCACCTAACTGCCCCCTTTCATTGGTTTTTAACTACAGACTATTCCTGGAGGTGCTGCTTTTTCTCTTCAGAGAAGTATGCTTTTATTGGTCTCATTTCCATCTGAACAGTTGGTACCCAAATCAGGAACTCTTAAACTCACAAGGAAACCATCAAGCCTAGAAACATCCATTTCTCAGGATTACTTGTTGCTGAGGTGTACTCAGAATAAAACAGAAAGCAGGAGGTAGCTGAGGATTTAGGGCTCTCTTCCTTAGCCTGGTAACCTGGATTATAGTCAAGGATATGTCTCCACTCCCTGTGCTCTTATTATAAAGTGGTACTCGGAGAAGTGGAAGAAAAGCAAAATTTCCTCCCTTTTTTTTTAATGCTAGAATTCCAAGGGAGAAAAGGCACTAGAAGAGTCTCCCAAAAGTACAGGTGGGGATATTGGTATAGCTCTTAGAATCTAAATACAGTCTATACCAATTCACAAGAATTCACCCTCTGTACTCTTAGGGGACAATTCTCTTCAAACATCAAGATCATGGGGACTATGATAGGAACAATATTTCCCAGTGTCCTGTTACGTATGCTGGGATAGCTTTTCCTAAGACCCTATCTAAGGGTCAGTTCTTCTGTAAGATCTTCTGATCATTGACCAACAGCACAATCAACACTAGGAAGCTGTGTTCAGTTGAATCAATACAGTGTCCTTGATGAATATATATATATATATATATATATATATATATATATTTTAGTTTTTGCAAGGCAACGGTGTTAAGTGGCTTGCCCAAGGCCACACAGCTAGGTAATTATTAAGTGTCTGAGGCCGGATTTGAACTCAGGTACTACTGACTCCAGGGCTGGTGCTCTATCCATTGCACCACCTAGCCGACCCTTGATGAATATTCTTATTGAATAATTTTCTCCCTGCTCTGGCCAAGGAAAAATCATTTTCATTTCATTATCAGATGTTAAGTACCAGGGTATCAATTTATATCAGGCAGAGCCCAAGGCTAGGACTAATGAGAAATTGCTGGGTAATTGTAACCTAGCATGATGATTTCAGACATCTCCAACTGTGTTGGAGATGTCCCAGTCTAGCAAATCTGGGATTTCTCTGATCACTCTTACTCTATGGTTTACAATCCACCAATCATTTATTGAATATCCACAACACGTATTTGGATGCAACAGGAAGAAATGAAGTATCCTTTGATCTTGGATTCTCCAAATCTAGACAAAGTAGTATGGATTTGTGTCTAAGGATTAAATGTTTAATACCAATTTTGCAATGTATTATAATAATGATGATAATTCTCTTTAATGTGGGATTTTGCAATTCTCCTAATAATTGTTTTATAAAAGCATCCAGATATAGTGCAAATATTATGATTCCCAGTTGAGATGGGGAAGTGCAGAAGTGGGGAAAGTGACTTGTCCAAGGTCATACAGCTAGTGAGAGGCAGGTTTTCTGACTCCAATTTCAGGGCAAGATGCCATCTCTGAAGGTTTGGAGTCTTCCCTTATGATAAATAAGTACTTGGTACCACCAGACACCTTGGTTATTCCAGGTTACCAGGCCAAGGAAATCTCCAAACTGGTTTAGGAAAAGGGCTTTCTAGAAGCCAGGCTGGACACTCCAGATTCAGCATTTCAGGATAATGATGGTGTATGCTGAGTATCACCTACTCAAGTTAGGGTGGGAGGATATCAGAATTTTATCTGGCAAAAGAAATTCAATTTGCAAGGTTTTGTTAAAAAATATATTTCCTTTTCTTTTTTCTTTTGAACATTTTTAAACTTTAAAAAATCTCATTTTCATATATCCATTGTCTCTCCCCTCCCCAGAAAACCATTCTTTTCACAAAAATAAAAAAAGTAGTAAAAACAGTTGAAAAACTAACATAGCAACTGAGTATAATAGTATTTATATTCTACATTCCATGTTTATAGTGCTTCAGCTTTACAATGAAGGAAGGAAGCATATTTCCTTTTATTAAAATCGAGACTGTTATATAAAATTCAGTATGTATGGATGTCATACTCACAAGTACTGTATTGGAGAAATAGTACAGACTTTAAATTCCTCCCTCCTTCTCTTCCTCTCCTTCCCTCCCCCCACCCCCAAATTCTGCCACTATGACAAGGTTAAACTGTTTACCTTTTTTAGCTCATTCTCTCTTCTGGGAAGAGGATATCCTCTATGCCATATAAGGCAATGTGGATGGAGTGTCAGTCACAGAATTAGAGAATCCTGGAAATAGAAGGGAATTTAGAGGTCATGCAATCCATGCTATGATGGAAAGAATTGTGGATTTAGAATTAGAGCTGTGGGTTCATATTCTGGTTTGGTCACTTATTACTTATGTAAACTTGATTGAGTTTCTTAATTTTTCTGGATCTCAATTCTTTCATTTTTAAATGACGGATTGGATTAAATTAACACCAATAGTTTTTGGGGCTTTTTGGTTTTTGCAAGACAATGGGGTTTAGTGACTTGCCCAAGGTCACACAACTAGATAATTACTAAGTGTCTGAGGTAGGATTTGAACTCAGACCCTCTTGACTCCAAAGCTGGTCCTCCTATCCCCTTGCTGCCCCCCACTGATAGTTCTAACTATGGGATCCTATGATTTTTCCCTATATCTCCTAAGAAGCCAGATAGGAATACCCCCTCAATACTGTAGGTGCCAACTAATGATTTTTTTGCTATGCCCTAGACCTTTTACTTGGACTCCATAGCAGAGCCCAGTAAGTTGCTTAATAAATTCTTACTGACTTGCTCTAAATTTAATCATTTTAACAGTGTAAAGAATTTAACAATGCCACGCCACTATGGTTTTTATTGAAGGCAAAAGTGTTGCCACTAATGGGCTGCATGTTTTGAGAGCCATGTTGTAAATGCTTATTCTATAACAAAATTCTTGGAAACGTGATACTTTAGACTTGCCATAGTTCTGAACTCTGTTGATCTGATTCATTGATGCTCATATGTCCTAGAATAGCCTCATGAACCATATGTTTGATGATACAGAGAACTATTTATAGCAGGACAAGGGTTTTGGAGCTGATGTTGGTTGCAGCTTATTTTTAGAAGAGAACATCTCAGTGAGGATGATGGGTTAGGTTGCTGGGTATTGTGCCAAAGAAAACCAGAAGTGTAAGGTCTATGCTGTATAAACTGAGACAACTATTTGCTATGTTCACTTTTGCTGTGTCAGTGACAGACTTCTATTGTTGAGGTTTAGAGGGAAATGAGATCCTATTCATTAAGAATGATGAGATTGTTGTACACTCAAGGTTAGAGCAGACTACTATATATATATATATATATATATATATATATATATATATATATATATATATGTTCTGTGCTTATTACTGCTAAATAGATAATCATATGTTTATACTTGCTCATTCAGTCATTCACTCAATAATCACTGGCATCATTTATTTTTTAAGGTACTGCTAGGCATAGAGCACTGTGCTAGACACTGGAGAAATAAAACTATTAATATGATGAACACTTTTCTTTGATGAATTTCACAGTGCAAAAGCAATGTTCTTCAGGGGAAAGTACAGTGGATTTGAAGTCAGAGCACTAGGTTCAACCTCTTTGATTATCAACTTCCTAATCTATAAAATGAAGGGATTGGAGTTGACAATCACTTGTTTCCATCCAATTCTAAATATGTGATCTTATGATATGGCATGCATATGAATTAAATAATTATAAAATAACTTTATATAAAACTGTTGATCATAATGGAAAACCTCCATGTTGGAAATGTCGAAGCAGAGGTTAAATGACCATTCATGAGACACATTACAATTCTTTTCAGGCTTGGATTGGACTAGTTGAAGCCTCAGACACATACTAGCTATGTGACTCGGGGCGAGTCACTTAACCCCATTTGCTTCATTTGTAAAATGACCTGAAGAAGGAATTGAGAAACCACTGCAGGATCTTTGCCAGGAAAATCTAATTGGAATCACAAAGAGTTGAATGCAACTGAAAATGACTGAACAAAGACAGCTGTGATTCATAAGAAAGATGCAAAGATTATGTGAAATCTGAGGAAAGCAAGATAATTTGTGAGTGGGTGATCAGGGAAGGTATCATTGGAGCTGTGCCTTTAGGGATGGGTTAAACTAGGGGCAGGTGCAGGGTAGAATTTTTTTTTTTAGATTTTTCAAGGCAATGGGGTTAAGTGGCTTGCCCAAGGCCACATGGCTAGGTAATTATTAAGTGTCTGAGGTAGGATTTGAACCCAGGTACTCCTGACTCCAAGGCCGGCGCTTTATCCACTTTGCCACCTAGCTGCCCTGCAGAGTAGAATTTGATATAGACACAGGGCAAAAGAGTTTAGGCCTTGAAGTCATAAGGAATTTGTTTCCACTTCTCCCTGATTCTTGTTATCTTTATGAACAGAGGCAAATCCCCTAACCTTCCTGATCTTCAAAGTCATAAAAAAATCACCATTTACAATATTTTAATTATGAGAAAGAGGACAGCCAAAGTCATCTCTCACCATCTCTGCAGTTACAAATGACTTCTTTAAAGTTTTGGAAGCACATTTCTACCATTCAATTCACTAAGAATACAAAAAGTCTTTTCAAGAATTCTTTTTAACCTTCTATGAAAGAGCAAGGTTTTACAAATCTATCAGAAAAGGACTCTCCAGCTAGAATGAGGAAATTTTTCTTCCATGAAGGAAGAAAAAGAGCTTCTATGGTGAAGCAGAAAGTGGGGGAAGAGGGTGGTGGGCAATGCTTGAACCTCAAGCTCATCGGAATTGATTCAAAGAGAGAATTGGTTCAAAGTGCACACACACACACACACACACACACACACACACACACACACACACAAACACACAAACAGCCAAAGACTCAGTTGGGTATAGATTTCTATTTTACCTAATGAGGAGATGGGAGGGGAAGGGGATAAGAAATATGGAATCATGACAAACTTTTGAGAAAGGGCAAGATAAAAAGGGAGAGAAGGATAAACAGGAAAATGGGATGAAGGGAAATGCACAATCAGTGATAATGACTGTGATTATGAATAGGATGAGCTAACCCTGGAAGTAGATAGCAGAATGGTTTAGAAATCAGAATCCAACAAGTAAACAAGAGATACACTTGAATTGAATACAGATCAAAAGATCTGGAGCAGAGTCCATAGACTTCAGGTGAAGTGAGGAGGGAAGGGGTAGTAATTATGATATCAGACAAAGCAAAAGCAAAAATAGACCTAACTGAAAGACATAATCAGGAAAAGTACAGTTTGCTAAAAAATATACCATAGACAGTAAGGCAATATAAAAAGTTTTACAGCAAATTTCTCTGATAAAGGTCTTACTTTTCAAATATATAAGGAAATGAGTAAAATTGATAAAAAAAAAAAATAAGAACCATTCCCCAATGGTCAAAGGATGTTATATGAAAATATATTCTAAATAGAGAAAGGCAAAACAGGAAAAATAGGTGCTTTAATGCATTGTTTGGTAGAGCAGTAAACTCAACTAATTGTTCTGGAGAACAATCTGAAACTGTGCCCAAAGGACTACAAAACTGTATCCTTTGGTCCAGCAAACAAACAACCAGGTTTATGCCCTAAAGAGATGAAAAACAAAGGAAAGGGCGGCTAGGTGGCCCAGTGGATAAATCACCGGCCCTGGAGTCAGCAGTACCTGGGTTCAAATCCGGTCTCAGACACTTCATAAATTACCTAGCCGTGTGGCCTTGGGCAAGCCACTTCACCCCATTTGCCTTGCAAAAACTAAAAAAAAAAAAAAAAAAAAAAAAAAAAGGAAACTATATATAGATATCTATATATCTATATATCTATTTCTATAAATATTTATAGCAGCTCTTTCTGTGATGGTAAAGAATTGGAAACTGGGAGGCTGTACATCAATTGAGGAACAAGTTGTGGTATATGATTGTGATGGAGTAATATTGTACTATAAGAAATGACAAGGAGAGGTTTCAGAAAAAATCATGATGAGGCCTATATATAAACCAATGCAAAGTGAAATGAGAAGAACTGGGAGGGAGATCACTGTGCAGAATAATAGTAATGTTGTAATAATACTTGACTACTTTGATCAATTCAGTGATCCAAAACAATTCCAAAAGACTTGATGAAAAAATACTAACCCCAGAGAGAGAACTGGTGAACTTTGAGTGCAAATTGAAGCATAATTTTCTTGCTTTTTTTATGCTACAGCTAATATGGAAATATATTTTATATGATTTCACTTGCATAATTGGTATATTGTTTGTCTTCACAGTGGGTGAAGAGGAACAGGAGGACAGACAAAATCTGGAACTCAAAATTTACTTTTTTTTTTAAAGTTTTTTGCAAGGCAATGGGGTTAAGTGGCTTGCCCAAGGCCACACAGCTGGGTAATCATTAAGTGTCTGAATGCAGATTTGAACTCAGGTACTACTGACTCCAGGACCGGTGCTCTATCCACTGTGCCACCTAGCCACCCCGAATTCAAAATTTAAAAAGAAAAGAATGTTAAAAATAAAATTAATTTTTTTTTTAGTTTTTTTTGCAAGGCAAAATGGGGTTAAGTGGCTTGCCCAAGGCCCATGAATTTTTTTTTTAAAAGGTCTCTCCATTTTCTTTCTCTGTCTTTTTCCAGCTTCACTCTAGTCCTGACAGGATAAATTTATTCATCTTTTCTGAAGCCATTTTATGAAATCTTTTTCAAAACTTGCTCATCATAAAATTATCTTCATAATATTTCTCCATAAAATTATAGCTGGGGCGGCTAGGTGGCGTAGTGGATAAAACACCGGCCCTGGAGTCAGGAGTACCTGGGTTCAAATCCAGCCTCAGACACTTAATGATTGCTTAGCTATATGGCCTTGGGCAAGCCACTTAACCCCATTTGCCTCAGAAAAATCTAAAAAAAAATATACTACATAAAATTATAGCTGACAATTTTCTCCAAAAAATTTTCTCATATTTTCTCTATCTTCTCCATAGTTTATCTTTAAATAATCTCTATTAATTTTCTCAAACACTGACAAACTCAAGGTTCCAAATCCTAAACATGCTTTGGCTCTTAAAGTTATAGTAAAAGTAACCATAACCTCTATAGGAGAATCTTTGGAAATAGTTTATATATGCATAAGAAAGATTATTCTAGAAACTTGAAAAACTGAGTTGAGGTAGTTAGGAAAGGATATAGTACAGGAGGGTAGTAATGACTTTTGTATTAGTTTAGCTCAGAACCATAGATTAACCTCAATCCTGAAGGTTTTCAAATAATGACTATGATTCATTTTGTTGACACTCAAAACCTCCTTGGGAATATTAGAGTCTGACTTTTTTCTAACTCTCTCCTAGAATATTAAGTACTTTGAAAGCATCACAGTAATAAGATAATGAATAGAAATCAGGTTTTATTAAACTTGTATGTGAGAGAAAAGTTGTATGATGAAATGTGATAGCCGTGGAGTCAGGAAGATCTAAGTTCAAGACTCACCTTTCCTACCTAGTTATGTGTCCTTGATCACATCATTTAATTGTCAGTTTAATCCTTGGTAACTATCTAAGACTATAATGTTGTAGATCAATTGCCAACATGCTTGATAATAGGAGCCTGATACACTGATGAAATCACAAGTCTAGAAAAATAAATGAATGACAAAATGCAAATAAGAACAGAGAAAGAATTAACAACTAGCCCTGGTTTATCAAGGGGATAGTTATAGGCCACCTTCTGGGATCACTCTTTCCTCCTCTCTAGGTCATTCCTCCAACCTCCTAAGAATTCTATCACAGATCTTGCAAAACAAACTCCCAGGGTGAAGGTTTTGCAGTGTAATTTCAGTAGAAGACCATAGGGAAGATTTGAGTTGGTGCCTTGATTTTCCCTCTTCTCTCTGGGGTATCAGCTTGCTCCTTTGTTCCTGCTTTTCTTGTGCTTGATAAGCATCTACCTCCTCTCTCTTAGCTGTTGGGATTACAGTTTTGCAATGTTCTATATGGCACAGACATGTCATGGCTTCTGGAGCTTCTGGCTTTTGCTTATGAACCCTGAACACATGGCTTACTATTCTACCTTTGCTGTTGCCTCCAGTTTTCCCTTTTATTGCTATCAGCAGAAATTTTTCTGTTTCAAAATATTTGGGGGGAGGAAAAAAGGCAGGGTAGAAGAGGGCCCTAGGCAGGAGGAAGGAGTGTGACTAGGAAATAGACACATCCTATTGGACAATAAAAGATTAGTCCAGAAAAACCAGTGTGATTTTTCCAGATTGCAGCAATATTCAGGGTTGGATTTTTCCTATCTTGTTTTTCCTATGAGACCTATTTCTATGTCATTGTTTTCTTTCTTTTTTTTTTTTTAAGATTTTTCAAGGCAATGGGGTTAAGTGCTTTGCCCAAGGCCACACCGCTAGGTAATTATTAAGTGTCTGAGATCAGATTTGAACCCAGGTACTCCTGACTCCAAGGCTGGTGCTTTATCCACTATGCCACCCTAGGTCATTGTTTTAAAAAAAATCATACTTACCTCATGTACTTTCAAATTTGTTCTTTTAATTTTCCTCTAATACTTTTTGCATCTTTGAACTTTTTGAGTTTGGTTTCTTTTTTTTTCAGTTTCAGTGCTTTGCTGAAATTTTCCACTATCTACTCTAAGCAGGTGACTTTGCTTTGGAATTTTTTTATTATTCTTTTATTAGGCTTGCTATATACTCTTTTTTAGTGGTTCTATTTTTAATTATTTCAGTATTGTTTTCTTCTTCTGAAGTTTTAGCATTCTGGTATTCTTTTACCCTATAGTGTTTATTCATGATCATAACTGCTCATTATCTTTGTCATTCTTTTTAGAGAAGTAGAATTTTTAGTAGAGGTTTCCTTTCTTCTCAGCTTAATATAATTTTTTAAAAGCTTATTTTATGTGTTTCTAGCAAGTCTTAATGTGTATCTAAGCTATTTCCAGTTTTTGCTATCAGAAAGTATTGCTATGAATATTTTGCCATATTTGGAAACTTTAATTCTGTCTTTGGTATCCTTGGGATATATACCAAGCAGTTGAGTCTATGTTCCTGTTCTCTCTCTCTCTCTGTCATGTATTATTATTGACCTCTCAAATACTATCTGTTCCCATTTGCCTACAAACTCATCCTAAAGAAAAAAACTGACCCTTCTACAGGCCTACCTCTCCCTTTATATTCCCTTTTCTTCCCAAATTTCTTTTTTACATTTAATTTTTTTCTCAATTACCTATAAACAAAAATTTTTAATATTTGTTGTTTTTTCTAATTTTGATGTTTAAATTCTCTTCTTTCCCTTCCTCCTTGATAAGGCAAGCAATTTGATATTAGATCAGGCCCTGCAGTATAATTTTATGCAGACCCTGTGGGGCAGCCTCTGGATTTACTAAATTTTTTTTTAAAGATTTTTCAAGGCAATGGGGTTAAGTGGCTTGCCCAAGGCCACATGGCTAGGTAATTATTAAGTGTCTGAGACTGGATTTGAACCCAGGTACTCCTGACTCCAGGGCCAGTGCTTTATTTACTGGGCCACCTAGCTGCCCACACTGTACTACCTAGCCGCCCTAAAGCTGAGCTACTATAGAGGTCTCATTATAATGGCAAATCAAGATATATAGGCTATTGTTTTAATAAAAACTTTTAAAAGTAAAAACTTTGGATAGCCCTGATATAGATTATACATGTGCAATCATCTCTTGCTAAATTTCTTGAAAAAATTGTTGAATGTCACCACTTCCTCATTACTCATTCTTTGTAACCGGTTGAAAAATCTGGTTTGATGAGGGTTGGGGTAGAGTGAAAGCCGGGGAAAGGTTAACCTTTCATTCAGTCTTTTTTTTTTTTTTTTAGGTTTTTGCAAGGCAAATGGAGTTAAGTGGCTTGCCCAAGGCCACACAGCTAGGTAATTATTAAGTGTCTGAGATAGGATTTGAACCCAGGTACTCCTGACTCCAGGGCTGGTGCTTTATCCACTGCACCACCTAGCCACCCCCTCATTCAGTCTTCTGACTGGTACTTCTCTGCCATTCCAGATACACTCACTTCTCCCATACAGCCTGCTCTTGTTATATGAAAGTACAAAGAACAATAGAACAATTTTTTTTAGTTTCTTTTTTTTCTTTTTCTTTTTTTTAGGTTTTTGCAAGGCAATGGGATTAAGTGGCTTGCTCAAGGCCGCACAGCTAGGTAATTATTAAGTGTCTGAGGTGGGATTTGAACTCAGGTACTCCTGACTCTAACAATCCTTAAACACTTAGCTATATAAATGCTTATTTCTTTCACTTCCTCCCTTTTCCCTTCTACTTCCAATGAGCATTTATAGTGTCTAGCATTTAAACAGTTAGGTAGTACAAGTGGAAAGAACACTGCCCTTGGAGTCAGGAGGGCAGGAGTTCCAATCCAGCCTCACTTGCCACCTACTAGCTGTGTGACAATGGGCAAGTCGATTAACCTGGATTGCCTCTCATCTAGGGCCATCTCCAGTAGTTCTTCCTATCTGGCCACTAGATCCAGATGGCTCTGGAAGGGAAAATGAGGCTGGTGACTTAGCACAGCAAACCCTCATTCAAATCCAATCCATGTTCTTGCCATGACATCATCTCTCTAGTTGTCATGGTCTTCTTTGAGAATGAAGGACAAATATCATAAGTACTTGGCACTGTGCTCACCCTGATATTACAAATACAAACAAAACTACAGTATCTGACTTCAGGGAAATTACATTCTAATGGGGAAGACAAACCACAAGAGGAAATTGAATTGGAAGAAATTATGCAGCCCAATCCCCTTTATGTTTACAGATGAGAAAACTAAGGCTGAAATAAATTAAATGAGTTTCCCAGGGTCACACTATTAGTATCTGAAATAGGACTTAAACTTAGATCTTCCTTAAACTTAAATCCTAGTACTCTATCCACTGTACCACCTAGCTGTGTCCCCAGTTTTTGATGTAGGGTCTGGCACACAGTAGATGCTTAATGGTTGTTAATCTTTCATTTTTGGAGAGGACCAATGACATCATGGGGATAGGAGAGAGATTTAAGTGAGGCAGAGTTTTACAAAGTCATGAGCCTCATTCTCTCTTCCAAAGTCATCAAAGTTCAGTGGCAAGCAAAAGTCAAGACCACTGGCATAGTTCAGGATACAGTGAATAATCTTGGCATCTTAGATGTCTGACCAAACTCTACACACTCCACAAAAACCTTTTTTTTTTTAGTTTTCTTCATGGCTGTTGTAATTTTCATCTGCCCATTCAACCAAGGGAAGTCTTAACATGCTTGGGGTAGACAACCCTTTAAGTCACTAATACGTTTGAGGCTGGTAGGTTACCCTCAACCTGATTTAGCCCATCTGCCAAGAGAGTTTCATTAGAGTCAGAACAACACATGTGGATGAGCAGCCCTGAAAAGGACACAGTAAAAGCTTTCATACAAGTGGTGCTAGTCTTCTCTTAACTCTCCATATGCCTTAATAAAGGCTTATTGTTTGATTGATTCTACCTTTCAAGGTGGTTAGAGAGAAACTAAGCTTATATCACCTATCTTGCCAGAATTCTTTATTCAGGAGAGAAGTGGGAGCAGAAACCAGATTTTTCAATGAGTTACAAAGAAAGTGTATTATGAGGAACTGAAAACTTTTTCAAGAAACTTAGCAAGGGAAGAGACAAAGGGAGTTGGTACTGTAGAAGGGTCACAAACACTGTTTTTTGGACTGAGAAAACTATAACATGTTTGTAAGCAAGGGAGTCAGTAATGAGTGAAAGATCTATAATACTTGAGAGAGAGCAGTGACCCAGAATTCTCACTGCTTGGCATATATCACAAAGATGCCAAAGAGAGAATGAATGAAAAGTTTCAAATGAAGAAAAATATTCATAACAACACTTTTTTTGTGGCAGCAAAAACTAGAAACAGTGGACCCCATAAATTGGGGAATGGCTGAATGAATGACTTAATGGAACAAAATAGCGCATAAAGGAAATAAAATAGGGTTTAAGAAATTACAAATATGAGAAATTCAGAGAAACATAGGAAAATTTATTAACTTCTTCAGACTGAAGAAGCAAAACCAGGGGAAGAATATACTCAATAACTGAAATGTTGGAAATGAAAAGAATGTGAGGGTAAGATGAAAACTGTAATTCTAATGATCAATCTTGGTTCCAGAGATGAGGAAGCACTCCCCCCCCCTTTTTTTTAGGATTTTGATAGGCAATGGGGTTAAGTGGCTTGCCCAAGGCTACACAGCTAGGTAATTATCAAGTGTCTGAGACCCGATTTGAACCCAGGTACTCCTGACTCCAGGGCCAGTGCTTTATCTAACTGTGCCACCTAGCCACCCCTCCCCCTTTTAAAAAAGATTTTATTTTGAATTTTACAATTTTTTTCCCTAATCTTGCTTCCCTCTCCCCACTCCTCATAGAAGGCAGTCTGTTAGTCTTTACATTGTTTCCATGGTATACATTGATCTAAGCTGAATGTGATGAGAGAGAAATCATATCCTTGTAAAGTATAAGAGATAGCAAAATTGCATAATAAGATAAGGGTGGTTTTTTTTTTTTAAATTAAAGGTAATAGTCTTTGGTCTTTGTTCAAACTCCACAATTCTTTCTCTGGATACAGATGGTATTCTCCATTGCAGATACCCCAGGATTGTGCCTGATTTTTGCACTGATGGAATGAGCAGGTCCATTAAGGTTGATCATCACCCCCATATTGCTGTTAGGGTGTAAAATGTTCTGGTTCTGCTGATTTTGCTCAGCATCAATTCATGTAAATCCTTCCAGGGGAAACACTCACTTTTAATGGGGGGTGGGGGTGGATCACCTTGGAAGTAGAATGTTATATTCACGATTAGATGTAGTTCTTGTGTCATTCAGTTTTACTACAAGGCCCCTGGAAATGACTGGTGTAAAATTTAAAGGCATTCAAAAAGAGGGAGAGAATGGAATCACAGACATAGGTGAGGAAAATTACCTCTGCTATGATCAGAGAAAGGATAATGCTTAAAAATAATGAAAAATGGAAGCAAGTTGAGGAAACAAATATCTTGTCTCATGAACCAAGGCTAGATAATTAGCTATATAAAAGCCAAGAGAATGTGATTAAGAGATTGAAAAGGAAGAAAAAACTTGAACTGTTATTTTGGGGAAATGACATGAGGAGCCAAAAAAACTGTTCCATTCTCATTGGGTTTGTTTTTATCATGCACAGAATAAGAATAACAGTGCTGTTAGCAAAGATTTTTTTTTTCTTTTTGGTCGCCATTTGTGATTTTAGCGATGAAAGGAACCTACAATTGAGGAAACTCCCTGCTTCCTCTAAGAGAAGTCAACAAATATAAATTAAGTGCCTACAATGGTCTATTAGGTACATGTGCTTTGGAGGCAGTTAGATGGTTCAGTTCATAGCATCCTGGGCCTGGAGTCAGGAGACTATAGTTCAGTCTTTTCAGCAGTGCTAAACTTTTTGTGATCCTATTTTTTTTTTGACAAAGATACACTTAAGTGATTCCATTTGGATTTTTTTGGGTAAAGATACTCTTCTTGAAGTTTATTTTATAGATGAGGAACTGAGGCGAACAAGATTTGCCCAGGGTCACAGAATTATTAGGTGCTTGAAGTTATATTTGAACTCACATATTCATAATTTCAGACTCAGAGCTCTATTCACTGTTAAGAAGACCCGAATTCCAATCCAGGATGAGACTCTTAGCCAGTGACTCTGCCAGGGGCAGTACTGCAATGGTAAATACGAAAGAAAGGAAGAGTCCAATCCAACTGAAGGGCTGGACAGCAAATGTTTCTGACTTTGTGCTACGGACAGGGCACCCGATGGGACAACAGTACCAAAGATAGTGATTTGCCTGGAGGTCCTGAGAAGTTTAGGGATACTTTGAGGGTTGCTAGGGAGTCCGAAGCCTAGCAAAATCTACCTCCCCCCATGTGAGGGAAGCGGGTGAGCGGCTGTAAGGGAAGTGCTTCAGATCGTGCCCCGAGCACTTCACGGCCGTGGGCAGCCGCCGGCACCTTGCTCAGCCTCCGGCACGGCGGAGCCAAAAGCGGCCCCCGAGCTCCGGGGTGCTGGCGGCGAGGACGCGCCACCGCAGCCGCGCGGCCGCGTGGCGGTGCCGGCCGCCGGGGGCTTCCCTGCAGAATGACTCGTAGGCTGAAGGTCACGGGGGCCAGCGGCGCTTCTCAAGGAGGCGGGGCAGAGGGCGGGGCGCTTGCCGCGCGGCCCCGGGTGTTCCCGCGCTCTGGCCCCCCCGCAGGACCCACGCGGGAGGCGCGGCGGAGGAGGGCTTTGCCCCCCTCCCCTTGGCCCGCTCCCCATTCATTGTTCAGCGAATCGAGGAGGGGACGGCACCCCGAGGCGGCGCAGGCGCACGGGAACAGCACGCACACTCCCTCCCTTCCCCCCCCCCCCCGCTGCCCCGACCCAGAGCAGGGCGTGACGTAAGCGTAAGGGGAGGAGCCCGGGGACGGGAGGGGCGAGAGGGTTAAAGTCCGGAAGTGTCGCGAGAAGAGCCCTTCTTTCTGCCGCCTCGCTGAGCCCGCCCTCCTCCAGACGCGACCAGATCCTTCCAGAGCTTCTTCTCCCGTCCCGGCCGCCCCGCCCCCGCCCCCGCAGCGCCCCGCCGCCCGCGTCCCGGCTCGCCGCCGGCTCGGAGCCCGCTCGGGCCTTCCTTCCCTCCGCTCCCTCCGCCCGCTCTCCGCTGCCTCCGCCCGCTCCTGCCTCTCTGCCCTCGGGCCCAGCGGCGGCGGCCGGCGCGCTCCGGGGCAGCCACGCGGGGCCTCGTGCGTGCGCCTCGCGCTCTCCCCCGCCCCTCCCCCGCCCCCGGTGCCGCGCGGGGCCCCCGGGCGCCCGTCCCAGGCCGGGGCCATGTCGGTGGTGGGCATTGACCTGGGCTTCCAGAGCTGCTACGTCGCCGTGGCCCGGGCGGGCGGCATCGAGACCATCGCCAACGAGTACAGCGACCGCTGCACCCCGTGAGTGAGGCGGGGGCGCCGGGGCCGGGGCCGGGGCTGGGCTGGGCTGGGCCGGGGCCGGGGCTGGGCCGGGCCGGGCCGGGGCCGGGCTGGCAGCCCGCCCGCCGCACGCGGCCCATTCTGCGGATGAGGAAGCGCGGGGCGAGGGCATCCCCTCCGCCACGAGGCCGGGGTCGGGGCCGGGGCCGGCACGGGCCCGGGGGGAGGGGGCCGAGGGGGCCGAGGGCCGGAGGAGGAATCGGCCACAAAGCCGCCCGCCTGGGCCAGGCTCGAAAGGAAGGGAGCCCGGGGCCCCAGGCCAGAGCTTGGGGCTGGGGGGCCCCGAGGCCCAGGACGGCGCCCTGGTGCGGCCCCTGGAGGGGGGCTGGGGGGTGGCCACGGCCCGGCGAGGGGTTCCGAGAGGCCTGCGGGTAGGGAGACGCCGGGCCCGGCCGGGGGAGGTCACAGACCCGGGCCCGAAGGGCTGTGACGGGCCAGCCCGGCGCCCGCACGGGGCAGAAGGCAGAGCTGGCGCTCGCGCTCAGCCTCCAGGCCCCTTCATCTCGGGGTTCGGTTTGCTTCCTAACCAGGCAACTTGTACCTTTAGCGTCGGTGATCCAACTTGTCTGCCGAGTTTGGTCGAACCCCTCCATTGTTGATGAGAACATGATCCGGGGTTATTTCCCCACATTTTTTCTTACAAATCCCCCCTCCCTTTCCCTTTTGATAAAAAGAATACTGTAACAAATGTGCTTAGGCAAGCAAAACATCTGCATTGGCTACATCCAAAAAATGTCTCAGTCTGCATCTTGAGCCTCTCACTTATGCAGATGTTTCATTCAGGGTTCTCTGGAATATCTCCTCCAATGTTGACAAATCTTTATTTGGTAGCTTTATTAAGATTTCAAAGTAAATTTTTAAGTAAGTTATGGACGTCTAGTCCTCATGAATTTTGACAGAAGCAGCTGCTCACCCCCCCCCCCACCTCTTTCTTTCTTGGCAATGGGATTAAGGGACTTGCCCAGGGTCATACAGCTAATAGGTATCAAGTATCTGAGGTCAAATTTGAACTCGGTCCTTCAGACTCCAGGTCCCGTGCTGTATCTACTTTGCCCAGGAGAACACTTATCTTTGAAATTACAGTGTCATTAAACTTAGAAATGATTTTAGCTTTAAGGTCTACTTCAATCCTCCTATTCAACAAACTGAAGAAAATGAGACCCTGAGAAAGTGAGACTTATTCTGGAACACACAAAGACAAAGTAGCATGACTGGACTTAGAATCAGGAACCATTCTTCAATTCCCACTGTACCTAGAATATTCTAGAATTTAGTGCTGAAAGGAAATTTGGAAATCGTGTAGCAATATCCTTTTTTATGTTGGTGGATACTTCTGTAGTCTGGTGAACTTCTTAGTATAATTTCATAAAATGCATTAAATACAAAGGGATTGTAAAGGAAACCATTAAGCTAAATAGTTATCAAAATATTATAGAAAAACAAATTTAAAAACCCTGAAATCTATCCAAGGATTTCATTGCAATCCATGAACTCAAGGGTTAAGAACAATTGATCTAAAAACCTTATAAATGAGAAAACTGAGACCTGGGAGGAGGTTGTAACTAGCCCGGAGGTCACACGGTAGCACAACAGAGGCAGGCAGGATCACTGTGGCGTGAATTTTTCCCTCTCAACATTCCGAGCATCTCTGAATACAGATATATCGCAATATAGATGTGTTTTGGGACCACTAGTAACAAATAAATATGTAACAAGCAAGCTATATACAGTATAAGAAGGAAACTAAAAAAGACTAGAATGAAGAGTGACTTGGGGAGGCTTTCTGTAGAAGGTGGATTCTTTTGGGACCTAAAGGAAGCTAAGGAGTTCAGTAGATGGAGCCCCCTGAGAGAGAGTGCGTTCCAGGCATGCAGGAAAGCCAGAGAGAATTCCCAGGTTTGAGAGATGAGTGTCTTGTTTTTGGAACAGCCAGGAGACCCTGATCACTGTGTCAAAGGGTAAGTGGCACCAGGTAATTTGAAGCAAGATTGGAAAGTTAGGAGAGGGCTAGGTATGTAGGAGCTTTGAATGCTGACATAGTATTCTGTATTTGTTCTTGGATATAATAGGGAAGCCACAGCAATTTATTCGGTAGGGAGGTGTCATAATTGGAACTGCACTTTAGGAAAATCATTTAGTGATTGAATGGGGGATGGCTTGAAGTCTGGAACAAAGTTGAGGAATCCGACCCAACTGCAGTCTGTTTGCAGTACTCTTCTTGATTGTGAGGTGAAGAAGGCAGGCACTAGAGTTGTTGCAGTATCACAGATGGGGCATATTTGAGAACTGTGGCAAAAGGGAATCGACAGACCTTGGCAACAGCTTGCATGGAGAATATTTAATATAGATTTGAAGAATGAAAAAGAAAATAAGAACTATTTCTCCAGTGTTTTTGGAATGGCCTTGACCAGAATATTAAATGAATTTGGGAATGATAGCAGTGCTGTCTTTTAGTTTAATTTTGAACATTTTCTTGTTAAGAGAAAAAAATTAGTTATTTGGGAAAAAAATTTAAGGCACTACTATTGGCAGGGGTTACCATACTACTTGTCATTACTCCTAAGTTAGAAAAATAGGAAATGACCTACAATCATTAAAAACTGATGCCATTTTGCATTTGGATTTGCCATTCTGAATAAAATCACATGACTGGGGTTTCAGAGGTGCTTTATATGTTTGTCTCTTTGTCTGGAAAAGATTTGGGGGTAATACAATAGAACATAATTGAAAGTTTCCATATTTCAGAGAAAACTTCAAGGCTTATAAAATTAGAGAAATGTAAAATGGGAAGTTTAAATATATTAAAAATAAACATCCTAATTCTTAGAGAAGAAAAAAGTTGATTGTTATTCCAAGTCACTAAACTTAAAACATAAAATGGTTCCTACTTGTAAAATTGATCTAAAAGAAAAGGAAAATTATTCTATCAAGTCAATTAGGGATTGTCTGGAATATAAACTGAAGCTATACCACGGGCAGGCAGTTTTCTAAATTTAATGTTCCACTTTAGAATGATGAATATCATCATATAATTTAATAGTACTTGGGAAAATATTAGGACAAATATGGTTTTGTGTATATAATAAAAATCAATTCCTCAGATCAGACCTATAATTATGCCTGAAATGGGG
Source organism: Macrotis lagotis (assembly GCF_037893015.1). Lineage (NCBI taxonomy): Eukaryota > Metazoa > Chordata > Mammalia > Peramelemorphia > Peramelidae > Macrotis > Macrotis lagotis. Next base: position 435,222,784 of record NC_133658.1, on the reverse strand, counting down.
TCACTCAGCTACAAAGTTAAGCACACCTTAGTTTCAGGATGTCCTGTCCCAGGGTTGAAATAAATTTAAAGGCAAGTAATAATAAGAATAAGTGACTTAAGGCACTTTGTAGCTTACAAAATATCTTACATTATTTCATTTAATCCTCATAATAATCCTGGAGTTAAGTATTAAAGGCATGAGCTGAATAGAAGATAAGTCACATGGCTGGTGGCTGAATCAATGGCAGAATTGAGATTGATTTTTCTGATGATTCCCAAATCCACCATTATCTTCCCTGTCACATTAGTTCAATAAGTAAAAATTAAACTAATAAATGAAAAGGGCTAAGAGGAGGAGCTGATGATGTTTTAATTGGATATAAGGGTAGAGAAGAGTCCTAGGGAAATAGCAACAAACTTGCCAGCAGAGAATTTTCTAAGCAAAAAATGTTTTGTCCTTTCTTTGATGTACACAGAATTATACTAAGGAAACTGATGTGGGAGGTTGGGGTGGGAAATGACTGAGTCATCATTCAGTTCCTTTACTTCTAAACTAGGGTTGCCTAGGCTACAGGACCTGTGGTGGTACCTCCATTACTTTGGGGAGATTGTAAAGTACGACTTTGACAGCTCCCTGATTTCTTTCTTCGGAATTAATAGTGCTTAAATCCTAAAAGGAACATAAGAGAACCAGGAAAGGAAAAGTACTTTCCCTTGTAAATAGTCATTTAAAAGTCAGTCTTTACTTAAAAATTATTTACAAATCATCAACTCCTCAAAATTCAAAAATAGAAGTTCTTCCTTTGGTTTAACATGCAACAAGCAAAATTATATATAGTAACAAAGGGAAAATTGTAAGCACTGTATTGTACAAATGATTCTTGAGAAATTTGAAATGAGAATCTTAAGATTGCTAATAAAGTGATCTGGGCTATAGTATAATGCTGAAAATACTGCTATATTTGCTCACTATTCATATTATTTCTTTAGTGGTTCAAAAAAAGAAATATTTCATTGAATTGGAAATTCTCATTGTAGATCAACTCCTTTTTTTGAGAGAGAATTTTTTTTTTTAGGTTTTTGTGAGACAAATGGGCTTAAGTGGCTTGCCCAAGGCCATATAGCTAGGTAATTATTAAATGTCTGAGACCCAATTTGAACTCAGGTTCTCAGGTACTCCACTGCACCACCTAGCTACCCCCCCCAAGAAATGTTTTTAATAGATCTACAACCATTTTAAATAATGAATTTTTCCAAACTACATTAATTGAAAAGGTTTCAAAATATAGAGACCTAAGAAGAAATCAAAGAAACTTGGGGAAACAAAGCAAGATTATCCCTGGACTGCTGGTGTGTTGTGTGTTCTTTATTTTTTTGTGAGAAAATTGAGAATTTTTTACAATTTCCCCCCAATCTTGCTTCCTTCCCCTCCACCCCCACAGAAGGCAGTCTACTAGTCTTTACATTGTTTCCATGATATACATTGATCTAAATTGAATGTGATGATAGAGAAATCATATCCCTAAGGAAGAAAAATAAAGTATTATGCCTGATTGTTGCACTAATGGAATGGGCAAGTCCATCAAAATTGCTCATCACTCCCATGTTGCTGCCAGAGTGCACAGTGTTCCTCTGGTTCTGCTCATCTTGCTCAGCATCAGTTGATGCAAAATCTTCCCATCCTTCCTGTCTTCTAATAGAATAATAGTGTTCCATCCCATGTTAAGCCATTCCCTGATTGAAGGACATTTACATTAATTTTCAATTCTTTGCCACCACAAACAGAGCTGCTGTGAATATTTTTGTACAAGTGATGTGCATTTTTTATACATTACTAAAATATTCTTGTTTAAGAGTAAACATAATTATACACTCCCACCCCCCAATAGACCCTCATGAGAAATAAAGTAAAGGAAAGGGGAAAAAAATGTGTTTCAGTCTCTGTTCTGATACCATCAGCCCTGTCTCCGGTAGATCACAGTTATAAGTCCGTCATAAAAGTTGCTTCCATATTTTTGCACTGTTGTTGTTGCTGATTTTAATTCCCTCCATCCATTCCTCCCCACTACCATATATTATATTTTCTCTCTCCTTTCACTCTGTCCCTCTCCTAGCTGTAGGGTGATTGAGTAGCTCAGTGGACTGATTACCAGCCCTGGGTCCAAGAGGCCCCCAGCCCACATACCACCCCTTGAGACCCAGCAACCACCCAGCCAGTGGTCCTGGACAGGCCACCCAATCCCAGCCCCTTGGCAAGAAGTAAAAAAGAAAATGTGTTATATCTGACTGTTCTCTCCTATGATCTACCCTCTCCTCTATCACCCACACCCCCCCCTTCCCCTTTCCCCCTTCTCTCCTTTTTACTCTAGATGTCTAGACCCTATTGAATGTGTATATTTTTTCCTCTCTGAGCCATTTCTGAGGGGAGCGAAGGTTCCCTCATTCCCTGTCACCTCCCTTCCATATCATTGCAAAAGCTCATTGTAAAAAAAATTTTTTTAAATTATCTTTTATACGAAATATCTTAGCCTATTCCACCTCTCCTTTCTGTTACTATCAGTGCATTTCCCTTTTAGGAATTAGCTCCATTTTTACAATATATTTTATCTTCGGATTCATCTCTCTCCTGTGCTGCATCTATAAAAGCTCCTTCTACCTGCTTGTATTAAATGAGAAGGTTCAGATGAGTATTAGCAGTATCATTTTTCTAAGCAGGAATACATGTAGTTCATCATCATTAAGTTCCTCAAATTTTACCCTTCTCCTCTACTCTCTATGCTTCCCCTGAGTCCTGTATTTGAAGGTCAAGCTTCCTGTTCAGCTCTAGTCGTTTCAACAGGAACATTTGAAATTCCCTTGGTTCATTGAAAGTCCATTTTATCCCCTGGAAGAGGATGCTCAGTTTTGCTGGGTAGATCACCTCCTTGATCACCTCCTTTCCACATGCTTTTTTTGATTATTGTCCAAAAAAAATCATAACTTGATGTTCAAATTTAGGGTGATAAACTCCTACTTAATTAACTTCTACCATTTAAAACATTTTCAGCTTGTTGTTGGACTTGATGGAAATTGGATCATTTCCATGGTGACTAGAGTGTTTTAATGGAGGATGGTAGTTAGTACAGTGGAAAGACTACTGGATTTGGAGTCAGTTTGAATCCCAGCTCGCCTTACTTTCTCCTATTTGATCACAGCTCTCATAGATATAGAGCTGGAAGGGACCTAGGAGGCCATCAAGTCCACCCCCCCCCCCACCCCGCCCATTTTGTAGATTAGGAAAATGAGACTCAGAGTTATAAATTAATTCAATATTAATATGCTTCTGAATTTGTATTCAGTAAGCTGATTTCTCTGTTTGAACCTCAGAAAAAGTTGGAGATTAGAGTAAAGGGTTCTCCTCAGTGATAAGAGACTCCATGGATTTAGAAAGGCTGTTTCCCTGCTCTTTGAAGATGAAGTATTGTTTTGGTTATTTTATTTTCAATTCATGGTTGAAAGCAGTAAAAAAGGTAGTCTACTAGGAAATTGGGGCATATTTCAAAGTAAAAACTAGAATAAAGATGACTCATTTTAAAATGATTCAGACTTTCGATTTAACTTCATTAGGAGCCAGTAGAGTTAGTTGTTTTTTTTTTTTAAATTTAAGGCTATAGGTACCCCAAGGTCACACAGCTAGGCAATTATTAACTGTCTGAGGTCAGATTTGAACTCAGGTCCTGCTGATTCCAGGGCCAGGTGTTCTATCCACTGTGCCACTTAGCTGCCTCCAGCCAGTAGATTTGTACCACAAAGCAAATGATCTTCTTCCTTCAAGCTTTCATCCAAATTCTAAAGAAAGGTTTAGGTTAGAATGTGTTTTAAGTATCAAAACTACAATCATAGAATGTTGAAATAAGATGATAACGTGTTAGTCATTGTGATTTTAATTTTTGCTTATTTAATTTTAATTTGTCAAAAAAAGATGACCATATACCAAGAATAGAAAACAAGGATTCTACATCAGACTGCAAATCTTTATTAGGAACAATTTGATTTTCTTTTGCCCTTCATTTTTTGTCTTTTTTTTTTTTTTTTTTTAAGGTTTTTGCAAGGCAAATAGGGTTAAGTGGTTTGCCCAAGGCCACACAGCTAGGTCATTATTAAGTGTCTGAGGCTGGATTTGAACCCAGGTACTCCTGACTCCAGGGTCAGTGCTTTATCCACTACGCCACCTAGCTGCCCCTTGATTTGCTTTTGAAAAGTTACTTTTCAAGATTCTTTTGCTTGTCTTTTGTTCAGGCCTTAATAGTGTTCATTTCTTTGAGGGTAGTGCTTTCTCATAAGGATTATGGTTGAAAGGGGTAGAAGAGAGCCCCTCCTTTACCTCCTTTCCAGATGTAGATTCTCCTTGTTTTGGCCTAGAACTAAAGAGGCCCACCACCATTAACAGACACCTTTACACAATGTTTCTATTTAAAACCATGAAATCTGATTTTATCTAAAACTTCTTCATATTTTTTCTTTAGTTAATTCCTACTTCTTATTTTCCATGGTTTAATTTTGTATCCCAATGAGGTAAAAATGATATTGTACATCTTTGTTCTTTCATCAATATCCCACCTCAGTTCTATTCCTTTGTACTACTTGTCCTTTTCAGTTGCTCCTTGCATTGACTGCTTGTGTTACTTTTCATTCTTGCATTATTTCTCTTAAATTCTTTCCTCTGATGTTTATGAAAACCTGTCTTTCTCTCAGAGATAACTAATCTCTTATTAAACATTTTCTAGAGCTAGCCATTTTCTTATATCTCTGCACTGTGGCTGAATAATGGACTTTTAACATGTTTTTTCTACCACCTTTATATAACACTTCTCATTTTAGATTTGAGTTCATACAGATACATTACCCATTTAGATTATTATTACTCTTGTAAACTGAACTTTCCTTCCTGTTCATTCTAATAAAATTGACATTGACTTATCTGAATTTCACTTTCCATCTCCTATTTCCTACCTCTGAGCCTTTGCCCATATTTGTACCCAAAGATTACACTTAGAATATTTAGAATATACTCTTGGTTGTTTTTTTTTTGGCAAGGTAATGAGGTTAAGTGACTTGCCTAAGGTCACACAGCTGGGTAGTTATCAAGAGTCTGAGACTGAATTTGAACTCAGGACTTTTTTTAAAATTTAATATTTTTTTATACTTATTTTGTACAAATGTTTTTTTACATTAATAAAATATTCTTGTTTAAGAGTAAACAAAATACCCCCTCCCCCCAAAAAATATAGACTCGCTTGATCAATAAAGTAAAGGGGAGAGAAAAATTAAAATGAAAATGAAAAAAATAGTAATAATTGTAGGTATGGCCAAGTGGCGCAGTGGGCGGAGCACCACCCGAGCCCACATCTGGCCCCATATACCCAACAATCACCCAGCTGTGTGACATCCAAGCCACCTCAACCCACTGCCCTGGAAAAAGAAAAAAGACCCCAAATAAAAATAAAATAGTGATAATAATAATAGTAGGGGAGGCTGGGTGGCAGACAGAGCACTGGCCCTTGAGCCAGGAGCACCCGGGTCCAAATCCGGCCTCAGACACCCAAAGATGCTTTTTTTCTCTGCTCGTTTTCCCAGCCTGAGCTTGTTTTTGGCGTGCTTCCTGAGCTTTTGGGACACTCCCACAAGGGTCTCAGTGTGTGAGGCTCTGTCCTCCCTCCTGGTCTGTGAACGACCATAAGCACCCCCCTCTTCCACAGGGCTGAGGTTCCTTCACTCTGGTGGGCTGCCCCTCCAACCCTGGGGAGTGGAGCCTTTCTGCTCTTTTCCAGGTTACCTTGAATGGGAGAACTGCCTCACTGGGTCCCTCTGTGGGTTCTGTCTCTTGAAAATTTAGAGTCCTTAGTTAGTAAGTTTTATGACAGCCTAAGAGACGATTCGCTTTGATTGCCATCTTGGCTCTGTCCCCCAAACTCAGGTCTTCTTGACTCCAGGACCTGTGTTCTATCTACTGCATCACCTATCTGCCCTTAGAATATACTGTCTTCATTTATACCTCTTAAAATTCTCATGGTATATTGTAAATTGATGTCAATATCTTCCCAGGTTTGTGCACCAAGTTTCTGTTTGTTGCGGACATTACCTTCTTCCCAAACACCTGGGTTTAATCTGGTATTCATATTAGAACTAGAAGGTCATTTAGTCAAATCTCATTTTACAGATGAGAAAACTGAGATCCAGAGACTTGTGAAGTTATGAGAGCCTCTTAGAAGGATCAGAGTCAGGGTAGAACCCGAGGTCCTCTTGCTCCAAATCCAACTTTTCTTTCCCACCATTATGTATTTTCATTCTTGATTTCCTCTCCAGCCCTTTTTCTTTTCTCTTTTCACCCACATCCCTCTCTTCCTTTAGCCAATCTGTTGCCAAGTCCAATTGGTTCTGTGTCTTTAAGGTATTTCATGTACACCTATCTCTGCACATGTCACTCTAATTCAGGTCCTCATTTTCCCTTGACTCAGTCTCTTGTTATAGTCTAATAATTCTAATTTTTCTTTTCTTCCTCTTCAGTCCTTCCATGCCACTACCAAATAAGCTTCATAAGCCTCATTTTGATAAAAACAAAAATGTTAGTTATTATTAGTTTGGATAGTAGGAAGTTTTTTTATTTGATAAAATTAAATTTTCCATGTGCAAAAACAAATTTCAACATTCCTTTTTTTTTTTTTTTTGCAAGGCATTGGGGTTAAGTGGCTTGCCCAAGGCCACACAGCTAGGTGATTATTAAGTGTCTGAGGCCAGATTTGAACTCCTGACTCCAGGGACTCCTGACTCCAGGGCCAGTGTTCTATCTACTGCACTACCCTCAACATTTACTTTTAAAACTTCACATCCAGATCCTTTATCTCCTCCTTCATTGTGAAAGCAAATTATTTGATAAAGGTTAGAAATGTGTAGTCATGATAAACATTACCACAATAGTCATGTTGTAAGGGAAAACATAATTCCTCCCACCCTAAGAAAAGAGAAACCTCAAGAATATAGTTTTAACTTGATTAGTGACCTACCAATCAAAATTCCAAAAAATTACTTTAATGAGTTAGAAAAAGTTGTAAGTAAATTCATATGGAGAAATTAAAAAGTCAAGAATTTCTAGGAATTTAATGAAAAAAAAGTGCAAAAGAAGGGGGCTTAGCCTACCTGATCTAAAATTATATTATAAGGCATCAGTCATCAAAGCTATTTGTTATTGGCTAAGAAATAAGAGTGGTGGACCAGTGGAATAGACTAGGTGCAAAAGCATGAAATGATTATAGTAATTTGCTGTTTGATAAACCCAAAGAGTCCGGCCATTGGGATAAAAACTCCCTCTTTGATAAAAATTGCTGGGATAATTGGAAGTTAGTATGGAAGAAACTTAGATTAGACCAGTACCTCACACCTTTTACTAAGATAAGATCCAAATGGCTACAGGACTTAGACATAAAAAAACAATACTATAAGCAAATTAGAAGATCAAGGACTGGTTTACCTTGCAGATTATAGAAAGGGGAGCAGTTTATGACTAAGGAAGAGATGGAGAACATCACCAAAAACCAACTAGATAATTTCAATTACATTAAATTAAAAGCTTTTGCAGAGATAAAACCACTGTAACCAAGATCAAAAGAAATGTAGAAAATTGGGAAACAATCTTTACAACTAATGATTCTGACAAAGGACTCATTTCTAAAATAATGCAGAGAACTGAGTCATATTTTTTAACAAAAGCCATTCCCCACTTGAAAAGTGGTCAAAGGATATGATATGCAAAGGCAATTTACAGATGAGATCAAAGCAATCCATAGCCACATGAAAAATTGCTCTAAATCATTAATTATTAGAGAAAAGCAAATTAAAGCTTCTCTGTGGTGCCACCTCCCACCTCCTAGATTGGCCAATATGACCAGGAAGGATAATGATCATTGTTGGAAGGGATGTGGGAAATCTGGGACACTATTGCACTGTTGGTGGAGCTGTGAATCCAACCTTTCTGAAGAGAAATATGGAACTATGCCCAAAGGGCAACAACAATGAGCATAACCTTTGATCCAGCAATACCACTACTGGGTCTGTATCCTGAAGAGATGATGAAAACGGGTAAAAACATCACTTGTACAAAAATACTCATAGCAGCCCTGTTTGTGGTGGCAAAGAATTGGAAATCAAGTAAATGTCCTTCAATTAGGGAATGGCCTTAGCAAACTGTGGTATATGTATGTCATGGAACACTGTTGTTCTATTAGAAGCCTGGAGGGAGTTGCATGAACTGATGCTGAGTGAGATGAGCAGAACCAGAAAAACATTGTACACCCTAACAGCAACATGGGGGTGATGTTCAACCTTGATGGACTTTGAACTCATCCAACCTTTCTGGAGAGAAATTTGGAACTGCCCCCAAAGGGCAACAAAAATGTGCATACCCTCTGATCCAGCAATACCACTACTGGGTCTATACCCTGAAGAGATAATGGAAAAGGGTAAAAACATCACTTGTACAACAATATTTATAGCAGCTCTGTTTGTGGTGGCAAAGAATCAGAAATCAAGTAAATGTCCTTCAATTGGGGAATGGCTTAGCAAACTGTGGTCTATGTATGTCATAGAACACTATTGTTCTATTAGAAACCAGGAGGGATGAGAATTCAGAGAAGCCTGAATTGCATGAACTGATGCTGAGCAGGATGAGGAGAACCAGAAAAACACTGTATACCCTAACAGTAACATGGGGGTGATATTCAACCTTGGTGGACTTGGTCATTCCTTCGGTGCAATAATCAGGGACAATTTTGGGCTATCTGCAATGGAGAATAAGCCATGGGGTTTGAACAGAGTTCAAGGACTATTCCCTTTAATTTAGGGGGGAAAACCCAGATATCTTATTATCTGATCTTGCTATCTCTTACACTTTTTGTTTCTTCCTTAAGGATATGATTTCTTTCCTATCACACTCAATTTGAATCAATGTACAACATATATGAAAACAAAGAAAAGACTGACAGATAGCTTTCCGTGGCGGGGGAGGGAAGTAAGATGGGGGGAAATTGTAAAACTCAAATAAAATCTTTAATAGAAAAAAGAAAAATATAGTTTTTAAAAACAGTATGCATCAAACTGTATTCAGACACCATCAGCGCTGTCTTTGCTTTGAATGGTATTCTTTTTGTAAGTCACAGCTTTGCTGAGAAAAGCTGTTCACAGCTAATCATCCCACAACATTGCAGTTACTTTGTATTAAATACATTTTTCATTGCTTCTGCTCTTGTGAATTTTTTACTGAGATCATCTTCTTCATCATTTCTTATACAGAACAAGTAGGTATAAGACAATACTTCAGAATTGTTCCAGTCCACAATTCTATCAATAGTAAAGATTTTTTTTTGAATTTAATTTATTTAAGGCAATGGGATTAAGGGACTTGGCCAAGGCCACACAGCTAGGTAATTATTAAGTGTCTAATATCATATTTGAACTCAGCTCCTCCTGACTCTAGGACTGGTGCTCTATCCACTGGGCCACCAAGATGCCCCTTGAGTTACAATGTTTTTAAAAAATGATATAGATATTATTGATCTCATCTGAAAACTTAATACTTTTGGTTATTTATGAATTGGAAGAATACTTTTTTAAAATAAATTTGATTCTGTTTTCTATGAGAAATGAAATCTTTATCAGAGAAATTTATTTCAATATTTTTTCCCCACAGTTATTTTTGCTAACTGTATTTCCCTCCAGGATATTCCTACTTTCATTTATTCTCTGTCCTTTTACCCTGTCCCTTCTCAAGTGTTTTACATCTAAATGAACCCCCTCCCCCAGTCTTCCCTGTTTTCTGTCACCTCTCCCCCTCCTACTTTCATCTAGGGTAAGATAGATTTATTTGTATATCAAAATTTTGTATGAAATTGAACCTATTTCAGTGAGAGTAAGACTCAGTGGGAAGTTTTAAAAATCTTGACAGAAGTTTAAGCTTGTTTTGATGGGAGCTAGCCATGTGCTCCTCTGCCAAAACTCCGAATGAAGATTTCTTATAATCATGGGATTTTTCAGAGCTATCTGTTCCTTTTCCTCCATATTTGCAAATTCTATTCCACATTTGTGTTACTTGACAGTATGTAGTGCTTTGCTTGATGCTAGGGTTGCAAAGATAAAGATGTAATTTTGTTTCTTAGTGAGCTTATAGTCCATTAAAGATTATCTTGAAAACTGTAGAAATGCTCTTAATTTTGTAGTATATATTTTTTTATTAGATTTTTTTTCAAGGCAATGGGGTTAAGTGGCTTGCCCAAGGACACATGGCTAGGTAAATATTATGTGTATGAGGTCGGATTTGAACCCAGGTACTCCTGACTCCAGGGCCGGTGCTTTATCCACTGCGCCACCTAGCATTTGAATTCAACCTTGATGGTGTGGTAGTGGATGGAAAAGAGACATTCCCCATATCCGTAAAATCTTATGGGTGGTTGGACAAATGTGTCCACGGTGATTTTTTTTTTTCCTGGTTAATTTCTACTTGGTGTAAAACTAATTTTAGCTCTGTAGCACACTGGCTTTCATTGAAGTCACTTTCATTAGCAATAAGAATCACAACTGTACTGATTCATAGAAATTTCAGTGGGTTATCTATTTTCCCTTTTGAATTTCTCTCATCCTGACACTTTCTGGGAGTCAGTAACCCAAAGCCTTTAGTGAGTTATTGGTGAGAGGCACTAGAGTAGTTGACTTGGAATCAGGAAACAGCTGAGTTTGAATCTCAGTGGGCCCCCCCCCCCCCATTACCAGGTGTGCCACCGTGAATGAATTGCATTTTTTCATTTCCTCATTTGTAACTTGGGTGTTGTTATTAAACTGTATCTATTTATAGGGATGTCAGAACACAGATAAGTAATGTATGTAAGGATGCTTTGTAAACCTTTAAAAATGTGTCAGTATCAACTTTTTATTCTTCCAAACCTCCTGTGACTTGCTTAAGATGCACTTTGTAGACTATAGTAATTTTCTTTCATCCGCCTTTAAATTTTGTTTTTTTAATATTCAGAATGTATCTGGATTGTTGGAAAGCAGAAATACATGATCTTTAGAGTTGTGTACTCCTTTAGGACCTCTTTAGGTTGAGGCACCCTTCCTGTTAAGAAAATAAGAATTGTCCTTAGTAATAACATGTTCTACCCCAAAGAGAAACCGAATTTATAGCAAAAATAAATTTTTTTGTTGTGATCCTTAGTTGTTATTGACATTAATTATTTACAAATTTTAAATTATAGAGTTAATGGTATTGTCAGTTTTACAAGTGGGCTTGTAAAGTGGGCCAAATGTAGTAGGAATAGTTATGGTCATGTTCTTGGTGTATCACCTAGAAAAGGAATGGTGAAAAGAAGCCCAGGGAAGGTCCTTCATTGACTTCATAATATTTTGGAAAGAACTTGGCATCTCTGCCTAGTATCCTGAGTTTGAAAACAAAAAAATCAAAATGAGATGTGTCTTGGCAACATGCTAGTAAACTGTTCATGGACTGTGTCAGTGGATAGAGGACCAGACCTGGAGTCAGGAAGACTCCTCTTCTTGTGTTTGAATGTGACCTTCTGCACTTAGTAGTTGTGTCTTGGGCAAGTCACTTAGCCTTGTTTGCAATGCTGGAGAAGGAAATGACCAGGAGAACCCCAAATGGAATCTTGAAGAGTGACTTATGTGACTACAAATGCCTGAACAACAACTGACTACTACTGAAAAACCAGAAAATAAAATTCTTGATACTAAAATCTTTGATATTATCAAATGGCTTAGCTTCAGAAATAAATTGATTAATGCTGGTGCTAGGTAGTATAGTCAATATTATGTCAGACCTGGGTCAGAAAGACCTGAGTTTAAATCCAGTCTCAGGCACTTAATAGGCAAAGTCATTTAACCACTTTGTGCCTTTAATTTCCTCATCTATAAAATAGTGATAATAGCACCTACCTCTCAAAATTACTGTGAGACTTAAATGAGATAATATTTGTACTTAGGGAAGGTTTCTTGCATGTTGTAAATGATATTTAAATGTTAGCTCTTGTTACAAAATGCACTGCCATATGCTTTGTACTCTAAAAACCCTCCTCTTTTCTGTATGATTTGTAGTTGAAACTTAAAACTTATCCCTAGAATTTAGGCTCCTTAAGAACAGGCTATTTTCATTTTTTATTGTATATCTAGCACATAATATACTACTTGATACATGGTAAGCACTTAAATGATTTTTCATTCATTCAGTTCTAGTGTTTGACAAGTTATACCCATTTGATTTCATGTAACCAGTCCTTAGACTTTATAGCTCTTTATTTACCTCTAGCAAAAAGAAGCATGTGAATCTAGCTGAAAGCTAGATTCTTTTGAAAAAAATCCTTCCCCCTACTCCCTTTATTTTGGATGAAAGGTATGGAAAATCCAATTACCACTATTCTGAAATTCTGCCTTCATTAAATGGAAATAAATATCTTGCTTAGAACTTGGAATACTTTTGTTCTACTAGCATTTCTATTGTAATGCTCTTAGCAATAAGATTGGGCCTGTTGCATTTGTATTACACTATAAATTCCTAAATATTTTCTAAAAATGTCTTAAATGTTTTTTATTCTAGGGCTTGTGTTTCTTTTGGTCCTAAGAATCGTTCAATTGGAGCTGCAGCCAAAAGCCAGGTAGACGTTTTTCCTTTCACTTCTATCCTTAGACAGCTGGCTGTCCAACCTTATTTTTTAAAACTTTTTATTGAAACAATAGACAATATATTTTGATTTCTCATTTTAGTGAGAGCTCTGTGGTAGCTTGGCTTCATTTACTAAAACATTTAGTAAATGAACAGATTGCCACATAAAATTGAACAGCCCTGCCCTTGACAACTATAACCTCTTTAAAGAGTATTATTTCCTTCCAAATTAGTCTGGAAGAATAACCTTCCTGGTAGAAGTAGTAAAGACCATCTAACTCCTAATAAAACCTTTCAGGTTTGGATGATGTTGTGCACAGTTAATTCTATATTCAGAATACTTTAAAAATATTTTTGCAATTTATACCTATATTTTTTCATGTTAACTGAAGAGAATTGAAAAAAAATTTAGGGAATGTCTAGAGGATGTTGGGGAAAGAAAGCTAGAATTTTATGTTTTTCATGATTTAAATATTTTATTTGTTTTTCCAACTACATGCAACAGTAGTTTTTACCATTGATTTTTTTTTGCAAGGTTTCGATTTTTACATTTTTCTTCCTCCTGACAGAAAGCAATCTAATATAGACTCCATGTTTATAGCCATGCTAAACATAGATACATATTATGTTGTGAAAGAAGTATCAAATCTAAATGGAAGGAAAAAATGGAAAAAATGACATGAAGATAGTAAGCTTTGATCTTCATTTAGACTCCACAGTTTCTTTCTCTGGATATGGATAATACTTTCTATCACAAGTCTTTCATTATTTTCTTTGATTATTGTACTGCTGGAATGAACAAGGTGTGTTGTTTTGCTCATTTCACTCAGCATCAATTCATATAAGACTTTCCAGGGCTAGGCTAGAATTTTGCAAGACTATGTTCTATCCTTGATTCTTAGTTCTGCCAGTTCGTATGGGATTCATTCTTCTTTACTTATAAAATGAAAGATGAAAGATAATCTCTATGATCATTTTAAAAATAGAGCCCTCTAAGAAACTAAAGCTTTAAGAGAGCAAGACAACACTGGTCGTATCGTTATTTTTGTTTCATGTTTATCAGTAGCTAGTCTTCATTATTTAATTCTAAATTTATTTCTTTTAGGTTATTTCAAATGCAAAGAACACAGTCCAAGGTTTTAAAAGATTTCATGGGAGAGCATTCTCAGATCCATTTGTTCAAGAAGAGAAGTCTCACCTTGCATATGAAGTTGTGCAGTTACCAACCGGTTCAGCTGGTATCAAGGTAAACTTTTTTTAAAATTTATTTTTATTAAAGATATTATTTGAGTTTTACAATTTCCCCCCAATCTTGCTTCCCTGCACCCCCCCCCCCCCCCAGAAAGCAATCTGTCAGTCTTTACTTTGGTTCCATGTTGTACCTTAATCCAAATTGGGTGTGATGAGAGAGAAATCATATCCTTAAAGAAGAGACAAGAAGTCTAAGAGGTAACAAGATCTGACAGTAAGATATCTGTTATTTTCTAAATTAAAGGGAATAGTCCTTGTACTTCGTTCAAACTCCACAGCTCCTTATCTGGATACAGATGGCACTCTCCTTTGCAGACAGCCCAAAATTGTTCCCAATTGTTGCATTGATGGGATGAGCAAGTCCTTCAAGGTTGAACATCACTCCCATGTTGCTGTTAGGGTGTATAGTGTTTTTCTGGTTCTGCTCATCTCACTCAGCATCAGTTCATGCAAATCCCTCCAGGCTTCCCTGAAATCCCATCCCTCCTGGTTTCTAATAGAACAATAGTGTTCCATGACATACATATATACCACAGTTTGCTAAGCCATTCCCCAATTGAAGGACATTTACTTGATTTCCAATTCTTTGCCACCACAAACAGGGCTGCTATAAATATTTTTGTACAAGTAATGTTTTTACCCTTTTTTTCACATTTCTTCAGGGTATAGACGCAGTAGTGGTATTGCTGGGTCAAAGGGTACGCACATTTTTGTTGCCCTTTGGGCATAGTTCCAAATAGCTCTCCAGAAAGGTTGGATGAGTTCACAGCTCCACCAACAGTGTAATAGTGCCCCAGATTTCCCACATCCCTTCCAACAATGATCATTATCCTTCCTGGTCATACTGGCCAATCTGAGAGGTGTGAGGTGGTACCTCAGAGAAGCTTTAATTTGCATTTCTTCTAATAATTAATTATTTAGAGCATTTTTTCATATGGCTATGGATTACTTTGATCTCCTCATTTGTAAATTACCTTTATATCCTTTGACCATTTGTCAATTGGGGAATGGCTTTTTATTTTAAAAATATGACTCAGTTCTCTGTATATTTTAGAAATGAGTCCTTTGTCAGAATCATTAGTTGTAAAGATTGTTTCCCAATTTACTACATTTCTTTTGATCTTGGTTACATTGGTTTTATCTGTGCAAAAGCTTTTTAATTTAATGTAATCAAAATCATCTAATTGGTTTTTGATGATGTTCTCCAACTCTTCCTTAGTCATAAACTGCTCCCCTTTCCATAGATCTGACAGGTAGACTAGTCCTTGATCTTCTAATTTGCTTATAGTATTGTTTTTTATATCTGTCCTGTAACCATTTAGATCTTATCTTGGTAAAGGGTGTGAGGTGTTGGTCTAATCTAAGTTTCTTCCATACAAACTTCCAATTGTCCCAGCAGTTTTTATCAAAGAGGGAGTTTTTATCCCTATGGCCGGACTCTTTGGGTTTATCAAACAGCAGATTACTATAATCCTCTCCTGCTTTTACACCTAGTCTATTCCACTGGTCCACCACTCTATTTCTTAGCCAATACCAAGCAGTTTTGATGACTGATGCTTTACAATATAATTTTAGATCAGGTAGGGCTAAGCCACCCTTCTTTTGCACTTTTTTTCATTAAGCTCCTGGCAATTCTTGACTTTTTATTTCTCCATATGAATTTACTTACAATTTTTTCTAATTCCACAGAATTTAAATAAAAAAACCTTAAGAATCTTAGCAAAGCTGGAATCCATTTTATAACATTTCTAGCAAATATTCAGCTAAATTTTGCTTGAGGGCCTAGTAAAGGTGGAACCCCTAATTCCTCCCAAGTTAGTTAGCCTTTTCCAGTTTTCAATGACTACTTCTAACTTTTGAGAACCTGATATTATGCATAGAGAGTATGCCAAGCATATTGGCAGCCCAGTAGTTCTGAAATAATATCACTGGTGGGTTAAACAGATGTATTGACTTGCATTTATGGAGTGCTCTGATGAAAGCAATCTGCCCTTCTCACTCCAGGCCATCCAGGTTGTAGCTTACCAAATTTTATGGAACTTCCCCAGGTAGTACTTATATGAGCAGTACTTTATTTCAAAAAAGACATTTTGTAGTAAATATACTGCCTGTACTGATACAGTGGGTATATATTTATGATTTTCTGTATCCACTATACTTACCATTGGTTGACCAATCTTGTAGTGATAAGGCATTCTACATTTATCTAAGGTGCATTTGTACTTGAAGCTTTCAAGTTTGGTAGGACTGCCATGGCCTTCTTGAACCCAGGCTAATTTCCATGAAGCATTGGAATAATTTTTTGTTTTAGAAATTCTCGTTTTTTTGCTCATTAGAGAAACTTTGGGAGTATTAGGAAAACCAGATTGCATTTAATTCATTTCTATAATATAGACAAGAAATTTAAAAATTACAGTAGAAAGTTTTTTTCTCCCCATCATAGCATAATTTACATCATCATCATCATTATAGCTTGCAAATAGTTTTAGCTAAGAGAAATTTAACAAGATTAAATCTGTGTGGAAGTGTTAAAGGAACATGTGGTTCCATGGAAATACAAACTCTATATAATTTTTTATATATATGAGATTATTTAAAGTAGTTATTGAATAATTTTTCTGTATGTTTTAGCTAGTAGACATAAGATTATTGCTATAATTGGTATAATTTTAGGTAAAATAATAAATCTGAATTATATCACTCATAATCCTAGATTATGACTTACCTTTATAGATAAAATTTTGATCAGTTCCATTTTCTTATTTTTAAAACTGAAATAGTAATAATCCTAATGTCTATCCTTTTAGCCCATTAAAATTGTCATTTTCATCATGATCCCAAGTCTTAGTCTCATGTGCATAGGGGTTAAACAGGAAATGAGCAAAAATCTTTGAAGAGGGGTGGCTGGCTAGGGTGGCACAATGGATAGAGCACCGACCCTGGAGTCCAGAGTACCTGAGTTCAAATTCGGTCTCAGACACCTTAATAATTACCTATCTGTGTGACCTTGGGCAAACCTCTTAACCCTACTGCCTTGCAAAAAAAAAAAAAAGAATAATCTTTGAAGACAAATCAGAAATTGTTTATTTACTAGAATTTTCCTAAGCAAAAACAGTTTTTTTGTGGACAGTGTTAATTCAGTAGTCTAGTACAGTTGTTCATAGGTGTTAAAACATAAAATATTTATTGAATAGATGGAATAAATATATATATATATATATATATATATATATATATATATATATATATATATGTGATTTCCTTGAGGTGATAAATTTGATTTAAATATATCCTAATCATCACTAGTTAGAAGAGCTATCTTTCATATTCTGACTTGAATTTTTCCCTGTAGGTAACATATATGGAGGAAGATCGGCATTTTACCATTGAGCAGGTTACAGGAATGCTCTTATCTAAACTAAAGGAAACTGCAGAACATGCCTTGAAGAAACCAGTTGTTGACTGTGTAGTTTCAGTAAGTTATCCAGAATGATTAGACCAATTCACTACTTCATTAATGTACCTATTTTCATTTTTTTAAGTCTGTCTCTCAAAAGTTTATTTTGCTTCTGGAAACTACCCTCCTTAATCTGCCTTTCCTTTTATCATTCTCTTTCCTCCGCTCTTCAATATATTCTTCCCCTCCTATTTCCTTATTGTATCAGATAAGTTTTCTCTCTTTGAACCAATTCCAGTGAAAAGTGATACTCAAGTATAGCCTGCCACCCCCCACTTGCAATTCCTCCCACATATATCCTCCTTATGCACTTTTATGTGAGAAAATTTCCCCTATTCTATCTCTCTTTCCTCTTTTTCATTTTAACCCTACTATTTTTAGGGAGGGGGAGGTCATCACAACATAATCTACCCCTGGTAGACTATTTTTATTGCCTTAATAATGATGTTCTTAGCAGTTAAGTGCATCATATTTGCATAGAAATGTAAACAATTTAACTTTTCCTTATAACTCATGTTTATCATTTTATGATTTTCTTGAGTCTTGCATTCTGAACTTTTCATCAAGAATGCTTGGAATCTTCTTTCATTAAATACTTTCTTCCTAAAGGATTTTCTTGATTTTCATGGGTAAATTATTCTTGATTGTAATTTTAGCTCTTTTGCTTTCCAGAATATCTAGTCCTTTAATATAGAAGTGTGATTTTTGAATTGTTTCTAGATCTTATGATATTTTCTTTCTTTTCTTTTTTTTTGGCAAGGCAATGGAGTTAATTGGCTTG
This sequence comes from Macrotis lagotis, assembly GCF_037893015.1. NCBI lineage: Eukaryota > Metazoa > Chordata > Mammalia > Peramelemorphia > Peramelidae > Macrotis > Macrotis lagotis. The sequence continues at coordinate 435,204,617 of NC_133658.1, read as the reverse complement.
CCTAAAGTCACACAGCTAGGCAATTATTAAATGTCTGAGTCCGGATTTGAACTCAGGTCCTCCTGACTTAGGGGCTGGTGCTCTATCCACTGCAGCACCTAGCTGCCCCTAACAATATTTTCACCTTGATCTAGGAACTCTGGAATTGGGCAGTGATATTTCTATGAGTTTTCATTTAAGGAATTAGTTTTTTCTTTTTTTCCTTTTTTTCTTTTGGTTTTTGCAAGACAATTGCTAATTGTCTGAGAATGGATTTGAATTTAGGTTCTCCTGACTCCAGGACCAGTGAGTGCTCTATTTACTGCACCATCTAGCTGCCCAGGAGTTATTTTATTCAGTGAATTTTTGTGTCTCTTACTTTTAGGCCAATTCTAGTTTTTAAGGCGTCATTTTCTTTAGTATTTTTTTTTTGGTGCTTCTTTTACCAAGCTGTTAATTTATTCTCCTTTTTTAATTTTCTTTTTCCAATTTTTCCTCTATAATGTTTATTTTTTTCTTTAGCTGTTCCACGAATTTAGAGTGGTTGTGTTTTCAATTAGCTTTTTTCTTAGAGGTTTTGCTTGTAGCTGTTCTCACATTGTTGTCTTCTAAGTTTATTTATCTTAGTCTTGTCTTACCTGCCACCTGACAGGTTCTTTTCTTGTTATTGTTCATTCATTTTTTAAGCCTATTACTTCACTATGAATGTTTTGTATTAAATTTGGGCTCTGCTTATCTGGGCATGGGGCTGCATTGTGCCAAGCTTCAGGCTTTTGTGTGCTGATGTTTTTCAAAGAACCATTTTTGTGACATAAAGGGCATGGATTGTTATGAAAAAATCATTTGGGCTGTTAAAATTGTAAGGCATCTGTTTATATCCATGAGATAACATTGTAGTTTGAGTCCAGTAACAGTAATAACAATTTTTATTTATATCATGCTCTAAGGTTTACAAAGCACAATATTTTATCTCATTTATACATGCGTAAGGGTCCTCTTGTTGTAATTTTTGTTATATTTTATAGGTCCCCTGCTTCTATACAGATGCTGAGAGGAGATCTGTACTGGATGCAACACAGATTGCTGGTCTTAATTGTTTGCGATTGATGAATGAAACTACTGCAGGTAAAGGGGAATTCATAACTTGGCCATCTAATGTAAATAAAGTCATCAGATGACGAAACTATTGTTTTGTTCTGTTTCCTACTTTTGAAATGCTTTCCTTTCCTTTGTCTTGTCCTAACTCCGCCAAAATCTTGTTTCAACTCAGGTTTCATCTTTTCCTGGAGATATAATTCTGAGTATTCCAGCATTAATGATCAGACCCTTTTTTGAACACTTAAATTTTTGCCATTCACTGAATATTAATTGTCCTTGAGTATTAATTGGCATTTATCTTATCTGTCTAGTTAGTTGAAGCTCCTTCAGATGAGGAATTATTTTTGTGCTTTTAAGACAAAAGTACAGGGACTATACAGTTAAATGTAAAATGCCTATGATTTGAATGGTGATAAGGATGGCATTTGTATGGGTATAATATCAAATTTGATATCGTTCACTTATTTAAGGCATCCTGCTAAATTAAAAATTTCTGAACTAGACCCATAATAAAAATCTTTACTAATTGGAGTTTTCTGCTTAATTGGGTAAGAATGCTGTGTAGATATTTCTGGCATTGATTTTTATAAATCTGTATTCCTGTTGTTCAGAAGAGACTACTTTGAGGATAATTTTACCTCATAAGGATTGTATAATCCCTAAGGTTTCTCAAATTATGTCATATTTTATCACAAAAGGCATTTGATAGTTGTTTTGTTTTGATTTTGAGAATGATTATCTGAGTTACATAGTTGTGCAGCTGTAGAAGGCTATGACATAGATTGCTGTAATCTGACATTTAAATTGCTTTTTTAACTGAATCAGTGATCTGAACATTGCCACTTTTTCTTCAGTCACATTCTTTTTTGCTTCTGTCCTCACACACCAGTTACTTAGTTACATATTAGTCTACTTGTATAAACCGATTTAATTTTATTTGGGAGACTTGAAGTTTTTTGGCATTCTAGCTAAGTCATAAAGTTATCACGTTATCTGTAACAAAAATGGAGTAGGACAGATTTTGGTGAAACTTTAGCTAAGGAGATTTAGTAATAAAAGCAAGTTAAATTATGAAATATTATGATTGTTGAATAGTACATCTAACCTTTGTTTTGTCTTAAGACTACTTAAAACATTATGTATAATATTTTAAGGTTTACACAGCACTTTCCTCAAGACATTCTGTTTGTCGTACATGTGTAGTACACATGAGGCAACTGAAAAGATAATAACTTAAGTGTTTGAGGCCAGATTTGAACTCTATCCACTGTGCCACCTAGCCACCCCTAGGAAGTAGTTTTCTTATGCTAAAATACAAGTGCTGTCTTTTTCCTTTATATCTCAAAGTGCTCCCGTTCAGATGCATTTTGAATATGGAAACTTCATTTTAATAACTCTAGTTTTCCTGATATGAAATACTGCATCATTGAATGATAGTTTTTTAAAATAAACAGCATTTTCTCTTCTCTCCAGTTGCCCTTGCATATGGAATCTATAAACAAGATCTGCCTGCCCTAGAAGAAAAACCAAGAAATGTTGTTTTTGTTGACATGGGGCATTCTGCCTATCAGGTGTCTGTGTGTGCATTCAACAAAGGAAAACTCAAAGTAAATATATCTTTTCTTTTGGAGTGTGGAGTGGGGGTTTTGTAATTGTGATATTTCAGTGGGGGACGGAATAGATTTTGAGATAGTACAATAATTCTTAAACTATTTGTACTCATTGATTAAAATTGGTCTTAGTGTTTTATAATTTGTGTGTTTAAGAAGTATCGTGTCATCAAAGAGTTCTTATAAGTCTTTTAAAAGTTAAGATACGTACTTAAGATATATTTGACATAGTACATAAAATGTTGGACTTGGGATGTCTGAGGTCTCATTCTGCCTCAGACAGGACACAACAAATCAGTTCATTCTAGAGGCAACTGGCAGTAAGGTGGGTTGTTATGAGGATCAAAAAAAAAAGCTCTTAGCACAGTGATTTGTACGTAGTAGGTAACTATATAAATGCTTATTTGTTCCTATTCTTATTCTCACTTAACTTTGTAATTTGTAAAATGGTGATAATAATACTTCACATAGTTATTATTGCCCATTCTAAGTTCTTTTCCTCCATTTTTTTTCTCACCAAGGCCAACACCTTTAAACACACCTTTGATGCCATTCCCTATTGTCTCCTCTGACAGATTACCATTACAGTCATTTCTCTTCTCTCATCTTGAACTTCTCCCTTTTAACTTCTTGTGTCTAAAGTTTCTCTCCTCTTTTATCATCAATCGTTTCCTATCTTATCTTCACTCTTTTTGCTCTTTATCTTCATCCTCTCCCCAGGCTTTTTCCATACTACTTTAACAGATATGTTTATGTCTTCCCCATTCTTAGGTGGAAAAAACAAACCAAAATCTTCACTTACCATCCTTCAAGTCTTTTTTATTGGTATTCCTTTTCCAGAGTCAAATTCCTAGAAAAAAATAATCTTAATTCAGTGGCTACACTTTTCTTTCTTTTATTTACTTAACCTATTAATCTGACTCCTGACTACCATCACTCAAATCACTGTTCTCCAAAGTTACCAATGATCTTTTTTCTTCTTGAATTCTGCTATATCTGACATTGATACACATTCTATATGATGTTCTCTCTTTAGATTTTCATGTTACTGCTCTGTATTGATTCTTGTCCCTATCTGTCCATTCCTCAGTTTTTTTTAATTGGAACATCATCCACATTTCATTCCAGCTGTGTGTGTACCCCAAGACTTTGTTCTGGATATTTCTTTTTCTTGGTAATCTCACCATCTCCAATGAGTTCAGTTTTCATTCTGAATATAATGGTTTTATTAAACTTCATTAGACTAAGTTGCAGTTAGTCTTGTAGTGTAGTGGATAGAATACTGGGCAGAAATTAGGAAGACTCAAGTTCAAATTCAGCCTTAGGCATCTACTTTCCTCTGTGACCTTGGATAAGTCACTTTTTGTTCAACCTTAGTTTCTTCATCTATAAAATGGGATCTCTATCAAGATTTGTGAGAACACTTAACAATTACCTAGCTGTGTGGCCTTGGGCAAGCCACTTAACTCCATTTGCCTTGCAAAACCTAAAAAAAAAAATTTATAAGGATAAAATGAGATATGTAAAGAACTTTGCAAAGCTTAACCATTACTTATTATTAACCATTACATTATTATTTTACTTGCTAATATGGAAATTGGAGTATTTCATTTTCAGTAAGTTGGAAAAGTGAGACATACCAGTATTTGCTTGCATGATGACCTAAAAATTGTTTGTAATGATTTTCTTAAAACATGTTTGACCAGATCACTCCCTTTACTCTATAAAATCCAGTGGTCTAGGAGCAAATAAAAAGTGCTTTATTTAGCATTCAGAGACCTTTATAATTTAGCCCTCTCCTATCTGTACAGTATTATGTCTTAGCCCCTAATACCTCTATCCAAATAAGATATTCCATCTCTCAGCTTCAGGCATTCTCTTGTCTTCTCCTATGCCTTGGAAAAATCCCTCTCTACTCCACACCACTGATGTCTTTGGCTTCGTTAAAATCCCACTTTCTACAAAAAGCATTCCCTGGAGAGGAATCTGGGTGTAGATGGTGAAGTAGGTCAGAAAATTCCAGCCTTTCCATATTTTCTCCACAAACAAGTCAAAAAGCACCTCATCATGAATGTAGAGCAACAAAAATGATTTCAAGAACAGAACAGTGGTCCTTCCTGGGATACCAGAGAAGATAGGAACAAGACCTACTTCTAGTAGTGAAATGTAAACACCTTTAGGCTAGTTCCCTGGAGCAGCAAGAGGTGAGCCCTAGGGGCATCTGGTTTGGGAGGTAACTTCCACTAAAGTCACAGGAATTCTCACCTTTAAGTGAGCAGGCAAACTAGAAAGAAACCATTGATAGTTACTATGGGAAAGAGAAAGTTAGGGTTTGTCTTCTCTGAAGTTGCTGAAGCAAAAAAGCCTCTCATTCCCCTAAGAGTAGCATTAAATAGTTACCTGTTCAAAAAGAATTTATAGAAGAACTCAAAAATGAGTTGAGAGATTGAAGGAAAATAACAATCCTAGAAAAACAAGAGTATGACAAAGAAATCCAACTGGAAAGGGGTGGCTAGGTGGCGTAGTGGATAAAGCACCTGTCCTGGAGGAGTACCTGGGTTCAAATCCAGTCTCAGACACTTAATAATTACCTAGCTGTGTGGCCTTGGGCAAACCACTTAATCCTGTTTGCCTTGCAAAAACCCAAAATAATAAACAAACAAATAAATGTGAAATCCAACTGGAAAAGAGATCCAGAGTGTTAAGGAAGAAAATAAATAACTCTTTGAAAATTAGAATTGACCTAGGGGAAGCCAGTGAAGTTACAAAAGACCAAGAAATAATAAACAATATAGAAATTTTTTAAAACTTAGAGAAAAAGAAACATCTCATTTTTAATTGAAATTTTCTCTAATTTTTTCCAGTTACATGCCAATGTAGATTTCAGTATTCATCCTTTTACAAGTTTATGAGTCTTTCTACTACCCTACCTCCCCCATGGTGCCCAACAATCTAGTAGATTTACATGTGAAATCATGTTTAACACATTTCCATATTAGTCATGTTGTGAAAGAAGAATTTGAATTAAGGGGAAAGGAAAAAAAAAACATGAGAAAGAAGTGAACTATTAATAGTATGCTTTGCTTTGCATTCAGCAGTCTCCATAGTTTTTTCCTCTGGGTGAGAATGAAGTTGCCTGTGACAGATTTTTCAGAATTGTCCTTGATCTTTGCACTGCTAAGAGGAGCTTCATCCATCATAGTTGATCGTCTCACAATCAGAAATATTTCATAAACAAAACAACTGATCATAGTGGATAAAGCACCTGCCCTGGAGTCAGGAGTACCTGGGTTCAAATGTGGTCTCAGACACTTAATAATTACCTAGCTGTGACTTAACCCCTTTTGCCTTGCAAAAAAACCTAAAAAAAACCAAAAAACAACTGATCACAAAGGGAAAAACATAAGAATAATTAAACTACCTAAAGCTACATTCTGAAAAAGAATCTTGATACAATAACACGAGAAAATTGTCCTGAAGTGTTAGAATGAGAGAGGGGGAAAGTAGAAGTAGAAAGAATTTGGGGCAGCTAGGTGGTGCAGTGGATAGAGCACCAGCCTTGGAAACAAGAGACCTGAGTTAAAATTTGTCCTCAGGTACTTAATAATTACCTATCTGTGTGACCTTGGGCAAGTCACTTAGCCCCATTTGCCTTGCAAAAACCAAATAACCAAATAAATAAATAAAAATATTTTATCAGGAAGAGGATTAACAACTAGAAAAGGAAGTGATCATCAGAAAGATGGCTTTAGCAAGAAGTCATGCCAGTCTAACTTAGTTTGTCTATTTTTTTAAACAAGATCACAAAAATTGGTCTATTAACAGGAATTCCAAATAGATGTGTTTCACCTAGGGGTTTTTTTTTTTTGGTATAGATGTGTTTCACCTAGTGTTTTTTTTTTTGGTATAGTATTTTTTTCATAATACCTTGTGTAAAATATGGATTGATCTGGGCTAGTCAATTGAATTGGTTAGATGGCTAGCTCCAAAGGTGTTTTGGGTTTTTTTTAGGTTTTTGCAAGGCAAATGGGGTTAAGTGGCTTGCCCAAGGCCACACAGCTAGGTAATTATTAAGTGTCTGAGACCAGATTTGAACCCAGGTACTCCTGACTCCAGGACCTGTGCTTTATCCACTACGCCACCTAGCCTCCCCCAAAGGTTATTTTTCAATAGGTTAAATGTCAACTTTGAAGAAGGTTCTTCAGAGAGCTTTAGCTGACCCTGTACACTTAGTATTTTTATCGGTGACTTGGTTAATAACAAGTGCCGTCCTTCTCAGATATTTGAAAATGGGAGGGATAGCTAATGTGATATATCCCTGAAAATATGGGCAGTCTGTAACACCCAACCTTACCCCCCTTCACTTAATGCAAACTTAAGCTGCATTCAGTGAGACATAGATTTCAGGAATCAGGAGTTACGTAATTGTTGTCTTTTGCAGTTCTTTGTGTTCTGTTCTAGTTGCCACTTTTTTGGTAATTATTGGAGAGCCATAAAGAAATGAGAAGCCAAGGACCATGAAGGGACCTTGATTACTAGATGAAGGAACTGAGAATGTTCAACCTGGAAAAAAGAAGTCTTTGGAGGGGTTGAGTTTTGTAAAAGTAGTCATATTGGAGAAGGATTAAGTAGTTCTTTTTGCATGTGGAGCATTGGGGTAGGGATGGCAAAGGTTAAATGAATCTGGATTCAAGCAAAAAAAAAAACAACCAGTGCACTTTCCCTAGTGCATTATAGGAGGATGGAGGGTAAATGGAAACTATAGCTGAATTTGGAAATAAGAGAACCTGTTCAAATCTTACATCTGAATTTTAATACCTTTCTGAACTTGGGAAAGTTACTTTTTCTGTATAAAATGAGTCTTTCTAGCTTACTTTATGGTAAATGGTGGACTGTCTCTAGAGGACTTGTGTGATGCTTGTCCTTTTGATTTTGAGGGACTTGTTTTCGGGTCTTGATTGGGCTTAGTTGGACTTGGATTCCTTTGAGGTCTGAAATTTTTTGATTTTGTGATAGATAAGTTTGGAGGGTATAAGTGTTTATAGGGAGATCTATAAAAATGTGAGGAAAAAAAGAAGGCAGATAAGAATAGCTATATACCAACAACATATAAAAGGGAAGTGTGTATGTTGACATATAATAATAAATGGACAAAGGAAATGACATAGTGACAGGTAAATTTTACATGTACCAAACACATTTTATATGACAAAAATTAACATTCAAATTTAAACAGTCATAAAATTGCATTTAGTTATTTTGGTTGATGTTTAAGAGCCATTTCATAACACTTTTTTCAAATATTAAATCTTTAGGGGAAGGGAGCATTGAAAAGAGCAGTGGTGCACCAGGCATTATAATCAATCACTGGAAATGGAAAGTTCGGTGAAACAACACTTAGACTTTTAGTGTTTAAAGGGCCAAGTTTACTTTCATTTAGAAGATTGTACCTGTCCTTCACATAGACAATTGTGAATTTTGTTGTTTTCCAATTTTTGTTTTTATCATCTTTGGGTACTAGCTTAGCAGATTATCTTCCTTCTTCCAAGGGTGGCTGTAAAGAAAGTTTTGCCAACATTAAAGTACTCTATCACTGTGGAGGATTGTGAAGGATTTATCAGTTAATGGCTATTTGAAGTAATTTAATCATATTCTTTTTTTAAACTTATTTTTATTAAAGATATTTGAGTTTTACAATTTTTCCCCCAATCTTACTTCCCTCCCCCCATCCCCCTAGGGAAAGCAATCTGTCAGTCTTTACTTTGTTTCCATGTTGTACCTTAATCATATTCTTTCTTAGGTTCTGGCCACTGCATTTGATCCAACATTGGGAGGTAGAAAATTTGATGAGAAGTTAGTAAATCACTTCTGCGAAGAATTTGGGAAGAAATACAAATTAGACATCAAGTCCAAAATTCGAGCATTGCTTCGACTTTGTCAGGAGTGTGAAAAACTCAAGAAATTGATGAGTGCAAATGCTTCAGATCTCCCTTTGAACATAGAATGTTTCATGAATGATGTTGATGTATCTGGAATTATGAACAGGTATTCCTTAATTTCAAAATAAGGGTTAAAAATGACTTTTAAATTTAGGTTTTTGGGGGTGGCTAGGTGGCGCAGTGGATAAAGCACTAGCCCTGGAGTCAGGAGTACCTGGGTTCAAATCCGGTCTCAGACACTTAATAATTACCTAACTGTGTGGCCTTGGGCAAGCCACTTAACCCCATTGCCTAGCAAAAAAAAAAAACCTAAAAAATTGGTTTTGCTTTTTTTGCTTTTTTATTCTTAACCATATGCTTGAAATTTGAATATATTTCAATGACTTTGAGATGGTTTTGTGAGCTACAAAACTAAAATCACAAATTGAACCGATTTTTCTATTTTCACTGTGATTGAGAAATGAATTTCTAATTTTGATATTTGAGTTAGCTGAGCATTGACATAAATAGCCTACTTAAATGAGACATTTTTAGATAATTTAAAGAAGCTGCTTATTTAATCTTTCCTCCAGAAGATATCATTTCTTGATGGCCACTTCAAATTTGCATAGATTAGTTCTTGACAACTAATCTCCCGCCTTTATAGCTTAGCATATTGATTCTGACAGAGCTCATGATTATTTTGCATAGTTATCAAGAATCCAGAGCTATCCTTGACTGTGAGAACTTTTTTGATAAAGTTGAGATGCAGATTGTTTTATTCTTTGTGTTTTTATTACATATTCAGTGACTAACAAGAGTGTCCAGTACTTAGTGGGTGCTTAATAAATACTTCATTGATAAATTTGAAAAAGCATAATCTTAACTCCTTCAAAGGTATGAAATAGAAGTTAGAAATAATTAAAGATGGTACTTTAACAGTTATTATTTTATTAAAGGAAGGCTGTTTTCTTGCCTTTAGAGGGAAAATTTTAGCAGTATATTGAGACTTAAATTAACACTTAAATACTAGGTGGTCATGTATCTATTTAGCACAGTCCAGTAGAGTTCTGAAGTCTTAGGATGGTAAGGGTTTTTTTTTATCTTGGTCTATTAAAAGGTGAATGTAATTTAACTTCTCTTTTCTTACATTAGGAGCAAATTTTTGGAGATGTGTGATGATCTCTTAGCTAGAGTGGAGCCACCACTTCGAAGTGTTTTGGAACAAGCCGGTAAGTTCATTATTATTGTGAAATAGTTCATATTTCACAAAAAAAAAATCCTTTAAGTACTTCAATGGGAATTGACACATTTTAAGCACCCATTTCCTATAATTGCTAATTTCCTAAAAATTCCATAATATGATTGATTTACTTAAGATGACTTTTACACCTTGCCCCTTTTTCCTAACTTTCTTTGCTAATGATTAGGAAAATTCAGAGATAGAGCATCCAGATAAAAAGTCTTAATAACTAATTTAGATCCTTCTAAGTAAAATGTTGGCTTCCTTTTTAAAAAAATTAAAATTTTATTGATATTCTGAGTGTTGCCTTTTACTCTTAATGCTAATAGTGTTTGTCTCATTACCTGTAAGAATATTGATGTTTCATTAGTGGTGAACATTTTGTTGGATAAGTTAATTCTTTTTTAAAAAAAACTTCATTTATTTTGAGTTTTACCATTTTTCCCCTAATCTCACTTCCCTCACTGGACAAGTTAATTCTAAATGTCACTGACTTTCTTAAAAAACTAATTTTGATTAAAAATGTTGACATTTTGTTTTGAAGTAAAACTGACTTTGCCCAACAAACTTTGTAACAAAATGTAAATTTCCTGAAAAAGTTGGGTTCCTTCATTATGTAACAAAAGGAATGTCTTTTTATTAACTTTGACCATTCTGTCAAGTTTCTTTTTTAAAAATAGAAATTTTGTGATGTGTACTGTGTGCCCAGTTTTGTGGATAAAACCCTAAATGATTAAGTCTTATACTCATCATAGTTATGTAAGTTATATTTAGGTTGGAGAAGAGAAGCTGAGTGTACCCTAATAATTGTCCTTAGGTATACATACGAAAGGCTTTTCTATGGAAGATGGTGATCAACCATTATCACCAGGAAGGCCAGAACAATCGAAAATGGATTCAGTTGCAGAGAAAGGAGTTGAGGTTAGATAATAGACATGATTGCTTTACACATAATAAGCAAATAGTGATTGTTGAATTAATGAATTGAAACAAAGCTATCTTGAAAGAGGGGTTAAGATGCTACAGTAGACCCTTACAAAAGCTTTCGAGATGGATTGATCCAGAAGAGACTTATTTTACCCTGGATGCCTTAACTACAACCATTCCTGTCATCTTGGGCTTGAAAGTTTGTTTTTTTATTTTTACCAAAAAAAAAAAGCAAAACCTGTTTTTCTTTTCCCTTGTTAGATTGAGAGTGCAGTCAAACCTGGTAACCTGACATGCTCCGTCTCAAAGGAAATTTTATTTCTGTGACTCAAATGCTGATATTTAGATTCGAAATTGGGGATGATGATAATGTCATAACATTATCTCTCTTAGAGTAACCTTTATCTTGGGATAACTAATTAGAAAACAAAATCACTTATACAGATACTGCTTTGTGACATATTTCTGTCATTGTCATTCATATAATTCTTTCTTACTCAATTTATATTTTTCACTTCATTGTGGGCCTTCATTGTCTATTCAGTAAGGCTAATGATGGAAAAGATAGTTGGGAATGAATTTTAATGTAATGAAATCATAGCGTCTTTAATAGCGCAAAGGGTTTAAAAGTCTTGATTATTTCTTATTCTTTTAAATAGGCTTAAAGAAAGAGGACATTTATGCAGTAGAGATAGTTGGTGGTACCACTAGAATCCCTGCAGTGAAAGAGAAGATCAGCAAATTCTTTGGCAAAGAACTTAGTACGACATTGAATGCTGATGAAGCAGTTACACGAGGGTGTGCATTGCAGGTGAGTTGATTTCATGAATTGCTAGTAGGTATCTGATTTTACACAAGGCCATAGCTAGGTAGGTAGATTGTTTTGTAGGATATAGTTTGATAGTGAAGGTTATTCTGCCATCTATTTGATTACAATTTAGTGTCAGAATATAAATTATATTTACTATTCTTTAGATTAAAATTTTGAAACATTTTCATAACTTAAAAATGGAAAATAACCACTGGAATAAAAGAAAACTTAATGTAAATATATCTGGCTAATAAAACTAGAAAAAATACATTTTCTTTAAAACTAAAGCTGAGAGTGTGAAATTAAGATTATAAATTCATTTTTTAGGGCATACCAGCAAAGATTTGTCTGGAAGTTTAGTAAATTATAGATAAGTTGATATCGAATTTATATTATTTTGGGTACCTATACCTATAAAAATATAATAGTTTATTTTGTTGTTTTAGTGTGCAATATTGTCTCCTGCTTTCAAAGTACGAGAATTTTCTATCACTGACATAGTACCATATCCAATATCTCTTCGATGGAATTCCCCAGCAGAAGAAGGAATAAGGTAATAACATTTCCTAAGAATTGAATACTTAAAATTCATGTTCTTTGTAGCATTTTTCACAATTATATTGAATTGAATTATCTGTAGCATAGATTAAAGTAAGACAGGTTTATCAGAAAAAATATTTTTATGTATAATATGGTTAGGTCTATCTTTTTTTTTGGCAGACTGTTAAAATAGTTTTGAGAGAAAATTTGAAATAAATTAGATTGTACTTTAAATTCACTTTAAAATATAATTATTCTAAATGTTGCTTTTTATTCCTTCTTTTTAGTGACTGTGAAGTCTTCACGAAGAATCATGCAGCCCCTTTCTCTAAAGTTCTCTCATTTTATAGAAAGGAACCATTTAATCTTGAGGCCTATTATAGTTCTCCTAAGGATTTGCCTTACCCAGATCCTGCTATAGGTATTTTAAAGGGGTTAGGAATAAAATGGTGGATAGTCTTGGAATGATTCCTGTATACCTGGAGAATTTGGAGCTCAGGAAAAATTCTACATTTTGGTGCACTGGATAGAATGCAAAACTTAAGAGTCAGTGCCTATATTTGCTTTCAATTTGCTCACCCATAAAATAGGGAACGTTTTTAAACCAAATGACATTTTAGGTAGCCCTGACAACCGTGATCCTACTAAATTTGAGAACTGATTAAATCAGAAAATACTTGGTGCCTAATATTACATATTGAGGCACGCACAGTTGAATAGAAAGAAATGGAATACAGAGAGTCTTGATCCTAATTTCTGGTTGATGTTTAGTAATTCTCACATAGCATTTATTTAACAATATTAGTAAATAATATAAAAATATTACAATTCAGTTTGTTTAAATGCTAGTGAAGTGATAGGGGTTGTCTGATTCTAGAGAAAGATGGGATCTTTGACAGGCTATCATGGTTAGGGAAGACTTTGAAGAAGAATAAGGTATGGATTTGTATTGGTGAGAGGTAAGAACACCTGATACTGGGAGTAGAGCCTAAGCACAGGAATAGAAATGGCAATGCATGTTTGGGGGACAGAAAAAATTAACCAGATTGACTAGAGCAGAAGTTTCTTATAACTGTAGTAACTGAAAATGATTAATGACCATGACAATGAGACTTCAAATTATGTGGTAAAACAGTTTGACAGTGATGTGAAAGATGAATTTGAAGTAGTAAGAGACAGCAGGACCATGTTGATCCTTTTAGGTACTTTCATCTTAATTCAGGCACAGCTACAATGAAGAGGGATAGAGTGCTGTAGAATTTAACATTTAGGCATAAAAGGAAAGAATTAAAGATGACTTCCAGTTTTGAGAGTAACATATTACTTAAAGTGACCGTTGAAATTTATTTGCAAGGGTCATAAGATATTTTGTTTGGGTTTGTTTTACTCTGAATCTCCATTTTTCTTATTCTCATTCCTTCATTTTGTTCATTTTATAGTCAAATTTCTTTTATTAATCATTGTTCTCCTCTGTCCCTGACATGTTAAGCCCAATTTTTGGTTCAGAAGGTGACCCCTCAGACTGATGGATCCAGTTCAAAGGTGAAAGTAAAAGTTCGAGTCAATGTGCATGGTATTTTCAGTGTGTCTAATGCATCCCTTGTGGAAGTACACAAGTCTGATGAATGTGAAGAGCCTATGGAAACAGATCAGCATGCAAAAGAGGAAGAGGTAATCTCAGGTCTTAAAAGCCTGTGCTTTTTTAACCCAGTACAAAAATAGTGACAAACTGGGTGGATAATTAGTATTTGACAGATTGCAGTCCTTATCTAGGATAATTTTTAGATGTTACGTACAGTTGGTGGAGGCAGCTAGGTGTGGATGCATTGGATAGAGCACTGGCCCTGTCAGTCAGAAGGATCTGAATTTTGAATTTGGTCTCAGGCTTAGTAGCTATGTGCGCCTGGGCCAAGTAATTTAACACTGATTGCCTCCCCAAGAAATCAAAACATAAATAAATGCAGTTAGTATTGGCAGAGAAGTTAAATGATGCTTCTGGGTGATTTGATAATTCTGTCTCATAGTTCTTTTTTAAAGAAAGGTTTTATTTATTTTGAGTTTTACAATTTTCCCCCCCATTCTTTCTTCCCACCCCCCACAGAAGGCATTCTGTTAGTCTTTACATTGGTTCATGTTATACACTGCTCTCAGTTGAATGTGATGACAGAGAATCAAATTCTTAAGGAAGAAAAATAAAAGTATGAGATAGTAAAATTACACAATAATATAATGCTTTTTTCTGGTTGTATTGTTTGAGGGCTTTTAGATCACTTTTGATCACTTCTACTTCACTTAATTTCTTTAATAAATTCAATTATGTCTTGTTAAAACCGATAAGCAGGTTTTATGGGAAATTTTGATTTTTTTTATTTCCTTTTTAAATTTTTATTGTTTTGGAGGGATAAGTGATTAGAACTATTTTTTAGGAGGTTTTTGAGATGATTGGTACCTATCCTTCGTACTTCCTTAGATATATCAAAAAAGAATTCAAGAAGAGATTCTATTGGTACTGATTCTGTGGGCATGCAAAATCTCTTAATTAATTTACCCATTATGAACTTTCTAACTATAGTTTAAATCTGTAACTTGACTTAGTTTATAAAATAGTTACTTGGGACATATGTGAGAATGACTGCTTTTATAACCTAAAAGAATGTCTGAGATTGCAACATAAAAAAAGAAGTATTTCTGTTACTTTGACATAATTTTGTCTGTAAGAAAACTTGTTCGAATCTTAATTTTTGTTCAGGTGTTATTTTTCTATCTCTGAACCTAAGAATATTAAGCATAGGTTTTTACTGCTCTAATTTCTGCACCAATTATTTTGGTGGCAGTCACCACAGATATCATATATCACAAATCTTGCCATGTTATTTCCCTATTAGTAAACTCCATGGCTTCCCTCTTGACTTCATTTGTAAAATTCTCTCTTTAGCTATTTCATGCCTTTTACAAACCAACTAGTCTTCACAACAACATCATGATTATATGTTACCTCTTGTTCCCCTACTAGTAGTTGGTGCTGACCCCCAAACTTTGAGAAAGAGAGAGTTGCTTGTGTGTTGTTTTTTAGTTAAAATATAAGGTCAGATGGGAAAGGTTTCATTCTTTACTTTCTTGTCTTCTCCTGGGGTACTTACTAGTGCTTTATTGATTGATTACATATATATGTATGTGTGTGTGGTGCAGATACCTCCCTTCAACTTGTATATTTTTAGTATTCTGCTCTGCCATTATTTGAATTTTTCCAGGCCTAGCCTCCAAAGAAAAAGGCTAACTTCAGTGATTTAATAAAGTTAATTGAGCATGAGGACCTTGCACATAAGTGGATAGATTACTTTAACTGATGGAATTTTATTTTAAAAGAATGGGCAGCAGCTATTATTTACATCCATTAATATTAGAAAGTGAAACCATTCATTTGGAAAGTCCTCAAATTGAATTTGAACTTTTGTTGGGGGGTAGCTAGGTGGCGTAGTGGATAGAGCACCAGCCCTGGAGTCAGGAGTACCTGGGTTCAAATCCGGTCTCAGACACTTAATACCTAGCTATGTGGCCTTGGGCAAGCCACTTAACCCCCATTTGCCTTGCAAAAACAAAAAAAAAAGCTTTTTGTTTATGTTGTAATGGTTCTGATTGAAGTTTGGAAAAGGTATCTTCAAGTTGATTTTAAAAGTAGTTAAATGATTCGCATTCAAATATGCCTTCTGTGGGTTTTTTAAATATATATTTGTTGATGTCTCTTTTTTTTGTATCATCAAAAGCTCCCGCAGTGTTCTTGCCAGAAAGTCACCCCATGCATTATTTTTTTATTTTTATTTTTTTAGGTTTTTGCAAGGCAAATGGGGTTAAGTGGCTTGCCCAAGGCCACACAGGTAATTGTTAAGTGTCTGAGGCCGGATTTGAACTCAGGTACTCCTGACTCCAGGGCTGGTGCTCTACTATCCACTGTGCCACCTAGCCGCCCCCCATGCATTATTTTTAGTACCAAAAACAAAATTAAGAGGAAAAAAAATCAATAAAGCTTAGGCATTGAAAAAAGTCTGAAAATATGGGCAATGAACTTTTTGAAAACTCTTGAGTAAGTCATGCCTCCATTTATAATCTTTTGTGGAATATAATTGTATCTTTAATTTTTTCCCTCCAGCTACATACAAAAACAAGTTTCAACATTTACTTTTAAAACCTTGAATTCTAAATTTCTACCCTTCCTTCCACTCTACTCTCTCCATTGAGAAAGTTAATTATTTGGTATAGGTTAAAAATGTGTAGCCATGAAATGCATTAATATAATAGGTTGTAAAAGTAAACGTAATCCCCCTCCCTCAAGAAATAAAGTGAGAGGAAAAAGTATGCTTCAGTCTGTTGTTCAGACACCTTCAGCTCTTTCTTGGGGGTGGATAGCATTCTTAATCGTCCATCAGAGAAATTGCTGAAGTATTTTTTCCCCATATTTGCTATTCCTAGTTGTATTTCCCTCCATCCTATGCCCACCTATCCCTATTTATTCTAATCTCAATCTTCTTAGACCCTGTCTCTCTGTCCCAGAATCTTCCCTCTCTTTTATCACTTCTAGCCCCCCTCTCATCCCATTCCTCTCTTATTTTCCTCTAGGCTAAGATGTATTTCTGTATCCAGTTGAGTGTATTGTGATTCCCTCTTCCTCATATCTATCCACTATGCCACCTAGCTGCCCCTCCATTCTATGTTTTAAGGAATGATTTTCTTCAGGGCATTTTTATATTTTTTTTTTATCTGACCAATTCTGCTTTTTAAGGCATTCTCCTGATCTTTTGGACTGCTTTTTAAGATGTTATTTTCCAAAGTATTCTTTGTATCTCCTTCACCAAGCTGCTGACTTGATTTTCGTGATTTTCCTGCATCTCTCTCATTTCTGTTTTTCCTCTTACTTCCCTTAACTTGATTTTCAAACTTTATTTTGAGCTCTTCTATAGCCTGAGACCAATTCATCTTTTTGGGGGGGAGGCTCTGGATTGAGAAACTTTGCTTTTGTTATGTTATGTTCAGAGTGTGTATTTTGATCTTCCATAGGACCAAAGTAATTGTTTATGGTCGGATCTTTTTTTCCCTTCTGTTTTCTGCTCGTTTCCCCAACCTGTGACCTGATTTTAACTCTTTGTTAAGGTGAGCCTCTGCTTCCAGGGTGAAGGATGCAGTATCTCAAGTTTTTGAGGATTTTTGCAGTTGTTGCCACCCCCACAGAAACAACCTGCAAGTTCTCAACATCCAGGATCTTATGAGAGACTGGCTGTTCTTCTCACCTGTGCTCTGGTCTGTGGATGATCATAAGCACTCCTTTCTGTCCTGGAAACATGAGAAGAGACCCCCTGAAGAGGACTTCAGGGTTGTGCTTGTGCTCCTTTTCCTGATACTGGGGCCCTCACATTAGGACCCAGATCTGAGTATGAGCAAAGCAGCAGAGTCTTGCCTCAGGGATAGCAGAGAGACTTCTCCAATCTCCCCTCAACATCCTTATTGTCTGTGGGCTGACCTGAATGCCCTGGAAGCAGCTGCCCAGTGGCTCCCTAGGCCTGCTTCTGTTCCCCTGGGATCAGGTCTGTGCTGGACTGGGCTCCACTCTCACTCTGGTGAGGCAGAGTTTTCCTGCTTATCTTCCCAGTTGTCTTTGGTGGTACCTAAGCTGAGAGGTCTGGAAACTACCTCTGCTTCCACAAACCCAGTCACCCCACAGTCCATTCCTGGATAACTGGAGCTGGTTTGCTCTGGCTGCAGCCCTTTCCAACCCCGGTGTAACAGAGACCCTTCCCATGTATCTTCTAAGTTGTCTTGAGCTGGAAAATTGTTTCAGTGTTTTTGTGGGTTCTGCTACTCTAGAATTTGGTTTATTTATTATTAACTCCACCATTTTGCATCTTCCTTCATTTTTTGGAATATTGTATAGGGCAGTGGATGTGCCTATTGTCTGCAAATTGGCCATGGATTAGTATCTATGTTATATTGTTTTTACATTTCCCAATTGCAGTTTTATTTAAAGTATGTGTATTTCTGTTTAGCCATATGTAAAATCTGATCTCATCTTTTCACAGAAGATGCAGGTAGACCAAGATGAACAGAAAACTGAGGAAAACCAACATCAGATACAAGGGGAAAATAAGACAGAATCTGAAGAAATGGAGGTATAAATTTGCATTTGAATCTTTAAAATCAACAGTATTAAGGAATTCTTTTATATTTGTTTCAGTGCTGAAGAATTTTTTAATAAGTTTTGTAATTTTCCTTAATCATGGTTAGTATATTAAAATGACTGATTAGAATGTTCTTAGTAATTAAAATATCCAAAAACCCTGTATATTTGTGTGTTTAACTGATTTTTTTATTTTGTAGACTTCTCAGCCTGGATCCAAAGATAAAAAAATGGATCAGCCACCTCAAGCTAAGAAGGCAAAAGTTAAAACCACCACTGTGGATCTCCCTATAGAAAATCAGTTGTTATGGCAAATAGGTAGAGAAATGTTGAACTTATACATTGAGAATGAGGTAATTATTCATATTTTCTTAATTGCAAACTAATGCTTTGAAACACAGACATTTGAGTCTAGTGAATTAACTAGATTTTAACTTATATTACTACAGAAAACTAGTATCTCAGAAAAATATTTTGATTTTTTTAAAAATTCGCATTGTTTTAGATTTTCATATAAATATAGCTATTGCTTAAATACTAGTATAACTAGCAGAGTTAAATTTAGTAGTACAGCTACATCTTCTAAATAACAGTTCCTATTTTGAATTTTTTTTAATATTTAATCATAATTGTATCTATGAAAGTGTTTTGAAATACTTTTTTCTTGTATTATTTTGCATCATCAGACTTTTAAAAATATTTTGGAAGGGGTGTCAGAGAAATGACCTTACCCTAAGGAATAATTTGTAGAATTCAGAGATTTATAGCAAATCTTTGAAGAGAATTCTTAGATGAGCTCTTGAGCTTTCTTTCCCTCTTTCCAGTCCAAGTGTTACATATGTGAGAGTGACATAGGCTGTAGGACAGAAGAAGCATTTATTCTGGATAACTTTGTTGTATTAAATGTGCTATAAGCAGCACTTGAAAATTTTCTTATTTAGCCACAATAGTCTCTGCTTTTGTTTCTAGTTCTCCATTATATCTCCTCCTCCCACAAGAACTTTATTTTGTATAAAGTCTTCTTTGAATTATTTTATTTTTAATAAATTCAGTACTGAACCCATTCTTTTCATCCTTAATAAAGTCTCATTCTATTGTTTTTAAAGGATTTGCTTGAGAGAGTTGTGGGAAGAATTTGTATTTTTCTGCCTCTTCTGTAAATTGTGGGACTCTTACATTCATAATATTCTATCAATCATAATTTGGTATTTTTAGCTAATATCTTACTAATTTATCCATTTTTTTTTCAGGGAAAGATGATTATGCAGGATAAGCTGGAAAAGGAAAGAAATGATGCTAAGAATGCAGTGGAAGAATATGTTTATGAAATGAGAGACAAACTAAATGGCCTTTATGAGAAATTTGTTAGTGAAGATGTAAGTACTGGTTGGGAAATTTAAAATGTGTGTCCTTAGGAGATCCATGTATGTTTTGCAAGGTAATAGATGAACATAATTATTTGAATCTGTAGAGAGCAGTGATTGAAGTTGATCAGAGTTAGAATTTCATGAATTCAGCAGTCTTCAGGCTATATAGAAAAAAATAGAACAGATTCTACCAGGGAATTCACATTCATATAGGGCATGGAAGTTGAGGGGGTAGGGTCAGCACAAAATTATATAAGTTAAATATATAAAATAATTTGTGCCATGGGGAGAATACTAATAATTGTAGAAATCAGAAAGGAACTCCTGTAGACAATGGCACTTGAACTGAGTCTTGAACATCATAAAAATAATAGTAGCTAGCATTTATATAAAACTGACCCTGTGCCATGCACTTGTGAAATATCTCATATGATTCTCAGAACCACTCTGAGGTAGGAGATAGCATTTCTGTTCTACAGATAAGGAAACCAAAGTAGACAGCAGTCTAGTTTCCTGGTTTCCTGGTAAGTGTCTGAGGCCAAGTTTGAACTCAGATCTTCCTGATTGCAGACCCACTAAACATCTCACTAACCAATTGTCTCTAGTTTCCATGAAGGAAGCTAGTTACTCTGAGAGAGACACATAAGAGAATGGAGTTTATTCCAGACATGGGAATGAGGGGAGGGGGAGGAATTGAGGGAATGAGAGCAACATAACCTTCCTGTGCAGAAGCAGGAAACAGAAGGTAAGTACATCATTTCAGCCTATTTGACTGGAGCGAAGACTGTATGAGAGGAAATGTGTGGAATTCATCTACAAAGACAGACTGGAATCATGTATTTTAAAAGCCACAAAATGTCCAATAGCACCGTTTGGGCATTATCCTCTAAGACAACAGGAATTCATTGAAGTTTCTTGGGCAAGGCTTTGATATTGTTTGGGTTTAGATTTTGTGGAGGATGGATTAAAAAGAGGAGAGATTAGTTAGTGGAAAGACTTGAGACTTTATGAATAGAAAATGGAACAGCAAGATTTAGTGGATCATTTCAGTACTAGGAAGGAGAGTGCTGTTAGTACGAAGAGGAAAGCTAGAAAAGGGTATGGTTTTGGAGGAAAAAGTAATCAGGTTGTATTTTGGACATGCTGGTTGTTTAAGATGCTTCCAGAATAATCATTTTGACTGTCAAACTAAAATTTAGGAAAGAGTAGGACTGAAAACACAGGTCTGGAGTCATCTGCATTAGAAATGTTATTGCTGTTGTTTATTCTTTGTTCTCAAAGAGGACCATGACATCAGGACTTTTCATAAAGATAAGTGAACCCATGAGAGCTAAAAGAAAGGAAAGTTCTGGG
The DNA here is from genome assembly GCF_037893015.1 of Macrotis lagotis. Taxonomy (NCBI): domain Eukaryota; kingdom Metazoa; phylum Chordata; class Mammalia; order Peramelemorphia; family Peramelidae; genus Macrotis; species Macrotis lagotis. The sequence goes on along the minus strand of NC_133658.1, from coordinate 435,183,605 downwards.
ACATCCATGGTAAGGCCATTAGAGGTGGATGGATGATGATCCGGCAAAGGAGACTGAGGAGTAGCCAGACAGAACCAAACCAAAGTAATATCATCAGTCCGGAGAGAAGAGTTATACAGGAGGTGAAAGGGAGAGGGAATTGTAATTAGTGGCAAATGATAGTAGTGGATATGGATAGAAGAATGAGGACTTGAGAGGCCATAGGATCCTATTTGCCCTATTGGAGACAGCAGCTATATATTAGTGATATCGTAAGCCCAGACTGTAGAGAGTTGACAAGTGAGTGAGAGTGGAGAGAAAGTGGAGGTGGCAAGTATGGACAGATTTTTCTAGGAATTTCTAGGAGTTTTCTAGGAATCTAGTGATAAGGGAGGAGAGAAGATGATTGCTTGAACATAATTTATAAGCTAATTATTTTTCTAGAGTATAAATTTCTTCCTTTTTTTTTTTTTTACTTGTAGGATCGTAATAGTTTTACTTTGAAACTAGAAGATACTGAAAATTGGCTGTATGAAGATGGAGAAGACCAGCCCAAACATGTTTATATTGACAAATTAGCAGAATTGAAGGTAATTGCTATTTGACTACTACAGGAATACAAAAATGTTGCATTGTTTCATAATGAAATTACAACAAAATTTGAAGTAAAATATCCTGAAATCCTGTAATTCTAAGTGAAAATAATTCAATAGAAATCAGGTCCATCTTGGATCACATTTCCAGAAGGTTTTGAGGACTCCCTAAGGTATCTACCTATTACAAGATTTTTTTTTTCTGAATAAAGGTATAATAATAATAGCAATAGTAATAATAATGGCATTTTTTTCTTTTTGGCTTTTTGCAATGCAATGGAGTTAAAGTGACTTGCCCAAGGTCACAAAGGTTTGTAACTTAGTGTCTGAGGCCAGATTTGAACTTGGGTCCTCCTGACCTATCATCCCAATTTATATACAACCCTGAAAGGCAGGACAGGAAGAATTTTACAGATGAGGAAACTGAGGCAGGCAGTCATGTGACTTGCTCTCAGGATCTTACAGCTAGGAAATGTCTAAGGTGAGTTTGAATTTGGGTTTTCCTGAATTCAGGTCCAATGTTCTCTGTGCTGCCTTTATAATGAAAGAGGGAATGCACTAAGGTGGACTAATTTTTCATTTCAAATTACTACCATTTCAGGCCATACAGTCTCATTTGTGATGGTAAGCTACTTACTAAAACATCAGGAAATTCAGTGAAACATACATATTTGGTATCAGCAAGAAAACTTCTCACAGAAAAGATTTCCTAATTTGATGCTGAGAGGATCAGGCTATTAATTATTGGTAGATTTAGACATTTAAAGAGTTAAATTAGCATTTCATTCATTGAGGAGAAGAAAATTTTAGCATAATATGGGATCAAAAGAAAACAGTGTCACATCAATAAGCACTTATTAAAGCATTATGTGCCTGGCACTGTGCTTTACTGCCAGGGGTTGGTCTCTGGCTGACCTGCAGCTTAGCTTCTGGCCTTTCTCCTTTCTGACAAAGAATAAGTATTATAATATTGTTTGACTTAGGCATTCTTTACATGATTGGTTTGCTTGGTAGAGATGGTCACCTAGAAGGAGAGTGGTACTGAGCTAGACTTGGAATAATTATCCCCATATCATATGAGGGAATACATATACTTGTTTCAAATCTATAATAATTTTGCGATTTCTATATTCTGTAGAAAAATAGTTGTAAAAATAAAATTCCAGTTACTCTGAAAGTACTGTAACAGTGTGTATTTCTTTCTTACCAAGAATCTGGGTCAGCCTATTAAAAACCGGTTCCAAGAATCTGAAGAAAGACCGAAGGCATTTGAAGAACTGGGGAAGCAAATCCAAATGTTTATGAAAGTAATTGACTCTTTCAGAAACAAGGTATCTATTTTCCTTTTTGCAAGGGTAATTTTAGTTTTTTTTTTTGCTGCCTTATTCCTTTAAAAGAGTAGTATTCCTATCACGAAAAAAAAATGTCATCCAGCTTTCTTTTTTAAGAGATTTCTTAGAATATTCTAAAGGAATTATCACGTATAATATTGAGAAGGTGGCACAGACAGGGCTAGTACATTTCAAGAACTCAGACTTTAGCCTCGAAGTGTTGGCCCCAGTTCTTAGTTCTGAGTCTCATTGTTCTTTCTTCTTACTGCCCTCCATATACTGTACTTAGTAGATATTTTAGTGTTGCCTTCACCTTTTTACTTGTAAGGCAGGGTACAGTATTTTAACAAAAATAATAACTAGAATTTTATAATTACTACATGCTAGCTGGTGTGTTAAGCACTTCACAAGATAGCTCATTTGAACCTCTCAACATCCCTGCAAGGTGGAGGCTTTTATTATCCCCATTTTAATAGTGAAGAAACAAGAGACAGACAAAAGTTAAACTTCCCTGAGGTCACACAGCTAGGTCTGAGGTTGGATTTGAATTCACATCTTCCTGATTCTAGACCTAGCCGTTTATTTTACAGTTGAATAATATTTATTGCTTTCTAATGCTTATTCAAACTGGCTAATGAATCGTTTTGATGGTGTAAAAGTTAATTTTTTAATACTTTTGGATTTGTTCTTCAACTCCTTATGTTAGCATTTTTTAAAAATTCAATTAATAGTCTCTTCAATGTTCGTAGAGTTTAAAACTCTGCTTAATAAAACCACATCCAGGAATTACTTCTTTTGAAAGTACCTTCTTTTTTATATTTTGTGTATTTTAATGAAGATGTTTATTTTTCTGAGTGTATAATCTGATCTCTCTACTTTGGTAAAAGGTGAAGTTTTGTCTGTATTTTAGGAGGCAAACATGAGATAGCTGGCCTTGTGACTTATCGATAAGTTTTTTCATCTGGTTATAGGAAGAACATTTTGACCATTTGGATACAGCAGATGTCTTGAAAGTTGAAAAGAGCACTAATGAAGCAATGGAATGGATGAACAGCAAGCTAAATCTTCAAAACAAGCAGAGTCTTACTGTGGATCCAATCATAAAGACAAAGGATATTGAAGCAAAAATTAAAGTAATTTATTCTCTTGCATATTTATGACCTTACTACTATTTAGTTAGCTTCATTACATGGCTCAATGTAGTTCTTGAGTATAATTTAGTGAGCAACATTTAAGTCATCTTAATAGACAGAACTTGGGATAAAATGTGACCAGTTGTCACTTTTTTTTCAGATTGTTGATCTAGAGTTCAGTGAATCAGTACAGGTCATTTAGTTTTGACTCCCTCATTTTACAGATGAGTAAACTGAGGCCCACAAAAATTAAGTAGCTTTTGTAGACTCCAAGATAGTATCAGAGATGGGATTAAAATAAAATGAGTAAAATTTCTTTGCCATTTGCCAAAAAGTCCCAATGATTTTGTCTCTGTTTTAGGAGCTTACAAGCATTTGTAACCCTGTAGTTACAAAACCTAGACCCAAAGTGGAGCTTCCAAAAGATGATGAACCTGTGGAACAGAATGGACCAGTAGAAGGACAAGATGATAGCCATGGAGGGGCTCAGTCCACTGAGCAGAATATAGATCCAAGCGCTTCCCCAGATTCTGAGAAGAAACTTCCTGAAATGGACATTGACTAATTCCAGCATTTGTTTATATTAAAGCCCACTTATCATAAAGCTTTAAGTTGTCAACTTTGTTTTAAATAGCAAAGAGAACAGATTAATATTGCAAGTTATTTAGAATTCATTTTCTAATTTTTTTTCTCTTGAAGAGAAATCCATGTATTGAATATGAAAACTGCAAAAATGCGTCAATATATCATCCAATATGTTGTCTGTTTTCCCATAGTGCTTATGTTATACACTTTTACTTTGAACTCTCTGAAGCAGTAATTTCTTCTTTTTTTTTAATGTTTGATTAGTTAAAGGAAAAATTTATTATGGAGATCTAGGACAGAGAACTGTAATTAGCTGGAGATCAAGCTTGGTAGGATGCTCTGTGGCCATGGTCTTGCAGGTGTAATTGCATTTTAAATATTGTTAGGGGTGGGAAGGAGGGAAACTAGAAAGGCATGACTCTGAAATTTAAATGGACAGATTCTCTCATAGCAAGTACCATATATGTTAATGTATTTGGAATTTAAATGAATTGGACATATTTTAATCAGATTTTTATATCTGAAAGATGCTTAAGCTATGTTGTATGTCCAGTCATCAAAGTTTAAGCAAATCTTTGGTGGTTATATATCATGGGTAAGATGTTTTCCTGAATTTAGTAGAAATGAATAGGGTGTATAATGAGGTAAACACACCTAAGAAATGTACATTTTGGTTTCTATTCAGATTGAGTTGTTACTCTTAGATGCTTACTCTAAACAGGAATGTTTTGTTGGGAGGTGCTGCTAACCTTGGGTTGAGGGAATAATTTTCTAGTAAGAGTTGCAATTTCTTAAGCTCAAACACACTGGCTATTACCTTAGAATATCTATGATGAATCTGCAAATTACTCATTTGTATGTTTTGAATCAAATAAGATGCAAAACTACAAAAAGTTAACAAGAAATAAATACACTGGATTATACTGCATGAGTTTTAAATTGGTGTAGAATAGATATAATGGAAACTTTGGATATTTTCTCAGTGTTGGACTTCAGAATTTTGCACTAAAGCAGTGATTTCCAACTTTTATACTATGGAATGCTCATAAATTTTTCATGGACCTCACCTGTCCCTCCTCCATTCTCCACTCCAGCTCATATCATAAATGAAAAAAAAAAGCTTAAAACAATTATGAATTCAATGACTTATAATTGAATTCATTTTATTCACAGTAGTATCTGGTTCATTTACAAATTAGTAATACATGTATGTGAGACATTCACTCTCCAGACAGCATTATTGCTTGGTCTGTTTATTGAGATAGGCACTTTATAGTAACTTTGAGGGGTCTTTGGCCTATAGGTCCTTGGTCCTGTGCTAAAACAGTAGTCCTTGTTGCTTTTTTATGAACCCAGTAAGAGTTAATAGTGGTTTTATTTAGCATTTGGGACCCATAGGAACCATCAACAGCTTTTTTTTTTTGCATGTGTTTGTGTGTTAAAAACTAACATCCCTCTTAGTGACCGTTGTTAGTAATGTCACTTAATAGACCTTGAAGATTTATAAGACAACTTAATTCCATACATTGCAAATAATTCTGTGTGTATGTGTATGATGCCATTTATCTGTGGCATAATGGGAAAGTGGAGTCATCATAGGATATAGCAGGGAAGGGAGGGAACCTCAAGGCTCATCTTCCTCCATTTAAAAATGAGGAAATGGTTTCAGAGATCTTGGTAGAACACATTCTAGAATCAAAGCCTTCTGTTATCAAACTCCTTCAAATTTATCCTGCATCACATAGGGCCCAAATATCTGAATTACTTCTATTCCGTTCTCATTCTGAGCATATTGAACAGTGAAGTGTGGGCTATTCTTTGTTCAACTTAAACTTAGCTTATAGACTTCATGAACTAAAATATGATGGGGCTTTATTAGCCAAACTAATAGAATTGGGAGGTTAGGATTAATTCTGCACAGTTTGGGGACTCTGACTTTAGAACGAGAGGAATCCAGAGTATGGCAAAAGTAAGTCAAAGTGGGAACTGTTTAGGGTTGTACCTTGATGGGCCATTGTGAATGTAGGGAAAGGATATAAACCGTAAGTGTCTATGTGGGAGGCACTGTGCTAAGCACTTTTTAAATCTCATTTGTTCTTTACAATTCTTTGAGGCAGGTGTTGTTATATCATGTTATAGTTGTAACAGGTAGCCAAGTGACTTGTCTAGGGTCGCCCAACTAGGAAGTATTTAACTCCTCTAAAATGAAACAAGTCGTAAATGAGCGACCAAATGAAACCAAACCACTGATTTACTAGCAAATGATATTAAATGTTACTTCAAGCCGTTTGGATTAACCAGACAATCCAGGGGTACCATGAAATCTATGATAAAATTTAGTGTTTGATACCTAAATCAGGGAGACAGCAAAGGAAGTCATAGGCCAAAACTCGTAATAGTCTTTGTAATCATTTTAAGTAAAATGTTACTAAGATTATAAAAAATGTATGAAGATTACTCTTAACGACCTGGTTGGATTTATGCTTAGAATGCAGATTTGGTTCAATATTAGGGAAAATGACAATGTAAAATAAAAGTATATGATACCTGTAGATGCTGAAAAGGCTTCTGATAAAATCACTTAATGTTAAAAACTAGAAATAATAGGAGCAAAAGGATCTTTCTGAATAGTATTTCTCTAAATTCAAGATCAAACAGGAAATGGAGAAAAGTTTGAGACCTTTTCAGTGAGATCACTGGTAAAACAAGAATATTCATCTATTATCCCTTTTACTGTTTTACACATTGCAAAAATTTAAATATAACCAAGAAGAGAGGAAATAAAATGATATTTTGGAGAGTGAGTTTTTTTAGGAAACTAGGAAGTCAACTAAATGATTTATTTTACCAACAACCCAGCAGAAAGAAGATGGAGAAATTCAATTGAAAATAACAAAATATTTGGGAATCAGTATGCTAAGAGATGGTATGCCTAAAAACTGCAAAATAATCTTTACACAAATAGAAACAGATAAATGCAGAAATATTGCTCATATGTAGTCTGAGGCAATATGGGAAAAATTATTACCTAATTGCCCAAATGAACTTGCAAATACTTCATACAGCTAGGGAAAAAAATCACCAAAAGGTCAATCTTAAGGGAAATTATGAAAGGGAAGAAGTTTACAAGCATCAGATCTGAAACTTTATTTCAAAGCAGTTTTTAAAAAATGACTTTTAAAGAAAGGGAGAAAATAGATTAGGTACACAATATACAGAAGTTAATGAACAACATTATTTGATAAACCCAAAGATCCCAGTTATGATTAAAAACAACAACTGGGAAGTGGGCAGAAATGTCTCATAGTATGTTCCAAGATAAGGTACCAGGTACATGACTTAGTGACATCAGGAAACAAATTAGAGGAACAAGAATAACTTGAGATAAGAAAAAGGGAAAGTTCAATACCAAATATTGGAGTATGGTGAGAGAAAATAAACCATGAAATAAAATTTTAAAATTTTTGCACAAACAACCGTTGCAGTTAAGATTAGAAGAGATGCAGGTAAATGAGAAAAAAAATTTCTGATTATTTACAAATTTATAAGTAGTCTTTTCCCCAAACGATAAATGGCCAAAGGATAGAAATGCAGTTTTTCAGAGGAAGAAATCAAGCTATCAATAGATGGGAGGATGTAGAAATTCCAAATCACTAACAACATTAGTAGTGCAAATAGATTTAGAAACTGATCAGCATAATGATCAGTCATGATTTCAGAGAACTCAAAATGCCACCTACCTTCTGGCTTAGCAATGATGGACTTGAGTGCAGATTGAGATTTACATTTATTGGACATGGCCAAAACAAGAATTTGTTTTGTTGACTAGGCATATTTTGTTACAGGTTTTTGTATTTCTTTTTGGGTGATGGAGAACTAATGTGAATAAGTTAAATACATGTTAAAAAAAAGTGTTTAATTTGCTAAATACTTGAAAAAACAAACTATATAATAGATTCATGATTTCGTATACTGTTCCTTATATATGGGAATGTTTATGTTGGGGAGGGGAAGAAATACAGGAAGAAATTTATGCAATGTAAAGAAGATAACTAATAAGAATTTATTTTAAAAAATAAAAAAAGGGACTTCTGTCCAGTCCCTGAGGTCAAAAGCAATTCTTCACCATCACCAACTTTATTCAGTGGACATACCTCAGCATGATCCCAGGGATTCTTCTGGATAGTTGAAAGGTTTTGGTGGGTAAGGGAGGGAGACTAGTAGATTCACAGAAGCTTGTAGATTTGTCTTTATAAGAGCTATCACTTCTCAATTGGACCCGGAAAATTATCTCCAACAGTCTTTTAAGTTGTAGGAATCAAGGTAGGGATAGAGCCTTGTTAGAAGTATCCCAGTCAGGTCAAAGGTGCCACCAGCTCATAATTGCATTCCTGATAAGTGACCCGGGGTGGGGGTGGAAGGGCTAAGTATGGAGAACATGCTTAGATGCCTTCTGGCCCTGCCTAGCACATTCAGACTGATACTGCCCTTCCATAGCCAGCCCTTCCCACCACAAGGAGTTCACTACTGTTCACTTTATCCCATCCACCAATTCCTGGTTGGCAACAAACAGGGCTGTTGAGATAGAGACAGTAAGAAAGCCAGAGACAGTAATAAAATATTGACCTTCCATTTTCAGTAGAGCTGCTCCCAGCTATGGCTAGCAAATTGCCACTTCAACGTGTTACTCCTAGTTTTTGTGACACAGAACTATTGGCATCTTAAAAGTAAGCTAAACTAAGTAAGAGGGTCGATGTTTTAAAAATACAGAGAAGGAAATGTACAATCAAGAAAGTCAACTTTGAAAACTGGGAGAAATTATGTATGTAAGAAATATGTAGGTTATGGGTGTCTACATGAGTCATAATCATCACATGTACGGGAGGGGAAGTTGGAATACTCATTTCCCCTTACCACTCCCATGTTCTTCAGGAAGGCATGAACAAATACCTTTAGTCTCACCTCCTTCCTCCCTTTTCCAAGGGAGACTTTGACTCCTTTCAGGAGATATAAGAGGTTGGGGCTAGAGGTTGATCTCAGCTCTCAGAAAGAGGGGTAGCCAGATTGAACTATATTTATTCCCTTAAGAATTTTTAGGCTTTGACTCCCATCAAATGCCAGTTAAGTAGTAAATAGCAGGTAAACTCACTTATCCAAGTCAATAGAAAAAGAAATACACATGTGTAAGAATATCAGACAATAAGATAGCTAAGAGTCTTAGATCTCACTTAAGGGAAAATTCCCTCCAGTCCTGCGTACAGTAAGCTGGAGATAGGAACATGATCAAAGTGCCAGCTCCTTTATATGTTAGCTTCTTCCCCAGGCACTTTTTCTTGCCTGAGGGGCTATAAAGAGAGACTGTAAACAATTTCTTGAAACTTAAATCCAGGAGACCACATCTCTCACATCAAATTCTCACCAACTTTGTCCCTTATGCAAGAATATTGAATAGAATACATCTCTCCAATGAGGAGAGTCCCATGAAAATACTTTGAACCATTGGTTATGTATACTTAAAAAAAACTAAATAAATATGAAATTTCATGTAGAAAACAAATTCCTCCCCGATTCCTACCTCCCATTCTCCTTATGCCACTTTTTCTTTTTAGCTTTCTGCATGGCAAACGGGGTTAAGTGGCTTGTCCAAAGGCCACACAGCTAGGTAATTATTAAGTGTATGAGACCGGATTTGAACCCAGGTACTCCTGACTCCAGAGCTGGTGCTCCATCCACTGTGCTACCTACTTGGCTCTATGCCACTTTTTATCCCATTCCAACTCTTACTTCCCCTTCCATTATACCCTTTGAAATTCCATTCCCATAAGCAGCAAGTTTTTCTTTATATTCAACATTATCCTCTTTCTGTTTTCTTGCTCACGCTGTCACCTGGATTTCCCTAGATATAACTATGTGTGTGACCATTGTTTACAGAACTGACTACATCTCATAACCATCACATGTACAGGAGGGGAAGTTGGAATACTCATTTACCCTCTACACTTTCATATCTCGCTTTGTGACCATACAAAGCAGAGAAAGAAAACTAAATTATTATGTCTAATGAACTTTGATGCAAAAAAATAAAAATAAAATATTAACAAATAGACTACAACAACATTATTTCTAGGTCAAGTAAACAAGATGGAAGACTAGCTATTTCTTTGCTCCTCCTGACCTTTCAAAATTCTCTAAAATAAAAAATATTCACTGGAGGCAACTTCAGCTATCTCCATGGTCTGGGTATCTACAATCCCAAAATAAAAAAAACTCTTGAATTCACTGATCCTGAGCTCACAGCATTCCTCTCCCAGCTTCCGTGCTGTCTAAAGTTCATTAGTAGATCCAAGGACCTGACACATGATTTAGGATGTAGGGGAGGCTAGTCTCATCACTCCTTTTCAGTTCTGTGGAGATCCAGGCTCCAGTTTGGAGAAGTTCCAGAGGTCTGAACTTGCAGTCAGGAGCAGACATGTCATCCCTCTGAACTGCTGGTGCCTGGTAAGAAAACTTAGGTTATTCAGTACCACATAAACCTAAGGGAAAGAGCACAACATCCAACTGGGTCCAGTTCTGACTACCCCAAAATTTATTGGGGCACAGACCTAAGTTGATGAACTAGGAATTGCCCAGCATGGTGTGTGGGGAGGGGAAGGCTGAAACACTTTGAGTGTGTTTCCTCTAAGGAAACCCCCCAGAAGAGGAAATGTAGTTGGAAGGTAAAACAGAAAATCAAGGGGGGAAAAGACTGAAATTACCAGAGACCTCAGTTAAGAAGAAACATAATCAGATAAATCAACAGGGAAAATATTAGTGACAGAAGAAAATATGGCCCCCAGATCTACTAAACAAATTCAGGTTGTTTATGAATAAATAGTGCAAAACAAAGGAAAATAAAAGTGGGATTGGAAAATGTTCTGAAGAGCAATAGTGCTTAGATGCAACACAGAATTGTCTACCCTACAAATCTGAGCATAGCCCCAAATGAAAAAAGATGAATGCTTAATAATAAAAAGATATACAATTCATTTTTAGAAATAAAATCAGAACTGAAAAGATTTTTTTACTTCTGAACATGACAAACAACAGAAATGCAGGAGGAGAGAAATAAGAAGAATAATGAGAGTAGAATTTGTGGACTGCACAACAAAAATAATGGGCAGAATAGAAAAACTACAATCTGTGATAGCAGATGTGATCAAAGAAATGAAGAAAGAAAATAGATTGGAAATATAAATATATACAAGGGAAGGACAATCTAAAAGAAGAGAATTAAAAAACAATATTTAAAGAAAATATACTCACTAAGCAAAGTATAATGATCTCAAAGACAGGATGCATAAAGCCAGCCTAAGGATCATAGTTTTCCAGAAGAATAAAACAGGACAAAATACCATAACATCACAATGGAGGAAGTAATACAAGAGAACTGCCCAGGATTTTGGAACAAAGAAAATGAAATATTAACTGAAAGAGTTCACAGACCACCTCCAAATCCCCAAAACATAATGGTCAAATTTAACAATTCAATTCAGAAAGTATAAATTTTGAGAGTAATTAGAAGGATGACCTTCAAATTCAAAGGAAAGGAAGTCTGAATAATTCAAGACAAAGATAAGAACTGAAAAGATTTTTTGGTTTTTGAACATTCCAAATCACAGAAATTCAGGAGTGAGTAAATGAAGCAACCACAGCAGAATGAAGACTGAGAGACTACTAGTAAGAAAATTTTTTCCAAATGTACACAAGGACACAAGAGTGAAGGTGGAAGTCCTATAAATAACAGTGAAAAGGTAGGCATGAGACACCTTGGACAAAACCTGGGACCCTGCCTACAGATAATCAATTTTTGTTTTTTTATGGGACTATGTTGCAACATGGAAGAATATATGAAAGAGAGATGAGCAGACTCAAATAGACAGAATATGAGATGTACCCAGGTCAAATCAAAGGCTAGCAATGAAGGAAAAATGATCCCTGTACCTACAGGGTACCTACAGAAGAGTAAGTGAGAAGAAGGAAGGCAAGGTTGAAAAAGAGGAAAAGAAGGCTTTAACTGGTGCTTTGTCTACTGGGTAGGTTCCTATGGGTGAAGAGAGATGGACTGTGCAGGGAGATGGTGACCTTTTGCTGAGTGTGGCCTGGGGTATTTGTCCTACCTTGAAAGGAGGAAATTGGAACTTCTTGAGGGGGGGGATACCTGGGGAGGAATAGCCCCATGGAGGTGATTTTGTGGCAAATGGGGGAAAAAAGATATCAGTTTACTATACAGGCTGTATAATTGGAAATATGATGGATAGGGGACTTATTATGGGGCCATGTCCTCTCTAAAAACCTGCAATAATTGGCATTATTCTGTGAATAAGGCACAACATAGACAATTAACACAATAGTGGTGAGACTTCAATATCTTTTCTTAGTTTTTACTAGGTCTAACAGAAAGATAAAAAGACATTGCTGGAGAAACTATCATTAAAGACTTATGGTATCCTCTAAATGGGATAACAAAAGAATATGCCTATTTCTCAGAGTCCTATGGAACTTTTACAAAAAAATTGACCATATATAAGAGCACAGAGATATTGCAAACAAATGTAAAAAGGCAGATATGGTTAAAACATTATAGGAGGGAATCAATGTAGCAAACTGTACAAGGTAGAGGTGGAAATTTTCTAGAGTGGAGAGCCCAGAATAGATACCTTGGAAGTTTTGATTTTATAAGGAATGTAAGAAAAGAGAAAGACCAGATATTATATTCATGAATCAGAGAATGGGAATCTAGAGAAGAGAGGAAGAGAAATTCTTTTTGTTTAGGGGCACAAAGAATGAAATTTAAAAAAACATTTATGAATATGAATAGTTGAAAGGGAGAAGACATAAAGAACTTATAAAACAAAAATTTCTTTCTGATACATACCTTTTTGGGCATAGCCAATGTGGGAATTTGTTTTGCTGGACTATGTATAAATATATACATATATATATATATATATATATATATATATTTAGATTTTTCAAGGCAACGGGGTTAAGTGGCTTGCCCAAGACCACACAGCTAGGTAATTATTAAGTGTCTCAGTTCAGATTTGAACTCAGGTACTCGTGACTCCAAGGCCAGTGCTCTATCCACTATGCCACCTAGCTGCCCCTGGACCATGTATAGGGAGAAAGAAGGGGTTCTGATTTTTTTTTAATTGTTCCATGTAGGAGAGGAAATAGTGGAAGGAAAAGTTAATTTTTTAAAACTGGAGTATGCTCATTCAGAAATGTGAATTGAAGTGAGCTACTATTGACTAAGAATTTTAAAATCTATATGTCATCTTTAACATAATGTTTCAATATGAGCTAAAAATAAAGCTGGACACATCATTTTTTTGATTACCTTTGCTATTCATCTTAGTTATGGAATCACCACTGGCCTGAATTAGTACAATGGTCTGATTGTTCTCCTTGCTTCCTGCTTCTATATCCCTGCGCATAACTGTTAGAGTGATTTCCTTAGGCATAAATCTGACTATAAAACTCCTAATCAGTAAATCTCAGTGATTTTTCTATTGCTTCTTTTCAGTTGTATCTGACTTTGTGTGACCTTTTTTAGGATTTTTTTTTTTGACAAAGATACTGTAGAGGTTTGCCATTTCCTTCTCCAACTCATTTTTACAAACAAGGAATTCAGGTAAATAGGGTTAGCTGAATTGCCCAGGGTCATATAATTACTCAGATTGGATTTGGACCCAGGCCTTCCTGATCCAGGTCTTCCAGACTCCAGGCTATTAACCTACCTCACAACTTGTCCCTAGCCTATTGATGGAGATCACTCCTGAGTTATTATATAGCTTTCTACCCCCCTCCTTCTCTGATGAGATTAATAACACTTTGAGTCCAGGTGCAAGATTAATGGTTCAGACTTTTAGACAGCAAACCAGTTATCCTTGAAAGACAGCTTGGTAGAGGAAATATACCCATTTTTTCCACACATATTCCCCAAGGATAGTAAAATTGTTTGAGGCAAGAAAGCTGGATTTTTAAAGTTAACTCATTATGAGCCAGATGAACTTTGAACTAAGAGTTAAAAAGCAATGACTTAAGTACTTACAGGAAAAATCAATTATTTGCAAATAGGAACACTAAGAAAATGATATAAGATCAATTTATCCTTCTCACTCTGTAATCTCATGTATTTAGAATATTATTCTGAAAATGCTTTATCAGACTGCCAGGACAAACAAAAAAGTTAAGAACCCCTCATCTAGACATAGCCAGAACTTTCCTCTTTGACATCAGGCTCAGTCTCTTTCATAAATGAGACATCTTATTTTGAGGATCAGAATCTGTCTTCCATTTTCTCTACCAGGAAGAATTGTATATCTAAGTTTGTACTTTGGTTGCTATGCTTTCTCATTGATTATTCTCATAAATGTTTGTAGCTTTTCTACAGGACCCTCCATTTCTGAGGAAGTAAACCAATTTCCAAGTGCTACTACTACTACTACTACTACTACTACTACTACTACTACCCGTCTGGATTTCTTCAGGCATTTCTGGTGTTTTTTTTGGAGGGGGGAGTGTTGCAAGGTAGTGGGGTTAAGTGACTTTCCTAAGGTCATACAGCTAGGTAATTATTACATGTCTGAAGTCACATTTGAACTCAGTTCCTCCTGACTCCAGGGCCAGTGTTCTATCTACTGCATGGCCTAGCTGCCCCCCTTTTTGTTTTGTTTTTTTCCAGACATTTCTGAATGGTCAAATGAGACTGTTAATCCATTGGAATTGTATTCTTATAGCCATTTATAATGTCTTCATTTGTAATGACAATGTGTCTCATGACTGTCAGTAATTCCATATAAATATTAATGTTCATAAAATTACCATAATGCCAATTACTAAAGAACATTGTGTTAACCAAAGTAGTTAGTTTGCACAATGGATAAGGTACAGGACCTGGAATCAGGTAAACTCATCTTCCTGAGTTCAAATCTAACCTCAGACACTTACTAGGGAGAAGGAAATGGAAAACTACTCCAGTATCTTTGTCAAGAAAACCCTGAAAAAAGGTTCACAAAAAGTTGGATATGACTGATACAACTCAACAACATTCTATTAAATAATCAATAAAATACCTATTGGGGGCAGCTAGGTAGCTCAGTGAATAGAGCACTAGCCCTGGAGTCAGGAGGACCTAACTTCAAATCTGGCCTCAGACACTTAATGATTACCTAGCTATGTGACTTTGGGCAAATTACTTTACTCCAAAACCTTGCAAAAACCAAAACCAAAACAAAAATCTATCTATCATCTATCTATCTATCTATCTATCTATCTATCTATCTATCTATCTATCTATCTATCTATCTATTTGTCTGTCTGTATATACACACACAAATATATAAATGTGCATATATATATATATTTATGTATTCGTATATTACCTCTAGATTTTTTTTTGCAAGGCAATGGGGTTAAGTGGCTTGCCCAAGGCCACACAGCTAGGTAATCATTAAGTGTCTGAGGTCAAATTTGAACTCAGGTACTCTTGACTCCAGGGCCGGTGCTCTAGCCACTGAGCCACCTAGCTGTCCCCATTACCTCTAAATGGTAAAACTATAAATAGACTTTTTTAATATATGTGTTACATTTCTGGATCTGTAAGGACAGAATTTTTGGGTGAGGTCCAATTTTCACTTAGATACCAAAGCAATTCAACTTTAATCAAGTCAACTTAGCAAGTAAAAAGAGAACTCCCACAATTTTTAACAGAACAAAGACTTACCTTTTTATTACTAGCAAGAGCTCTTCCAACTCTATTGCTTTGAAGATCCTTTCGACACTCCTTTTCCTAGAAGGTTTGATGTTAGTTCTCTTACCTTTTCCTGAGTTGCCTCTGCCCCATCCAAGGTTGGGAGACCAGATCCTTCTTTGATTGGCCAGACCAGCAATGATATTTCAGATCATGAATTCTCATGGTCAAAGTTATTTAAGGACCATAGTAGAACTTCATCTTGGGGAGTTTGGCTCTCCAGCTAAACCCTCCCCCATGAAGGCCTGACTGAGACTTCACCTAGAGAAATATCAATAAATGTAGTTGTTAACCTAATTCTGTTCTGCTCTATCTTCAGGTCAAAACCTCTGGCAATATTTGCCATTGATTAGGACAAGTTCTGGGAAAATTAACACATATTTATTTCCAATAGTCCAAAATTCCTCATTTGGGGGATATATATACCTTAGTCATTAGAAATAAATTCTCTAAAACAATTGACATATGACAAGGTATGAAGTGAAATAGAAGCAATAACAACAATATCATCCCCTTAGCATAAGGATAGGCAATTATACAATATTTGGTGTTTGCTCAGGTACCATTAAAGAACAAGAATTCATATGCAAATACCACAGATATAGACAATAAAAACAGGAAGAGACAAAATGAGACTGAAAAAAACTGAAACATCATTCAAAATATAAATCCAACTGAAAACTTGAGGGATAGAAAAAAATAAATAATGGCCATAAAAATATATATCAAAGAAGAATAGAATTGCATATAGAATTTTTAATAATTCCATATCAATAAATAATTGGTTGTTCTCAAAAGCAATATTGAACTCTATTTAATTCAATGTAGTCTAAAACTGTAAAAGAAAAGTAAATGAATATAAAACAGCAAATTTTTTTTTAGGGTTTTTTTTTGCAAGGCAAATGGGGTTAAGTGGCTTGCCCAAGGCCACACAGCTAGGTAATTATTAAGTGTCTGAGGTCGGATTTGAACTCAGGTACTCCTGACTCCAGGGCCGGTGCTGTATCCACTGCACCACCTAGCTGCCCCCACAGCAAAAAATTTTAAAAAAGCAGAAATCAAATATTGGAGTATAGGTATGCAGCAATGATGAAGGAGGTTGATTAAAGCAGGAAGAAAGAGTTAAAGTGTAATCTAGGGGCGGCTAGGTGGCACAGTGGATAGAACACCGGCCCTGGAGTCAGGAGTACCTGAGTTCAAATCCGACCTCAGACACTTAATAATTACCTAGCTGTGTGGCCTTGGGCAAGCCACTTAACCCCATTTGCCTTGCAAAAACCTAAAAAAAAAAAAAAAGTATAATCTAAACTTCCAAGAAGAGACAGAAATCCCTGTTTAAAAATTCACACCCACTCTCACCCACCCACAGAGTTAGCTAATTGGCACAGTAGATAGAGCATTGGGCTTAGAATTGGGAAAACTCATCTTCATGAAATCAACTCTGAACTCAGACACTATAAAATTTTAAATGGGGTCTTGAAGAGTCAGACACAATTGAACAACAAATGCACACATATATAAGCAATAATGTTATTACCAATACATAAAATCTTTTATGCACCCAATAGGCAAGCTCCCACAATTTACAGTATGCTTCATGGGCAAGCCAGTTCTACTCTTTTTAGCTGGCCTCTATCTTTGAGCAGCACCACTCTTTCTCAGGTCCTCTCATAACTGCTAAAGTGGTATGACTTTCCCTTCATACAGCAGCTTTCAAATCTTTTAGTTTCAAGACCCCTTTTATATTTTTGTTTTTGTTTTGCAAGGCAATGGGGTTAAGTGACTTGCCCAAAGTCACACAGATAGGTAATTATTAAGTGTCTGAGGTCGGATTTGAACTCAGGTATTCCTGACTCCAAGGCCGGTGTTCTATCTACTGTGCCACCTAGCTGCCCCATATATTTTAAAAAATTATTGAAAACCCCCTCTCCAAAAGAACTTCTGTTTATGTGAGTTTGGATATATACATATGTCTGTCTGTATGTATGCATGTATGTATATATATAATATATATAAATTTTAAAGTATAAATATTTTTCCAATTATTTTTAAAGGCAATTTTCTTTTTTTCCCATGAAACATTTTACTTTATTTTATTTTTTTGAAAGATTTTATTTATTTTGAATTTTACAATTTCCCCCAATCTTGTTTCCCCGCCCCCCCACCCCCCACAGAAAGTAGTCTGTTAGTCTTTACATTGTTTCCATGGTGTATATTGATCTAAGTTGAATGTAATGAGAGAGAAGCCATATCCTTAAGGAAAAAAAACATGAAGTATGAAGGACAATTTTTAACATCCATTTTTACATGTACATTACAAATAACATTTAACATGTTTCCATATTATTTATGGAAAGGAAGGAAAAGCATAAAAAGAAGTTTTTAAAAGCAAACATAGTATTCTTTGCTCTGCATTTATAGTCCAATTTTTTTTTTTTCTGAATGTGAATAGCATTTTCCACCACATGTCTTTTAGGAATGTCCCTGATCACTGAACTGCTAAGAGGATCTGAGTCCATCATAGATAATAATCTCACAATGTTGCTGTTAATATGTACAATGTTCTCCTGGTTCTACTCACTTCACTTCACTCTGCAACAGTTCATGCAAGTCTCTGCCCATTCATGATTTCTTATAAAACAATAGGACTCCATCACATTCATATGCCACATTGCTCAATTGTTTGGCATCCTTTCCATTTCCAATTCTTTGCCATTACAAAAAGAGCTGCTATAAATATTTTTGTACATGTGGGTCTTTTATCCTTTCTGATTTCTTTGGGACACAGTTTTTTTTTTTTTTTTTGCTGGATTAAAGGTCATGCACAGTTTTATTGCCCTTTGGGCATGGTTCTAAATTGTTTTCTAGAATGGTTGGATCAATTCACAATTCCACCAAGAGTGCAATTGTGTCCCAGTTTCCCCATATCCTTTCCAATATAGATTGTTTTTTTTTTTATCATTTTAGCCAATCTGATAGATATGAGGTAGTACCTCAGAGTTGTTTTAGTTTTCAATTCTCTAATCAGTAGTGATTTAGAACATTTTCTCATATGACTATAGAGAGCTTGAATTTCTTCTTCTGAAAATACCTGTTCATATTCTTTGCAGGGGTTATGAAAGGAATTTCCTTTCATACTCCTTTTTTTTTTTTGTTCAGGGCAGTGGAGTTAAGTGACTTACCCAAGGTCAAATAGCTGAGGTTGAATTTGAACTCAGGTCCTTCTGACTCCTGGGCAGGTACTCTATCCACTGTGCTACCTAGTTATCCCCCTGTTAAATTATCAGTTGGAGAACCAATTGGAGAGTATTCTTATAAATTTGACTCTGTTCTCTATATTTTTAAGAAATGAGTCCTTCATCAGAAACAATAACTGTGAAAATTGCTTTCTAGCTCTCTGCATTCTTTTTTATCTTGGTTGCATTGGTTTTATTTGTGAACACTTTTAAATTTATTGTAATCAAAATTATCCATTTTGGTATTTATAACTCTCTCTACTTCTTACTGGTGATAAACACCCTCCCTTTTCATAAATCTGGAAGATTAAACTATTCCTTGTTCTCCTAAATGGTTTATGGTGTATCCCTTTATGTCTAAATCCCATACTCATTTATCTAAAGTTTCAAATCTGGTATGGACAGGACAGTTTCCTTTGCAGTTTTTTTTCTTGAATTTGCTTGATAGTTTTGAGCTTTTGAACTTCCATGTGAATTTTGTCACTAATATTTTCTAGTTCTATAAAGTAATTTTTTGGCAATTTGATTAATAGGATACTGAATAAATAAGTTAATTTAGGTAGAATTGTCATTTTTATTATATTAACTTGGCCATGAGCAATAGACATTTATCCAATTGTTTGGATCTGACTTTATTTGTGTGAAAAAATTTTGTAGTTGTGTTTATATAGTTTCTGGGTTTGTCTTGGCAGGTAGATTCCCAAGTATTTTATATTGTCTACAATTAATTTAAATGGAATTTCTCTTTCTATCTTTTAATCCTGGGCTTTGTTGGTACTACATAGAAATGTTGATGATTTATGTGGTTTATTTTCTATCCTGCTATTTTGCTAAAGTTGTCAATTATTTCAAGTAGTTTTTAGTTGCTTTCCTAGGATTCTCTAAGTATACCATTTTATCATCTGCAAAGAGTGAGAATTTTGTTTCCTCATTGCTTAATGTAACTTCAATTTCTTTTTCTTCTCTTACTACTAAATCTAACATCTCTAGCACAACATTAAATAATAGTGATGATAATGGACCTGTTTGCTTCACCCCATATTGGGAATATTACTAGTTTATCCCATTTTATATATAATGCTTGATCACGATTTTAGATAGATAATCCTTTTCATTTTAAGGAAAACTCACTTATTCCTACATTTTCTAGTGTTTTCAATAAGAAGGGTACTATATTTTTTCAAAAGCTTTTTCAGTATCTATTGAGATAACCATATGATTTCTGTTAGTTTTGTAATTGATATGGTCAATTATACTGATTATTTTACTAATATTGAACTATCCCTAAATTCATGGTATAAATTCTGTCTAATCATAGTGTATTATCCTAGTGATAAGTTGCTGAGATCTCTTTGCTAATATTTTGCATTTAACATTTTTGAATCAATATTCACCAGATCTTCTTTGCCTACTATTTCAAATAGCTTCTATAGAATTGGACTTAATTGTTCTTTAAATGTTTGGTAGAATTCACATGTAAATCCATCTGGCCCTGACTATTTTTTCATAATTATGGAGTTCCTTGATGTCCTCTTCAATTTCTTTTTCTGAAATGGGGTTATTTAAATGTGTTATTTCTTCTTCTGTTAATCTGGGCAGTTTTTGAAATATTCATCCATTTTATTTATAGTCAGATTTGTTGGCATATAGTTGAGCAACATAACTCTACATTGCTTTAATTTCTTTCTCATTGGTGGTAAGTTCACCCTTTTTCATTTTTGATGCTAGTAATTTGGTTTTCTTCTTTATCAAAATTTTTCATAAAATCATTCTTAGTTTTATTTATTAGTTCTATCATTTTCTTAATTTCAATTTTCTTAATTTCTCCTTTGATTTTCAGAATTTCTAATTTGGTATTTAATTTTCATTTTGTTCTACCTTTTTTAGTTGCTTGCCCAACTCATCCATCTACTCTTTCTCTATTTTATTCACATAAGCATTTAGAGATAAAAGTATTTCCCCTCAAAACTGCTTTGGCTGCATCCCACAAGTTTTGGTGATATCTAATCATTTTTATTGTCTCCGATGAAATTGTTGATTATTTCTGTGATTTGTTGTTTGATCATTATGCTTTAAAATTAACTTGTTTTGTTTCCAATTAATTTTTAGTCTATCTTTCTATGACCCCTTATGACAAGTAATTTTTATTGCATTGTGATCTGAAAAGGATACATTTGATATTTCTTCCTTTCCACATTTGATTGTGAGGTTTTTGTGCCCTAATACACAGTCAATTTTTGGGTAGGTGCCATGTACCTGCAGAGAAGAAGGTATTTATTACTTTCTATCCCTATTTAATTTTCTCCAGAGGTTTAAATTCTATTCATCTTCTTTACTTCCTTCTTGTTTAAAGTTTCCCACTAACATAGTTTTGCTGTCTACAACTTCCTGTGTAACTAAGTTTCTCTTCTAAGAATTTGGATGCTATACTATTTGATGCATATATATTTAATATTGCTGTTACTTCATTGCCTTTTAAAAAGATGTAATTTGCTTCCTTATTCCTTTTAATTAGATGTATTTTTGCTTTTGCTTTGTATGGCATCAGTATTGCTACCCCTGCTTTTTTTAGTTCAGTTGAGGCAAAAAATATTCTGGTCCAGCCTTTTACCTTTACTCTCATATAGCTCTCTCTTTCAGATATGTTTTTTGTAAACAATATATTGTAGGATTCTGTTTTTTAATTCACTCTACTATCTGCTTCTGTTTAATAGGAGAAGTCATCCCATTCACATTCACAGTTAAGATTACTAACTCTGTATTTTCCTCCATTCTATCTTCCCCATGATTTACTTTTCTCTCTCCTTCCACCAGTGTTTTGCTTTTGACCACCACCTCCCTCAATCTGCCCTCTCCTTTTTTGAGCCTGACTCTCTTTTTCCCCTTTTCTCTTACTCTATCCCTTCCTTCTTCCCTCCTTTCTATCAGTCCCACCCTTCCCTTTCTTTTCCCTGTAATGTCTTACTTCCCTATAGGGTGGGATAAATTTCTAAACCTGACTGAGAATGTATGATATTCCCTCTGTTGAGATTAAGATTTACTCAGTACTCCCTTTTTTCTCTCTCTACTATAATAGGTGCTTTGTGCCTCTTGTAGTATTTCTTCTCTTCTGTCTCTGCTTTTTTTCTCCCAGTATAATCCTTTCTTTCATGACTTAATTATTTTATACCTATCTTATTCACACATCCTCTGAGTATACTCCATTCAGCTGAGTTAATAGAAATACAAGTCTCAAGAGTTATAAGTCATCACAAAATAATCAATTTATACCCATACCCTTTGTCAACTATACTCCTTTCAACTATCCTATTTGAAAGTACAATTCTCAAAAGTTATAGTCTAGTTTTAGTGACTAACATTTTTTCTTTCTGTTTAACTTCTTACATATCTCTTGAGTATTATATTTGAATATCAAATTTTCTGTTCAGTTCTGATGTTTTTATAAGGTAAGTTTGAAAGTCCTCTATTTCACTGAAATGCCATCTTTTCCCTTGAAAGAACATGTTGAATTTCGCAGGACAATTGATTCTTGGTTATAATCCAAGTTCCTTTACCCTCCAGAATATCATATTCTTGGCCTTCTGATCTTTTAATGTTAAATCATTTAGGGGGCAGCTAGGTGGCACAGTGGATAGAGCACGGCTCTGGAGTTCAAATCCGGCCTCAGACACTTAATAATTACCTAGCTGTGTGGCCTTAGGTAAGTCACTTAACCCTACTGCCTTGCAAAAACAAAATAAAAAAGCAAAAAAAAATAATAAATCATTTAAGTCTTATGTAATCCTGACTGTGACTCCCTGGTATTTGAATTTCTTCTTTTTGATTGTTTGCAAAATTTTCTCTTTTAGCTGAGAATTCTGAAATTTGGCCACACTATTCCTTGGAGTTTTTTATTTTAGAATCTCTTTCTGGAGGTGATCCGTAAATTCTTTCAAGAATTATTTTAGCTTAATTTTCCTTGATAATTCCAGAAAGATATTGTCCAGGTTCTTTTTTTTTTGATTATGACCTTCAGATAGACCAATAATTTATAAATTATCTCTCCTGGATCTTTTTTTCCAGGTCAGTTGTTTTTCCTAAAAGGTACTTTACATTTTCTTCTATTTTTCCAGTCTTTTGTTTTTGTTTGATGGAAACTTGATGTCTCATAGAATCATTAGTTTCCACTTGTCCAATTCTGATTTTTAAGGATTTATTTTCTTCGGGTCGCTTTTATGTTTCCTTTTCTTCTTAGTTAATTTTACTTTTAAAGAATTGTTTTCCTTTTCCAGTTGTTTGATTTTACTTTTAAAGGATTTTTTTTTGTTTTTCCAATTGGTCAATTTTACTTTTAAAGATATCTTTTCCTTCAATCCATTTTTTGTTTTCCTTTTCCTATTTTTCAAAATTCTCTTTCATGACTCTCCTTTCTTTGCTCAGTTTTTTCTTCTTCCTCTTGTCTTTAGTTTTTAAAAGTTTTTTAAAAATATTTATTTATTATTTCAACTACATGCAAAGATAGTTTTCAGCAGTCATTTTTTTGTAAGGTTTTGAGTTTCACAGTTTTCTCCCATTCTCCCTTCCTTCTCCCCTCCCCTGATGGAGAGCAATCTTATATAGGTTATACATACACAACCGTGTTAAACACATTTCCATATTAATCATGTTGGGAAAGAAGAATCAGAACAAAAAAGAAAAAAATGAGAGGGAAAAAAGCATAAAACACAACATAAATTTAAAAAATTCAAAATAGTAACCTCTGTTCTGCATTGAGACTCCATAGTTCCTTCTCTGGATGTGGATGGTATTTTCCATCATAAATCCTTTAGAATTGTCTTTGATTATTGTATTGCTTGGATGACATTCATAGTTGATCTTCACACAATGTTGCTGTTAATGTTCTTCTGGTTTTAATCACTTCACTCAACATCAATTCATGCAGATCTTTCCAGGCTTTTCTGAAGTCCCATCTCTCATGGTTTCTTACAGAACAATAGTATTCCATCACATTTATATAGCACAATTTGTTCAGCCATTCTCTAATTGATGGGCATCCCTTCTATTTCCTTTCTTTTCCACTACAAAAAGAACTGCTCTAAATATTTTTGTACATGTGGGTTATTTTTACCCTTTCTTGTGATCTCTTTAGGATACAGATCTAGTACTGGTATTGCTGAATCAAAGGGTATGTACAGTTTTATTGCCCTCTGGCCATAATTCCAAATTGCTCTCCAAAAATGTTGGATCACTTCAAAATCTCACCAACAATACTTTAGTATTCAGCTTCCTCGCATCCCTCCAACACTGATCACTTTCCTTTTTTGGGGGGGTCATTTGGCTATTCTGATAGGTATGAGATGGTACCTCAGATTGTTTTAACTTTCATTCTCTCTTTTTTTTTTTTTTTGCAAGGCTAGTGGGGTTAAGTGGCTAGCCCAAGGCCACACAGCTAGGAACTTTCATTCTCTAATCAATAATGATTGAGAGCATTTTTTCATATGATTATGGATAGTTTTAATTTCTCCAAATGATATCTGCCTGTTTATATCCTATGACTATTTATCAATTAGGGAATGATTTGTATTCTTTCTTTTTAAGATTTTTGCAAGGCAATGGGGTTAAGTGGCTTGCCTAAGGTCACACAACTAGGTAATTATTAAGTGTCCGAGGTCGGATTTGAACTCAGGTACTCTTGATTCTAGGGCTGGTGCTCTATCCACTGCGCCATCTAACTGCCCCCTGATTTGTATTCTTATAAATTTGACTCAGGTTTCTATATTTCAGAAAGAGACCTTTGTGAGGAAACACTAGTTGTGAAAATTGCTTCCCAGTTTTCTGCATTCCTTCTAATGTTGGTTGCATTTATTTGTGCAAAATTTTTTTTTAATTTAATGTAATCAAAATTATCCATTTTGAAATTTATAATGATTTTCTATTTCTTAATTAGTCACACACTCCTCTGCTCTCTATAGAGATAAACTCTTCCTTGTTTCCTAATTGACTAATGGTATACCCTTTTGTATCTAAATCCTGTATCCATTTAGATTTTTATCTTGGTACAGTGTATGAGATGTTAGTCTATGTCTATTTCTGTCATACTATTTTCCAGCTTTCCTGGCAGTTTTTGTTTAAGAGTGAGCTCTTATCCCAAAGGTTAGAGTTTTTGGGTTTATCAAAAAGGTGATTACTATAGTCATTTACCACTGTTTTTTGTACCTAATCTTTTCCACTGATTCACCACTCTATTTCTTAGCCAGTAACAGTTTTTTCCCCATTAATTCCCTTGATTAAAATGCTTTTTGAATTCTTCCAAGAGGACTTTTTGGATTTAAGACCAATTCATAAGCTGCTTTAAAGCTTCAAAAATTTTTTCACTGCTTTTCTCTTCTGAGATAGCATTTTGATCTTCTCTGTCAACACAATAGCTTTCTATGGTTAGTTCTCCCCCCTTTTTTTTTCTTATTGTAAAAGCTGACTTCTGCTCCAGGGCCACAGTGGGTACAGTCCCAGCACCAGCTTGGAAGGCAAACTTCTAAAATGCTGGTGTAGAGTACGAAGAGCCTCCTGCTGACTTCCCAGTTCCCCCACCTCTGCTGGGTTTCACTCTCATTTTATCTACATGAGCTAGACCTTTTCTGAAGTTTCTCCAAGATATCTGGAGCTGAAAAGTTGTTTCATTCTCTCTCTCTCTCTCTCTCTCTGGATTCTGTCACTTTAGGATCTGTTTAAAGGCTAAAACAACTTTATTTCAGGAAAGATTGGAAATAGTTCTGGGAGCTTCCTAGCGTCTCTCCACTATCTTGGCTACATCCAGGAAGTCCTCAACATCCACTTTTTATAAGATTTTGAGTTTCATATTTTTTCTACCTTCCTTCCTTCCTTTCCTTTTTTTTTTTTTTTGCTTTCTTTTCTTTTCTTTTTTTCTGCAAGGCAATGGGGTTAAGTGGCTTGCCCAAGGCTACACAGCTAAGTAATTATTAAATGTCTGAGGTCTGATTTGAGCTCAGGTACCCCAGACTCCTGAACCAGTGCTCCACTGCGCCACCTAACTGCCCCCTTCCTTTCCTTCTACCTTCTCAAGATGGCAAGCAATCTTCTATAGGTTATACCTGTGCAATCATGTAAAACATATTTCCATGTTAGTCATTGCTATGAAAGAAGAAACAGAACAAAAGGAAAAAGCCTATATCAATATATTCTGTAATAGAAGTTATTTTTAAAAGCAAGTTAGCAAGTACCTTACCATTTGCAAAGTGGTTTCACACATGTTAACTTGTTTGATCATTTAGAATTATTATGAAAATTATTATTTGACCTCAAAGACCTGGTAAAGGCTCCTCCAAGTCCACATTAAGGGAACCCTAAGAGAATATTACCCCCCCCCCCAATTTGAGAGTCCTTAGAACTGACTGGAAGCAAACAATGGAGTAGTCAATTTGTTTGAAGCTGATAGTTCCTGAGGGAAAAAATCCTCTTGCTTACTTCCTTCCACCACTTAAATATGCTTTCTTATAGTTCAGGCATTAACCTTCCGTAAGATTAATGCTTTAGTGCTAACTTAACTTGGCTTATGTTTGACTGCTTTCAGGGAATTTATACAAGTATTATCAAATCAGAATCCCTTTAGATTCTTTTTCATTTAGAGCAAGCCATCAAACAAAGAGAAATATGGAGGGGTTTTAAATTTTTTTATTTATTTAAGGCAGTTGCATTAAGTGACTTACTCAAGGTCACACAGCTAGGTAATTAATGTCTTGAGGCTGGATTTGAACTCAGGTTCTCATGACTCCAGGGTTGGTGCTCTATCTAATGAGCTAAATATGGAGTTTTGGTCAGAGGTTTGAACCTTGGCCATTTTTATATCTTTGTAACCTGTTTCGACCACTGACTCTTTTGCAGCCTCCTGTTCACAATGAAAGAAAAACACATCAGATTTGATCTAACTGGCAAAAATTTTAAGCTAAATATAAAATTAGAAGTTACTTCACAGAAGAGAATTCACTTTGAATTTAGCTTCCAGTTACATTTAAGTAGAGGGACTTTAGGGAAAGGAAAAATCATACTTCACAGTCTGATAACCTATTTTCTTAGAAAAGTTGACACATCCTGGTGGGCCAGATTTTGTTTGGTAATTTCATGAAAAACCCCTGAGAGGTGGAGTGGTTTGCCATTTTCGCCATTTTCTTCTCCAACTCATTTTTTTTTTTTTTAGGTTTTTGCAAGGCAAACGGGGTTAAGTGTCCAACTCATTTTATTGATGAGAAAACTGATACAAAGGAGGATTAAGAGACTTGCCCAGGATCACATAACTTATAAGTGTCAGAGGCCAACTATGAACTCAGTAAGATGAGTCTTCCTAACTCCAGGTCCAGCATAATCTACCACTTCACACAGTTGCCAATAATAGACCAGATACTTAGTCCTTAGTACTTCAGCTATCCCAAGGCCACAACTGAAAGTCAATGGCCCCAAAAGCAACTTGCAGACTTACAAAATTTAACATCTCAGCTCTAGATTTGCACCACAGAAGACATTTCCAGGTCCTTATCCTCTAGATCACATTTGAATCTCACTCAGATTGAGCACCTCTGTCTCTTCTCATTGACCAGCCCTCTGTTCATTGATCAGCTCTCAGCTTATAACTTGGTCCTTAGCAAAACAGGAACAAACAACACAGAACTCGCCCTTCCAGAAACTCAGTTCCTCCTTAAAGATTTCCCTCTGCTTGCAGAGATCTGTGTCCTGGCCCAGTTACATAGAAAATCTTTAGCAACAAAACAAGAAAAGAAACAGAGGGAAAATGTATATGCTCTAGAGAAAAATTATTTTTATTTGCATTTGATAGGATGGTTTATTTAGAGAATTACAAAGATTCAGTTAAAGATAATTGAAACAAAAACTTCAGTGAAGTTTTAAAAATGAACAAGAAAAAACCCATTAGTCTTTTTGTATATTCTTGATATGAGAATTTATTATTTCCTTTTATGAATTTTTATTATTTTGGGTTCAGGGTCATTTCTCCTGATTAAGAGATTGTTTGACTGACTGAAACTGGTTACATTCCTGAGATAAGAAGCCCAAAGAGAATTAGTTTCCCAAAGTAGTTTAACTTGCTTTATTTGTAGAAGGATTCTACTTGGCTGCCTTTGTAACATGAAATTGTTTCTTTTCAAATAATCCATTGTATCACCTTGGAAGCCCAACTTTTAATATACAACAAATTTATCTGGCTGGTGCTGTTTTCTTAGAGTATGTATGAGATTATAATTCTGTTTGATGTCTGTGTGTGACTTTTATGGCATAAGAAAGGCTGTATGATTGCTGTATTTCAAAACATGTCTCTGTCTCTGATGTAATTTTCTATGAAAGCTTTCCTAGGGCCCCCCCCCCCTGCCATTTGGAGTTCAGAGTTATTTTTCTGAGCTCTGAGCTTGGGTTTAAGCATTATAAAATCTAGGTTTAACCTTGTGGAATCTCTGCATTGTAATAATATTATTTGGCAGCAGTTGCTGATCACATGAACCCAGTAAGAAATTTTTTCCTGTAATGTTGCTAAGAAAACCCAGCATAAATAGAAAAATAAAATTCCATTTCAAATAACTAAAGAATGTATAAAATCTCTGGACATCTTTATACCAAGAAACATTCAAGACTTATATGAATGAATTCAACTAGAAAATCTCTTTTGTTGTTGTTTTTGTCTTGTCTGACACTTCATGACCCTTGGCAAAGATGCTGGTTGGTTTTCCATTTCCTTCCCCAACTCATATTACAGGTGAGGAAATTGAAGCAAACAGGGTTAAGTGACTTGCCCAGGATTATACAGGTTGTAGGTCACATTCAAACTCAGGGAGAGGAGTCTTTTTGACTCTGGGTGTAGCACTCTTTCCCCTTGTGAAAAATGATTCATTTGGACCTCTACTCTATTCTAATCAATATTAATCAATTTGTTATTTTACACAAATCATGATAATTAGATAGATTCTTATACTGGCTCTTAAACTCTACTGTAATGTTTACTACTTGTTTACCAAGTTATGAGGCTAACTTGTACCTCTAGAATACTGACAGATAGATCCAATTTATTTCATTCAAATTCCATGTCCAAACCCTGCATGGGTAGGATACCTTGATACTTTGGAAAGTCCTTCAACTGATTTTTGACATCTGTACTGGTCTCTCATCCAATACAAGCAGGTGATCACCTTGTGACTACTTAGTCAGTGGAGATGTCCAATGTTTCACCCAACCTGAGAACTTCCTGCTAAGAGCAAGGTCTTTCACCTAATGAGATTTTGTATTTTGCCATGCCTCTTTTGCATATTTTGGTATCAAACTATTAAAACAAGGTTCTGGAAGAAAGAGGGATCTTAGACTGTGAAGACAAGGTTAAGTCCACTTCATTAAAGAGACCATGGACCCTTTAATAAAGTGTTATTGGCTCAGATCTATATCTCAGTCTCTTTTATTGTAGATTGCACAATTTTAATCCTCACACCCTGCACCACCTAACTGTAGACAAATAATTGGAACTATATTAACAAATGAAGGATAGGTTGCATTAATTTACAGATTTAATGTTGTACCAATCAAACTACCAAGGAGTTATTTTATAGATCAAGACAAATGATAATAAAATTAAACTGGAGTAACAAAAAAGTCAAGAATTTTAAGAGATATAGTGAAAAAAAAAATGTGGAAAGCCTAGCAGTACCAGATTCCAATCTATACTATGAAGCTGTACATTTTGAAAATATTTGGTAATGGTTAAAAACTAGTAAAGTTGATTAGTGAATTAGATTAGATAAACAAGACCCAAAAGCAATCAAATGTAATAACATAGTATTTCACAAACTATGGACATTAACTACAAGAGAGAAATACTTTTTTTTTAAAACACAATAACTATTAGGAAAACTGGAAAGTTGCTGGGCAGCAACTTTAGGTTTATTCATGTCATAATAAATGACTCCAAGTGTATACATGGCCTATACAAAAACAAAACAAAACATGCCCTTCAAATATTAGAGGAGAAAGGAAGAAGACCACTGTGGCTAGACAAAGAATTGGGCACATTTGAGGTCTGAGTCCTGCATGAGCTCTGATCATACATGATTCAGAGACTTACAATGGTGAAGAGATGACTGCTGAGCCAGAAGAGTTGAAAACACATTGAATATATAAAAGGAGCTATAGGATCTCTTCTCTTCCTCTCCTTCTCCCTTTCCCTTTTCTCCTGTTCCTCCCCTTTCCTCTCTTCCATCCCTTCTCCCCCACCCTTTCTCTCTTCTCTCTCTCTCATACATACATGTGTGTATGTCTAGAAGGGTAAATTTAGAAGAAAATAAGAGGGTAAGGGAATAGAGAGGTTACTGAGAGGAGGGAATAGAATAAGAGGGGGCTATAGATAGGGGTGTAGATAAGAAGGAATGGGATAAAGAGGGAATAACATACCCTTCTAAATGAGAAGGGTACAAAAGTTTTCTAAATTCAGACAGAAAGAAGAGGGCATGGCGATAGGGAAGGGGAAGAGGATGGATGAGGGATTCTTGGAAGGGGGTAGGTTAAAGAATAGGAAAGCAAGGTAGCAGGTACAGACAAAATAGAGGAGTGAGGAGGAATAAGAATAGTGTGAAATGGATAGTGAGGAAGATAGGAAAGAGGAAATTAAAAAGGCAAGTATAACTTTAGAATGTGAATTGGATGAATTTACCCTCAAAATGGAAACAGACACCAGATTAAAGATTTGAATTTAACATTACTTTCGAGAAATGCTAAAAGAATGAGAGATACACATAAACACAAAATAAAGATCAAGTAGAATTTATTATATTAAAATAGCAGAGGTAGTAATCATGATAAAGTTAAATAGCTTTTATCACAGGAGAAAAATAGGGAAATTGCACTGTATGTCAGCCATATTAATCAATGT
Organism: Macrotis lagotis; assembly: GCF_037893015.1. Lineage (NCBI taxonomy): Eukaryota > Metazoa > Chordata > Mammalia > Peramelemorphia > Peramelidae > Macrotis > Macrotis lagotis. Next base: position 435,153,043 of record NC_133658.1, on the reverse strand, counting down.
TGTTTTAGACTTATTTAAAATAACCAGACATATAAAGTTGAAATATTGGTGTGGTGGAGGAAATGATGAGCTGATGGATTTAGAAAAATATGAAAAGACTTACACTTATTTAGGAAGATGCTAGTCACCTTCAGATAAACAGAAGACAGGTGGAAATAAGCATAGTACCATCATACATACATTTGTATGAATGTATATGTATATATACATGTGTATGGTTATAGATATCTATGAGTATATATATGTATTTCTGTATATATGAATATGTGTATGCTTTTGTGTATCCATGCTTAATTGTAGCCTTCTTGGGTAGGGATGAGGGGATGAAGGAGAAAAAATATAAAGTAAAAAAATGCACAGCAAAAAACAAAAGAAAATCTACAAGGAAACAAAAAAAGGTAGAAAAACTATGAATATAATTTATAGTATTTATTATATAGGTTTTCATGACATGGAAATTTATTGCTTTATATAGAATCCTCTCTTATGTTCTGTTGTATACATGGCAACATTTTTCTTTTCTTATTTTGTACTTAATTTAAAATAAATTGAAAAAAAAGAAAAATCTGATTACACCAAAGATGAAAATGTAAACTGGGATGAACTTTATGACATGTTTTCTAGCAGCTGAACACAAAATAAATGTTGCTTGCCCCATTTTGCAACTTTTACAATATTGGCTTAGAAGTGAATCCTCCTTATTGCTCTACTAGTTTAGATTTAAGTTCTTCTACCTACTCAATGGTAGCTGGGTCATACAGTGGATATAATGCTGGATCTAGAATCAGGAAGATGCAAGTTCAGATCTGACCTCAGATACTTACTAGCTGAGTGATTCTGGGCAAGTCACTAAACCCTGTTTGACTCAGTTTCTTCCTCTATAAGATGAATTAGAGGAGGAAATGGCAAGCCACTCCAATATCTTTACCAAGAAAGCCCCAAATGGGGTCACAAAGAATCAGACACAACTGAAAACTATTGATCCCACTCTATACTAGTTCTTTCTTTAGTGCTATTAAAAAACCACAACTTTTCTGTTATTAATTCATTCTACATTGTTGTTTAGTTTGGGTCTGGGTATATTAATTATATCATATCATATCATATATTATATTATATAACATCATATCATATCATATATCATATATCACATCACCTCATATCATATCATATTATATTGGAGCAAGAAAAGAACTAGGAGCTTTGGAGTTTCCTGTAAAGAGTTTAATGGGTATAGATGCAAACTAATTGGATACTTGCTAGCATTGTATACTTAACCTACTGTAAATATTTATTAAGATCAATTATCATGTCTTGTTGTTGTTCAGTTGTTTCAGTCATGTATGACTCTTCATAACTCTTTTTTTTCTCAGTTTTCTTGGCAGAGATACTGGAATAGTTGGCCATTTCTTCTCCAGCTCATGTAATAGATGAGGAAACCAAGGCAAGTGACTTGCCCAAGATCATACAGCTAGTGTCTGATGATTGAATTCAAATCTTGAAGATGAGTCTTCCTAATTTCAAACCCAGGACCCTATACACTATGGCGCCACCTAGCAACCAATTATGTGTCATAATGACTATAAATTTCTGTCTACAGTAGAACTCACTGAGACAATAGTTACCTCTTGCAATTTGTGATTTTATTTTGATCTTATAAGACAGGTAGAGGCATAGGAACTGGACCTATGATTTCATTGGTATAGAGAAATCCTAGGAGATGAAATGCCTTCTCCCAGCACTGTCTTATAAAGTCTTAGGGAGTTGTCTAGAACATTGAAAAGTTAAGGGATTTGCCTAGGGCCACATCAGGGTATATATATGCATATATATATATATATTAGAGTAATATATACTAGAGGTAAGGTTTGAACTCATTTTTTCTAGCTCTGAGGTTGGTTTCCTATCCACTATACCATACTATGTGATATGAAGTCTTAGTAAATTCAAAGACCAAATTGTTGTCAGAAATTATTATTAAGATTATGGGAATGTTGATTAATTATCAACTCTCCAACAAGAAGGCCTTTCCTAATTATCCTCTTGTTTTTTTCCCCTGGAAAGGGCCAGCCCTTCTATTGACCACAGGCTTGACTATTACATTCCTTGAATAGTAAGGAGATATACTATGAGCATTAGCAATTTGAGAACCACCTTTCACCTAGGATCACAACAGAAATTGCCTATAAAGAAAACAAACAAACAACTATTCAAGATCAATCTTCACCTATAAATCTTGGCAGACAAATCAATGACACAAGAATGTCCTTTTCTCCTTTTAAAGTAAGTTCTTGTCCAGTGAAAAGACAGATAGATGAACTTGCTTACATGAAAAAAATTTTTTTTCAATTGTATAACTGAAAAAATGAAATTAAAGTAAATAGAAAAATAATGGGAAGATAATTTATTGTAAATAATGTAGATAAAAAAACTGGATATCTTACATACTCAAGGAACTCTTTTTTAAAAATCACAGAAGTAACTCCCAGTCCACAGTCAGTAAACAGTCAAAGAATATGAACAGATCATTTTACTTTTCAAAAGATGTAACATAAGTTTTTAAAAGTCCCTTGCAATTATGCTCAATTTCATTAATAATTAAAGAGAAACAAATGAAAACAACTTTAACATGATGCTCAATGAACTATCAAAAATAATTTAAAAGAATGAAGCAATACTGGAACAAATATACATATCTTTTTTTTTTAGGATTTTGCAAGGCAATGGGGTTAAATGAATTGACCAAGGTCACACAGCTAGGTAATTATTAAGTGTCTGAGGCTGGATTTGAACTCAGGTCCTCCTGACTCCAGGGCCAGTGCTCTATTCACTGTGCCAACTAGCTGCTCCTTATTATATGTATCTTTATTTATTGCTGGCAGAATTAAGGACTTCAAGAATTTTTGTAGGTAACAAATCTAGCAGTACAGTTAATATTAAAAAAAATAAACAATCAACAAGAATTTATTAAGCATCTATTATGGACCAGACCCTATGGATTAAAAGACCCATAAGATACAGCTCCTGAACTTCAAAGAGAATACATACTATTATGGAGAATGTCCAAAGTCTATACAAAATATATAAAAAATGAACCTGTGACAATTTGGTGGTTTGGAGACAAGGAGAAATATTACCAGTACTCAGGGAAATATGCCCTAAAATTTACCAAAAACACAGAAAGAGTTATTTGTTCAAATATTTTTATAAAAGCATAATATTTAAATGAAGGAAAAATGTAACTTTCATGTTAATCATAGAGAATAATTCAAAAAACTATGATGCATTATTATAATGAACAATTAGGTTCAACAAGTGTCAGAAATTCAAAGAAATCTGGAAAGACTTCTATGAAATAATGGATCATGAAAAAAAGAAATAGGAAAGACTATTACAATGTAACACAATAACTACAATCATGTAAAAGGAAAATAGTTGAGAATGAATGAATCCTGATGGGAGAATGATTGAAAAGTTTAATATTCTGTTTTTTAGCCCTTTGGGCATAGTTCCAAATTGTTCTCCAGAATAGTTGGATGGGTTCACAACTCCACCATTAGTGCATCAGTGGCCCAGTTTTCCCACATTCTCTCCAACATTTATCATCTTCTTTTTCTATTATATCAGTCCATCATTTCTCTAATCAATAATGATTTAGAGCATTTTTATCATATGACTGTAGATTGCTTTAATTTCTTCATCTGAAACCTGCCTATTCATATCTGTTGATCATTTATTAATTAGGTAATGATTTGTATTTTTTTTAAATTTGACTTAGTTCTCTATATATTTTGGAAATGAAATCTATATTCCAAAGAGATCATAAAAAAGGGAAAAGGACACACATGTATAAAAAATTTTATAGTAGCTCCTTTTGTAGTGGCAAAGAATTGAAAATTGAGGAGATGCCCATCATTTGGAGAATGGCTGAACAAGTTCTGGTACATTAATGTAATGGAATACTGTTGTTCTGTAAGAAATGATGAGTCTGTGAATTTCAGAAAAACCTGGAAAGATTTACATAAATTGATGCTGAGTGAAGTGATCAGAATCAGATGAAAACACCTTAACAGCAACATTGTGAAAGGATCATCGAGGATAGATCCTTCTCAGCAATGCAGTGATCAAAAACAATTCTAAAAGACATATCCAGAGAAAGAATTATGGAGTCTGAATGCAGACCAAAGTATACTATTTTCACTTTAAAAATTTTGTTTCTTTTTCTTTTTTCATGGTTATTTATCTTTTTTCTGATGCTTCTTTCACAACATGATTAATATGAAAATAAGGGTAACTAGGTAGTGCAGTGGATAGAGCACTGACCCTGGAATCTGTAGGACCCAAGTTCAAATCCTGCCTCAGACACTTGACATTTACTAGCTGTGTGACCTTGAGAAAGTCACTTAGCCCTGATTGCCTTGCATCCAGGGTCATCTCCATGAGTGTCCTGATGGCTCAGTGAGGCTGGTGACTTTGCTCAGTATACTTTCACTCAAATCTAATTCACATGTTTGTCATGACATAATCTCCATGATCTTTGAGAAAGGATAAACAAAACCCAACAATCTGGAAATATGTTTAACATGATTATACATGTATAATCTATATCAGATTACTCACTCTCTTGTGGAAGGGGAGAGGAGGAGAGGGAGGGAAACAAATGTGAAACTCAAAATCTTACAAAAATTGTATATTGAAAACTATCTTTACTTGTAATTGGAAAAAATACAATTTAAATTTTAAAAAAAGAAAAAACCCTGTAATATTACTGTTTTGAAATTAAGAAATCCAAAGGCAAAGTTTCATAGCAATTTTATTTGTCACATTGATATTTATTATTTTTAACAAAATATTTACAATTATTTCTTCCATATCATGGGGGGCTAGTGGCATAGCACCTCCATGATTTGGAAAATCTGTAAAATTTTTTGGTTCTCCATATTAGAGAAGAATTTTTATAGTATTAAAAAATAAATTATATTGATATTATATAATATTATATATATATTATGCATTTCTAAACATTTTCAGTACCATCTACTGGCCTTTGCATATCATCTGTGGCTTCCACAAAACTCTCCTTAAAATTCTCATTTAACTTCTTTTGCCAACCTATGATTTAATTGAAACTGTGATGGTGAAAGTTGTGATGCTGATGAGAAAGCTGTAATTGATTGTCACAACAAAAATCTGCAATAAAGAGCAACTGAGGCACAAAATTCCAAGCATGATCAATTTATTAGTATTTATTAGTATGGCTAATACCAATAACTGAATCCAAGACCCTTCAGAGGTCATGGTTACATCTGAGCATTTGTTTGTTTGTTTGTTTGTTTTGTTTTTTGCAAGGCAAATGGATTTGAACCCAGGTACTGCTGACTCCAAGGCTGGTGCTTTATCCACTATGCCACCTAGTCGCCCCCAATCTGAGCAATTTTTAATAGCATAATCATTGTGACTACTCAGATGTATTTCACTCCTGATTGGTTGATGCTTCTTACATCAGTTCTTCCGTAGGTGCTGGAGATATAAAAAAATGAAATAACCTCTTCTCTCAGGAACTAAGTGACAGGTATAGGCAACGTGTACATCACATCTAAGGAAATGTAAAATAAATCCAAAGCATTTAATTACAAAATAGGGAAACATGGCATTAGAGATGGAAGGCTGAGTAAAGACTTTATTAGAAGCTGGTGCTTGAGCTACATCTTGAAGGAGAAGGAGTCTATGAGATAGAAGGGAGGAGGGAATTTATTCCAGGCACAGGGGATGGCAAAATACAAGAACTCAGACGTAAGAGATTGAGGGGCTGTGTATAAGGAATAGGGTAAGTAAATTTGAGTGGAGTATGGGAGGGAGATAACTGTATAATGAAAATGGAAAGATAAATTTGGGGTTAGGCTGTGAAGGCTTTTAAACATCAGAATTGATATTGGCAACAGGGAGCCATTGATTTTATTGAGTACAGAAGTGACATGGTTAGATTTGTGGTTAAGAAAAATCATATTGATCATGGAGGATTGTGGAGGAGAAGAAACAAGAATCTGTGGGTTGGGATTCAGGTGAGGGCATGAGGATGTAAACTTGAGCATGCTGCTCATGGACTTTGCACAACTGGTAATGCTAAGCTTTCCTTTGTCCCAAGTTGGTGTATAGCATCTAGATCACAACTGTTTTTTCATCAAGACTTTACACTGGGGCCATCAAAGACTTTATTTTATTTTTTTTTTTAGATTTTTCAAGGCAATGGGGTTAAGTGGCTTGCCCAAGGCCACACGGCTAGGTAACTACTAAGTGTCTGAGGTCGGATTTGAACCCAGGTACTCCTGACTCCAAGTTCGGTGCTCTATCCACTGCACCATCTAGCCACCCCTCATCAAAGACTTTAAAAGGAAGAGGTGGGTTCTCTCAGACACATCTTTGCTTTCCTACCTGTGATATATCAGGCAGAGCTACACTATGTATAGGTTAATGAAACTATGACAAATAAGTATGAGATATGGAAGTATGGCACATGTAAAATCCTCGATGAGCAGTGAGGTAGTGCAGTGGATAGAGCATTGGGTTTGGAATTGGGAAGACTCATCTTTATGAGTTCAAATCTAGCCTCAGACACTTATTAGCTGGGTGACCCTGGACAAATCACCTAACCCTGTTTATCTCAGTTCTTCATCTATAAAATTAGCTGGAGGAGGAAAAGGCAAACCCTTTCAGTATCTTTGGCAAGAAAACCCCAGATGGGCTCATAAAGAATTGAACATAACTGTACTGAAAAGATCAGAAGCTAGGGTGATGTGTGTGTGTGTGTGTGTGTGTGTGTGTGTGTGTGTGTGTGTGAAAAACACATTTCTATAGCAGAGGCAGCTTGCTGCAAGTGGACGTTATAGGTCTTATAAGCCCGTGGGTTCTAAATAATTTTGGACAATAACACGTGACTCCCCACAAAACAAATAACCCTTGGTCCTTTCTAGCGCCTTTCTAGCTCTACAATAATGATGGTAAAGTCAGTCAGTCAATAAATTTATTAAAATCCCTTCTATGTGTTAGGTATTCTGCTAAGTATTTGGGATATAAAGAAAAGTAAAAGACAAGTTCGTGTATAGCATCTGGATCACAACCTCTTTTCTCCTGGAACTCACAAAGTGATAATATAAAAGAGATTAAGGCAGGGGCAGCAAGGTGGTGCAGTGGAGTACCGGCCCTGGAGTCAGGAAGACTTGAGTCCAAATCTGGCCTCAGACACTTAATAATTACCTAGCTATGTGGTCTTGGGCAAGCCACTTAACCCCATTGCCTTGCAAAAATCTAAGAGAGAGAGAGAGAGAGAGAGAGAGAGAGAGAGAGAGAGAGAGAGAGAGAGAGAGAGAGACACTAAGGCAGGTAGGTGTTGAAATGGCTAGAGCATTGGACTTGGAATCAGGAAATTTTGTCTTCCTAAGTTCAGATTCAGCCTCAGACACTTAATGTTTGTGTGACCCTGGGCAAATTACTGTTTGCCTTTGGTTCCTTATCTTTAAAATGATCTGGAGAAGGAAATGGTAAACCATTTTGGGATCTCTATCTAGAAAACTGAAATGATGTCATGAAGAGTGGGACATGACTGAAATGATCTAACCACAAAATAGACAGATAGGTATGGATTCAGTAGAGAAATAGATTTGATTTCTACCTTTAGCATTAATCATATTTGTTTTTTCATGATTTATTTATTTTCACATTACTATGATAATCTTGTTGTGAAAGTAAATGTAATCCCCCTCTTCCCCCCAAAATGATAAAGAAACCTCAAAGAAAAATAAAATGAGAGGAAAGAAGTATACTTCAGTCTGTGTTCAGATACCATTGGCTCTGTCTCTGGTTTGTATTCTTTATCATAAGTCCATCAGAGAAGTTGCTTTAATATATTTTTTCTACAGTTGCTTTTTTTTTTTTTTAGGCTTTTGCAATGGCATTAAGTGGTTTGCCCAAGGCCACACAGCTAGGTAATTATTAAGTGTCTGAGCCCTGATTTAAACTGAGGTACTCCTGACTCCAGGGCTTGTGCTTACTGTGCCATCTAGCCACCTCTACAGTTGCTCTTGTCAACTGTATTTTCCTCCATTTTATTCCTCCCCACTCCCATTTATTCTATTCTCTCTCTCCTTTCACTCTGTCTCTCCTCAAAAATGTGCTGTGTCTGACTACTCTCTTCCATGATCTTCCTTCTCTTCTGTCACCCTCCCCATCCTGTCCCCTCCCCCATCCCCCTTCTCCCATCCCTTTCCTCTCCTTTTTCCTCTAGGGTAAGTGTGTTTGTTGTTTCCTCTCTGAGTCATTCCGATGAGAATGAAGGCTCACTCATTTCCCCCCTCACCTTCCTCCTCCCTTCCACTCCTTTGTAAAAGCTTTTTCTTGACTCTTTTACATAAAATATCTTAGCCCAATCTACTTCTCCTTTCCCTTTCTCTCATTACATTCTTTTTTTCACTCATTGACTACATCTTTAGACTATTTTATATCTTTATATCCACTCTTTCTAGTGCCCTATCTATATGTGCTCCTTCTAAACTGCTTTTATAAATGAGAAAGTTCATATGAGTTGTCAGTAGCTTCTTCTCATGAAGCTTCTTCTCAACGTTATTAAATCCCTCATAATGTGCCCTTCCCATCCACCCTTTCTATGCTTCACCTGAATCCTGTACTTGGAGATCAAACTTTCTGTTCAGCTCTGGTCATTTTAGCCAGAAAACTTGAAAGCCCTCTATTTCATTGTGTGTTCATCTTTCCCCCTGAAAGAGTATGTTCAGTTTTGCTGGGTAGTTGATTCTTGGTTGTAATCCAAGTTCTTTTGCCTTCTTGAATATCATATTCTGAGCTCTACAATCCCTTAATGTAGATGCTGCTGAATCCTGTGTAATCCTGACTGTAATGCCACAGGTAATTGAATTGTTTCTTTTTGACTGCTTGTAATCTTTCTCAATGATTTGGGAGTTCTGGAATTTGCTTATAGTATTTCTAGGAATTTTTATTTTGGGATCACTTTCAAGAGGTGATTGGTATTCCCTCAATTTCTATTTTACCCACTGCTTCTAGGATATCAGGGCAAATTTCCTGGGGAGTTTCTTGAAAAATGAAGTCTAGGTTCTTTTCCTGGTCATGACTTTCAGGTGGTCCAATAATTTTTAAATTATCTCTTCTGGATCTATTTTCCAGGTCAGTTCTTTTTTTTAATGAGATATTTCACATTTTCTTCTAGTTTTTTATTCTTTTGGTTTTGTTTTATTGTTTCTTGATTTTTCAAAAAGTCATCACTTTCCCTTAGCTCCATTTTTTTTTTAGGTTTTTGCAAGGCAAATGGGGTTAAGTGGCTTGCCCAAGGCCACACAGCTAGGTAATTATTAAGTGTCTGAGACTGGATTTGAACTCAGGTACTCCTGACTCCAGGGCTGGTGCTTTATCCACTACACCATCTAGCTGCCCCTCATTATTTTCTTTAGAGAACTTTTTTTATCTCTTTTTCCTTCTGACCAATTCTGCTTTTTAAGGCATTCTTCTCTTTCATTGACCTTTTGGACTGCCTTTTCCATTTGACCTAAACTGGTTTTTAAAAAACATATTATTTTCCTTTGGTATTATTTTGGTATCTCCTTCATCAAGCTGCTGACTTGATTTTCATGATTTTCCTTCATTGCCTTCCTTTCTCTTCCCAATTTTTCCTCTACCTCCCTTACTTGCTTTTTCAAAGTCTTTTCTTGAGATCTTCCATGGCCTGAGACCAATTCCAATTTTTCTTGGAGGCTTTAAATACAAAAATTTGGACTTTGTCATCTTCTGAGTATATATTTTGATCCTGCATGGGACCAAAGTCATTTTCCATGGTCAAATTCCTTTTCTTCTGTTGTTTGCTCATTTTTGCAGCCTATGACCTGATTTTAATGTACTTCCAAAACTTTTGAGGATTTTTGGAACACCTCCCCAGGGACCTTAATTCCTTCAAGGTCTCCTGGTCTGTGTTTTTGGCTGTGGATGACCACAATCAATCACTCCCCTCTGCCCTGGAGCTGTGAGAAGGGTCCATACTCTGCTATGGTAGTATGGGGTCCAGACTGTGACATGAATTTGAGTATGGGCAAAGCAGCAGAGTCCTCTAGAATATCATATTTACCATATATGGGCAGAATGCTCTGGAAGCAGCTGCTGGGTGGTTCTTCAGGTTCCCAGGATGCAGCTGCCCTGAGGCCTGTGGTGACTGGGCTCCATGCTCGCTCTGTTTGTGGCAAAGATTTCCTGCTGACCTGTCCTCTGCAATCCCTGGGCTGAGAGGTCTGGAAACTGTTCCCACTGCCATGGACCCAGGTGCCCAGCAAGCTGTTCTTGGAAGGCTGGAGCTGGTTTGCTCTGGCCCCTGGTCTGACTGGAATAATCCTTTCCCATGGACCTTCCAAATTGTAGAGCCAGAAAATTTTTTTACTCAGCCACTCTAAAATTTGGTTAGAGGCATAATTTTACAGTATATAGAATGTTCTGGGGAAGAGTTTCTGGCCATTGACCTTTTTTTAAAAAAAATTTCTTTAATATTTTATTTTTCCCAATTACATGTAAAAATAATTTTAATATTCTTATTCCCCCAAACTCTGAGTTTCAAATTCACTTCCCTTTTCCTCTCCCGTTCATTGAGAAGGCAATTGGACATAGGTTATACATAATGTAGTTGGGCAAAACACATTTCCATTTAAGTCATTCTGTGAAAGAAAACACATGCCAAAAAAACCCCCAAGAAAAATAAACAAAAAGTATCTTTTTTTTTTTTTAAGGTTTTTGCAAGGCAAATGGGGTTAAGTGGCTTACCCAAGGCCACACAGCTAGGTAATTATTAAGTGATTGAGACCAGATTTGAACCCAGGTACTCCTGACTCCAAGGCCGGTGCTTTATCCACTGCGCCACCTAGCTGCCCTGAAAAATTATCTTTGATCTGTATTTAGGTTCTACTAGTACATTCTCTGGAGATGTCTTGTAGAGAATAGCTTAAGTTCTTTATAATCATGCAATATTGCTGTTACTATATACAGTATTATCCTGTTTGTTTATTTCACTTTGCATCAATTCATGTAAGTTGTCCATGTTTTTCTGAGAGTATCCATTTTATCATTTCTCCTTTTCTTTTTTTTTATTTATCGAAGGCAATGGGGTTAAGTGACTTGCCCAAGGACACACAGCTAGACAATTATTAAGTGTCTGAAGTTGGATTTGAACTCAGGTCTGCCTGATTCCAGGGCCAGTGCTCTATCCACTGTGCTACCTAGCTGCCCCTTGATCATCATTTCTTAAAGCATAGTAGTATTCCATTACAATCATATATAATAATTTGTTCAATCATTCCCCAATTAACTGACATCCCCTTAATTTCCAATTCTTTGCTACCTCTCAAACAGCTACAATTGTTATTTTTGTACACATAGGTCCTTTTCCTTTTTATTTTTTGTCTCTGGGATATAGAACTAGTAGTGGTATTGCTTGGTCAAAGGGTATATATGGTTTTTATAGTCCTTTGGGCAGAATTCAAAATTGTTCTCTAGAATGGTTGAATGTACATACCAATAAACATTAGTGTTTTAATTTTTCCACATCCCCTCCAACATTTGTAATTTTCTTATTCTGTCATTTTAACCAGTCTGACAGGTGTAAACTAGTAGTTCAGAGTTGTTTTGATTTGCATTTCTCTCATCAACAATAATAGAACGTTTTTTCATATAACTATAGCCTTACTTCTTCTGAAAACTGCCTGTCCTTATCCCTTGATCGCTTAGCAATAGAATGGTTCTCATTTCTATAAATTTCAATCAGTTTTCTGTTTGAGAAACTCACTGTAAAATTTTTGCAGTAATGATTACTATTTCCCTACATCTTATTTACCCCTATTTATCCTACTCTCTCTCCTTTTACCTTGTCTAAAGTCAAAAGTATTTTGCTTCTGCTTTTTCCCTCTTCCAAACTGCCCTTCCTTCTATCATCTCTTCCCTCCCCTCTTCCACAGTTCTCTAAAATCCCTTTTCTTCTTACTTTTCTTTATGGTGTTAGCTTTCTGTACCCATCTGAGAGTGTATATTATTCCCTTTTTTGAACAACTTCCAGTGAGAGTAAGATTCATTTGTTCCTTTTTCCACTTACTCTATTTTTCTCTATGCTGTAAAATCTCTTTCAGGCCTCTTTTATGTCAGATAATTTATCCTAATCTACCTCTCCCTTTCCCGTTCTCCCAGTGCATTTTTCTTTCTCAATCCCTTTTTTATCACATTCAACTCAAACCTCTGCTTTCTGCCTTGTAACTTCCCTAATAATGAAAAAAATTTTCAATTTTATTTTTCCATATAAGAACTTGAATGAAAATGAAGTTTAACCTTATCTGATCCTTTATGATTTCTCTTTCCTGCTTATTTTTTTATGCTTCTATTGTATCTTGTGTTTGAAAGTCAAATTTACCATTCAGCTCCAGCCTTTTCATGTGTTTGAAAGTCCTCTATTTCCTTGAATTTCCATTTTTCCACCAGAAGGATTATATTGTTTTGTTGGTTAGGTGATTCTAGACTGTAATCTTTGCTCTTTTGTCCTCTAGAATATCATATTTTAAGCTTTAACACTAAACCTGCTAAAGCTTGTGTTATCCTGATTGTGGTTCATGATTTTTGAATTTTTTTTGGATATTTGCAGCATTTTCTCTTTGATCTGGGAGGTCTGAAATTTTGTTATAATATTCCTGGGAGTTTTCATTTTGGAATTTCTTTCAGGAGATCATCAGTGTATTATAGTACATCAGGGCAGCTTTTCTTGATAATTTCTTGAAACATGATGCCCAAGTTTTTGGTGTTTTTTTTGAGGAGAACTTTGAGATAATTCTTAAATTAACTCTATTGGATCTATTTTCTAGATCTGTTATTTTTCTAATGAGATATTTTACATTTTCTTCTATTTTTTTTCATTCTTTTTTGTTTTTGAGGTGTTCTTTTCTTCAGGGAATTTTTGTATCTTTTTCCATTTGATTGATTCTGCTTTTCAAGTTACTCTTCATTGGATTTGTGTTTTTTTTACCATTTGGTCTGATTTTTTTAAGGTGTTATTTTCTTCTGTATTTGCCTCCTTTATCAAACAATTGACTCCTTTTTCCTGCTTTTTTTGGTCTCACTCTTCATTTTTCTAACTTTTCTCTACCTTTCTTGATTTTTTTAAGATTCTGAATTCTTCCATGATCTGAGACCAATTCATGTTTTTGGAGACTTTGGATGCAGGAATTTTGACTTTGTCTTCTTTTGAGTATGTGTTTTTTGTCATTATAGTAACTTTTAATGAGTTTTTTATTTTCTCGTTTTCCAGCCTATTGCTTGACTTTTAATTCTATGCTCAAGTGGCACTCTGCTTCCCAAGTGAAGGGGACACCATCCCAAGCTTCAGGTTTTTGTACAGCTGGTTCCAGAGTAAATTCTGAGGACCACTAAGTTTTTGGTTCTTCCAGAGTGGTATGATCTGAGAGGTGTGCTTACTTTCCTAAATTGTGACTTGGTTTGTGACCACAAATGCTCTTCTGCCCTGAAACTGTAACCAGAGTTCCTGCTTCTCTCTGACCTCGTTTCATTGTGCTAGTTCTCCTCTTAGAATGCAAGTCTTATCCCTGGTGCCAGCAAAGGGACCCTGGTAAATCTCCTTCTAACCAGTTGCCAGATCCCTTTGTCTGTGGGCTGAAAGGTCTGGAAACCACCACTGCTGTCAATTCACCCCGAGGACTGCTCTTGGTTTGTAGGGTTCCAGTCTGCATTGAATTTCACTCCTAATCCTGAGACCTTTCCTGCAGACCCAAGTTATCTTGGACTGTAAAATGGTTTCACTCCATCCTTTTGTGATATCTGTTGCTCTAGAATTTGTTTAGCATTTAAAGGTATTTGGTGAGATTTGGGCAAGTCCCTACCTTTAAGCCATCTTGGCTCTACCCAATTGGGAGATATTGATTTTATGACTTTGTCCCTCTACTTATCTGTTAAATGGGGCTATTAATTCATGTAATAACACATGCATTCAAAAGTCCTAAAGCACCAGATACATATGAACATGGTAAGTAAAAGATTGTTCTAAAGACCAATTTGTTGACACCCTACAGGAGGAATTATATTAATATTGAAATTCTTAGTATAAATGAAATCTTTTAAAAGTGTGACTAATAGGCAGAAGATATATTTTCTGATTTTAAGTACATTGCAATATTTCCCAGATGAATGCTCCCAAATCTTAATTATTCTCCTGCCCCTGCCAGTAACTCTACTGTCATAAAAACAGAATTCAATAAGAGTTTTTTCCTTACTCAACAGTTTACTGCATTTCATTGAAGAGAAAAAAGACAATCAAGAAAGTTTATTCAGGGAACTTTATTTGATAAAATGTTACAAAAGTCAGTGTGGACTTGTTGGCTCTTGCCATTTTTACTGGGTGATTCTTCAGTGGAGACATGGAGAAAGTTTTCATTTGGATGTTCCATAAAACAAAGTGTAAAATGGAATAAAACTGTTGCCCATGAGTGCTGCTTTGTCAAGGTCAGCAGTTAACATAGGAAAATGTCAAGTTATCCCAGGTTTAGTGCACAACACGCAGCACTGAATTTTATGTCCAAACAGAAGCTTGAGGTGTCTCCAGACAGACCCTTGAGAGTAAAGATTTTTAGGAAAAAAAACAGCTTAAGTTATGATTAAGATACTTTGGGGAGATACCTTTAGGTTTTTCTCTCATCTTTTAGTTAGAACATATTTTAAATGTACTATGTACAATATTTTAACATATTCCAAACAAGCATCAAAGCAGTTAAAAAGACATCTCCACAGGGACATTATTTCTGGTTTGCCATAATATGTCACCTGGAAATAAAGTAACTATGCAGAATAGCCTGACACTGAAAATATTCACATTTTGGGACATCTTGTCACAGCTGGAACCTTTCCTAAGAATGTTCAGTTCTACTAGTTATCAACAAAAGGTCAACAAATGAATCAAGACACTGGGGAGCCATCAGAAGAACTCTTTTTTTAATCTCTCAGCCATTTGTGATCTTTAATCTCAAAATGCTACCATGGATTGAGCCCCAGAAGCAGGCTACCAAAGCCTGCATCTCCAATAGCTACCTGAGAGCAGGAGTCCAGCAACTTTGTTAAGTATATGGCATCCCTAACCTTTAAATTGGCAGTGCATTCCTTTTCAAGATTTTGCCTGGGTATTTATTTATTGACTAGAAAACTAAAGCAAAGTTTGTAGAAGAAGCCTTGTTTGCTAGTGGCAAAATTGGGGGTGGCCAGAAAATAGTACATTTAAAAATGAAGAGCAAGCTCTTCAAAGAAAAGCCTTGATTTTTACCTATGACTAATTCATATGCAAACTGGTAGCCATAGGAAAATACAGCTGAGAATTTCTACTTTATCACCTCAAAGATGTCTATGATTTCCAGTTTCCAGTACCAAATCAGTAGCAAAAGTAAGATTTTCCTCAAAGATAAAAAGTATTTTTCTTTAGCAAACATCACTATTAAAAAATTTCATTTTTAGATTCCGGGCAGTAAAAAGTTTTTTCTTTCTTGGAATTGTTATGTATTGCATATTTCCACTGGAAGGAGTCTTCTTCAAAAACAAATTGTACATAAACAGGTTGCTGTGTCGGGGAGCTGAGGATCCAGAGAGCTAAAAATGGAGGAAAGGAAGGGTAGTAAATTATGCAGCAATATAAAGGTTAGACTAAAGAATTCAAAAGTATAGTGATGATCAACATCTGTCAAGTTAACATCATGCAGGGCATGTCTATTGAGGTCTGAGTCAGCTTTTTTCTGTTTGTGCTAGACTCCTGTTCTCTCTTGGAGGTAATTTTCTTTCTGAAAAGTGGGGGGGGGGCAGGGAGGATAGTGGGAGCAGATGCTGGGGGAGAGACTGGATTAGATGATCTTTTTTTGAGGGAGTATTTTACAATCAGCGGCCAACATAATTAACCAAAAGTCTTTATTTTCTTAAAAACCTACAAATTAAAAGGCTGAATCCTTTTCCTTATGTCCTACTCTTCCCACCGAACTCCAGGCCTTGATGACACTAATCACTGCTAGGCTGATGCTGTGGAAGGCAGAAATACACAGAAGAAAATTTAAATATCTTACCAGTCTATTATTCAAGCTGGAAAGAATTGTTCTAAGATCTCTACTTTCTTCTGAAGCTTTTTAAGGTGAGCTTTACCTGAAGAAATTCACTAATTGTGACTGGCACTGCAATCTTACCTTTTTAAATCACTTACTTCACTTTTGATTCCTCATTAAACTTCATTTAGCTTAGAGGTTAAGTGAAGGGAAAGAGAAACACTCCAGCTGAAGAAGAAGGAAGAGGAGCAATTATGAAGTATTCCAGAAATTGAAATTTGAGAGTAAATGGAGAATACAAATAAATCAAGCTGAAGGCCTCTAGCTGAATGAAAAAAGAGGACTGAAAGAGCACTTGATAGAAGGAAAAGCGGGCAAAGACTCAGGAAGATGGAAGAGAGATGATGGAAAGGGAAATTGATAAATTAAAAGAAAAGAAAGCAGGTGGGCCTGTCAAGAAGTTAAGGAGAGGAGAATCAACAACTCTAGAGAAAGATCTCCACAGGCAATTGCAATAAAAGCTGATGGTCAGAAAGCCAAAGGACTGAGAATCTTTCTTGAAAGTAAGAAAGCAGGATACAGTGACTTGTAGGGACCTGTGATTGCTATTCATCATTCTGCCATGTCTGTAACTTATATACTTCTAATCAGATGCCATGCATTTTAGGCATGGGCAACAGTCTTATCTCAAGTCCAAGACCCAAGAGAAAGAATGCTGAATTTAGGCAACAACTCATAGGATAGTTTGACTGGAACAGAGTGTGACGAGGAAAGATATGCGATAAGGCTGGAGCTAAGATTTTGGAACACTAACTGCCAGGTAGAGGTGTTTGTACTTTATCCGACAGGCAGATGACTAAGCTGGCTAGACTGGTGCCTTACAATAATTACTTTGTCAGCTGTGTGGAGGATGGATTGCAGAGGGGAAGGACTGGAAGCAGAAAACACAAGGTGTTTAAGGTGGCAAGGACTCACTAGGTTTAAGGTGAGAAGAAAGGGAGGTGTTCCTTAAGAAATGTAGATTTTGTAAGACATTAACATGTATGCATTTGCAAAGCAAATAATATAGAAGAATGAGGAAGAGCAAAGAGTGAAAAGGATGACAGATTGTGAAACTGAATAATTAGAAGGATTGATGTCTTTGAAATGGGGAAGTTTGCAGGAATCTTGTGTTTGGAAATGGTCAATGAGACATTCAGTTGCAAATTGTCTAGCATGTGGTGGAAAGTTTAGGATACATAAAAGTAGGATATTTAGATTTGAGAATCATCTGTTTAAAATGACAAATAAACCAAGGGAGCAGATGAAATCATTAAAAAGAGTGAAAGAGGATCTTAAGACTATAACCTAGAAACACCTCTGCTTAGAGGATGAATTGATGATCCAACAGGAGGAGTGGTGAGAAGACAATATCACTGAAGCATATGAGAGAAGAAATTATCCAAGTGGAAGGGAAAAATAATAATGTCAAAATCTGAAGAGAGAGAGACCAAGTAAAATAAATTAGAAAATTTCATTTTAAAAAGCTAATAAGATTATTGTTGATAACCTTGGAGAGAGCAAATTTACTCAGGGAATTGGATCAGAAGCTTGGATTGCAAGAGGGTATTGAATGGAAGGGAGAAAGTGAAGGCTGCTAGAACTTTTTTTTTTTAAGGAAATTTGCCTAAGGGAAAAGATGATAGTTTGAAGGAGATAAAGTTTGATAAAAGTTTTTTTTAAGGGTTTGGGGAAAACCTAGATATATTATTTATAAGGGGCAGGGAATAAACCCTAACACCAGGAAAGATTGAAGATAAGAGGGGAAAAGTAAATGATCAAAAAGTGCCAGCTCCTAGAGAAATATGATCAAGGGCATAAGTCAAGTGGTTGGTTTTGGCAAGAAGGACCACTTTTCTTTTTTTAAAAGACTGAAGCACAGGAGGAGAGAGTAGGAATTATACACAGAAGATTGCCTTTTCTCAGGAAAGTAGAAGGCCAAGTGTTTTGCTTAAAACTTTCTCAGAGGGGTGGCTAGGTGGCGCAGTGGATAAAGCACCGGCCCTGGAGTACCTGGGTTCAAATCCAGTCTCAGACACTTAATAATTACCTAGCTGTGTGGCCTTGGGCAAGCCACTTAACCCCATTTGCCTTGCAAAAACCTAAAAACAAAACAACAAAAAAAAACAACAACAAAATTTTCTCAGAGGAGAAAGAGATTATAGTGTATATTTGTGGTGGAGGTGGGGTAGGAGGTGCAGGGGTTGAAGAAATAAGAGAAAGTCTGAAATAGCATTTATTTCAGGTAGAATACACAGTACAACAATCAGACCTCCTGCCCAATGCAAGATTCTCACAAATGATCGTCCATTTTATGCCTGAATTCTTTCAGTGACAAACTATTTCACAAGTTGGCCAACTCTGCTGTCAGACAAATGTTTAGGACATTTGTCTTTATACTGAGGCAAAACCTTTCCTCTTTCCCAATTCCTCCACTGTTCTTCTATCCCCTTCAGTGCCAGAAAGAGTTTTTAGACTTCTCTTGAGTATACTAATAAGCATACTCTATTTTGGTTGTCACTGATATTGAGGGGTTTAGGGAAATGATAGGCCCCTGTGAGAAGTAACAGTTATATGAAGGAGGAGATTGAGCTTAGTCTGGCAGAGCATAAAGAAGCAACAATTAGGCAATTCAGGTGAACTTCAAGGCCATGCTACTATGAGAGGAAAAAGTAATGTATAAAAGATTGAGTAATGAGCTTAGCAGGTGGAGAAAAGAGCTCAGGGGGCTTTAGTGGTCACTGGCAATCCAGCTAGCATAAACAGAATGTGTAACATCACCTACACCTATAAAAAATCACTAAAGGCTCATTCATGGTCAATAGGGTGCAGCCAATTTAAAGCTAAAGGGAAAGCAGATTCCTTTGATTACATTTTGGTAGCCAAGCAATGCAGACTGTTACCATGAATAGAATTGCAGAAACTTACGTTGTGTAGTGGGGTGTAAATGCTCAGGGTTCACTCTTCCATGAAACACAGATAAAAGGGCAAAATGGAGCAAATAAAGCATCAGTATCACAGGAATTAGATTTGGAAAGTACCATCAGAGAATGCATCACCCTCATTTTGTAGATCAAGTAAATAAGGCCATGAGAAAGCAACTAACTCGTCCACAGCTACAAAGTGGAATTTAAATCTAGGGCACCTAATTCTATACTCAGGGTTCTTTGAGTGCTAAGGAATTTGGTATAGTGGAAAGAGGACTGGAATCTGAATTTAAGGGTTGAAATATCTGTTCCAAAATTTACTTTAGGCAAGCCACTTTGGTTTTGGGTCTTTTGTTTCCTTATATGTAAAAGTAGAAATAATAATACTCCCAACATTACTACCTACCTTACGGGGTGAGAAGAGTGCTTGTAAACCTTAATTAAGAGTGTGAGTTAGTATTATTATTGTTACCTATTTAAATCTTGCCAGTTTCATGGAAAAAAACTAGAACATGTTTTATGGAAAGGGATATGTAATAAACTAGACCTTGGCATGATGATTATAAACTCCTAAGGATTTGCCGAGTATTTTCTTTAGCTTTAAGACTAAAATGCACACACTCTCTCTCTCAGAACTTCATAATGATTCAAAGAAAAATACTGTAAAGTTCTCAAACACTAAATAAATTATATTTTCCTGGAACATTTTCTTTGATTCTGAGGATGATGAGTCAGGTTGAATGATTCTGATCTTTTCAAGGTTATGAGAACCATGTACTTTTTTAAAAGATTTTTTCCCTTGGGTTTAAGGGAGGAGTGGAGAAAAGGAAGTTAAGTAAGTATTTTAGTTTATGTAGTTAAGTAATATAAATGTATTGATACAAGAAACTCCATCCTTGCTTCTTCAAGAAGCTTCTTTGATTGTCTTAAGAGTAAAACCAAGAGAAGTTCAGAAAATAGGATTAACAAGCTCTATCTAAGAGGATACAGGATACAAATTTATTCTTGTTTGAGGCAGTAGACATTATGACAGCCAGCATGGGATAGGCCTGGGGAACCCTTAATTAAAGGTTAATTCAGAAAAACTGTGTCATTCAATCTGGGATTAGATATTTTCTTTTTTTTAATTGTACAGAATAATCTTTAATATTCAGTTGATTGGAATTTCCTATGCCTATGTACCTTGAAGTGAGAAAACAAGTCATGTAATTTGGATAGTTTGGAAATTCATTTGCCTAAATTCAAGGGGCTAGACAAGATAACTTCATTTCTTTCTGATTCCATAATTCTATGAAGGCATTCTGATTCAGAAGATGAATAATTTACTTTAAATACGCTTTTAATTTTCTTAACTGATGTATTGTTTGAATATATTATCTTTCTCATTAAAAAATAAATTGTTATGGTTTAGTATAAAGGATGATGTATAAATAGTGGAGGATAAATACAGGGAAAAAAAGGAAAGTTGAGGGCCAGGAAAAAACTACATGAACATAGGGAGAGTGCTGGAAGGGGATTGAGGATGACAGGTAATTGATTCAGTGGTGACAGATCTGTGAAACCCAAGGATTCTGAGAATCCTGGTGCCTTAGGTTGGAGTTCAATATTCAGGGGAAATTTGGTAGGTAGTTGAGTCATGAAAGCCTTGAGCCAAGACAAGGTTCTCTACATTGCTTTCAAAAGGAGCTTGAAACTAATCAAGGATCAATGAGGTTTAAAATTGAGGGTTAGATCCTTATACTCTTATTATCATGAGGGAGGGAGATTAAATTTATTCTTTGTGCCCCTCTAGGACTAATGGGTAAGCAGTTATCAGAAGACTGCATAGCTCAAGGGAAAAAGTGGTATTGCCTTTGGTCACTATGTGTCTGTTTGGTAAGATTAACTGCTTGTTGCCTAAGTTATGGGCTTCTTTTTGCCTCCTCACTATAGTGATTTTTTGTATTGGTTAAACTTCCCTGAGAAGTAATGACAAAATCTTTAATTTCATTAATTTACCAAGTCACTGACTTTGTTTTAAACAGACTGAATTAGAACTGCTAATCTCGGGGTGCCTAGGTGGCATAGTGGATAAAGCACTGGTCTTGGGAGTCAGGAGTACCTGGGTTCAAATCCAGTCTAGACACTTAATAATTACCTAGCTGTGTGGCCTTGGGCAAGCCACTTAACCCCATTTGCCTTGCAAAAATCTAAAAAAAACCCAAAAAAACAAACTGCTAATCATAAATAGTATTGCTAATTATATAGTATATAGTGTCTTCTCACATTAATCCTTTCTTCAAATTTGGTTTTTCACCTTGGCCATTTTCTAACCAAATGATGGACTTAATAGAGAAAAAATGGGGGGGGGGAAGCATGAGGGAGGGGGGAAGGGGCAGATGAGTCCAAGGAGAGGGATGGAATCTCATTCTTCCTGGGAAGGAGGAAGAGGCAAATGCCTTGGTAAAGACAGAGAATGCACAGAAAACAGCACACCCTAGCTGGGGGGGGGGGGTAGTGCTGCTGGGCAATTCATGGGAGGCCTTGGGCAGTTAGGAGGTCAGTGGAAAAAAGTGAGATTCTTCTTTGGGTGGTGAATTCTGCTTTAGAATTCACCTTTATGGTGTACCTTGAACTTTTAGGGAGGAGATGGTGGCACATTGGAAGGTAGCAGGCTGGGAACATGGCATTAGGAGAGGTTCATTATGAAAAAAGCAGGCTTGGGGGGTGGAGCCAAGATGGCGACAAGAAGGGATGGAGTCTTAGGAGCTCTCTGATAAAACTCATAAGCTAAGGACTCTAACTAAACTGTGGGACAGAACCCACAGAGGGACCCAGTGAGGCAGTTCTACTCAAGGTAACCTGGAAAAGGGCAGAAAGGCTCTGCTCCCCAGGGTCAGAGGGGCAGCCCGCCAGAGCAATAGAACTTCAGCCTCCTGGAGGCAGCCCCAGGGCGCTGGGAGCCGCGGCTCACAGCAGCACGGGGGAGTCTCCTGAGCTGCACCCCGGGGAGCACCGGGCACAAAGTGGGGGAACAGCAGGGGACCTCTGTGGAGTACAGCCCTCAGGGCACACAGCAAGCTGCCTGGCCACTGCATTCCAGATCCAGGAAACAGAAGCAGGCAGAGACTGTAAGCAGGAGCCCCCAGGGCATGAGCCCATTGAGCTGAGGGAGGGGAGTGAAGAGAGACTGCAGAGCTCTGTCCTCTGCCTCTGGAACAGGATTTTGGGGCTCTGACCATATTCAGATCCTGATCGCAGTCTAGGCCCCCCCATAGAACAGCAGGGCCCCCCCCACCTCAGCCCTGTGGCAGAGGGGGGTGCTTATGGTCATTCACAGACCAGGAGGGAGGACAGAGCCTCACACACTGAGACCCTTGTGGGAGTGTCCCAAAAGCTCAGGAAGCACCCCAAAACCAGGCCCAGGCTGGAAAAATGAGCAAGCAGAGAAACAAAAGGAACACTATTGAGAAATATTTTGCAAATGAGCCCAAGAAGGATCAAAATACTCAGTCTGAAGATGAGGAAGCACAAGCTCCTGCATCTAAAGACTCCAAGAAAAACAGAAATTGGGCTCAGGCTATGACAGAGCTCAAAAAAGACTTTGAAAATCAAATGAGGGAGTTGGAAGAAAGAAAGGAGAGAGATGCAGGAAAAACATGAAAATGAAGTCAGCAGCTTAGTCAAGGAAATCCAAAAAAATGCTGAAGAAAATAGCATGCTAAAAACCAGCTTAGGTCAAATGGATAAAACAGTTCAAAAAGTTATTGAGGAGAAGAATGCTTTAAAAAACAAAATTGGCCAGATGGAAAAAGAGATAAGAAAACTCTCTGAGGAGAACAAATCCTTCAGACAAAGAATAGAATTCAGGGAGATTGATGAATTTAACAGAAATCAGGAATCAATACTTCAAAACCAAAAAAAAATGAAAAATTAGAAGAAAATGTGAAATATCTCATTGAAAAAACAACTGATATGGAAAACAGACTTAGGAAAGATAATTTAAAAATTATTGGAATACCTGAAAGTCATGATCAGGAAAAGAGCCTTGATATCCTTTTCAAAGAATTACTACAGGAAAATTGCCCTGATATTCTAGAAGCAGAGGGCAAAATAGAAACGGAGAGAATCCACCGATGCCCCCGAGAAAGAGATCCTAAAAAAACAACCCCTAGGAATATTATAGCCAACTTCCAGAACTCCCAAGTCAAAGAGAAAATATTACAAGCAGCCAGAAGGACACAGTTCAAATATCATGGAGCTGCAGTCAGGATCACACAGGACTTAGCAGCAACTACATTGGAAGCTCGTAGGGCTTGGAATACAATATACCGGAAGGCAAAAGAGCTTAGAATGCAGCCAAGAATGAACTACCCAGCAAGGCTGAATGTCCTCTTCCCGGGAAAAAGATGGACTTTCAATGAACCAGGGGAATTTCAAATGTTCCTTTTGGAATGGCCAGAGCTGAACAGAAGGTTTGATCTTCAGATACAGGACTCAGGTGAAGCATGGAGATTGGAGGAGAAGGGGGAAAATTGAGGGACTTAATGAGGATGAACTACATGTATAGAAAAATGATACTGATAATATTCATATGAACCATCTCAGTTAATAGAGCAGGTAGAGGGAGCTTTTACAGTTGAAGCACAGGAGAAAGCTGAATTCGAAGATAAAATATGGTGTAAAAATGGAGTCAATAGAAAAAAAGGGAAATGTAATGGGAGAAAGAAAAAGGAGAGGGGGAATAGTCCAAGATATTTCACATAATAAGTTTTTTTTTTATTACAATGAGCTATTGCAATGATATGGAAGGGGGGGGAGGCAAGGGGGAATGAAGGAACCTTCAGAGATGGCTAGGAGAGGAAACAGCATATATACTCAATGGGGTATAGACATCTGAAATAAGAGGGGGTAGCAGGGGGAAGGGGTGGGGATGTGAATAAAGGAGAAGATGGACCATAGGGGAGAGTGGTCAGATATAACACATTTTCTTTTTTACTTCTTGCAAAGGGCTGGGATTGGAAGGCCTGCCCAGGACCATAGGGCCAGGTAGATTCTGGGCCTAAGGGGTGGTATGGGGGCTTGGGCCCTCTTGGCCCCAGAGCCAGGAATCTGTCTGCTGCGCCACTCAGTGACCCTACAGCAGAGTCAGAGTGAAAGGAGAGAGAAAATATAGTACATGGTAGTGGAGAAATAAGAAAGGAGGGAGTTGTGATCAGCAATGGCAATGTTGGAAAAACATGGAAATAACTTTTGTGATGGACTTATCATAAAGAATGTGATCCACCTGTGACAGAGTTGTTGGTGTTGGAACAAAGACTGAAGTACATTTTTTGTTATTATTTGGGGGAGGGTGCAGGGCAAGTGGGGCTGGGTGGCCTGCCTGGGGCCACATAGCAGGGTGATCTTTGGGTGTCTGGGGCCAGATTTGGACCCAGGTGCTCCTGGCTCAAGGGCCAATGCTCTGTCTACCACCCAGCCACCCCTACTATTATTACTATTTTATTTTATTTTGGGTCTTTTTTTCCCTTCTTTTTGGTTTTTGCAGGGCAGTGGGGATCGGGTGGCTTGCATGTCACACGGCTGGGTGATTGTTGTGTTTACGAGGCTGGATACGGGCTCAGGTGCTCGTGGCTCCAGGGCTGGTGCTTCGTCCATTGTACCACCTGGCCATACCTACAATTATTACTATTATTTTTTTTAATGCTTTTTTTCTCTCCCCTTTACTTTTTTCACCCAAGCAAGTCTATCTATATTCATGGGGGGAGGGGTATTTTGTTTACTTGTAAACAAGAATATTTTATTAATGTAAAAAAAAATTTGTACAAAATGAGAATAAAAAAAAGAAATCAATTAAAAAAAAGAAAAAAAGCAGGCTTTAGGAAAAAAGATGGAACCCTTGTGGCACAGCCTATAGTAAACCTGAAGGCATTGGGCACAGAAAGTGGGAAAGAGCCTCTACTCTTTCTGAGTCTATAGGTCAAAGCTCTGATTATCCCGAGTTATGAGTTCTGCCCTTGAAAGTCTGGAAATAACAAAAGGACAGTGTGCCACATAAAGGCTTTATGAAGGACATGAGATAATATGAACAAGAAATTGCACAGGATGAAAGCATATAGAAAGATAGTAATCTGTGCCAAAGAAATATTCAAAGTGAGGAAATCGCTGATCTAATAAAGATTCTCCTCAAACTCAAAGCAATCTAACTATGGAACTGTCTATCAGATGCAGAATTTCAAGGCACTGAAAGTTTACACAGAGGCTGGATGACAACTAGTTGAAGATTGTAGCAGGAATTCTTGCTTCAAGTTGGAATAGATGCTTATTAAAGTCCTTTGCAGCTCTGAAGTTTAATAATTCTATGACTCTTACCTTGGTTTGAATTAGTGCCTTGCAATTATTAAGATTAAAGCCATTTACTTCTGTTAACTCTTCGGTTTCTTTTAGATTAGAATCTTCCAGAATTTGATTCTTACCTCCTGAAAAATCCTAAGAAAATAAAAGGCCATCAAAAAAACTCATCAGTAATTTGAAATGTATGTCTTCTTTATATAGTAGACACTTATACCATGTTTTGAGGTTCACAAAGTGTTTTATAGTCATTATTCTCATTTGAACCTCATCATTCTTTGAGATATGTTTCATTAACAATCCCATTTTATTTTTTGTTTTGTTTTGTAAGGCAATGGGGTTAAGTGCCTGCCCAAGGCCACATAGCTAGGTAATTAAGTATCTGAGGCTGGATTTGAACTCAGGTACTCCTGACTCCAGGGCTGGTGCTCTATCCACTGCATCACCTAGCCACCTCCCAACAATCCCATTTTAGAGAAAAGGAAACGGAGAATGGACCAATTTCCCTTCTGTTCTCTTCAGCTTCCTAATAAAAGGTTAATCTTGAAAATGATCATAAATTTGATCAATCACTTAATGTACACTCTTACTCTGTGCTTTCTAAGTACTATACCTTTTTTACAGAAAAGAAAAACCCATGGATAAGATTATCAAGATAAAAATAAGTGGTGGTAAATAACAATTCTGCATGTGAAAATCTGCAGAAGCATCTCTTCTGCAAAGTTTTTAGAAAATAAGTGCTCTTTATTCAACCACTGAGTGGTTTGCTCAAACATCTAGGGATCAGCTAACATTAAAATATATATATATATATATATATGGATGATGCTTCATACTAATGTAATTTTCTGAAAACTTCTACAATTAGGTACTAAATGTGTCTGAGGACCCAAAATTGAACTTTAATTAGGTTGAAAAGGATGAGTCTTGGCACAGATTAACTTTCCTTGACTTACTCCATTTAAATTTGTAGTAAATTATAACAGCTTTCATTTATATAGTGCTTTAAAATATTCCAAAAAAAATTATACTGAGTTTTTGTTGTATTTTTTTAATTTTTATTTAAGGCAATGGGGTTAAATGACTTGCCCAAGGTTACATAGCTAGGCAATTTTTTAAGTGTCTGAATCCAAATTTGAACCCAGGTCCTCCTGACTACAGGGCCAATGCTCTATTCACTGTGTCACCCAGCAGCCCCTGTAGTGTACATTTTTAAAACTTAAATTTGTTCAAGAAACAGTGAGAATGTAGAAAACTGCACTATTTTATAATAACTTGCCACTGTTCTGATGCTGCTTCCAGAAGCAAACTTCAGGTCTTTTGTCTTTTTTTTTTTTAATTTTTTTTCAAGGTAAATGGGGTTAAGTGACTTGTCCAAGGCTACACAGCTAGGTAATTATTAAGTGTCTGAGGCCGGATTTGAACTCATGAATTCCTGTGCTCTATCCACTGTGCCACCTAGCCACCCCCAGTTCTTTGTCAAAGTGTACTTTTTATTTTCTGTCTTCTGGTGTAGAGGGGGCTGTGGTAGAGGAAAGCTGGTTCTCACCACCCTCATGCCCTCTAGCCTTGGAGTTTTATCCTGCCCAGTGTATACTTGGCAGCAGCTTTTGGTAGCGTTTGTAGCCTCCATTTATTATAGTATTTATGTATTCTTAATCATTTAACATATTTACACAACTGGGATACCATTTTTTATTTGGTTCTTATCTTTTTTTAAAGTGTTAATGACAGTTTGAGAACTTGTGCTCTTAATTCTGATTTCCCCAGAAGCTGTTTTTATTGTGCATTTTTGCATATTGATACACACACACACACACACACTATGAATATATAGAACTATTTGCATAGTACAGTCCTCTTTGGGTTGGAAATTCATTTCTTGTTATAGAAAAACTGACTGTACTTGGTTCTTATAATAGCTCTATGAAGCAGTTGCTTCTATTATCTCCCTTTTATGAATGAAGAAACTGAGGCTCAGAAAAGCTGTAACTTGACTAGGATTATACAACATAGTTAAAGATAAAATCTTCACTATTCTAAATTATTCTTATTTCTAGCTTATTCACTAAAACATAGTATTTGCTTTCATTTAGAAATTCATACTTTTTAAAAAACAGATGATTTACAGATACCAGAGAAAACATAAGTGAACAGCTTTGTAAGAAAAATGAAAATCTAAAATACCTTTCATTTCTATGCTATTAACTTTTCAAAAGTGTTTGCAAGTATTCTATTTCATTTTAGTAATAATAACCTGTTGTAGTTAGTGTAGATGTTATTGTCCTATATGACAGATGAGAAAAATGAAATGCAGACAAATTTAATGATTCAGTGGTCAAGTGGAGAATACCAGAGCCTCAACTTAGAAACCAAGTCTCCTGATCCCCAGATCATAGCTTTTTCCATCAGATTAGACATATTAAACCAGGTGGGGGTGGTGGTGAGCAAGGACTGGGTTGTTACCTGAATTTCAAGAATCTGTCTATATCAGGATAAACAGATCATTTCTAATCTCATGATTATGCTGCCAGCTTGGTCTTGAATATTCAAGACTTTCCTACATTCCATAGGCATCCTCTCCCTTCTTGAAGAGCTAAAAAGTGGAGTATTAAATTTTCCTAAAGTCTTCCTTTAAAGATGGCAGAAATTGAACTCCCAGCTCACTCTGTCCTTCTTCTGTAGCTCTGCATATGTTTTCAAATGCTCCCAGATATTTCCACCACCCAACCCTTTTTTCTTTTCTGTCTTTTCCAATTAGATTGTAATCTCCTTGAGGAGAGGGACTGTCTTTTTTCTTATTTACATCCCCAGCACCTGAGGGCAGCTAGATGGCACAGTGGATATCCTACTGGACCCAGAACCAAGATGAATCAAGATGCCCCAGATACATACTAGCTGCGTGACCCTAGACAGGGCACTTAATCTCTATTTGGCCTCAGTTCCTCATCAGTAAAATGGGAATGCACTGGAGAAGGCAATGGCAAACCACTTCAGTATCTTCACCAAGAAAAGTCCATGGCCAAAGTTGATGGGGTCATGTAGAGTTGGACATGACTGAATGACTGAACAATAAATCCCGAGCACTTAGTACGTAGTAGGTGCTTAATAAATGTTTCCTGAACTGAATAGACAATTTCTCAGGAATACTGAGAATACTATAATAGCAAAGCAGGCTTGTAAAAATAAATTGCTTGAGAAATCATTTTATTTCTTCCTAATTCAAGGCTTGTATCTGAAATCTCTAAGCATGTTTAAACAGGATAGCTGAGTTTGAGCCAATCTGACCAGGTGGCTAATGGATAGTAATGAGGCTAAAATGGCAGCTCTAATTCCTTACAGACCAATTAGCTTTGCATGGAGAAAGAAGCTCTGCTCCATGGCAACAGATTGCACCCCTAATTCCTCACCAGAAGTTTTACAAAAGTGTGCCACAAGTGGCAATGGTAACTAGAGCAGAGTATTTAGGTGTCGGAGTATTATCCTCCCCCTTCCCTTCAGAGAAGCCATGCAAAACTCTAATGATGGGTCAGTGACATCATGTTGGTTAAAAGCATTAAATACTTTACTTTTTGAGCAGTGTCTATTCCAAGAACAAGTAAGAAATTGTCTTGGCAATGAGATTTACTCCAGAGGCATTTTGAAGTAGATGTGCCATCTTCATCTTGGAGAATCCTCCAAAGTTTTTGGGACTCAGAGCTGAAAAGCAAATGCATGCAGTCATTTAAATATTATCCAGAAAACTTTCAGACTAAATCTCTGAAGCAGTTCTTCAATACAGAAATTACAACATCACCTTTTTTTTTAAGTTAAAAGAGGGAAGTGACATAAAATCCAAACCCTTCATTTCACGTCCGAGGCTCAGTAACTTGTCCAAGATATCGCAGATTGTAAGTAGCAGTAGCAGGGGCCAGATGTGAACCCAATTCTTATGAATCCAAATTCAACATCCTTTCCACTATACCAAGATGCTAGTTCTAAACTGGTTAAGGGAAGCATCTCATCTGCAAAGCTTTTAGAAAATAAATGCTCTCTATTCTTTGCTCAAACATCTAGGGACCAAACAGCATTTTAAAAAAATATATAGGATGCTTCAAAGTAATGTAACTTTTCACATTTTTTTTTCTATTTTATCAATATCTGGCAAAAGGATCAGCCTATAGCTTTCCCAAACTTTTGTTCCTGAAAATCCCTTCTCCATAATTCCCCCAAAGCTTCTACTACTTCCTGGAGCTGCCCTTTTAGAAAGATAAAAGTGACAGAATACTTGATGGTGCCACTACCAAGGTACTTCAAGAAGTCTTTCCTCCTATTTGCATTCACCTCACCCTGCTGAGGACATACACTGGGCCTGGGATTTAGCTGTGTACACAGTAGTTGCTGTTTACTCTAGTCTGGATCTGACCTGAAATGGTATGAGATTTAAAGTGCTTTAAGACATTTGGTAAACAGCCTTAAGATTTTGATCTAGCTTTTCCACAAGCTTATGGGAATTTGTTCTAGTAGACCAAAGAAAGGGAAACAAGCTAAATTAACCTGCCTTGACCTGAACTTGCCCTCTCTGAGACCACCTTCATCCATTGCTTTTATATAATCAAATTCATCCTAGTAAGATCTAAAAAGTTTAATGGTAACATGCAAAGGAATAAGCTACAACCTTAGAGAGTTCACTAACATGACTTAGCATTAACAGGACTTTATGCATCAGATGTAATACCAGGAGCTTAGATGTAAATAAACTCTCCAAAGGCAGACAAGGTTGATAAAAGTCATTCTGTTAAGTTAATAAATATTTTTAGTTCACTCCCAGGAGTTCTACTTAGAAAAAAAAAATGGCTCTATTTTATACTATATAGTATATAAATCAGTACCTTAGTGTTTAGGTACCAATAAAAATAAAACCAATAACAAATATTTGTCAAATATCTACTTTGTATAAATAAGGTCTGGTAACTAAGACAACTTGTGGTTTTAACTAAGATTTTTGGGCCTCCTTTTCTCTTTTGCTAAGTCTTTTGACCTTTGTCCTCCAAAACTGCTAATAAGTGTAAATAACAAGAAAATAAAAAGGCAGGTTAATTTCTGTTCCCTTTTAACCCATTGGATGATGGGGCTGTACACTGGAGATAATTGAACAGAAGGAGCTGTGGGGATTATAGAATGGTAATCCCTGCTTAATACATTTCTTAGAATTGAAATTTATAGATTTAAACTTTCTACTCTATTCTTGGCATCAACTATACTTTTTAAATAGAAGGAAATAATCATTTGCCCTTCTGAATTGAAACTCTGGAGGAAACTCTGAAATAAACTTCAAACTTTTAAAAAATTTCATTTTTTTTTCTTGTCAAAAACACATTGAACGTGGGTAGCTAGGTGGTGAAGTGGATAGAGCACCGGCCCTGAAGTCAGAAGTACCTGAGTTCAAATTTGGCCTCATACACTTAATAATTACCTAGGTATGTGGCCTTGGGCAAGTCACTTCACCCCATTGCCTTGCAAAAAAACCCTTAAAAAATACATTGAACAAGTTAATTAAATATCCAATTTTAATTTAAATTACCAAAATTGCTTCTTTATGGGTTTGCAGCTGGAATTTTCTTCATTATGTTTTTCTAGAAAATGGTGTAAGGTGCAAATATCCTCAGTCATCTGTTGTACTGGTACTTCTTGAAAGACAAGCTTAAAAATATTCTCATAGCTGAGATTGGCCTGAAAAAAAAATTCAAAAATCAAAACTACAGAGTCTTTTTAGGAAAAATCATGTCAATGGAATATACACACTTTTCTTCTGCTACCAACTATTCCCTTAAATTCTAAGTTTTTGGTAAACTTACTATTAAGTAGCAAATCAAAATCCAAGTTATTAGGAAGATATTTTATCATCATGCTCCAAAGAACCCAATTCACCTCACTTACCTCTCTCATGGAGAGAACAAAATGGGTTTCCCTTCTCACTTAACAGTACTCTATCTTTCACTTTTTTTCCTCTTTCTTTCATCAGAAAGAGAGGAGAGGAGAAAGAGAAGAAAGGAGAAATTAAAGTCAGTGGAGAGAGCTGAGAAAGGAAAGACCAGGTGCAGTGAAGGTGCAGAAAGAGTAGGGGAAAAGAAAGGAAAAGGATTAAGGGGCAGACAAATTTAACTTCGGAACAAAGATTTTTCAAGAGAAAAAAGATTCCACAGGACAAAGATAAAGAAACACCGGTTAAAGCTAGACATCAGAAAGAGTTTTGAACATATCTGTCTTTTTTTCTATATAGATTTTCAAAGTTAGTCAACGAAAAGAGGTTCAACCACCATACGGTCAACAGAATTCGACAGAATAAGGCTATAAAACACAAAAGCTGTGAACAGAAGGTGGTTTTAGCAGCCGTTCACCCTCAGGAGAGCAAGAACCCCCCAACGTCAGCTTCAATGCCCGCCCCCCGTGGAGGGCGGCGCCGAGCCGAGCGGTCCACACCTACCGCAGCGGGGGGCAGCGGCGGCGGCTTCCTTCCCGCCGGGCAGGCTCTGGGGCTGCAGACGGCCGCGAGCGCCGGGGGCACAGCCGCCGGAGTCCGGGCTGTGGCGCGTCCCGGGCGCTGCGCCCCGCTCCGCGAGGTCCGGGGTGCTGAAAGGGTCAGGCTGGTCCGAAGCCCCGCTGAAGCCCTCGAAGTCCCCCCAGGAGCTGTTGTGCTCCACGCAGCTGTCGCCAGCGCCGGGCTCCCCGGCGGCCCCGGCGGCCGCTCTGCCTTTGCCGCAGCCCGCGCTCGCTCGGGGGGGCTCGCCGCCCGGCGCCCCGCCGCCCGCTTCCGCCGGGCCCCTCTCCCGTCTAGTTTCGGGGCGCGGGTCCTGCATTTTCGGCACGGGGAAAGCTTCCGGGGGAGTGAAAGCCACGAACACCCCCAAACTCAGGCGGAGCCGCGGGCCGGCGCGGGGCGCCCGCCCCGAGGGGCCATTCACGGCTTCCTTTGCCTCGGAGGCCGCCGTGGCTCGGCCTTTCCATGCAGGGCCCTGCCCGGGGGCGCGCTTCCAGGCTGGGCACGGCTGGCAAAGGGCAGCGGCGCAGGGTGAGGCGGGGCCCCTTCCTTCCGAGCCCCGGGCCCCTAGGCAAGGCCCTTCTCGCCCCGGGGCCTCAGTTTCCCCAACGGTAAAGCGAGGGGGCTGACGCCCCGAGGTGCTGCCGGGGGGAGGGGCGTCCCGGGGCCCGCGGAGCCCGGCTGAGGAGGGAGAGGGGCGGGGGGGCCCCCGGGGACCCTCAACGTCCCCAACGGCCGCTACTAACCGCCGCCGGCTGCGCCGTCGCTCCGGTCCGACAGCCCGGGCCGAGCCGGGCCGGGCCGGATGCTCGGCGGGCCGGCCCCGCGCCCGCTGCCCCGCGGACTCCCCGGCCCGGCCGGCTGACGGGCACAGGCGCGGCCCCGGCTCCGGCTGACGTCACGGCGTCCCGGCCGACGTCACGGCGTCAGGGCGGCCGACGTCACGCCGTCGGCGGGGCCGCCGCGTCGGGAGAGGCCGCCGCGCACGCGCGCAGAGCGCGTCCTCTTCTGGCTGCCCTTTGTCGGCTTCCGCTTCTCCTCCTGGATCTCCCGGGGCCCCCCATGTTGAGGCGCGAAGCCGCACCGACTGAGCACTTTGAGGACGTGCGTTTACCTCATTTGATCTTCACAGCAGCCCTGTGAGGGAGGACTGTTGTCCTCATTGTTACAAACGGGGAAACCATGCGAGGTTAAATGACTTGCCCAGGGTCACTCAACTATGAAAAGTCAGAGGCAAGATTGGAACTCAAGGGCTTCCTTATGGCTTCTCTGCTGCAAAGGGGAATTTTGAATGTGCTCAATTATCCAGCAGGTATTAACAAAAAGAAACATTTTCTTCCTCCAAAGAGCTTATATTCTATCAGAAGAAACTTCTCTATAAACATATATATATATATACGCAAAAATATGTATATATGCGTGTTATATATTTATACACACACATATACACATATATGTATATATATGTGTGTATATACATACATATATATATATAGATATAGATATAGATATATAAAAGTATTGCCTATTGATCACCTGGAACTGAATGTCCCTCCCTCTTTTTTTTTTTTTTTTTTAGGATTTTGCAAGGCAATGGAATTAAATGGCTTGCCCAAGGCCACGCAGCTAGGTAATTATTAAGTGTCTGAGGCCGGATTTGAACTCGGGTGCTCCTGACTCCAGGGCCAGTGCTGCACCACCTAGCTGCCCCTGGAACTGAATGTCTTAAACTTAACATACCTGGACCTGAAATTAGTATCTCCTCAAACTCTCCTTTTCTCAACTTCCCTCTTAAGGTAGAGGAGACCACTGTAATCCCCATCAACTAGGACTGAAACTAAGGTGTCATCATCCTTGACTACTCCCCCTACCCCCAATATCCAATCTTTCTCAAAGTTCAGTTGATTTCTTAACAACCATCCTTACTCAGGCTTATATATCACTTTATGCTTGTCTTATTTGCAATAGCAGGCAATTGGTCTCCTGCCTTGTTCAGGCTTGTATCGCTTTATGCTTGTCTATTTGCAATGGCAGGCAATTGGTCTCCTGCCTTAATTCTCTGTCCACTTCAGTTCATTTTTTCACTCAGCTGGAAAATTGGTTTTCCCTAAAGCTCAGGTCTAATTATGTTATCCCCCTAATCATGAGCTTCAGTGATTCCCTATCATCTCCCGGAACAAATATAAA
Organism: Macrotis lagotis; assembly: GCF_037893015.1. Lineage (NCBI taxonomy): Eukaryota > Metazoa > Chordata > Mammalia > Peramelemorphia > Peramelidae > Macrotis > Macrotis lagotis. The sequence continues at coordinate 435,118,913 of NC_133658.1, read as the reverse complement.
ATCCCCTTGTTGCAGAAGAAATACTAGGCAGAGAAAAATGCTATACTAGCAAACAGTTAAACTTATGCCTTTTTGTGTTGACCATATGCTAATAGAAAGACCATTTAGTGTATCCTGAGAAATGTTACATCCAGGGAAAAAAATGCCTTTCACCATAGCTGGGAAAGTTTGCCTTGCTATACTGTCCTTTGATTGATAAAGACCAGCTTGGCTTCTCTGTATCTTGAAAACTAGACAGGCCACCTGGTCAGAAACATCTTACAAAGACAGGGAGGTCAACAAAGAATGTAGAGATAACAGACTGTTACCCCAAATGAGCTAACTATACTTGAATATCTTGGCACAATCCATTAAACTACATTTGTTCAGACCTCTATCTCTTACAGCATGTACACCATTCTCTGTTTTATTATATAAACTATAACATATCCCTCAACTGATTATCCCTAAAGGATTAGCCCACTTGCTATAACCTTTCAAGGGACTAATAAAACACACACACATATCACACACACACACACACACACACACACACACACACAAACACACATATATAAAAGTCATATGAGTGTTGAGTCTCTGGTGAAATCATTACCCATTTGAAGTCAAACCATCATTTTGGTTCATCTGGCTTTTAGAGACTTTATAAACTTTTTCCCCAATTTTTTTTTCAACAGAGGTATCAGAACACAGGTTTCCTGTCCGTTGTTCTAGAAGAGTACCAATCATATTAACAAAGGTGATGACTTTTTCTTGAAATGGATTTAAGAGTTTTGCAAAGTTGTCAACATTATGGTCTCCTCCAGAATCATCAAATTCCAGTGACAAGATAATAGTCAAAATGACTGGTGATGCCTCACACCTCTCAGACTGGACAATATGACCAGAAAGGATAACAATCATTGTTGGAAGGGTTGTGGGAAATCTGGGACACTATTACACTGTTGGTGGAGCTTTGAACTCATCCAACCTTTCTGGAGAGAAATTTGGAACTACCCCCAAAGGGCAACAAAAATGTGCATACCCTTTGATCCAGCAATACCACCACTGGGTCTATACCCTGAAGAGATAATGGAAAAGGGTTAAAACATCACTTGTACAACAATATTTATAGCAGCTCTGTTTGTGGTGGCAAAGAATCGGAAATCAAGTAAATGTCCGTCAATTGGGGAATGGCTTAGCAAACTGTGGTCTATGTATGTCATGGAACACTATTGTTCTATTAGAAACCAGGAGGGATGAGAATTCAGAGAAGCCTGAATTGCATGAACTGATGCTGAGCAGGATGAGGAGAACCAGAAAAACACTGTATACCCTAACAGTAACATGGAGGTGATGTTCAACCTTGGTGGACTTGCTCATTCCATCAGTGCAACAATCAGGGACAATTTGGGGCTGTCTGCAATGGAGAATACCATCTGTATCCAGATAAAGAACTGTGGAGTTTGAACAAAGTTCAAGGACTATTCCTTTTAATTTAGGGAAAAAAACCCCTATCTTATTATCTGATCTTGTTATCTCTTATACTTTGTTTCTTCTTTAAGGATATGATTTCTCTCTCATCACACTCAATTTGGATCAATGTACAACATGGAAACAATGTAAAGACTGCCAAATTGCTTTCTGTGGTGGGGGGGAGGGAAGTGAGATTGGGTGAAAAATAGTAAAACTCAAAATAAATAAAATCTTTAATTTAAAAATAGTGACTGGTGATGGCCCAGGATGCAATAGGTGATGTTGGCCTTTCTAAATCAGCTTTTCCTGGTTGAAGTTTGTCTGAGGCAATGCCCATTGAATGACTAAGGCTAGTTAAGAACCGTGACAAATGAAGGCCCAATTTTACCATCATAAAACTACTGAGTCACAAAGGCTTGGGTTTGAGGTCAGAGTGATTTAGGTTTAAAGGGTAGTCAAATTGCTCCATTTGAAATACACTTATTTATTTATTTATTTATTCATTCATTCATTCATTCGTTTATTTATTTATTTAAGTTTGGAGATCTTTATTTCCTGGGGACTGCCTGTACCCAAATCAGACAGTACCTGAGTGTTCAAGGGTTAGGGTTTTTATAGTGTTGGGGAGGGGGGTACTGAGAGCCAGCAAGATACAGAAGCAAAGACAGCAGTTTATATATATATATATATACACATATTTATTTATTTTCATGTGCATATTCTTTAAGATTTTATTTTGAGTTTTACAATTTTCCCCCAATCTCTCTTCCCTCCCCCACCCCCACAGAAAACAATTTGTCTCAACATTGTTTCCATGCTGTGTATTGATCTTAAATACACTTTTTTAAAAGCTTTTTTTTCCCAGAGCTATATTTCAAGAATTCACCACTCTTTAAAACTTCCCTAACTCCTCCAGATCAGAAACCAGGGCATGCTTTAAGTCTTGCCTTGCTCTCTTAGCTTTTGCTACTTTTTTTTTTTAATGTTTTTGCAAGGCAATGGGGTTAAGTGGCTTGCCCAAGGCCACACAGCTAAATAATTATTAAGTGTCTGAGGTTGGATTTGAACTCAGGTACTCCTGACCCCAGGGCTGGTGCTCCATCCATTGTGCCACCTAGCCGCCCCTTTTGCTACTTTCTAAAGGAACTCTAAGAAACCCTTAAGAAATCTAGTCCAGCTGCAACACCCTTTTAATTGTCATTACTTTCTCTGTTTACTTTGCTCAATATCTATTACTGTTTAATCCCTTTATTACCTTAAGAGAATTAAGTCTTTTTTTTGGTCCCTAAATACTTCTGGGTCAAGAATAAGTCTTTTAAGTGAATTTCACTCCTTTCACTCCTTTTTATTTTTAGGAGACACCTTGCTTTCTAGAGCTAACTCCCAACAAGAAAGCTGTGCTCTGAGTTTGGCATAACAACAATCCTTTGTGTTCACCCTCTGGATGAACTCTGCTGCAACTAAATCACAGAACTGACCATCCCTGAGCTCAGACAAGCACCAGCAGGCCCAGTCATGAGGCCCTGATATGAATAGACTTTTTGTCACTAGGCAACCTTGCCTCACTGTTGCTATTGTGTCTCACCACAGTTGCTACACCTCACTGTTATTCGTTGTCTAGCCAACTATATGTATCAAGACACTGGTACATATGTCTAGTTTTCCTCCTCCAATGGGATATAAACTTTTTGCTTATAACCACTGTTAACTCTTTGATTTTATTTTATTTTCAGAGTTTGCCAAAGACTTCAGTTCATATCTCACCTCCTAGTAGAGTTGGAATATTACCTTTGTGAGTTCTTTAGTATTTTTCATTTGCCCTCCATGACTCTTTGCTTATTTTCAGAGTTTGACAAAGACTTAAGGTCATATCCCACCTTCTGCTACAATGCCTTCTTTCTGAGATTACCTCCCATTTACCCTGTATATATTTTATATGGACATAATTGTTTACATATTGTCGCCTTCTTTAGAATGTTAGCTTCTTAAGGGCAAGGACTATTTTTGTCTCTCTTTAGATCCTTGCAACTTAATACAGTGCCTCCTACATATACTTAATAAATTCATGTTGACTAAGTACAAAATCACTTGGGAGGGTGATATAGGGAATCAGTGAGGAAATATTAAATTTCTGCCAAGTACCATGCACTGTCCTAGTTACCAGGGATACAAAATGAAACTTCTAATTCTAATGGGTAATCCACAGGCCAGACAGTTAATAAATATTGCATCTATTATGTGCCAGGATTGTGCCAAGCACTGAGGACATAAAAAAATGCAAAAGATGGTTCCTGTTCTCAAGGAGTTGACAGTCTGATGGGGGAGGTCAACATACAACTATAAACATAAAAAGGGTGTGTGTGTGTGTGTGTGTGTGTGTGTGTGTGTGTGTGTGTGTGTACACCCAGATATATATTTGTTGAAGGAGAAATATTAGGGAAATTTTGCTTAACTTTACCTTAGACTTCCTCCCCATTGTTCCCTCTTCTAAATATCGTAAATTCACTAAGATAATAGGAAGCAATCTCAGCCCTCTCCCTCTCCCTGTCCTCCACCTGAGTCTGACTCCAGTCATATCTGGGTGGATCACTCCTTAACCCCTTTTCCTGACTCTTCCCTGCACAAGAGGTGGTCTAGCCTCCCTATAAAGGTTCTGCTCATCTTCTCCATGCTGACTCTCTGTTGGTCTTAGCCCAACCACCCATTTTGTGCCGAGCTGCTCCTCTCTCCTTCTGATGTTCTCACCAGCCCAGCTTGCAACTGTTTCTTCTTTGCTTAAACTTTACTATCTTCGGAAAAACTTACTCTACCTTGTTGCCTCCCTAAAGAACTCTGTGAATTAACTTGTAACTCTTTGCAGAATCCTGTGAATTAAAATTTATGGCTTTTCTTACCCTCCTGAGGCAGGGATTCCCCTCCTGAGCAATTCTTCCTGCTTCATATTCAAGATAAATTGGAAATAATCAACTGAGAAGAGGAACTATAATTAAGGAGGATTAGAGGAGGATTGCTGTATAAGATGTTGTTGAAAGAGGATTATTTTTAAGAGCTAAGAGTGATCTGTTAAAAGTTGGCATTTAACTCCATTTTGTTCTGTATTAGTAAGATTTTCTCCCTTCTCCCTTTCTTTCTTTCCTTCCCTTGCTCTCTTCCTCCCTTCCTCCTTTCCTCCCTCTCTCCCCCTCTCGTTTCTTTGTCTCTTGATTCTCTTTCTTTTTCTCTTCTTCCTTTCTTCTTTGTCTCTGTTTCTTTTTTCTTTCTTTCACCCCCTCTTTCACTTTCACTCTCCCACTCTTCCTTCCTTCCTTCCTTCCTTCCTTCTTTCCTTCCTTCCTTCCTTCCTTTCCTTCCTTCCTTCCTTCCTTCCTTCCTTCCTTCCTTCCTTCCTTCCTTCCTTCCTTCCTTTCTTTCTTTCTTTCTTTCTTTCTTTCTTTCTTTCTTTCTTTCTTTCTTTCTTTCTTTCTTTCTTTCTTTCTTTCTCTTTCTCTCCCTCCCTCCCTCTCTCACTCTTTCATTCACTTTCTTTCTTCCTTTCTCTTTTCTTCTCTTTCTTTTCTTTCACCTCCCTACCACCTAATCTCTTTAAAACCACTGAAGAAACTAAATTACAGGAAGAAGTTGCCCCAACTTTTCTTATCAGATAAAGTTCTGTAGAGTCTTTAACAAATGCTTACTGATTCATTGACTGACAAGAAAATATAATTTCCTTTGATTTAGTGTAAATGGCTATTCTAACAATGACACTACTTCCTTTGTAACAATTTTAAGTATCCTCTTTTTGTTTTAGTAAGTACCTTTTCCAGTCAGCTTTTCTAGCACTAACAAAAATGACTTTGTTAGCATCTCTGACTCATTTACCTAATTGTGGAAACATGTATCATATCAATGCAGGGAGTTATGGACAAAGGAGATTTGTAATTGGAAACAGATTTCATAATTCTTTATAAATTTTGTAAAATTTTTTGAAAATATCTGCTCCTGTGATGTAAATTGATTCCTATTGTTCCATTATTAAATGTAAATTCGAGGGGCAGCTAAGTGGGGCAGTGGATAGAGAGAGCAACCAGCCCTGAAGTCAGGAGTACCTGAATTCAAATCTGACCTGAGACACTTAATAATTACTTAACTCTGTGGCCTTGGGCAAGCCACTTAACCCCATTTGCCTTGCAAAAATATTTTAAAAAATGTAAATTTGTAATGTCTCTGCCTTTCCACCCCCCCCAACTTCCAGTCTTTTCCCTGGATTTAGTCATTTAGAGGGGAAGGGGGTTTCCCCTTTGCCCGCAGTCTCCTGACCCCTCTGTACCCAAAGAGTGGGCAAGACTATAAAAGCCTAGTCTAAACTTCCCTTGTGGTGCAGATTTCCCAAGTCTCAACCCAGTCAGCTCTCCCTGATTGTCTTTGTCTCTCTGTCTCTGTCTCTCTGTCTCTGTCTCTCAAACAAACCTCACAAAAATTATTCACTCCTGTCCTCAAACTCCTTACTGTATCTCCAGAAGGAGAAAAGATTTTAATCTTTATACTTTGCAAGCTTGAGAACTAAATCCTGAGTAGTTTTAAAATCCCAGGGCTGTGTGTGAATTCTTTCACCTTTCAAGATCTCTCAATCTTAAATTGGTGACATTAACCCCCAGGAAACATTATTACATTTTAGTGAATAAACTGTCATTTCTCTATTTTTCAGTACTCTATGCTGACTTACTTAGGCAGAAGTAAGAACCCTGAAAATTCTCCCAATAGGTCTGGAAGTAAGTCAGGAAATGGAGATGAGGAGGGAGAGAATTCTAAGCTTGTGAAAAAATGCCCAGAGGGGAAATGGAGTGCCATGTGCAAGGAATAGCATGAAGGCCAGTGTTACTGAATTGAAGCAACACTGGAGAAGTATAAGGTCAACTTTGATATTGTTTGTTCTTGGTCCTTGGTTCTAGAAGAGGACCAAAATGATGTCACAATCTTGGGTCACTGTAGTCTGGTTGTGGCTGGTGTATCACTCCTGATTTACTGAGAGTGCAAATCCCTCCCATCTCTACAGGCTAGCTGCACACTTACTGAAAATCTAAACAAGCTTCAAAATGGAATCACTCTTATTGACTCAGTACCAGTAGCTGACTACAATTATAAGGATGGGGGTGGGGGAGGAAAAGAAACACCCTGTGCAAAGACAGAGAAGAGGAGATGTTGTGTTCTGTGTGAGTAACAGCATGAAAGTCAGGAAATGTTGGAGGAAAAGCAATGCATTTGAAAAGTTCCGGAAAGGTAGAGTAGGTTAGGTTATAAAGAACATTATAATCAAAAGGGAGTTGTTTAGATTTAATTATAGAAGCAAAAGAAAGCCACTGGAGTTCATTGGGTGGAGGGAGTGGGGTCAGATTTGTGCTATAGAAAAATCTCTTTGGATTTCTAAATTATGTAAACAGAAAATTGGAAAGCTGGCCAAACATTTTCTCAGATCTTCATGTCCTCTCAAAACTGTCCCAAATAATAATATGCTAGAGATTGTTAACTTTCATGAGATGGGCCTTACTAAAGAATTAAACTAACATGTTAACCTCCAGAGGTCTTAAGAAAGAACAAAGGAATTAGGTTAATATATTTTCGTGTTTATTAGGTTCTCTAGGTATGTAGGGAGCCCATGTTCTTGTCCATCAAGGCCCTCAACTTTAGATGAGTTTCATGTCACTTTGGCTGGGGGGTAGGGAGCTGCTATCAAGAATTCTATCAGGTCAGTGTGATCGCTGTGTCCTGACTCGGAACGTTTTTCCTCCACAAAGCACAAGAATTTCTCCCCCTGCTCCCAATAGGTCAGTGCCATTCTGTGGCTATTGATACAATAGAGAGATTTATATTATATACAATCAAACAAAGTTCATTTTTGTTTTTAGATGACATTGTCAAGGTAAAGAAATTGCATCTATTTATACTAGATTAACAACCCTAAGGAGGTTATGCCATGAAATAACAAGGAGAAGGCCAATCCCTAACTTACTGATATGGCACCTCCTCTTCTATCCTTTCTTACATTCCAGTCACAGGAGCTATTATATACTATGGGCTTCTTATGGTGGGTTCCATTCAACACTGCCTTTTCTACAGTTTAAATCTCTGTCAAGATATCTTGCTCTTGTCATCACTCCACCATTCTGAGGCAACAAAACTTAACTATCTCCACCCCATTCTTTCCTTTACCCTACCCACTCAAGAGAAGGACTGGAAAAGTTAAAGCATAGATTGGGTTTAGAGTGCTCTGAGAATGAAAGAACAATGTGAACTGGGAGTGGACAGAAGCTGGTGTGGGAGTTGCACCTGCACTGAAGACATTGCAATGCCTTTACAGATGCAAACAAAATATTTTGCTCCATGGAGAGAGTCAGAGACTTGAATAACTCAACTATATATCAAAAGGTCATCAACACTATAAGTTTGCCATAGGTACAAACAAAAGTATGCTTTTGATCCCCCAATCTTTGAATCAAATCTCTCAGAATTTGGTATCCAAGAAATATAGACACACATATACACACACACACACACACACACACACACACACACACACACACACATATATATACCTGCAAACCTAGACATATCATACATACATATAAATACATATAAGTAATACATGTATGTATGTATATTACAATATATACATCATATCTAAATACCCCCCAATAGATAAGTGGTCAAAGAATATGAACAAAAAGTTCTCAAAAGGATTGTAAATTCTTATTAACCTTAAGAAAGAATGCTCAAGAGAAATATAAATCAAAACAATCCCAAGATTTTACTTCATACGCTTAAAATTGTTGCAAAAGACAAAAACATGGGAATGGTCAATGTTGGGGTATTGGGATGGAGCTGTGGGTTAGTACAACTATTATGAAAAGCTATAGAGAAGCATGGGAAAATGTATCTGAACTGATGCAGTGAAATAAGCAGAGCCAAGAAAATAATACAATGATACAGCAATGTAAATGTAAAAAACAAGAATCACAAAGCAATAGAAAGGCATCGCAATGCCTTTAAGCCAGGTGCAACTCCCACACCAGCTTCTGTCCAACCTCAGTTCACAATATTCTTTGTTCTCAGAGTACTACAGCCCCAGACCATGCTTTAATTTTCCATTACTTCTCTTGAGTGGGTAGGGTAAAGGAAAGAGTGGAGTAGAGTAAGCCATTTTATTGCCTCAGAATGGTGGGGTGATGACAAATAAAAAATGCTGTAAAATTACAAAGAACAATCTTGACCCCAAAGAAGAGATATGAAAAGACACTCTTACTCCTTTGTAAGGGTGGGAGGTCTACAGGTATGGAACATTGTATATGGTTTCAAACCTTTTTGATATAGTGATCTGTGCAGAGATCAACCTGAATGACTCCATGTATAAATTTCATTTGGAATTTGGGTAATGTGTACAGCCAACCTAAAAGAGACTGCAAGTCTGCAGGTGCATTAATACCATCTCCCTATGATATTGCAATGGGGAAGGAACTGAGGTGGCACTAATTCCACTTCCTCATAATAATAGTTTACCAATCATGATTACATTGTTTTATATAGAAGTTATTTACTCCTGTCTTTAAAAATAGCACAGAGTTTTAATTTTGGGACCAGGCATATCCAACTACAAATCTGTCTTGGTGTGCTAAATAAAATCCTTTTATCTTTCTTGAGTTTGCTTTATTTACCAGGGTAAGACCAATCCAGATTTCTTTTTAACAGATCCATTTAGTGCTATATTTGTCTCCAGCTTGATTTCCAGGACTCTTTTGGAAAGAGTAGTGCTTTACACTCAATGATAATCATTGTTACATCTAGTCATACTCTACACACTCTACTCTACAATGATGACCCTTGTAGGTCATTATTCAAATCTCAACCCTATGCCCTATCACTCAAATCCTTATTCCCATCCCCCTCAACCCTCCCCCAAGTTCCAATCAAATACCACCTTGCCCTTTCACTGTGCATGTTCCATAGTCAATAAACTTCCCTTCATTCTAAATCTTTCCCTCTCCCATTTCTCCTATCTTTTAGCTATTACTAAACTGGCTACCTTTCTCTACCCCATCCTTACCCTTCCCCTGACATGATATCTCTGGCCACCCTTTTCAGTTCTATATGTACCTTTACTCATTCTCCTCAGCTCATTGGCAGAGGAGAGAGAATTGATATACTACTTGTTCCTCATTGCCATTTTCAAGGTTTTTTTTCCTACCTTTATCACTCAGTAACTTCTCCTTTGAGATTCAGCCTATCTAATCTCTATCACTCAATCAAAATCCTGTTAGACTTCTAGGTCATTTTCTTTCCTTCCTTAGTGAAATTGAATTCACAAATTTTCTTTTCTCCTTAACTCTTTCCCTCAGAATAGGGGGATTTCAACTATTAAATCTCCTTAAATGTCCCAGATACTCAGTTCCTTAACCTTAGCACTGGATTACTTCTACTCTTCTATTGCCTTCCCCATTACACATTTACTGTTAAACTAAGGTGGAAAAAATCATATAACTTTTATGAATATTACATAATTTCAACTAAACTCTCACTGCTAGACAATCCTACTATACCTTCCTCATTACTCACCATCCCACTCTCCACCGCAGCTCTTCCAAACTTTTTCATCTATCCTCAAGTCTCTCATGGCTCCCCCTTCCCCCATCTCAGTTGAAAACCTTTCTTCAGCATTTACAGACAAATTAAAGTCATTTGCCTTGAGCTCCCTTTTCTCCTTTCTGGTTCATCTTCTATCACTCATGCCTTCTTTTATTATCTTACTTTCACCACTGTCTCATGGAAAGAACTGACCTTATTTCTTGCCAAAGCTAACTCCTCTACTTGTTCCCAGTTCCTCCAATAGACCTCTCCCTCTATCTTCCCACTATATCACTTAAATTTAATCTCTTCCTGTCTGGTGGCTCCTTCCCTACTGCCTATGGACATACATTTGACTCCCTTAAATCCCCCCAAACTCTCACTGATCCCTCCATCTCTAATGGTTTTATATTTTCTCTGCTGTTTGTGACTAAACTCCTTGAAAAGGTCATCTATAATAGGTGCTTCCACTTTCTCTACTCTCACTCTTTTCTTAATTCTTTATAATCTGGTTTCTGACCTCATCAGGCCACAGAATTGGTCTTTCCAAAGCTACCAATGATCTTTTAGTTGCTAAATCTAATGTCCTTTTTTCAATCCTCATTCTTCTTGTTCTCTCTGCAACCTTTGATACTCACCCAATTATGCTTTTAAAGACCCAGAAGAATAATTCAAATATATATATATATATATATATATATATATATATATTCATTTTTTAGGGGTTTTTTGGCAAGGCAAATGGGGTTAAGTGGCTTGCCCAAGGCCACACAGCTAGGTAATTATTAAAGTGTCTGAGGTCAAATTTGAACTCAGGTACTCCTGACTCCAGGGCTGGTGCTCTATCCACTGCGTACAAACACACATATACAGGACATAATTCACTGTTCTCAATTTATAGGAACAGACCCCAATATTTTAGATTTCTTTCCTTCTAGAAATTTCCTCTTCATACTCAATCTACTAAATATATTCATACAAATATAACTGACACTGAGAATAGGTATTTGTCCAAAGCACAACAAAGTATAAATGGTACTGTAAAAAGTGATGATACTTGTGGACTGCAACTGCTTTGGCTCTAGCCAGGAGGAGGAGGGCTAGGAGAGGCTGTGTCTAGTGATTACTTTTAGTTCTAAAGTCTAGGTCAGATTGAGTGAAGGTTTAAGGGTAGGGTTGACTGATATTTACTCAGTACTATTATCCAATTTAATGTAATCAAACATAGACTTTAACACTACTAAATTGGAAAAGTCCTTCAATCTGTAGTCAATTTGCATAAAAATCATGAATACTTAGGCCAAGGGAACTTGGTCCCAGGAATCATCTATAAACCATCATGCTAGCTAGAAAGTAAATATAGTATTCCAGAAGAACCATTGAAAAGGAATAGTCCAGGGGGAGAGACCTTGCTTTCCACCTTCTTTTCCTCCTTTTCCTCCTTCTTTGCAGAATAGGACCTTGCAATCCTTGAAAGGTCCAGAGGATGTTGAATTTCTAATCCCTCCACTGGTATCTTTGGGGCAGCTGACAGCAATGCTTATATTTGTTGCTAAGAACATCCTGGTTATATGGGGTCGATGATCAACCTTGATGGACTTGCTCATTCCATCAGTGCAACAATCAAGGACAATTTGGGGCTGTCTGCAATGCAGAATACCATCTGTATCCAGAGAAAGAACTGTGGAATTTGAACAAAAACCAAAGACTATTTAATTAATTAATTAATTTATTTATTTATTTATTTAGGTTTTTGCAAGGCAAATGGGGTTAAGTGGCTTGCCCAAGGCCACACAGCTAGGTAATTATTAAGTGTCTGAGTGGGATTTGAACTGAGATACTCCTGACTCAGGGCTGGTGCTCTATCCACTGTGCCACCTAGCCACCCCTAGACTATTTAATTTAGGGGAAAAAACCTGATATCTTATTGTCCAAGCTTGCTATCTCTTATACTTTATGTTTCTTCTTTAAGGATATGATTTCTCTCCATCACATTCAATTTGGATCAATGTATACCATGGAAACAATGTAAAGACTGGCAAATTGCCTTCTGTGGGGGGAGGGGGAGGGAAGTAAGATTAGGGAAAAATTGTAAAACTCAAAATAAATAAAATCTTTAAAATTAAAAAAAAGAACATACTGGTTATAAATTAACTCCACAAGGGACCTATAGAAAACTATACTATACCTAAAGGGAACTTCGAATGGGAGAAAAGGATTTTCCACACTTCCAGGAATAGAGAGTTTGCAGTGCGTGCAAATGTGTATGTATTGGTGGGAGAGTTTGTCAGAGACTTTTGAGGAGGTACTTTGACTTACTTCACTACCTTCAACTGTAGTATAACTGCTATTGCCATAAGTAGTCATTTCTTAAAGCTATTTAAGTCTGCATGACTAAAATGATTATCAACCAGTGATTTTGAGGGGGTTCACACAAGCTCAAATTGATGACATCAGAGAACCTGATGACTCCTCAGAAATATTTCTAAAATCTTGATATACAGATATAGCCTTACTTCAGTATCCAAAACTCATCTATGAGAGTAGAAATTGGGATAATAATCCTTAAGGGTTTATGTGGGCTACAAAGTCAAAGAGTATATCAGGACAGATAACTGAGGGAAGAGCATCTCTTTCTCAAAAAGAAGAAAACCTCCACTTTAGGAATCTGTTCTATCTTGGACTGGCTATCATACCAGATATAATCTATCAGCTGGAGCAAGCTTGGATGGGGGAAGGTTCTAAAAAAGAAAATTTCTTCACTTACAATGTAACAATTTCTTTTTTTGTTTTTGTTGTTGTTGTTGTTGTTGCTGTTGTTGTTTGCAAGGCAAACGGGGTTAAGTGGCTTGCCCAAGCTCCATACAGCTAGGTACTTATTAAGTGTCTGAGACAGGATTTGAACCTAGATAACTCCAAGGCCTGTGCTTTATCCACTATGCCACCTAGCCACCCCTAATGTAACAATTTCTAACCAATGGTCATCAACAGGCATATGGACAGAGGTGTCCTGAAAAAGGATCTGCTTCCAGCCCAGGCCTCAGCCATTATCTTGGGAAGTGAAGGGACCAGCCATCACCAACTGTCAACCAACTGCTACTCACCGGGCAAGTGAGCCAGCTCTGCTGGGGCAGTAAAGCACCTTGAGGGAGACGGGAAGCAGCATGTGCTGGACAAACCAAGCCACTACTACCACTTAGAACCCCATCTTTCCTAAGATGCTACTGGGACAGCCTGGACTCTGGAAACATTGGAATATCAATTCTTTGAGCTTAGTGCCCTCAGGCTTCATCCTTAAAAGCAACTCCTCTTGTTTGTATGTAACTTGCACAATTGCTCCTGAAGGTACTACAGACAGCTTCATCTAGTGAAGTCCCAGAAAAGAAAGTTCTTGTCATCAAAGTCCTTAGCATTGTCAAATGGTTCAAACTCAGAAACTGGTATAATTTAACAAGGGATGAGACATAAGATATATTACTATCTGCTTTGCTACTATATCTTCACCACTTGTAGCTTTAATCTGCCATATATGTTGTCTCCCCCATTTAGAATATGAACACTGAAAGCAGGAACTGCCTTACTTTTCTATCTATATCCCAATGATTAGTACACATTGTAAACACTTAACAAATGTTTCAATCATTCATTCATTCATTCGTTCGTTTGTTCGTGGATTCCTTGGTGCATTCATTCATGCATTCATTCATTCAATGCTAGGCTCACCAGCAAGCATCAGATCCTCTTAGGTATGACCACTTCTTAGGAAGTACATCAGCACTTGCTGAGTTTTCCTTAGTCCTGCATCACAGGCTGCTCAGCAGGGCTCCTAATCCCAGCTAGGGGGTGCTGTAGTACTTAGAGAGTTTAACTCCCTTGTTTTGCACACTTCCTCATCTCTGCTTTTCCTTGTCTATCCTAGAACCTGACTTCCTTTCTTTTTGCTTCCACCAATCTCTTTACCTTTGAAGTCAGACTAAAACTCTTAGTGGAGGGGAAGAATTGAGGAAGATGATACTTTGGAAATCTTTGTCTGATTTTTTTCTGTGTTCTGATCTATTGGGTGATGCCTGAAGGTGTTTGTGACTAAGATAGTGCTGCCCCAACCCAAAATGCATATGCCAGGCATTGTACTGGGTGCTAGGAAACCAAAGACAAAACAACAACAGCAATAAAAGATCTCACATAATACTTCCTACTGAGGGAATACACCATGTAAATATAAGAATATTCTGGATTGTTTAAAAAGAGAGAGCTTACTAATAGTAAGGGATATTAGGAAAGACTTTCTGTAGGAGGTGGCACAACAAGTAGGTTGGAATTAGGAGTAGTGTACAAAGGGAAATAATGTGAAATAACGGGGGGGGGGTAGGCTAGAACCAGATTATGAAGGGTTTTAAAAACCAAGCATTTTAGTTTAGGGGTAAAAATGGAGCTCCAGAATGTTCTTAAGCAGGGAACTGATTCTGTCAGACCCTTTCTTTCCTTTTTTTAAAATAAGGCAGTGGGGTTAAGTGACTTGCCCAAGGTCACACAGTTGGGTAATTATTGAATGTCTGAGGCCGGATTTGAACTCAGGTACTCTTGACTCCAAGGTCAGTGCTCTGTCTACTGGGCCACCTAGCTCCCCCAGACTTGTATTTTAGGAAAATTCTTTTAGTCTCTATATGGAAAATGAATTAGTGATTATTATGGCCACTGTATGGAGAATAAACTAGAGTGGGGACAAACTGATAGCTGAAAGTCCAATAAGGAGGTTGGTGAAAAGATTCTAAGAGTTGTGGTGACTATTAATGAAGATTACAATTTGAAAAATGGTTAATACATCCTAATGCTCAAGGCATCTCCCTCCTTTTTAAGGCTTGTTTATTATTTTTTTCAATGAACAAATATTTAAAAAATCTATCCCATTCATTATTGTTCTCCCACCCCCAATTGAGCAAATAAAAACAAAGTCCACAATACATAATTGCCTAGTTCAACAAAGTGAATTCCTACATTTGAAATGTTTGTATCACTTCTCTATTAGGAGGTAAGTGGCATGTTTTATCTATATTCTTTTGGATTTATGGTTTAGCATTTCATAGTTCAGAGTTCTAAAATCTTTCAAAATCACTTGTATAAACCTTGTTTTTAGAATATTTATCATTGCATACATTGCTCTAGTTTTGTTCATTTCCCTTTGCATCACTTCATAAAGCTTTTACCAATTCCCTGTGAAACTGGTATCATTTAATGGTAATATTCCATGATATTCAAAAACCACAAAACATTTAGCCATTAAGAAGAGGATAACTCTTTAGTTTCCAATTTTTGGCTACCATAAAAAGAGCTATCATAATTTTTTTTGCATATATAGAACCTTTTCTTAACAACAACAAACAAACAAACAAACAAATGTGTAATAGTGGCCTTTTTCTGAATTAAAGAATATGCACAATTTGATAATTTTCTGGCAAGAGTTCCAGATTTTTTTCTCAGAATGTTGGGCTAATTCATAGTTTCATCAACAATGTACTAATGTGCAGAAATAACTAATTTTATTGAACTTTGCTTTATTGCACTTCTCAGATATTGAATTTTTACTAATTGAAGGTTTATCGGCAACTGAATCAATCAAACCTATCAGTGCCATTTTTCCAACAGCTCATCTTGTGTCTCTATATCACATTTTAATAATCCTCATAATATTTCAAACTTCAATATGTTTATATAATTATGATGATCTGTGATCAGTAATATTGGATATTGTTATTTCAATTATTTTGAAGCACAATGAATCATATTCATATAAAATAGCAAACTTAATCAATAAATATTGTGTATGTTTTGACTGCTCCACTGACCTGCCACCCCCTTCTCTTTCTCTCCTATCTATTTCGTTCTCTCTCTCTTTCCCTCCCTCCCTCCCCACCAAGACACAACAATGTTGAAATTAGCCCAATTAATAACCCTACAATGGCTTCTAAGTGTTGAAAGAAATTGTCAATCAATGGGACAAACTTCAATGATGCCTTTTTAAAATAAATTGTCATAGTCATCTCAATCTTCAGCAACCATTTCTGTGACCAGTCAGTAGTCATCAACATCAAGACAAGATCCCCTTCAGCAAAATGATTATGGCTTACTGAAAGTTTATATGATGGTTATAACTTTTAGCAACAAAGAATTTTTTAATTAGGGTATGTTCATTTTTTAGACACAATACTATTGTACATGTAATAGATGACCATATAGCATGAACATAATTTTTATACACTCTGGGAAACAAATAAATTCATGTGATTTGTTTTATTTTAGCAGTCTGGAACCAAACATGGAATATTTCAGTTTTCCCATTACCCATCTGACGTCTGTCTTTTTCACCTTTTGTCATCTTTGTCAATCTGATAGATATGCGATAGTTCCTCAGATTTGCTTTAATATGCACTTCTCTATTATAAATTTAGAAAAAGCCATTCCCCAATTGACAAATGGTCATACAAAAGCAATTTATGGATGAGGAAATTAAAGTGATCCATAGTCATATGAAAAATTGCTCTAAATCATTACTTATTAGAGAAATGCAAATTAAAGCATCTCTGAGATAGCACCTCACACCTCTCAGACTGGTTAATATGACCAGAAAGGAAAATGATCAATGTTGGAAGGGTTGTGGGAAATCTGGGACACTAATATATTGTTGGTGGAGTTGTGAACTCATCCAACCTTTTTGGAGAGAAATTTGTAGTTATGCCCAAATGGCAACAAAAATGTGCATACCCTTTGATCCAGCAATACCACTACTGGGTCTATACCCTGAAGAGATTATGAAAAAGAACAAAAATATCATTTGGACAAAAATATTCATAGTGGCCCTGTTTGTTTCCAAAGAAATTTGAAATTATGTAAATGTCCTTCAAATGTGGAATGACTTAAAACTGTGGTATATGTATGTCATGAAACTCTATTGTTCTATTAGAAACCAGGAGGGATAGGAATTCAGGGAAACCTGGAAGGATTTGCATGAACTGATGCTGAGTGGGATGAGCAGAATCAGAAAAACATTATACACCCTAACAGTAACATGGGGGTGATAACCAACTTTGATGGACTTGCTCATTCCATCAGTGCAACAATCAGGGACAATTTGGGGCTGTCTGAAGTGGAGAATACCATCTGTATCCAGAGAAAGAACTGTGGAGTTTGAAAAAAAGACCAAAGACTATTACCTTTAATTTAGGGTAAAAAATCCTGTTATCTTACTATGTAATTCTGCTATCTCTTATACTTTATTTTTCTTCCTTAAGGATATTATTTCTCTCTTGTCACATTCAACTTAGATCAATGTACACCATGGAAACATTGTGAAGACTAACAAACTGCCTTCTGTGGTGGTGGGGGGAGGAAGATTGGGGAAAAGTTGTAAAACGCAAATAAAATAAAAAATAAAAAAAAGAAATTTGGAGCAATTTTTGATTTCTTACTTAAACAATTGCCTATTTATATCCTTTGATCATTTAGCTATGGGGGAAGGACTCAGGATTAAAAATTGAAACAGTTCCTTTTATATTTTGTAAATGAGACCTTTATCAGGAAACTTATTGCCAGATTTTTTCCCTTCTAATTTCAAAAGCATTCTAATTCTTTGTGCAAAAATATTTTAATTTGATATAAACAAAATTTCCATTTTTGTTTTCTTTCATCCAGTCACCTGGTTAGGCATAAATTCAATAGTTATCTATTGATCTGAATGGCAATTTCTTTATGATCTCCTAATTTGTTTATGTGACCTTTTATATCTAGAAACATTCATTTGGAGCTTATCTTATGTATGGTGGAAGGTATTGATCTAAAACTAATTTCTGCCAGACTGCAGAATTAGTCAATTAGTGAGTCTTTCTCACATGGGTTTATCAAATGCCATCCTACTGTGTTTGTTTGCTTCTATATGTTATGTACCTTACCTGTTCACAGATGAACCTCTTTCTTTCTATGACAAATTTTTACATTTTTAAAATTATCAAGCATTTTTCCTTCTTCTCATTTCCTCTCGTCCACTAAAAAAGAAATAAAAGAACCAAAAAAGAAAGAGAAGAGAAGATGAAAGAAAAGGATGGAAAACAACTATATCATATAAAGCATAGTCAAGCAAAATAAAATTCCTACATTGACCACATCTAAAATGTATTTCTTATTCTGCATTATTAATTTATCATCTCTCAGTTATGATATGAGCAACATTCTTCTTCATCAGACATCTGGAGTCATGGTTAGTCATTTAGCTGATACGAATTTTTAAGTATTTCAGACTTGTTCATTTAGATAATATTGAAATGATAATATAAAATTTTTAGTTTTGCTCATTTCATTTTCTCTCCTTTTATACAAGTGGAGTATGTTGGTGTTCAGGGAGGACTCTCACCTCTGGTATGAGGGCTTGCTGAGCCATTTTCAGGGCTGCTCATCCACCTTTGGTATTCACTTGGTATTCAATTCTCACCTGTGGCTACAAGAAACTATAGCAATACAGTAGTCACACCCTGGTAAAGTCACACATCTTGGCAAACAGGCTAAATCAGGATAACCAAAGGACCTCAAACCTATTATCTGAAGACTTCCTTGGCAGAATAGGCAGATGTGAATGATTGCTTCCAAAGGGTAATGAAGGTGGTATAAGTAGGTATTGTGGAGTGCTTAAAGCTTGGTTAGACATTAATGACACCAGGGTCATCATCTGCATCCTGAGTCATCAGTCATTTTGATTTTTGTCTTGCCACTGAACTTTGATGACATTGGAAGAGAGAAGTTGATAACTTTGTGCCACTGTACCTCACTTAGATCCAATTTATGTTTGTGTTGAAAGACAATGCCTGGACCATCTTACCATTTTTACTTACCTTGAAGTCCTATGGTGATGACTGGGTGACAAAGTTGCAGATGTGGCAGGTGTGGTCACAACCCACAGGTCATCTTTTCACTGGACTGAAATAACAAAGCAATCTCCTGGGGTCTGAGTAGCTTTTTAAAAGGATTGTGTTGTTTATCTCCTGATGTGAGGAAGGGGCTAGAAAAAGTCCCATAAAAATTGTCTACCCAATTTTGGCCTGCTAACATGCTGCGAAAAATGTGCAAAAAATCATTGGTACATGGAATGTGTAAATTCTTATAGACTCCACAAAATCCAATAGACATGAATGATGAACAAACAGCTCTTGTTTTGAGAGAACTTAGCAGGTACCATATCCAAATAGCAGCATTGAGAGAACCAAGTCTGTCAAATGAAGGCCAGTTTACTAAAGTCTGAGACAAATACATGTTTTTCTGGAGTGGTTGCTGTGATGAGGGGTGCTGTGAAGCAATTAGACTTGATCTAGTCAACACACTTGTATGCCTCCCAAAAGGAGTGAATGACAAGCTCATGACAATGCAACTGCCACTTATGGAAAGTACCACATCATCATCAGTGCTTATGCTCCTACCATGATGAACACTGATGAGGTCAAAGAAAAATTTTCTGAAGCCCTGGAGATTCTCATTATTAATATGCCAAAAGAAGACAAGTTTATGGTTCTGGGTAACTTTCATACAAAAGTAGGCATAGACTATTAGATATGATAGGGAGTCCTTGGAAGAATGGAGTCAGAAGTAGTAATAACAGTAGTCACTTACTACTGAAGACTTGGGTAATACTGCCTTCATTTGCCTAAATGCAACAAAAACATTGTAAATGGTCCGGATCGCTCCTGCGGCTGCGGCGCTGGGCGGGGCATTGTCGGAGGCGTCAGCTCCCTCGGAGACTCGGATGGTCGCGACGGCCCGTGGAAACCAGCGGGAACTTGCCCGTCAGAAAAACATGAAGAAAACACAGGAGATTAGCAAGGGAAAAAGAAAAGAAGATAGTCTGTCTGCTTCCCAGAGAAAACAGAGGGATTCTGAAATAATGCAACAAAAGCAGAAGGCTGCTAATGAGAAGAAATCTCTGCAGACAGGTGAAAAATGATCCACAGTAATTCGAAGAACCAGGTGGATCAAAGGATCTGAAATCAAGAGTTTGTAGAATGACAAGCCATTAGATATCTAACAATTTATCATATCTTTTAAAAAAAAACATCGTGAATGTATCCTTGCAGCATGCACTGACGTTAACTAGATTATGCCACTGTAAGGAGAAGAGACAGGCTGAATGTGAAAGTGACAAAGGCATCATAGACATCCTCTCCAAGCTAAACATTCACACTCAACAAAAGTGGTGACTCCAAGGAAAGAGGATTGTCAAGAACCTCAGTATCAACATATTGGAGTGCTTCTCCATGTGGAAATAGCTTATTGTTGACCTGGAGGGCAGCAACCGAAATAGTAGAGCAGAGAAAGAGTGGATAACTTTCAGAGACTCGGTGTACAGAACTGCATTGCTCATCTGGGTCAGAACATTTGCAAACATCAGGATTAGTTTGATGAAAATGTGGGGAAATTCAGAAGCTGCAAGAACTCTACAGCATTTAATAGAACAATTCATACATCTCAAAAATGGCAGTGTTTAACTTCATTAAAAGTGCAAGTGAAGCATAGAGAAATGCAGTTGTTGTTTGCCCTTTCTTCTTCTTTTTTTTTTTAGGTTTTTGTAAGGCAGTGCCCAAGACCACACAGCTAGGTAATTATTTAGTGTCTGAGTCTGGATTTGAACTCAGGTACTCCTGACTCCAGGGCTGGTGCTCTATCCACTGCACCACCTGGCCACCCCCATGCCCTTTCTTCTTGAAAGAGGAATGTGATGCCCTGACATGCAAGTGAATTGAATTTAAGTGAGGGAGGGCTATGCTTTCTCCTCTGAAGTCAGATGGGGGCCAGATATGGTTCTGGATGATTGGAGAGGACCCTCACTTTGGCAGAATACTTTTCAGGGATGATTACAGATGATGAGGTTGTTGTACACATTGCCAGAACCAGCTCAGTGTTCGGAAGGCTTAGAAAGAAAGTGTGAGAGGTGAAGTTAATACTTCAGCTGTTTATCAGATTGAAGTTCTACAGAGTCATTGTGATGACCTCATTGTTGTATGTCTGTGAAACTTGAACAATCTACCAGCACCATTCCAGGAAACTGCATTGCTTCCATTTGTTTTAGGAAGATTCTGAAGAGAATAAAATGGTAAGATAAAGTACCAGACACTGAGATCCTCTTGAGTTGAATTTCAAAGCAATTAAATCCTACTGTACAGAGCACAACTCTGATGGGCTAATCATGTTGTTCAAATGTCAAAGGTATGTTTATCTAAAAGACTATTTTATGGAGAATTCACACAAGGCAGGTGGTCACAAGGTGTTCCAAAGAAGTGATACAAGGACATTCTCAAGGTCTCTCTGACAAACTTTACTATTAAGTGTGGGAAAGGAAACCTGAGATGTGTATAATAATAATGCATATAATAACCTGAGATGAGTATAATAATAATAATAATAATAATAATAATAATAATGCATATAATAACCTGAGATGAGTATAATAATAATAATAATAATAATAATAATAATAATAATAACTTACATTTATATAGCACTATGTTAATATTATCTTAAGTACTTTGCAATTATTGTCTCCTTTGATCCTCAAACAACATTGGAAGGTAGCTGCCATTATTACCCTTATTTTTATAAATGAGAATTTATAGATGAGGCAAACAGGGATTAAGTGACTTGCCCAGGGTCACACATCTAGGACGTGTCTGAGGTTACATTTGAACTCAGGTCTTTCTGATTCCATGCTCAGAGCTCTACCCACTATTATTTCTCTTAATATTCTACAATTATAAAAAACAAACAACAAACAAAATCTTCTCTTTACTTTTGGATCTTTCCGATATGCACTTGGAGCAAACTATGTCCTGAGCCTGCTACTTTCTTCTTTTTTCCGTAACCTTTTAAATCTCATACTCATACATCTAGGACCTTTTTTGGCCAACACCTAGAATCTTTCTGCTTGTGACACAAATTATTTCCCACTTAATGACTATTGTTAAGTCCAGACTAAAAATCTGGTCCTTAAGACTAACTGATCCTAATCGTTTGGCCCTAACTTGCTTTCAGCCCTAGAACTGTTTTACTTTGACTTCTTTTTTTCTCTCTTTTTTTTTTGTGTGTGTTACAACACCACCAGCTCTGTTGTGGGTGTATCACATTCTTCATGATATGTCCATCACAAAAGCTACTTCCATATTTCTCCACTGTTGCCATTTCTGACCGCAACTCCCTCCATTCGTACGTCCCCATACACTACCATACTACCATACACTATATTTATACTACCATATTTATATACACTATATATACTACCATACACTACACATATCATACACTATATTTTCTCTCTCCTTTCACTCTGTCCCTCTTCTTAAATACTTTTGAGTTCTTTTACTAGATTCCTTTGATCCCCAAATCCCACAAAGAAGCCCCACTGAAGTCCCCTGTGTTGCCATCAGTCTTAGTCTTGCCCCTGAGCCCCTGAACCTACTAAGCAGTGTGGGTTCCGAGATCTCTCAAATATGCCCTCTAATTAGTTTATCCCTTTTACTGCCATTGCCCTTATTGATGACCAGTACTACTATCCTCTGCTCTCTTCCTTCAACTCTCATTGCCACCATGATTCACTGTAGAATTTTCTAGAGTTTATTCACAAGAAGAAGAGAAGATACAAATTCAGAAGCGATACTCAGGAGAAAACCAATTATATGCACTGATAAAAGAAAAATTAAAAAGAGATACTTAACTAAGTATCTTTGAGCTTCCTAAGGTTTTTTATGTTAAATCTAGCTTGGCTATGTAAAGTACCATGTAGGATTTTAGCTCTTCTGTGCAAAAAAGCAATAATAAAAATATTATAATTCAGTCAGCTCACTGTCCTTACATTTTAAATTTTTCCTTACTTTTCAAATATATATGTAGTAAAAGAAGGGAGGGGGAGAGCATTAGAGGGAATTGAGTCAACTTTTTAAATTTTAAAAAAAAGCTCAACTAAGTTTTTTTTAATCCCTTGTGTCACAGGTTGCTTCCTGATATGAAAGTTCTCCTTACACTTGGAGGACCTCTTGTATATTCTCACAGGGTTATTGCTTGCTTTTTTTACAAACACCCATTTTTGCAAAACTTCAAAACATGATTTTATTTACACAGTAAAGGATACTAAAAAGTCAAAAGATACCAAAAGATACTCACAAAGTCAAGATATATTCTCCTCCAGTGAACTACCCTCCTTCCAGGAATGTATTTAAGTAGAACTCTAGCTAAAGAGAGGATCAGGATTCATTCCCCCACAAGTCATTCTGTTTTTTGACTGGTAGGTCTCCTCTGGACACTGCTCCTGAGCAGCGCTCTGTCATTCTATTACCTCAGTCACTGTATGTGGTCTGGATCAGTTGCTCTTTTGCCAAATATTTTTATTTCTGCTCCCCATCTGCATAAGTGATATTATTGTTGTTGTTGTTATTATTTTTCTCCATATGCTCTTAGAGAAGTGTGTGCCAGGGTTAGAGGAGGAAACTACCACTCTCTGAAGCTACTGAAGCTAACAGACCTCTCAATTAGTATGACTACTTTGCAGAGATCTTTATCCAAAAGGAAGTCTCTCAGCAGAAACTCAATGAGATCAAAAATGCCCATCAAATCTTATAAGAGGCAGGCCACATTGTGTAAGAGGACCACATTCTTGGATCCCAAGCCTCCTAAAGAACTTTGAAAAAAGATCTTAAAAAATATCTTTGTGCCCAGCAGGCTGAGTTGGATTACTAATCTAGCCATCACAAAGACATGAGGAGAAACTACAGACTGGCATTCTACTATGATTTACATAACCAAATACCCTCCATGAAAAAGCACACTCAGAAGGTGGAATTCCACATCAGCAAAGTGGAGGAGCTCTATGAAGGTTACCATATCCAGTGTCAGCTTTGAGATGGTGCCTCCAACATGCAACCCTTGACAAAGGGGAGCCTGGTAGAGCTGTACCAAAACCTCTAGGAGTGTACTGAGGATATGTGATTGATTGAAGGGGCTCTGGAAGTACACTTGGGGTAATTTCATGTCAAGATGAAAGGGCTGGTAGAGTATGCATGGCTTTGTCCAGGAGACCAATATAAGGTATTCATCCACCTGGGTCAACAGAGGTGGAAACTTAGGGGCAAGATTGAGACTGATGGCAATCAGACCTGGGATGATGAAAAGAAGCTTATCCTCACTCTCCATAAGTACTTTGAAATCAAAGACATGGAGCCAGTTCACACATTTGGTTGTTTCAATAACCTCTGAATTTGAGAACTTCTTTGCCACTTGATCCCAGACAATAAATGTTGATATCACTGAATTACAGGTGGAAATTATTTGAAAAATGGACTCCCTTAGCCAAAAACTCCCTACATGGCATCCTAGGATGCCAAAATACTAGCCTCAAAAGAATTCTGAAACCTGTGACCCTGATGGGACTTTGTGGTTTCCCACCTTTCTGTGACCCTCTCCCATTTACTCCAAGGAGAGACAATTTCTGATATGAATAGCCTTGTTGATGTGGGTGGATGAGTGGAACATTCTCCCTCCCCCAGTCTGGTTTGCTTTAGGCAGAAGAATATGGAATTCCAGCCTAGACTAACTAGCTCCAACCTCATCTGTTCCAGTTGAAAGACTGTAGGATGGTTTCACTCTGGGCAAAGGGAAGAAATTGCAGAAAAGTGATGAAAAGAATGGAATGAAAGGATGGAAAAAATTGATTTTATTCTTCTTTCCCTCCCATGCCTAAAGTTTTAGTCATTTCTTTACAATAGCTATGAAAGGGCAAAGGTCAGGCTAGACCCGAACCAATATATTTTAAAAACAAAACAAAACAAAACAAATTGCTATGGAAGAGTCAACTGACATGTCTTTCCCATTCCAGGTGACTCTTTTAAATTGTGTGATTTTACATATATATTTTAGGATTCCATTTTCCACAAAGGGTTTCTTCTGGCAGCTGTGGGTTTCTTAAAATGCTTAGGTAGACTTTTATTGTCTGCTCTACTTTGGTACATTGTGAGACTAGAACAGTTTACATCTCCTTTATGGTCAATGTGCTTCCTCATGTCAGCTCATTCTATTTTGGGACATATTACATGTATTATTCTGGATTGTTTCTTTGGAAATAAAGGATATTAAACTTGTAACTCTTGGTAACCTTTCCAAGTACTTATGACTGTGTATCAGAGTTAGAAAGTCAGCCATTTGCTACATTTATCCTGGCAACCAAAGATAGAACAAGCTATAAGTGGCTAGAATGCTGAATTTGGCATCAGGAAGATGAGTTCAAATCCTACCTTAGACACTGCTGTGTGACCTAAGGACAAGTTGTGTTGTCTGCCTTAGTTTCTTCATTTATAAAGTGGGAATAATAAACAGCACCTTTGTCATTGGACAATTAAAAGGAACAATTGAGGCAATATACATAAAGTGCTTTGTAGATTTTAAATCTTTTTCTTTTTTGTTTTTTTTTGGGGGGGGGCAATGTGGCTAAGTGACTTGTCCAAGGTCACACAACTAGTAAGTATCTAGTGTCTGAGGCTGAATTTGAACTCATGTCCTGACTCCAGGGCCAGTGCTCTATTCACTATACCGCCTAGCTGCCCCTTTATTATTTCTTTAACCATCTGTGATTTCATCAAGTTGGATATTTTTTCCATTCATGACAATCCCAACATCTCTAATGCTTTAGCAGACAAATTGTTGGAATTAAAAAAAAAACTAGCTATGCATTAGTTGCTGTGACTAGTAAAGTGTCTTTCTAGCTGGGTTTTGGGGATTTCTTGAAGTCTTTCCAATTTGGTAGGACCTGTAAGAGATGGTGCTTCACTGATACACAGCATAATACTAGCATATTTATTAATTACTAACTGTGTGCAGAGCATAGCTTTTAAGTGCACAGGATTCCCTCTATGCCACATGATATCAGAGGGAGATTTCCTTGGAGATGGAATCATATGTATAGTTTGTTTTTTATCATCTCTAAATTTAATTTTTTTTTGTTGCATATAGCTAGGTGGTGCAGTGAATAGAGTACCAGGCCTAGTATCAGGAAGGCTTATCTACCTGAATTTGAATGTAGTCTTAGATGCTTAGTAGCTGTGCCACCCTGGGTTAATCACTTAACTCTGCCTCAGTTTGTTCATCTCTAAAAATTAACTGGAGAAGGAAATGACAGATCAATCACAGTATCTTCACCAAGAAAACACTAAAGGGGTCACAAAGAATCAGACATGACTGAACAGCAATGACAAAAACAAGTCTTATATTTCCTTAATATGGTTCTTTGATAGGAAGGGAAGGAGTTGGAAATGTAATATTTTAATGGAGAAAAAGTTTCACCCAATAGCAACTATTCTTCTAGACATAGTATGACATAGAGGATAAACAACTGGAATTGGAGTACGGCAGACGCTTATACCTTCCTCTTTCAACTTCATCAGCCCTGAAATGAACAGGTAGGAAACAAAGGCTGGAGTTGAGGCAATCACATTTCTAACCAAAAGGGGGCACTATGTGCTTGATGGAGACCAATTATATTGAAATACAATTATAGAAAAATTTTTTTTAATTTATTTACTCTAGATTAATCACTACTTGCAACAGTGTACCATATGGAAGTTCTGAGGCTGCAGGCTTCTAAGTATGATTTATTCCTGGGTTGAGTGCCACGGCTGGTTGCTAAGCCAGGATTCTGTGGATATATTAAAGGGTCAACTTGCCCCTTGGCCTTTCTTTTCCTTTGTTTCAAAGTGTGAGGATGACTCTTAAATTTGTAAGGGGAAGGGATGAAGAGGATGCATCAAGTAAAAAATATCCTCCCTCCATTTTGAGCATTTGGCTACCTCTATTTCTTTTATATATATATATGTTTTTTGTGATCTTAGTCATTTTTGTGATCTTAGTCATTGAGCATGCAAGATGGAATTGTCTGAGTAGCAATTTTATAACCTTTGAAAGGTCCAAATGCTCCGTAATGTAGGAGCTGAGTCATCTGCTTGAGTAGTAATAGCAGAAGAGGCTGCATCAGGAGCAGAGAGTTTTGCCAAGGACAAACCGAACAAAGATGATAGTTTCAGGATATAACCTGTCATGGTCCCTGAAGAAATGCCAGCTTTGAGCTCTGCAGAGTTCAGAGCCTAACTGGATCACCTATCTAAAAGGAAAATTGGTGAGAACTTCATGAAGAGGAAGAAGGTCTCCATATGTCAAGAACTCCCTCTTTACCATTTGTTTTCTTGCTACTTTTGTACTTTAAATTTGAACCAATTCTCCCCATAGACTTCATGTCCCCCCAATTCTGGGGGGGGGGAGATTTTGTATTAATTGTTCTTGTTATATATTCCCAGGAAATTCCTTTTCTAAAAGCTAAAGCTAACGAAGACTGGCTGAAGAATTGTTATAAAGAACTACTTAACAGCATTAGAAAATGGACCCCTCAGGGTTACTTACAGGTAGTATCTAGAGAGTAGTAGTAGTTAACCACATATCTCATAGTACTGGCACATAGAAGGTGTTTTATAAGTACTTGTTACTTAGATTATTGATTAACCAAAAGGTAATATAAGCACAGAGGCATAGTCTACCAAAAGTATGATGTGTCATGTACCAAAAGTATGATAGTTACCAGAATTACTAATTGACTCAATTCAACCAATAATTATTATGCATCTAAAATGTGTAAGGAATGTTGGGGTAAGCCAAACACTGGGGTTACAAAACCAAAAAGAAAAACTGTTCCCCCATTTAAGGAGCTTAATTTCTAATGAAAAAGACAATGTGGGCAGAAATAAGTGAGCATAAAGTAATTTAAAGAGGGAAAGATTATTAAGAATCAAAGGTTTTCCCCTAGGAGGTAGTAGAAGCTAAACATTATGAAGAAAACCAAACCTTTTAAGAGAACATGAGGAAAAAATTGAATTCAAGGTATAGGGGGACAGCCTGTGAGACCCCTCCCTTCTTCAGAGGTTGCTTCATGGATTGTAGCAATAAAGGCCTAGGTGAGATCAGAAAGCATACATTTGTAATGTATCCAGTTAACGTGGTTTAGTGGCTTCCTTCACTGGTGTTTAGCAGTGTACAAATAGGACTAGAGAAAGAAAACTCCAGGGTTTGGCCAAATATAACCAGTGATGGTTGATGAAAGAGAACAAGAATTTCAAGGGTGGAGGACTGGATATATCATTGAACTCATCAATTGTAAGGCAGAGGCTGAACAGAGGAAAGTGAGACCAGCACAGGGGAGCTAGACAAGGAGAAAGATGTGGAGGAGATTGTATTTTATGATCAGAGAGGCACTTCAGAATTCAGGGTCATGAAAATAGCAGTTGTGGGTCATGATGATAGGTAAGGTATGGCTCCCTTTTTGACTAAAGAAATAGAATAGACTAGAGGATATCCATCTATATACTGAATTTCTTGAGTATGGGTAAGGGTTGAGGTGAAGATGGTGAATTTTTTTGAGGAAAAAGGGAAAACTGGGGTAACTAGATGTTGCAGTGGATACAGCACCCACCTTGAAGTCCCAAGGACCAGAGTTCAAATCTTACTCAGACACCTGATACTTACTAGGTATGCGACCTTGGGCAAAACAATTAACCCCATTGCCCCACAAAAAAGCAAAAAAAGAAAGAAAATAAAAAAAAAGGAAACCTGATAAATAAGTATGAGATAAGATATTTTGGGGGTATGCTGAGCATCTATAGCAAAGAGAGCATCTGGAACTAGTTGGTAGGATATCAAGACAGTGTCTCAGAGTTTCTTCCCTTCATAGAGCCTCTGAATGAATGAATGAACACGATTATTAATTGTTTACTCTGTACCAAGCACTATGCTAAGCTCTGAAAATTTAGAAAGGACAGGTAGATGTACAGTGGTTAAAGAACTGACCTTGGAATCAGGGGGACCTGAATTCAAATTCTACCTCAGACACTTACTAGCTATGTGACCCTGGGCAAGTCATTTAAATACAACTCCCTCCCAAAAGACAACCAAATAAAATAACCAACAAAAATATAGTTCATGCTCTCTAGGAGTTCACATTCTAGTTGGGGGAGGCAGCACAAAAGTCATTTCAGCTGCAAAGCAGATAGAAAACTTCAGATATTCAGATGGCAAGGAACAATGATCTTTAGTTTGCATCAGCAGTGCCAGAGTCTGGAGAACATGAAGTCTGGATTGGGGTAAGGTATATTGGTCCTCTATCTTACCAGAAGGAAGAGAGTTGGCACCTCCTAATTCATCCAAGTGGGAGAGGGAAAGAGGGGAGACAAAGGGTGAAGGCTACATCAAGTGATAGTATGTCTCCATCTCTCTTCCTTATTCAAATTAATATGTATCTTCCTAGGGGCACAGAAATGGATTCAATACTCCAGAGATCATCTTTATAAGGGAAAACTGGAATTTTGACTTGACTGAAAGAAAAAAATCTAGGACTCATGAGGATCAGTGGTTCTGTTGAGAGTCATGGGGTGGCAGAAGGTAGCCCAAGACATCATCAGTTCTAGTCCCTAGATCCTGGACAAGTAAGAGAATAGGGAACTTAGGGTCTAGTGTTTTAACTTCCTATTATTTCTGATGACTCATAGTCTATATCTTTTCTCTGTTACCTAGTCTGTGGATGGATAACACCACCATGCTAATGATTTTCCCTAGACCTCCTAGTGTATTTCTATCTATTCTTTTGATCCCAACTCAAATATCACCTCCAGGAAGTCTTCCTTGCATTCTCCTCTGCCTTCACTGGTGATGGCTTCAGACTTCATTAGTTCCCACTTCGTTTCGCCCTTCTTTCTTGCCTTAATATTGTAAGCTATCCATATTGGTGTCTTATCTCCCACTAGACTCTTAAATTCCCCAAGGGCAGGACCATGCCTCATCTCCCAGCATCATGGATAGATGCTTAGTTTATGTTTGTGGAATGAATGATGAGCATTTTTCACTTTGTGCCCAAACATAATCTCTTCTGCTTTAGTTCAAGTCTGTTGCCTCTTGTTCAGGCTTAAGCAGATGAATCACAATTTTAAAAATTCATGAATTTCTGAGTTTCTACTGCAGTCCTATATAGCTGGTGGTGAAGCACTTGCTATCTGATTTCTGGGCTGTCCCCTGTCCCCTCCTCCAAGGTCTGGAATTGTTCCCTCCAACCCTTGGCAGCCATGTCCTAGCACTGTGGTCCTGTCACACTGCATTGCAGTTCTCTCCCCCAACCCCGCCCCACCCCACCCCAAAGCCTTGGAGAGGCTGAAGAAATTAAAGACTGCCTAGTCATTCATTTATTCAAACCCTACTGTGTATAGAGCTCCTTTTTCTAGGGACTCTGAAGGAAGCAAAGATGATTCAGCTCAGAGGATAGAGAAAAACAGAACTGGAAAAACTAAGAGAAAGTGGTCACTAAGAGTGTTCAGGGGAAACTGATGGCTTCTTTCTCAAGTCAAGATTTCTGTAGGAAGGTACACTTGGAAGAGGGGGTGGGGAGACTTCCTGTCTCAGGTAGGGGCTCTTACTATGGGTTGGTGGGTTGGCAGAGTTGGGGTGCACACCTGGGATTTTCTCCCCCAATCAAGCTCTCTGGGTTTGTTTGGATGAGTCCCTGATTCCTTAAGCATTGCAGTTGGAGCTGATCCTTTCTGTTCTTTTCCTGAGAAGTCCCCAGGGTCAGCAGAGGCAAGACATAGGCAGACAGGAAGCATCTTAGGAGGAGGATCGATGGGTGTTGGCAACCATAGCTACAGCAAAGAAGCTGAGATTGGTGTGGGGATGGGAATGAGGGGATGCGGGGGTGGGGAAGGTCTTCCACAGGTTCTTATTTTCATCGATCCTCTCCTCTCCCATCCTTTTTACCCCCTCCTCCAACTTCTTCTCAGAAAGGAATAGAAGAGGGAGAATGGGTAGGAACAAAGGCTGGGCCAGAAGGTGGAGGGAGAGAGGAGGAGAAGGAGGGGGCTGGGGCTGGGACTGGGGTTGCCGCAGAGTCAGAGTTATTTTTGCTGTGGAGGCTGAGCCAAGGGAGACATCAATGATAGATGCGATGAGATTCCCTGCTATGGAGGGAGGGGAACTGCAGCCCAAGTTTGCTTAGGCTGTGAAGAAGTTACAGGTATTGTGGGTTCCCCACTTTCCTTCTCCAAATGTTATTCCCATCTGGGTATCCCTTTAGTCAAGGGCTGGGGACAATCCTTGGCCTGGCTAGGGACAGAGGGTTCCAAATACAGATCTAGAAAGAAACTCATAAGCCATCTAGTTGTACTCACTCATTTTACAGATGAGGAAATTGAGACTTAGAAAAGATCATGCAGATAATAAGAGGCAAAGTCTTGTCAGGAGCATCATGGGACTATGGTTGGAACTCACTTTGGGAAGGAATTAGAGTTTAAGACGATTCTGAGCTCTGTCTAGGACAGATGCTTCTCCTGGATTAGAGCTCAATTTGGAACCATTTGCTTTTTAACCCTTCTTGAACAAGGTGGGCAGTGTTAGGTCTCTCCCTGCTAGAAACATGCCCAATGACTCTCTGCCTTGGATAATGCTGGTCACTGCCACTTGGCTTCCCAGATCACACCTGTCCTTCCAGTAATGAGATGCTCATTCCTGAGTTCTCAGACTGGTGGATTTCATCTTACCTCACCCCACCTCACCTCACCTCATCTCACCTCATTTCTTTTCTTCTCATCTTACTTCTCATCTCATCTCATCTCATCTCATCTCATCTCATCTCATCTCATCTCATCTCATCTCATCTCATCTCATCTCAACCTTAGCCTGACAAAGATATTCCTCTCCTCCTTAGATAAAGCAACTTAGTAGTAAGACCTTGTCCTTTCCATTAAAGACATAAATCATAGGGCATATGTGTGTAATAGATGTATGTATTGGGGTGAGACCTGGCATGCAACTTTGATATCCAGGTGATTAGGGAATTGGAAAAAAATGACACCAGGGTTATAGTGTAATGAATGAAAAATCTGAGAGACAAAGTTTTTGGGTAATTAATAAATTAATAAATCAATTAGGTTAGCTAATAATAAATTGATGGTCAATGGTTTCTCTCAGCAACCGAAGTCAAAGCCATGAAATGTCTAATTTCTTAATATACTTTTGGAAAAGGGGGAACCTCTCTCAAGTAAAAATCAGCACTGATTGGTGAATATTTTAATGAGGAGCTAGACTAGCTGATGTCTCCTCCTCTTGAAAAGAACAAAGATGATCCTGAGACTCAGCCACCTCCAGCAATTTGGACATAGGAATCCATCTCAACTCAGGCCACTCTGGTTGATTTTCCAGATGTGATCTGATAGGAATGGAAAGACTTGAATTCATTGCTTTGGAGAAAGAATTCAGCTAGATTAGATTCTCTACACTCTAAACAGCTAAGTGGTAGCCTTGGATTCAGGACAGGACCTCAGACCCTTGACACTTAGTGACTGTATGACCTTGATCAAGTCACTTAACCTTTATTGTCTTACATCCAGGGCCCTCTCCAGTCATCCTGATTGATATTTGGCCACTGGACTCAGATGACTCTGGAGGAGAAAGCGAGGCTAGAGACTTAGCACAATATGGGGTTCAAACTGTACTCCCTCATTTTTTTTGTCATGGCATCACCTCTCTGATGTCACAGTTTTCTTCAAGAATGAAGGTCAGCGGGGCGGCTAGGTGGTGCAGTGGATAAAGCACTGGCCCTGGAGTCAGGAGTACCTGGGTTCAAATCTGGTCTCAGACACTTAATAATTACCTAGCTGTGTGGCCTTAAGCAAGCCACTTAACCCCATTTGCCTTACAAAAATCTAAAAAAAAAAAAAAAGAATGAAGGTCAGACATCAATCAACACTCCAAACTTCAAGTAAAGTTTCTGAGTTGGGTGGAGTCCTGCCCAAAATGGAGGAGCATGAACCCCAAGAATTAGAGTAATCTCATCTAGCAATCATGTCCTTCAGAGATTGGCTGACTGGTCTACAGCAACTGGTCCCTAAATGAGGAAATCAAGGAGAAGAAGCCTTAATCTTAATTTAATAATTGGTTGTTAATATAGTAGCAAAAAATAATTTCTCTCAAAAATCTTAAGTTACCACTTGGGTGGAATCTATGGAGACCCTTTTGTCCTCCTTCTTCTTTTCTCAACATAGAATTTGTGTGACCTCAACCAGACTAAGAAATTCCCTCTTCTGCTTTTCCATTAATGGCTTCAAGTCAAC
Organism: Macrotis lagotis; assembly: GCF_037893015.1. NCBI lineage: Eukaryota > Metazoa > Chordata > Mammalia > Peramelemorphia > Peramelidae > Macrotis > Macrotis lagotis. Next base: position 435,085,662 of record NC_133658.1, on the reverse strand, counting down.
AAAGGCTTAGGCATTGTGCTAAATGCTAGGAATACAAAAGGGGCAAAAACCGTCCCTGTCAGCAAGGAACTTACATTTGAATTGAGGGGACAACAAACAGGTATATTTAAGATACATACAGAATAGATTAATAATCACTTTACAGAAGATGACACCAGTAGCTAGGGGATTGGGAAAGGCCTTCTCAAGAAGGTGATATTGGAGCTGAGACTTGAAGGAAGCCTGGAATTTCAAGAGAAAGAGGAAAGTGGTGAAAGCCACCTCTTGGTGTGGAGGGAGAGTGTAGCTAGTGAAAAGGCGTAGATAGAGAGGGAAGATGAAGGTTGGAAAGGTAGGAAGGGCCAGGATGAAAATTATAAATTAATTTCTATTTCATTCTAATAATTATAATAATAGCCATCATTTATATTATGCTCTTAAAATTTACAAAATACTTTGCAGATATTAATTTATTTGATCTTCCCAATAACCTATTATCCTCATTTTATTGATGAGGAACCTAAGGCATCAGAAATTAAGTGACTTGTTCAAGATTATACCACTAGTAAATAACTGGAGGATTTTCTGGAGTTGTGTGTGTGTGTGTGTGTGTGTGTGTGTGAGAGAGAGAGAGAGAGAGAGAGAGAGAGAGAGAGAAGAGAGGGAGTGAGAGAGAGCAAGAAAATTCTTTTGGCAGTTTTGTGGAGAATGGTCTGTAGTGAGAAGAAACTCAAGGAGACCAATTAGAAGGCTATTGCAATAAAATGACAAAGAGCAAAAGTATGTCAAAAAGAAATATATGAGAAGATACATCCACTCTGTACATGTGCAGAGGTATGAGACCTATGAGTGTGATATTTTACACATGTTTTCAGATTTTTGAATATTTATCAATACATTCATATCAATACATTTTCTAATTTTTCTCTTCTTTTTCTTTAAAATATTATTTATTACATGGGTTATCTGGGACAGGAGAAGGAATATTGGGACAAATTTTGGTGATATAAAAACACAAAAGTTATCAATAAAAATTTTATCTAAAAAATAAGACTGAGGCAACTAGGTGGTGCAGGGGATAGAACACCAGACCTGGAGTCAGGAGGACCTGAGTTCAAATTCAACTTCAGACAATATCTAGCTGTGTGACCTTAGGCAAGTCACTTAACCCCATTACCTTGCAAAAACAAAACAAAACAAAAAAATGCTATTGCAGTCCAAGTAAGAGGAGAAGAGAGTCTGGTAGAAGTAAGAATAGGGAGAAGGTGAACTACATTAGGGATGTAGTGAAGGCAGAAATTGCCAGACTTAGTAATCCATTGAAAGTAGGGAGAGATTAAAAAAAGATGAATTGAATGATGACACTGAGGCTAGTTGACTAGTAGTACAGTAATGCTCTACCTAGATAGTTATAGTACAGTTTGAAGCAGGGAAGAAATTGGGAAGAAAGATAAGGAGTGCTATTTTGGATGTGTTGAGTTTGAGATACCTATGGAACACTGAAATGTCCAGTAGGCAATTAATGATGTAAGACTGGAGCTCAAAAGAGAGATGCCAGTTGAATAAGTAGACTTGAGCATCTGCAAAGAGATGATCATTAAGCCTACTGGAAAAGACAATATTATCAAATTAGAAATTATAAAAAGAAAAGAGAAGAGGGGCCAGAACAATATCCTGAGGGAATTAACTAACCCACTGTTAGTGGATGCAACAAGGATGAAGATGTAGCAATTGAGGAGTGTCTACACATAAAGAAGGAAAGCTAAGAGAAAGCAGTGTAATGAACTCTTCCTTCACTATAGTGCAGAATTTTTGGAGCACTTTGTTATTGATGTTCATTCTTTGTTCTTTAAGGGACCAATGACCTCAGGAAGGTGATGTCATGATTTGCGAGTGAATTGAATTTAAGTGAGTCAGGGCTGTGCAAAGTCATCCATCTCATTCTCTCTTCCAGAGTCATTGTAGTCCAGTGGCAAGACATAGGTCAAGATGACTAATAGATGCAGTAGGAGACCATGGCTTTCTACCCCTTATATGAATGTATTTACTTATTTATAAAATATATTTGTACTATTGTATTAATAATTGTATATGTTATAAAACTTTTACAAAAATAGAAATTAAAAAAGAATTAGAAATGAAAGAATGGTTTTTTATCCTTCATTTTTCAAAAGAAACCATGACTTCAGGGAGGTGATGTCTTGACAAGCATATGAATTGGATTTGAATGAGAGGGGACTATGCTAAGTCACCAGCCTCACTTTTTCTTCCATAGCCATCTGGGTCCAGTGACCAGATATGAACCAGGATGACTGGAGACCCAGGATAAGGCAGAGTTAAGTGACTTGTCCAAAGTCACATAGCTAGTACATGGCAAGTATCTAAGGCCAGATTTGAACTCCTGTCCTCCTGAATCTAAGACCAGTGTTCTATCCACTGTGCTACCCAGCTGCCTGATAGAAATGAGATGATCCAAGAATTATTGGGAAGCTTTATGAGTTTCTTGAATTCAAGAAGGACTCAACTTGGGTGAGATGGTTGGCCCAGTTTGGTTTACACTTGAGTCATCTGGGCTCCTGAATTGACTTCTGGGGTTTACCCCTCCAGGATCTTTGGCTTTTTACAAGAAGCTTTTTCTAATCCCCCTTAATCTCATGCCTTCACTCTATTATTTATTTCTGATTTATTCTATCTGTATCTTGATTATACACAATTGCTTACATGTTGTCTCTGCCATTGAACTTTGAGCTCTGTGAGAGTAGAAACTGTCTTTTGCCTTTTGTTGCAGCCCTAGCAATTAGCACAGAGCTTAATATTATTAATTACCTCAATCTATTTATAATCATATTAATTTTATGAATAATATTAGGAATTCAATAATGTTATTTGCTGACTGACTGAAACTTCATAGACCTCTAATGACATATTAGGATAGAATTCTGGGGAACTTTGAGTACATGGACATCTGTCTGCTCCAGTATAAGTAGTGCCAAGTAACTTCTGGGTCTTCCAAGGCCCCCAACCTGGGACTTTTTTGAGTGGTAGGAGATACTATCCTTGCTGACACTAGACAGAAAGACCTATATACCACTCTTTTCTCTAACCCTTCTTTGGTATCATTGAGAGGCTGCCAGTTCATTTGATGGAGACTGACTCTCTTTGCAGCTGCTTGTGGACTTCTAACTGTTTTTTTGTACATTTCTGGAATGGAAGAATTCATTTACTATAGTTTTATTGGATTAACTGTATAGATGATTTAGCATCTTTCAGGTCTTCATCTTGGATGGAAATAAAATATTCATGATAATTGATGTCTGTCAAATCCAGAACAATAAAATGTAAAAATTATTTATAAAAAGAAAAAGGTGGGTTTGGGGAGAAAGAGACTATAATGATAACCTATATCACAATCTAATCATGCCTGCTTATCCTGTGTGATTTATTCTGTTTCACCCAAAATGGAACTGTCCTTGTAAAATTTCCTAGGAACTGTCCTTGTAAAAGAACTCACCCTAGAAGGGCACCTGCCCCAGCCACAAGATGAGGTTATGAGGGCAGAATTTTCTCAATAGTATCTTTTCAAGCCTCTGAAAGTAAAGGTTAGGTAAGGTTATAACTATCCTGAGAGAATAATACCTGGCTCAAAAAGGGAGTAGTTGAAAGGACAGATGGAGCATTGAGGGTTAAGGGTAGATGTGGTTGGAGACAAACCCTACTCTTGGAAGAGGAAACCAAAATGGTATCACAGAGCCCTTTGAATCAAATCATGGCTCCCATTTTGGAAACTATTCCTCTTGGGTGTTCATGATATGGGATTTATTTTAAAAAACAAATGATCCTTTAAACATGAGCATTTATCATAAATAGAACTTCGGGGTTTTTTTCTTAATCTCTTGATTTGTCCTCTCAACTAGAAAGTCTGGAATACAATTTTCAAGATATCCTACAGAATGTCAAAACATATTTTTCTTTTGGGGACCAAATAGTTCACAGTATTATAAGGGGAAATTTTATTAAACAAGGAGAAATAAAATAAATCCTTGATTGAGTAACTCTTAGTCCCATGGAAGAATGTGACTCTTCAAGGTCATATTAAGTCCTAATTCTTATGGCTCCTCCCCTAGAAGCCTTGCCTGTTTGCTCCTGTTTGGACCAGCTAATCTCAATAGCTCTAAGGTTAGGGTGGGAGCAATGAGAGCATTTGTCTAACTTCTTGCATGAATATTTCCAATTCATGGATTTATGGCAAATATTCTCTTCAGTTTTTCAGATGGAAGCTAGGAGATTTTTTTAAAGTCTGGAATGTCATCTCCCCTAGAAAAATACGAGTATCAAAGACCTCCACAGTTTTGCAGTTTTCTTTTGGCTGCTCACCTTTCTCTTTTCATTTTGTTTAGTTCCTTTTACTATTGTCAATCTCACTCATCACTCTGCATATTTATTGGGGTTGTTGCTTTATTTTTCAGATAGGGGAGGAAGGAAATGGAAAATATCCCAGCACTTGTTAAAATCTTATTACTAACTTCCCTTCCTCATGAGCATCCCCTGCTCCCAGCATTCTAGGCTGAGCCTCACATGCGAATCCATGGTGCATTATGTTCAATATTGGAGTGAAATGAATCACTCATTTAACAAAAGGAGCCAGGCATGGTGGCACATGTCTATAAAACTCTGCCAACACAGACATTGAGTGAATTCTTGATCCTAGATCTGAACTGATCAGGTGTCAGCACTAAATTTGGCATCAATATGGTGAGCTTGGGAGCAAGGGGGATCAGGTTGTCTAAGGAAGAGTAAAATGGGCCCAGGTCAGAAACAGAGTAAGCAAGTTAAAGTTCCCTTGCAGATATGGGATTGGGCCATGAGTAGCTCCCTGTATTTATAGACTGTGTGAGATTAGGGAGACCTAGTTTTTTAGAAAAACAGAGAGTTAAAAAAGGAAATCAACTTAGCCATAGGAGAAGGATATTCAACAAGATAAGGCTATCTGAATTTGATCTAATTGTGTAAACCTCCCTGTGGTCTGCCAGCAAAGTACATTATGTATTCAGGAGATCAAAAAGTGATGTCAGCAATCTTAGGCTTTAGTTTCCCAAGCCAATTAAATCTTTTAAAAAAATTCTAAAAAATTAATTTCATTTTTTTCTAATTTCATGTAAAGATAGCTTTCAGCACTCATTTCTTGTAAGATTTTGAATTTCATATTTTTTCTGCCTCCCTCCTTTCCTCCCCTGTCCCCATGGCAGCAAGTAATCTGATATAGGGTATGTATGTACAATCATATTTAAGCATATTTCCATTTTAGTCATGTTGTAAGAGAAGAATCTGAACAAATGGAGGGAAAAAAAGTAAGAAAAAAAACAAAAAACAAATTTTAAAAAGTGAAAATAGGGGCTGGCTAGGTGACACGGTGGATAGAGCACCAGCCCTTGGAGTCAGGAATACCTGAGTTCAAATCTGGCCTCAGACACTTAATAATTGCCTAGCTGTGTGGCCTTGGGCAAGTCACTTAACCCCATCTGCCTTGTAAAAACCTAAAACAAAACAACAACAACAACAAAGTGAAAATAGTATGCTTTGGTCAGCATCCAGAGTCTCTAGATGTAGATGGCATTTTTCATCATTTCTTTTAGAAAAAATTATGTCTTTTTAAAAGAAATTATTTATTTTCACATTATTACAATAATCCCCTTGTGAAAGTCAACATAAACCCCACTGCCCCTCAAAAGATAGAGAAACTCAAGAGAAATGAAGTGAGGAAAAAAAAAAGTGTACTTCAATCTGTGTTCAGATACCTTCAACTCTGTCTCTGGGATGGGTTGCATTCTTTATCATGTCCATCAGAGAAGTTGCTTCAGTATACAGCCAATTACATCTTGATGATTGTTTCAATACCTTTTGAAGAGAAACTGGTTTTACTTACAAATGGAATAGGGGAATCTGCTCACACAGAATCCTAGCAAGTATTCCTATGGCTATAGCTGGCCTTGCCTACCCCTGCCCTCTCTGTTATGGTATATGTTTAATAGCAAACAAAAGTTTTTGCTGTGTAGGGGGAAGATCAATTTTAGTGGCGTCAGGATGTTGCCAGCTCCTCTTCATCACTTCTAGTCTTGCTAAGTGACACTGTAGGATAATTTGTATGATCCTGGCACTAGGGGCCAGAAGGATGATGGAATTGGAATTTTTCTCATCAGTAACCAAAACAGTAGGTAAATATGGAAAAGAAGTCTCTGTAGCAAAAATAAAGGGTTTTGAAAGACTGACTTGATTGAAGGGATTTTGCTGGTTGGCTAGATATAGTTGTGAGACTGACTCATTTTAAAAACCGTATTAGCCCTAGCATAAAACAACTGTGATCACTCCCTTGTTGGGAAATGGCTGTAAGACAGTAGAGAACCAGAAGATAATAGCTCAGTGGAGGAAAATAGCCCAGAAGATGCCATTAGCAGTAGCTTTGTAATAATAATAGCTAACATTTATATAGCTTTTATTATATAACAGACACTATGCTAAGCATTTTATAATTATTATCTCATTTGATCCTCATATGAACCTTGAGAAGCAGGAGTTTATTAAATCCCCATTTAAAATGATGAAATGGAGGCAAGTAGAGGTTAAATAACTTGCTCAAGGACATAGAGCTAGTGAGTATCTGAGGTTGGATTTGAACACACTTCTTCCTGATTCCAGATCTGTCACTTGATCCACTAGCTGGAAAAGAGGTTCCATCTGGGATGCAGCTCTGCAGCTGTTAGTTGCCCTGGCTATTTGCACAATTTCTGGATATAATAGGCACTTCATAAGTACTGGTTCCCACCAGTTACATGTGAATCTATGGGAGAGTCTTTACTTGCATGATTAGATTTTTCTCTGTCTTATAATAGGTGTTCAAATATTTGAAATTATTCTACTCCCCCAACCCTATAAGTCTCCTCTTCTCTAGTTCCTTCCCCATTCTTTCAAGTAATTTAGAAGACTATCTCTGGTACCCTGACCATCCTGTTCTTCCTTCTCTGACTACACCCCAGTTTGTCAATGTCATTCTGAAATCAAGGTGCCCAGAAGTGTTATCAATTGTCCTTATGCAGTCTGGCTAGGTTCTGCATCAGGAGTATATAACCAGAGCCTTCCTATTTTTGGGCACAGCAACCTTCAATTGACTATAGAGCATTATAGGAATGGAAACTAGCTGTATGTAGCATTAAGAAGCAGTAAGGAATTCATCTCTCATAAACTGAACCTCGTCTTAGTGTTTTCTGATGCAATTAAGGGACTTATGGTTTGGAGGATGGGTCTGGTATTCTTTGGGCAGCAAGGTGGCACAGTGGATAGAGTGCCAAGCATGGATTCAGGAGGACTCATTTTCCTGAATTCAAATCTATCCTCAGATGTATATTAGCTATGTGACCCTGGAAAGTGCCTTAACTCTATTGGCCTCAGTTTCCTTATATGTAAAATGGGTTGGATAGGAAATGGCAAACTATTCTAGTATCTCTTCCAAGAAAACCCCAAGTGGGACATGTAGAGTTCGACATGACTGAACAACAACTGGTGCTCCTTAGTGGTTAAACAGGCCATTCGTCTATTCAGAAAAGACTAGAAAAATGGGGAGGAGTTATAAACAAATTTTCCAATACTCAGATTTGTCCAGAAGTTCAGTGAGGTATTTCAGAAGGTGTTGTATTCTTTGTCAGTCAATGTACTAATAACTGGGGGTAGAAAGACAGGAAAAAACAGGGCCCTTGCTATCAAGGAGTTCACATTCCAATGGGGGTGACAGCTTGCAAACCACATATGGCATAAATTGAAGAGTATCTCAGAGGGAGACATGGCCAGGAAAAAGTCTCTGGCAGAAGGGAGGATCTGAGCTGAGACTTGAAGGAAACAAAGTCTAGAAGGAAAAGTATTCCAGGTATTGGGGGCAACCAGTGAAAAGATCCACATGGAGATCAGTGTCATTGGATCACAGAGTACATGGAGCAGGGTAAAGCACAAAACTAGAAAGGTAGGAAGGAACTAGGTTGGGAAGGCTGGTTTAAAAGTCAGAGTATTTTTTTAACTGATCCTGGAGGTAATTGGGAGTCACTGGGGATTATTGATTGGGGTAGGTGACATGATCAGACCTGTGCTTTAGGAAGATTCCTAAAATCACTGGATTTTTAGTGGACATTGGATGACCACTGGCTTGCTATTGATAAGATTCTTATTCAGATACAGGTTGAAATAGAGGCATTCCTGGGAAGATAGTAAGTCTGAGATTTTAAAATTTTGTGGTAGTAAAGATTATATGATTTTCTTCCATTTTCCTCTTCACACCTTTGGTGTTTGGAATTCTAGAATTCTTACACTGGGGGGTTCTTTTATTGTTCATTTCAGTTTTCCTTGTGTACATCAGTTGAGATAGTCTCTGGAGAACCAATTGTTAAAGTTTGGATCTAAGTATTTCCATCTCAATAATGGACAAACTATTACAAATTGAGACTTGATTTGTTTTATTGTTGTTGGTTTTCTAGTCATAAAAAAGTGATTGGGAAAGTGCTATTAATGTAGATTAATTTGTCGTAAATATATATCCATATGTCTATATATTTGTTTATCTATCTATCTATCTATCTATCTATCTATCTATCTATCTATCTTTCTATCTGGAGAGTCAGTTGTTAAATATTTACCAATGGGTACATTGCTATTCTTTTCACCATGCTAACCCTTTTGCTAAAGAGAATCATATTCAAACCCTTAATAATGCAGAGGGACTGAAGGTTTGAGAAAAGACATGTAGAATAATGATCCTATTGGATATCACCATTTGACCAGGATGGTCTCTGAGAAGGGGGGACTATGAGAAAAATAAAGGAGGGCAAGCAGAGGGGGGTGAATCAGCACTTCCAAGGGCCTGGGGTGGGGATGTGGCTGGGTGTTTAGGGAATGCTGACCATGACTCATCCAGGTTCCAGGCCTGGAGAGGAGCCATGCTTTTTTGAGGGTCATTCAAATCAGTCTACTGGCTAGCTCAGAGACCAGACTGGATGGCCTTATTTCTAAGGGATAAAGATGATTCATGCTTATTTCCTAAACTGGGTCGGAAAAATTGCCCTATAATTGAGAAAAAGGAGTAAGATGTGGAGGGTCAGTCAGTCAATAAGCATTTATTAAATGCCTACTATGTGCAGGCACTGTACTAGGCACTGGGTCTTTAAACTCCCCCAAATCTTTAATATTCATTGATAGTCATATCCATTGCTAATATCTGAGGACTTGGGAAGCACCTTCTTATTTTGGGCTTCCATCTCAGGGTTTTAAACTTGAACATGAGCTCTTCTGTCTCCTTCCTGATTCTCTGGAAGACAAGATGCCAATTTATTTTGGTGTAAAGATGTATTAAAAAAACCCATCCAAAAACAAAATAAAAATTTCACTCTGTGGTATAGTCACAGAATTTAGCTCCACAGGGTCATAGGGACATCAAGGTCCAGCTTATTCACCCTGTTCCTGACCAAGATTTCTGACTAAAACATCCCTAACAAGTATTCAAGATTTGTTGGAGTCCAGACTATAGTGAGCAGGAACCTATTACTTTCTGATGCATACATGTCCATGACATTTTTGATAGTTCTATTTGGCATTCTCCCTTTATATCAAGCCTTTATACACCTGCTTCTCTGTAACTTTTATTCATTATTTCCACTTGGAAACCTTGGGAGTGGAAGGAGACAAGAAGAATAAGTCCAATCCCCTTTTCACAGGCTATCTTTTCAAATGTGGAAGACAACTATCATGATACCCCTAAGTCTTTCTTGAGGCTAAAGATCCCCAGTCCCTTCATCAGTCTTTGTATGACATATTCTCAAAACCATCCTTGTCACCTTCCTCTTCAGGCTCTCTAATAAATATATCAGTGTCCCTCCTAAAATGTGAAGTCCATATTCCATATGTGACTTGGTTAGGGTAAGGGGAAAGCAGCTCTGTTGAGTTGCTTCCTCACTCTTTGGACCAGCATAGGATCTACTATCCCTTTCAGTCTTGTGCCTCTTGCAAATTCAATGAATATGCTATGTCTTTCTTTTCTTTTTTGTTTTAGATTTGTTTTTCAAGGTAATGGGGTTAAGTGGCTTGCCCAAGGCCACAAAGCTAGGTAATTATTAAGTGTCTGAGGCCAGATTTGAACTCAGGTACTCCTGACTCCAAGGCCGGTGCTCTATCCACTGCGCCACCTAGTTGTCCCATCTATGTATTTCTTTAAGCAATGGATTAAACTGTTGAACACAGGGACCCCGTACAGATTCCTGCAATATTTCACAAATTTCCTTCCTGTTTGACTTTAAACCATCAAGTATTGCTTTTTGGCAGCCAGGTGGAACAGTGAAAAGATTACTGGATCTGGAGTCAGAAAGTCTAAGTTCAAATACCACTTCAAGAGGCAGCTGGGAGGTGCAGTGGATAGCACACCAGCCCTGGAGTCAGGAGGACCTGAGTTCAAATCCAACCTCAGACACTTGAGACTTGCTATGTGACTTTGGACAAGTCACTTAATCCCATCCCCCCCCAAAACCAAAAAACAAACAAACAAAAAAATCAAATACCATCTCAAATAGTTATTGGCTACATAACCTTAGATAAGTCAGTTAACTTCTGTTTTCCTTAGTATCTTCATCTGAAAATGCAGATGATAACAGTTGTGAAGCTCAAATGAAATAATATTTGTAAAGTGCTTAATATAGCAGGTGTTATATAAAACTTTTCCCACCACCTTCCTTTCTTTGGGGCTGATCATTCTAATGTTTCAGTCTGCTCCCAAGTATATTGTCATTTGTCCCACATCTCTCTATCTCATGTAGAAGAATAGTATGAGATTCTGTTAGATGCTTTGTTGATATCTAAGTAATAATACATACCAGACTAGTAACCATGTTAGTAAGAATAAAATGAAGTTAGTCTGGCACAACCTGTCCTTGATGAAGACATACAGACTCTTAGTAAACATCACTCCTTTTTTCTAACTACTGACAAATCATAGTTTTAATAATATGTTCCAGGATCTTGCCAGAAATAAATGTCAAGTTCACTGGCTTATATTTAACAGAGTCCCCATTTGCCTTTTTTTTGAAAATCAGAACAACATTTGGCTTTCTCTTTATATAGCACCATGCCTCCATGATCTGTTTTTTATTTGTTTACCTTTTTGGTCTTATTTTATTTTATTTATTTTGAACATAACATCAAATAAAATGAGCATTTCTTTCTGTATATAACAGAAAAAGTTTAGTATGTGAAACTGCAGATCTCTATTCTGACCAGCTTGCTTTTCTTTAAAAAAAAAACACATGATAAATTCAACATGTATCCTTCAAAGCATCTTTCTTTTCTGTGATATTTTCTGGTCGCACTCTCTCTCTCTCTCTCTCTCTCTCTCTCTCTCTCTCTCTCTCTCTCTCTGTATGTATGTATAAGATGCTTCAGTGGTCTTTTTTTTCTTTCTTTATACTTTCCCTCTTCAACTCTGCTCATTGTCTTCCCCAACTTCCTTGAATTCCCAATCAAAATCTATATACTTTGAGATATCAAAATTCTTTAGAAAGCCTGCCTCAACTCCTCTCAATTCCAACATCTTCTCATTAGTATAGGTAATTTTTAAATTCCAGTGCCTTTTCTTTTTTATTATCTCCATTTTATTCTATCTATAGTTTGTTCATATATAGCTTTTTGTATGTTGTTTTACCAATTAGATTGGGAACTCCTTGAGGTAGGGACTGTGTTTTGCCTCTTTTTGTGTCCTCAGTGCTTAACATAGTGTCTGGTACATAGCAGGCACTTAATAATGTTTGTCTTTCATTTTCGAAGAAGACCATGACAACAGGGAATGTGATGGACATGACAGGCATATGAATTGGATTTGAGGGAGGGGAAGCTGTGCTAAGTCATCAGCCTCACTTTCTCCTCCAGAGCTATCTAAATACAGTGGCCAGATATGAATCAGGATAACTGGAGGTGGCCCTGGATGTGAGGCAATAAGATTTAAATGACTTGCCCAAGTGTCAAGTGTCCGAGGCTGGATTTGAATGCCTGTCCTCCTAACTCCAACAGAGGCACTTAAATGTTTATTAATTGATTGACTTTACCTTATCACCATCTCCTGGCAATGTCCATTACTCATTACAGAATAACAAGAACAAGTGCATGCAAACATTTCCCACAAAGGTTCTTCTCTCCTGCCTCTGAACAGGAGAGATTCACAGAGTAATACCTGAGAGTGAAAAAGGATTAGCAGAATAATAATTTTAAAAAATCTCCCCCACTCCAATAGCCCTTTACAGTTTCTAAAGCCTTTGGAGGTATATGGGTAACTTCTATTGTTCTGGGACATGACCCTGTCTTGTGAAAACATTCCCCATCTACAGATTTCAACCTCTCAGAGACCAGTTCTTGAGCTAAAAGGATCTTGGACTGCCAGCTTACAGACCCTGCAGAGAAGCTTATTTTGCCAAAGCATTTCTGGGAAAGCAGCCTTTTAGATAACAAAATTGTATAAGAGTCATTTCTTACTTCTGGCTCAAAGTCATTAGTACATAAAATTTAATTCAATTCATCCATTTAGGTTATGAGTGCAGGGCACTAGGGACCATACAAGGGTGTTAAACTATCTAGAAAGTAATAATACAGGTAAATCAGAGTGGGAGTAGGGGTGGGTGGGATTGAATGAGGAGAAGGAAAATTGAAAGAGAAGATGCTGAGACTGCCTTCTGTCACTATCTCTATTTTGAGTCTCAGTTTCCTCAACTATAAAAATGGTAGAATAATTAATTTTTCCCTACTTTGCATGCAGGATCAAACTAAGTGAAAATGAAACTGTTCCTATCCTTGAAGAGCTTAAATTTTATGTTTCCAAAAAAAGAAAAACTTTAAAATGGATGGAGAATGTCTTTTTTTTTTAAGTGTGCCCTTCTGTTGGATTGGTAGCTCATTGAATTTATCCAATAGCACATGAGCCTTGGGCAGGCATTGTAGATGGACAATGAGTTGGGTTCAAAACTGATTAGGGGAAGAAGGATAGGGCTGTATTGTATCTGGCAAACTGGGTAGTGTGTTTTATGATTCCAAGCACTACTTTAAAGAAATTTCTTTTTTCTTAATACCTATCTTCTCACCAGTGATGGTAAGGATGTGTCTACACAGTCTCCAAAGAACCTAAATTTCAATTCTTCAAAAAGGCACTGGAGTGGCATGTGCAGGGACTTAAGTTGTCTTTGGCACATCACCCATGACAACTTATGGACAAGAAGAAGCAATATTGATCTTATACAGGAAATGTTCAATCAGAAAAGGATCTAAGATAATTATGTGCCAGTTGTGAGGTCTAATACAGATGACCTGAGTGCTCCCTAATGTTAGGAAAAGTTAAGGACCTAGAGCAGGGGTGGAGAACTTAGAGCCCTCTGATAGTATTGGTTTGACAACCACAGTTGGAACTCAAAATTCAATAAATCTGGGAGATTTTTATGGATGAATTAATTAAATATTTGACCCAAAATAACTCTTTTTTTATTATTTATTTAAAAAAATTTTTTTGCAAGGCAAATGGGTTAAGTGGCTTGTCTAAGGCCACACAGCTAGGTAATCATTAGTATCTGAGGCCAGAATTGAACTCAGGTACTCCTGACTCCAGGGCCATGATCTATCCACTGCGCCACCTAGCTGTCCCCCAAAATAACTCTTAACTGATGTTTTAAATATCCAAATGACCCTTGGCAGGAATAAAGTTTCCCCACTCTGACAATGAGGAAAACTTCAAGGGTGTTGGAGAGATTCTCCATGATAGATTTATGGGAAAACATGAACATCAGGGGTTGTGATCTGTTAATAAACATTTAAGCACCTACTCTGAGTTCTGGGAATATAAAGCAAGGCACAAAGGCAGTCCTTGTTTTCTTGAGTTAACACTAAATTAAGGAATTGCATATACCAATGAGATACCTCTAAGAAGTGCAGCATTGAAACTCTGGAAAAAGTTACCTTGGCCAAAGAATGCATCACTTCATGCTGCCCTGTGGTGTTAGGCCTGTGGTCAGAGAATTCTCTTGACCTAGAAGGATGGAACCTCTTAGGAGAGACCTACTTATCAATTGGGAGTTCACTGACTGGTCAAGGATGTAGGCCAAACTGAAAGCAAAGATATGTAAAGGAAGGCTACACTCACTGAATAGCAGTTTTAACTTCCTACAATACAGAACTGGTTTCTATAATGTTTTGGATCTGCTTAGAATATGCTTCCAACCAGCAACATTCCACAACAACATAAAATAAAGATAAAAAGCATTTCACAGGAGAGGAAAAAAAGGGGAACTTGCTAAGGGAGAAAGGGGGACATTTGGAATACAACTGGTAGAATTTACTACTGAGATTAAAAAAATTCCTTGTTCAAGATTGGGAGACAAAGGGAGATGACCAAATATTTTTACAATTATGAAGGAAAGACCAAATATTATAAACAAAATTGAATGGTATCTTATCCAAGGACAGCATATAGATATTATAACAGTAACTGAGACCATCTCCTTTACCATGTTCTTTGTTATATTTTATTTCTTCTTCTATTGGAGTTGAATTCATCAAGATGTCAAGAAATGATTGTGGTTTCTATTTTTCCTTCACCTTATCTTAAAACTGAAGACATAGGGAAGAACCTGAATTTTTTCTAGCTTGGTGAAATTCACAAAAGCTTGAATTCCATTTGCATAGACTTTGAGAACCCAGCGTTTCTTCTAATCATAAAGACCTGATGTTAATGTCTCATTCTTTGGAAATAAATCTTAGAGCACTGAACTCTTGTGGATTTGAGTATTTGAAGGTAGTGGGTAAGAGGAAGGAGAAAGTGGATATTAAGATAGGACATTTGAAGACATTAGGAAAAGGGAGGCAATTATTGGGCACTGAGTCCAGGGTAATCAAACCAGCTCAGGGGTCATGAAGGTCCAAGGAACTTGAGGCATCCAAGTAGTGATCAGAGGAATTGAAAAAATAGTTCAGAATTTTGGATCTATGATTCGGCTCCCAGGAATCAGCTGGCTGGTGCCAATTCTCAACTCTCTGTCCTGTATAATGCTCTGTAGGTTCATGATTCTATACTAATTAAACTTAGAAATTGTCAAAGCCATCTTAAATTAGTTCAGATAAGGATACTGAAGCAGAGTGATTAGTCTGTGGTACCAGAAGATGGGAGAAAAGGATAATAGCATAAATGATGATTAGAATTCAAAATCTCCAAACCCCCTGGGTTTCAACATGTTTATCTATCTTGGATACATTTTTCTCCTTCAACTGGTTTTCCTATTTGATGGACATCTCCCCTTTAATTTCTGACTTTTTTATTACCTGACAAAAAAAAGGACTGTTATGAATATATCTGTAAAATAGGGGTTTTTTTCTCTTTTCTCTTTATTTTTTTTGGCTTTAGGTCTAGTAACATCCACAGTTTTTAAGTTAAAAAACCCCACAAGCTTATTTTACTTCAACACAGATACTAAACTCATTAAAGACAAGTTCTGTGTATATTTATATTTGTATCCTCAGCTTTATTCATACATATCCTTGTATACATGATCATTTAATAAATGTTGGTACTAATTGAATTGAATTCAATATATATATATATATATACATATATATATATATATATACATATATATATATATGGCTATGTGCCATATGGCACATATGTGGAATGGATATAGCTATCTGTTCTAGGATCCAAAAAGTTCTGTTCATATGTACACTTATCCTTTCCACATCATGATTTTCCCCATCATGGTTTCGATATATTGTGACTTGCATAAGATATTAAACTTGAATTTTGTGGGGGGAGTTTTGTGGAAGCTGCAGATGACATACAAAGGCCAGCATATAACAGAAACCATTTAGAAACTCAGAAATGAATAATATCTATATATATATATATATAGTATTGTATTATCTCAACATATTTTATCTTTTAATATTATAATAATTCAGACTTCTTCTCTGTTATGAAGGGAAGGCCAAAAAGTTTTACACTGATTTTCCAGATTGTGATTCTACAAAGTTCCTAATCCCCACAATATGGAAGGGATAATTATATAAAGGAAACTTTGATCTATACTTTTGTGGAGATAGGGAAGAGGGTTTTGATTATACTATTAAGAGTCTAAAAGAGGGGCAGCTAGGTGGTGCAGTGGATAAAGCACCGGCCTTGGAGTCAGGAGTACCTGGGTTCAAATCCGGTCTCAGACACTTAATAATTACCTAGCTGTGTGGCCTTGGGCAAGCCACTTAACCCCATTTGCCTTGCAAAAAACTAAAAAAAAAGAGTCTAGAAGAAGAGGAGGCAGGATGTAGCTTAGCCATGGTTGGGTAGTAACTCCTTAATTTTCTCTCATCATTGGACTAGACTTAAATCTGTCCATGATGCATCATATATCTGTAGTCTAGAAGTATGATTCTTTTGGAGTTCAGGATAAAAAATGTTTTCTATTACTCTTGTCAATTTAACTTCCTCCCCTGAAATGCTAGTCACATGGAGGTTAATCATGAATACTCAATTGACCTTTTTATAAGGTAAGAAATTGAAAATTGGTATAGCTTGGCATTGATAAAAGAATGCACAAGGGCTGTTGTTCAGAGAACCAGCTCACCATACTTAGCAGTCTCTAGGTTTATGGGCACTAAAAACTAAGGCACCTGTTGTAGTCCCACTTCCCCACATTTCTCTGACTCCAAGGAGATGTGTTCTCTACCATTCAAAAATTTTCCTCCTCTCTTGCCCCCAACTTCTTTTCAAGTTCTTCTCTACTTTGTTTGGAATTTCCCTAAATCCAAAGATAAAATAAATAAATTAATAATAAATTAATAATTAATAAATAAAATAAATCCAATTATTTTCCATTTTGCCATAAGTGGAACCCAGATGAACCAGCTCCCCTTTGGAGCAAAGTCAAAGGAAACAGAACTTTCAGGGGTTTTTGACTTGTTGGAAGGTTATCACTTAGTCCATAGATCTAGCAGCCTGGAAGACTAGCTAGACAACCAGACTGGACAAGTTCCTTGGGTGTGTTTATGTTATTGACTTTAGTCATTTCCAAAGTCTCACTTGAGGTTTTATATGATATATTCTTTGATTAAAGGTAAATCAATTGCTCAATCTAAAAACATTGTGCCAGGCACTGTGTTAGGTACTAGGCTATTCATGTGGTGAATGAAACAGTCCTTTGTCTCAAGGCATTTATAGTGTAATAGGAGAAACAAAAATTCAGTGATCAAAGACAGAGAAAGAACTATCAAGTCTGAATGCAGACTAAAGTATACCATCTGCACTTTTCAAAATTTTTTTTATGATTTATATGTTTTCCCTCTCATGATTTTTCCCTTTTGTTTTGATTCTTCTTTCACAACATGACTAACAATGGAATAATTGTTCGTGTATAAATTATATCAGATTATTCATCAAAGGGAGGGGAAGGGAAGAGAGAGAGGGAGAAAAATATGGAACTCAAAGCCTTACAGAAAAATGAATGTTGGAAACTTTCTTCACATATAGTTGGAAAAATAAGTAATAAATGAAATAAACAAAAAAGAAAGTAGTAGTTGACAAGGGACCAGCATTCTGTGGGACAATAATGAAAAAGTAATGCATTCTAGTTATGGGGGGCAGCTAGTTTGAAGGGTCAAAGAAGGGAGTTGGGCTTTTATACACTGTCCAATCTTCTTTCCTTTTCTAACCCTTTTTATTTTCTCCTTTCTCTACATTTCTACCTTTTTGGCAATATCATTCAAGGACATTCCTCCTGGTTAGATCTATCACTACTCTGATCATAGGAATATGGATGAGATCTTGACCCTGACCATCTTGTTCTACTTTTTTACCTTGATCTTAAATGACTTCTAGGATTTTTTCTGCTCCTTGATTAACTTTAATTTGTTTTCTTCTAGGTCCACATGAAGTCTTACTATTAGAACTGTGGCAGCACCTTCCATCCTACTGGGAAGGAGGGTCTGACCATGTACAAAGTACCTTGGCATCTGTAGAGACTGAAGATCCTGCTTCTGGGAGAGTTATGGTGATATAGAATAGAAGTGCCTTGTAGAGGCTGTGGTTAATGGGTAGCATTCTGTACTTGGTTGTCCTTTGCTGTCCCACATGGTTAGAGAGTGCATTTTTGTTTTAAATTTGACTTTCTAATCAGAATTGAGGCATCTTTAAAATAAGTCTGAGTCTATTGGGGAATGGCTGACCAATTTGTGGTATATGAATGTAATGAAATACTGTTGTGCAATAAGAAATGATGATGAGCAAGCAGATTTCAGAAAAACCTGGAAAGACTTACATGAATTGATGCTGAGTGAAGTGAGCAGAATCAGGAGAACCTTGTACACAGTAACAGCAATATTGTGTGAGGATCATTATATATGACTTAGCTCATCTCAACAGTACAGTAATCCAAGACAATTCTAAGAGACTTGTGATGGAAAATGTCATCCACATTCAGAGAAAGAACTATGGAGTCTGAATGCAGAACAAAATACACTATTTTCATTTTTTAAATTTTTTTCTTTTTCATGTTTTTTTCCTTTTTGTTCTCATTTTTCTTTTACAACATTACTACTATGGAAATCAATATGATTGTACATGTATAATGTATATTAGATCTCTTGCTTTTTGGGGAAGGGGAGGAAAGAGACAAAGGGAGAAACTTGAAACACAAAATTTTACAAAAAAAATGCTGGAAACTATCTTTACATGTAGTTGGAAAAAATTAAATACTAATAAGATTAAAAAGAAAAAGAAAAAAGTCTGAGTCAGCCTGGTCTTGGCCTGGTCTCAAACTTCAGCCTTCTCTCTTCCTGTTAATTTGACTCCTTTGCTCTTAGTCTCCAATGAAAATGCTGTGAGGGGAGACGCCTTGAATCTTCTCCCCTATGAGATCATATGACCCTGTGAATAATGAATATCTGCCTGGGTTCTTTTCTCAGCATTTGCTCTTTTCCATTTTAGGTGAAAGGAGAGTGATGCCCTGGTGTTTAGGTTTTGCAGCTAACTTCTCATCAAGCCCAAAGTAGTAAGCAGTGATCTTTGGGAGTGACTTTGGGGACCCAATAGTGGAGAGGAGGACTTCTTGTCTAAATGATGCCACATTTAGACATGAATCTTGTA
Organism: Macrotis lagotis; assembly: GCF_037893015.1. NCBI lineage: Eukaryota > Metazoa > Chordata > Mammalia > Peramelemorphia > Peramelidae > Macrotis > Macrotis lagotis. The sequence goes on along the minus strand of NC_133658.1, from coordinate 435,066,500 downwards.
AGATCAATGCTGGGGAGGTGACTTAGGTGCATAGTGGATAAAGCACTGGCCCTGAAGTAAGGAGTACCTGGGTTCAAATCCAGTCTCAGACATTTAATAATTACCTAGCTGTGTGGCCTTGGGCAAGCCACTTAACCCCATTTGCCTTGCCAAAAAACCCCCTTAAAAAACCCCCCATCAGTGCTGAGTAAGAATTTAGCTAAGTTTTCACTACTTCCCTCAGACATCAAGGTGGAAAAGGGGATAGTGTGCCTCAAGGTATTGGGAGGGAAATGCTTTAACTTTTGTTCTTGCTAAAATCTTTGAAGTAAATGTTGTTTAGTTAATTTTTTAGTCATGTTCTACCCTTTGTGACACCATTTGGGGTTTTCTTGCCAAAGATACTAGAATAGTTTGCTATTTCCTTCTCCAGCTCATTTTACAAACAAGGAAACTGAGGCAAACAGGATTAAGTGACTTTCCCAGAGTCACACAGCTAATAGGTGTCTGAGGTTGGATTTGAATTTAGGAAGATAAATCTTCCTGAACTCCAGTCTAGTGCTCTATCCTCTGTGCATCTTGCTGCTTTGTAATCAATCTTAACCAGAACTGGAGTGCTAACTAGTTGTTGGTACCTAATTTAAGGGGAACAGAGCTAGTGGGGGTGTGAGTCAGTCAATTTAGAGAAGGAATCTCCTGAACTCCATCAAGGTACACTAAGAACTGGAAGGAGCAGATGTGGCCTGCTTGACTCTGGGAAAATGTGCCTCAATAATACCTCTTCCAGAAAGAATGTAAATGAGGCTGATGTTCTCTACAACAGGATGGTGATTTTGATCTTGGTTTCTTTCCTTTTTTTTTTTTATTTTATTTTGTAAGGCAGTGGGGTTAAGTGATTTGCCTAAGGTCACATGGCTAAGTATTAAAGTGTTGTGACTGGATTTGAGCTCAGGTCTTCCTGACTCCAGGGTGGGTGCTCCATCCACTGCGCCACCTAGCAGGCCCCTCTTTCTGTTTTCTTCCAACTGCATGTTCTGTTAAATGAAAAACTTGTTGAAGAGGAATGTCTTTGGCATTTCTTTTTTTCTCTTACAACAACTTCCCCCTCCTTCAGTGTCCAATGAAGCACACATTCAGTGATGTAATAAAAGGAAAATGTTTTTGTCTAGATGGATTGGGGATGAGCCAAGATTTGATTAGTTAACCCACTCATAAATATCCTAGATCATATTCTTCCAAATTGTGAGGTACTGTCCCTAGAACATAATACCCTTTCAGGAGAAGTTAGAAACATTGGCCAAAATCAATTAGTATTTTTGAGTTCAACTCCTATATAAATACATCTTCTTTTCTGATTAAAAAGAAACAAAATAAAATTGTGAATTTGCTCCAACTTGGGGGCAGGTGGAAGATAGATAGACGATAGATAGATAGATAGATAGATAGATAGATAGATAGATAGACAGTTAGATGATAGATAGATAGCTAAGTCAATAGATAGACACTGACAGAGAGGTAGATAGCCAGCTCAGACAGATAAATGATAGAGATAGAAGATAGAAGATAAATAGATAGATTATAGAAATAGAGGGAACATTTATTAAGTGCTTACTACAAGGCAGGTCCTGCAGTGGACACTGGGGAATAAAAATCCAATCTAAAAAAGACAGTCTCTACTTGCAAAGAGCTTTAATTCTAATGAGGGAAGACAACATATAAAAGGGACCCTGGAAAACAGAAGGCAGAGGTGGGGGTGAGAGAGGGGAGCCATGTAAGGGTGAGATTATTGGGGAGAAGAAACCAAATCCAGTGTGGGAGGAGTGGTGCTGGGAATCAAATGAGCCCTGACTGGGCAAACATGTCCATCTGAGCCTTTTGGAAGGGTGTATATGTGGTACTACCATGGGCTTTCCTCCTTTTTGGATCCCTATTATAATCTTCAATGCATTTAAAGATTAGGAGACCTGACCCAGCAATACCAATACTGGGTCTATATCCTGAAGAGATGAGGAAAAAGGGTAAAAACATTACTTGTACAAAAATATTTATAGCAGCCTTGTTTGTGGTGGCGAAGAATTGGAAATCAAGTAAATGTCCTTCAATTGGGGAATGGCTTAGCAAACTGTGGTATATATGTATGTCATGGAACACTGTTGTTCTATTAGAAACCAGGAAGGGATGGGATTTCAGGGAAGCCTGGAGGGATTTGATGAACTGATGCTGAGTGAGATGAGCAGAACCAGAAAAACACTGTACACCCTAACAGCAACATGGGAGTGATGATCAACCTTGAAGGATTTGCTCATTCCATCAGTGCAACAATTGGGAACAATTTTGGGCTGTCTGCAAAGGAGAGTGCCATCTGTATTCAGACAAGGAGCTGTGGAGTTTGAACAAAGTACAAGGACTATTCCCTTTAATTTAGAAAATAACAGATATCTTATTGTCTGATCTTGTTACCTCTTAGACTTCTTGTCTCTTCTTTAAGGATATGATTTCTCTCTCATCACACCCAATTTGGATCAAGGTACAACATGGAAACAAAGTAAAGACTGACAGATTGCTTTCCGTGGGGGGTGGGGGGAGGGAAGTAAGATTGGGGGGAAAATAGTAAAACTCAAATAATATCTCTAATAAAAATACATTTAAAAAAAGATTAGGAGACCATTGCCTAGTTTTTTTTCCTATTAACTCTGCATGGCAGTGAAAAGAATGCTATATTTGGAGTCAGAAGACTTTTTTTTCATTCAAATTCTTTTTTTTTTTTTTTTAATTTTTCCAAGGCAATGGGGTTAAGTGGCTTGCTCAAGGCCACACAGCTAGGTAATTATTAAGTGTCTGAGGTCGGATTTGAACTCAGGTACTCCTGACTCCAGGGTTGGTACTCTATCCACTGGGCCACCTAGCCACCCCTTTTCATTCAAATTCTGATTCTTTTGTTTATTCCTAAGACACCTTGGGCAATCTATCAGGGTCTCAGTTTCCTTAAGTATACAATGAGGGAGTTGTATAATTCCAGTTGATCTGGAAGGCCTTTCAACAGTTCTAAATCTACGATCTTATGAAAACGAACAGAATCCAGCAGTTGTTATTTTTTACTGAATATTTAAGATATACTTTGCTGACATAAAATTATAATTAATTTAATCTAAAATGACCTAAAACTTACTTGCATAGATTATTTCATAAAAATTTGTTGTCTTGTTTGAGTCTTCATGACTCTTTTTTTCTTTTTGGTAGAAATACTAAAGTGGTTTGTCATTTCTTATCCTGGTTCATTTTACAGATAAGAAATTGAAGTAAACAGGAATAGGTGACTTGTCAGGGTCACTCAGCTAGTAAGAGTCTGGGGTCAGATTTGAACTCATGAAGTTAAGTCTTCTTTACTTCAGACCTGGCACTCTATTCATTCTACCACCTAGTTGCCCATGAAAAGTTGGGGGGTCCCATATGTATAGGAATATTTATATAGCAAGATATTTTGTTGCAGCAAAAACTAGACATGAAATAAGCGTCCCTCAACTGAGAAATGGCTGAATAAAATCATGGTATATGAATATTATAATATGATTTTATTTCAGAGAAGAAGTGAGACGTATGATAGGTTCAGGAAAATATGGAGACATATGAACTGATACAGAGTGAAGTTAATAGAATGAGGAGAACAATTTATGTAAAGACTACAACAATAATGTGAGAGAAACAGCTCTGAAAGATCTCAAAATTCTCACCATAGTAGGACTCCAAAAGACTGAGGAGATCAATCCTTAGCAGAGATGACATAAGCAGGAATACATAAGGGAGTGGGAAAGGTAGATTGATAAGTAATAATAGATATGAAAAAACTTATAGTAGTTTATTCATTGAAATTAATTTAACTGTAAATGATTACTAAACAAGTTTGGGTACTTGTTTTCATGTTCAACATCAAGTTTTCAATAAAATATCTATTTTTAAAGTGGGGGACATAGTACTTTCCTAATTAAAAAAAGGAGGTACAATTGCTCATAAAGCATAGAAGTCACTGCCTTAGGCTAAAGTGATTTCATCCACAAAATGGTGGACTGTGGAAAAAGGCAACAAGATCTCTAAGAAGCAGAGAGAACTTTGGTGATGACCCAAGTGATTAAAAATACATCAACTTTCTAGCTCTAAGAGGAGGGTTTCATTCATTTCATTCTTTTGGAATTAAGGGAACTTTTTTCTACTTTACTCTTTTTTATATTAATCTATTTTTAATTATTAGAATAAAACAAGTATTTTCAAAACATAGTATAATCAGAAAGATGATTGCATATGAAACTGCAAATCTTCTATTACAATTGCTATTCTTTTTCAATATGCAACAGTTATCATGTAAATGTCCTTTTTTCTTTTCTTTTCTTTTTTTCTTCCTCCCCAGGGATGCCCACCATTAGACACAGAAATATATGTATATATATATAATATATATATATGCAAAATTATTCTATATATACTTCTATTAATCTATTCTTTCTCTGGATACAGATGATGTCTTACTTCATATGTCCTTCATAGTTAATTTGGGTATTTATATGAGTCAAAAGAATTTACTCGCTCAAAGTCATTCTTCAAACAATGTTGCTGTTACTGTAATGTTCTCTTGGTTCTGCTCATTTCTTTAATTTACTCTTTATTAAATTTCCCTAATCTCTGAATCTAAATCCGAGGTCCTGTGCCCCTATGGCCTTCCTGAATTGACATTTAGGGTTCAGCAATTGTGATTTCTAATTATCTTCTATCTTCTTTTGCTGTTATCATAACTAGATGCCTGTGTTGGGTATCCTCTCTTTCCCTTCTTCTTGGCTTGGTTCCCTGACCTTACACTGTACTTACATTGCACCTAATCTTTCAATGTTTTTTTTCCCCTTCCTCAGTCATTTCTGATGTGCTTGGTTACCTTTTCCTAGTATCAACTTTTTTCTTCCTACCTTCATTTCTACACATTTCAGACCATTTAGAGTGAATTTCTAGGGCTTATTCATAAGAGAAAAGAGAATATATGCATTCCAATACTAGAGAAAGGTGATTATAAATATGGATTAAGGTGCATTTCCCCTATTCCAAAATAAAAGGCCCTAAACTTTCTAAGTCTATTTTATAACTAGATACCTACAGTAAAATAGTAACCTTGGTTTATCTACATCTCCTGCCATTGGAGAAAAAGAAACACAAATAGGTAAAAAAAAAAAAGGTTATTATCATCTTACAAAAAGAATAATTCAGTCAGATTCAAATCTGACAGAGGTTCAAATTTACAAATAGAAAAAAAATGATAAGAAAGGAAGTAAGCATTTATTAAGCACATTATTTTGTGCCAGGTACTGTATTAAGCACTTGGCCTATAAATACAAGGGAAAAGAAAGGTAGTTCCTGCCCTCATGATGAAATTCCAATGGGGTAAGATTTATATAAAGGGAGTTAGGATTTCAGGGAAGAGGGAAAAAAGATACCCATTACCAGGGAATGATTTTGAAGTCCAGAGAAAGTGAGGAACACACCTGGGAGGGGGATGAAAGCAGGTCCACCTGGACCCCCTTCACTAAATGGTTACTGAAATGGGAAGTCACCAATTGACTAGGGGAGGTAGGGAGATGTTTGGAGGGATATTCCAGGGTAAGCAGATTAATGGATTTAGAAAGATGTTCCTGAGTAAAGAGATCCCAGGAGCTGAGGGAAACTCCAGGATAAGAGAGCAGTAGAGGCATTTGGAAGTACAGACAGTTGGAAAGCCAGAGAATGCCAAAAACAGGATCATCAACTAAGCAGTCAACTAAACAAACAAAATTTAAAATGAAATGATAAAATCTAAAACTATGCTTTTTGAAGGAAAGAATATGTATGTAAATTTTAATGAAACAATAGCAACATCTTACTTGCTCTGGTTTCTCCCTCTAATTATTTTTTTCTCAGTGTATTTAAAGGTCTTATTATTTTTACATTATTATTATTGTAATTTAATCTAATAAAACAGAAAAAGAGGCAGTACAATAAAGTGAGAAAAATACTAGATTTGGAGTCATGAGAAATCCGTTTTGATTTTACCTTTGACACCTACAAGCTGGGTGACCCTGGGTAAGTTATTTCATCTCTCTGCTTCATTTTCCTTACTTATAAAATAAGTGTGATAATAATAACAACAAAGGATTGAAATGAAGTAGTTTATAAAAAATGTAATATGTGATTTTGTCTATAGTATTTGAATTTTCTCAGCATTGCAAACATGTATGAGTTGGTTTGAAAAATGGTGAATTATCACAGAAATTAAGTGATTTGTCTATAGTCATATAGTAGTTAAAATATTAGAAAATGGAATTAAACTTAGGTGTCTCTGCTTCTAATCTTATCCACTATTCATTCTTGTTGTTCAATTGTTTCAATTGTGTCTGACTCTTCATGTATGACACTATTTGGGATTTTCTTGGTAAAGATACTGGAATAGTTTTCCATTTCCATCTCCAGCTCATTTTATAGATGAGGAAAATGAGGCAAACAAGATTTGCCTAAAGTCACACAATTAGTATCTGAAGCCAGATTTGAACTCAGGAAATTGAATCTTTTAGACCTGATGATCTATCTATTAAACTAACATAGCTGTTGAGGGCCAGCTCCTAAGAGTGATTTACACATATTTTTGGTGACCTTTGCCACCAGAGATATGCATGTATTCTTGCTCATTTAATGGATTTGTTGGCTCACCAGTGAACTCTGACCTAAGACATTCTGTGGCACCAAAGGTGTTTTAAGAAGCCTTCTGATAAGGAAGTTTACAGACTTCTAAGGATAAATATCATACATTTAATCAATGAAGCTATGCATCAGGGTTTCATCTAACCTGTCATGTCTGAGATAAGTCTTGTTATAAAAGTCTGAGTATCTTGCTTTATTTCTCATGAAGTTTTATATTTTTGTGCGGTAGGGAGTATTATGTTTACTCTTTAACAAGAATATTTTAGTAATGTGTAAATAAAATAAATTAAATTTTTTTTAAAAGTCTGAGTATCCAAGAATAAAGCAATAGAATTTGTTTCATGGCCTTATGGATTAGTATCTCTATTCCACCTGACTCTGGAGTAAATGCCCAGACCCACTCCAGAGCTATTGCAGGCACTACATAGCTGTCCATCCTCTACCCTACAAGGCCTCCAATATATACAACCTGCAATATAAATAAATATTAGCTATTATTTCTATATAGTTAATGTCTGTTTGACATCCCCATTCTGTATAGTTCTCTGACCTTGGAGTAGTAGGAGATTTCAGCCCTCAGACACTTAATACTGATCTTGGGCAAGTCACTTAAGCCCTTAGCCTTGCAAAAAAAAAAAAGGAGATTATTAGTGGGGAAAAATGTGTTGGAAATGGTTTATTCTTCCTATTTAGGAGGTGTTTCTTTATAGGGAACCTGAGGAATCTTTGAGAGAAAAGGATGAAGTGGAGAGACCCAGTAGAGAGCCCGGGAGCCAGGGATCATAGGGAGGTAGGTAATAAAGGTAATTAAGCCTCTTCCACAGTGAATGGTCAGCAAATGCTTGAGGTGCTAGTGAATGCAGGCATGTAGGTCAGGAAAAGTTTCATTTGACTGGAGCTTTCATTTAGGTCATGTGTACATGCACATGTTATGTCAAAGAGCTTCAGAACTGGAAGAAATCTCAGAGGACATAGTACAATTCTCTGCCTCATAGATAAATTCCTTCTAAGACATCCCTGACAAGAGAATTCAATTAAGTTCAGTGATTAGCTATGTTTGGGAACCATCTAGAAGTGTGTTGATAAATAATTAATAACTATCTCTCCAAAAAAAAGTACATGTGACTTTTTTCTTTTTTCTTTTTCAGTTTTTGCAAGGCAATGAAGTTAAATGGCTTGCCCAATGCCACACAGCTAGGTAATTATCAAGTGTCTGAGGCTGGATTTGAACTCAGGAATTCCTGACTCAGGAACTCTTATTGTGCCACCTAGCCACCTATACATGTGACTTTTAAGTTTAATTGACAAGATTAACATTTTCTTTATCACATTTTTAACTCTAGACAGTTAACAAAAGAATAAATCAAGACCTAATTTATAGTATTTTCTGATTTCTGAGGTGTAAATGATGAGACTGAAAACTGAAAATTAGCTCTCTTGAGCTACTTCAAGCATAGCCCTACAACTATACCTATGTAACCCTGTGGCAGAGGTTCTGACTGAACACTAATTTTACTCATTTGAGGAGATTTCTCATTTTTTCCAACTCATTGATCTCACCCAGAAAATATGGGAATATAATTATGTGATGATACCAGCAAGTGGACTTCCCTTACAAACATTCAGTTCAAATTCTCAGAGAAGAAAGGTTTCATTTCCTGGCCAAGAAACCAAATAAAACTTACAACAGAGTTCTTGGAAAATGATGACAGCTGACTGAGCAGACCTTCCCCAGAGATCTGCATGGGTTCTGCCACAAATATTATACATTCAGTAGGGCAACCAGCATGTGTTGAGTCTCCCAAGTATCTCAGTGGTTCTCCACATCCCTTAACTGGTGGCATCAAAGCTGCCCCTCCTCAGTTAGGCTGTTTTGAAGAAGCAGCCCAAGTGTCATTAGCCTCTTCTTCCCAGGTTCCCAGGTGGTATGTCTCTCCATGGATCTAGAAACTTGACAAAATGCTGCCATACTTTTTGCAAATTGCTCCTAGGAGTTTCCTTTGGGGTTGTTCAAATGACTTAGACTGCACAGGTATCCAACTTTTAGCTATTCTGGACTACATCACCCAACAAAAACTTGTCAAGGGCCATATGTAGAATATGTTTGTTTAAGACAATGCATCCCATATTACCAGTGAGCATAATAATAAAATGTAATAATGCTGATGAATGGGTTTTGAAGGCTACATATGGCCCGAGGGCCACAGGTTGGCCACACCTGACTTAGAGAATCTTCATACCATATCTTGTGTAAAGGGAGATAGAGTGGGGAAAACCACACCCTCTTGCTGGCATCACAGCCATCATTGGTAGTAGTAATCACAATAGTGGGAAAAGAGTCCTTATTGTACAGTATAGACTCCATCAAGCTTATTGTTAAATTTTCAATGTGATCATTTGTGCCTCAGAAATAGGCAAATGCTCCAAATCACGACTTGGTGGATTGTTTTGTCAGTTGTCCAGACATAAGAAAATCATGAAGAAAAACCCAATAATATAGATTAAACTTAAGGTTTCATATCTGGAAAGAGCAAGATCAGGTTGATCAGTTAGTTATGGATCTACTATTTGCTTTTTCCTCCAAAATAAGAAATCATACATTTAGAACCATAATTGACTTATCTTGGGCTTATTTAGTTATCTAAGGCATATCCAGGTTATCTAGTCCAAACCCTACTCCATCCCAATTACATAGACAAGAAAAAAAGACTGAGCCCAGTCATATAGCTAATTAAGTGTTGGCACTAGGATTTAAACCATTATCCACAATAACAAATGCAGTTATATATGTATCAAAAATATAGATTTCATGCATATTTTTGGATGAAAATAAGCTTATATCCATTCATTCAATAAACATTTATTAAGTACTTACTATGGACAGAGAATTCTGCTTGATTCTGGAGGTCCCTGCCCTCATGGAAATCTCAGTCAAGTAGAAAGAGTAAGACAGTGATAGCCGTACTACAAGATATGACATGGTTAGATGAAGTACTGAGTGCTATGTGAGAACCTTCATTCTGTTCTAAAATCCCTCTTCTCTCCTTGATTCTAAGGGTATCTCAGGACTCCCTGTCCCAGATAACAATATGTATGATTCTATCAATAGATGTCATGCTCCAAAGTATTTTGTGGTCAAATGATCTGGGAAACATTAGCACAGATAATGCTATACACCTAGGAAGATTGAATTATGTTGGAACATTGGGTTTTCATCTTTCCCTTTTCAACTGGGTAGAAAGAAACCATATCCTTAAGGAAAAAATAAAATATAAGAGAAAGCAAAATTACATAATAAGATACCTTTTTTTTAAAATTAAAGGTAATAGTTTTTGCTCTTTCTTTAAACTCCACAATCCTTTCTTTGGATACAGATTTTTTTTCTCCATTTCAGATACCCTAAAATTGTCCCTGAGTGTTGCACTGATGAAATGAGCAAGTCCATTAAGGTTGATTATCACCCCCATGTTGCTGTTAGGGTGTACAATGTTCTTCTGGTTCTGCTCATCTTGCTCAGCATCAGTTCATGCAAAACCTTCCAGGCCTCTCTGAATTCCCATCTCTCCTGGTTTCTAATAGAACAGTAGTATTCCATAACATACATATACCACAAATTGTTCAGCCATTCCCCAATTGATGGACATTCACTCAATTTCCAATTCTTTGCCACCACAAACAGGGCTGCTATGAATATTTTTGTACAAGTGATGTTTTTACCCTTTTTCATAATCTCCTTAGGGTACAGACCCAGTAGTGGTATGGCTGGATCAAAGGGTGTGCGATTTTTTATTGCCCTTTGGGCATAATTCCAGATTGCTCTCCAGAATGGTTGGATGAGTTTACAGCTCCACCATCAATGCATTAGTGTCCCACATCCCTTCCAACATTGATCATTGTCCTTTCTGGTCATTTTTGTCTGAGAGGTGTGAGGTGGTATCTCAGAGATGCTTTAATTTGCATTTCTCTAATCAGTAATGATTTAGAGCAATTTTTCATATGACTATGGATCACTTTGATTTCTTCATCTGTAAATTGCCTCTACATAACCTTTGATCATTTGTCAAATGGTTTTTTTTTTTATAAATTTGACTCAGTTCACTATATAATTTAGAAATGAGTCCTTTGTCAGAAATACTAGTTGTAAAATTGTTTCCCAATTTACTACATTTCTTTTAATCTTGGTTACAGTGGTTTTGTTTGTTCAAAAGCTTTTTAATTTAATGTAATAAAAATTATCTAGTTTGTTTTTAATGATGTTCTCCATCTCTTCCTTGCTGACTCTGGCTATTTTCTCTGTCTGTCCCCCATGCCTGCAACATATCTCCACCTTCTGTTTCCTGACCTCTTTCAAGTTCCAGTGAAATCCTGTCTTCTACAAAAAACTTTTCCTGATCTCCCTTAATTGTAGTGCCATCCTTTTATGGATTATTTCCTATTTATCCTACATGTAGCTTGTTTGTCCATAGCATGTTCTCTCTCCCATTACTTTTTTTTTTTAGATTTTGCAAGGCAATGGGGTTAAGCGACTTGCCCAAGGCCGCATGGCTAGGTAATTATCAAGTGTCTGAGGTCCCATTTGAACTCAGGTACTCCTGACTCCAAGGACAGTGCTCTATTCACTATGCCACCTAGCCGCCCTCTCTCACATTACTCTTTGAAAACAGGAACTGCAAATGTTTTAATAAACATTTATTGACCAACTGGTTAGAGGGATAGTTTCCCCCTTAAATTTCTGGCAGTTCTTTGCCTCTGTTTCCCCTTTGCCCTTTTCTCATTCGTCCTTTGACCCATTCCATCATGATCTTGAAATCAAGGTCTTGGACCTTTCCTTTTTTTGTATCTCCAGCTCTCAGCCCTTCATAGGGCAACACATAGAATGGAATTGGAAGGGGCTTAGAAGTCATTGAGCCCTTTTCCTACTGAAAGGATGGGGAAATGGAGACCCAGATTCATTCGAATTGCTCTAAGTAGTCTCTTCAGGAGGATCTTAGAATTTAAGCACATCTGGGGAAAGGCCTTGGTAGAGGGCTCAGATGTTCCCTGTAGAGTCTGTCTGATGTCCCTACAAGTGTGGTGCTTGTGGCTGGTGCAGATGGATCACCTGTAGTAAGGGTCCTTGGTCAGGCCTCCTTTTCACCTCCCGGGTTTGGACTTCATGATTCAAGACACCCCCACCCCAAAGCTGATCCATCGGGCTCTTATACTTGGGGTCCCGCCCACTCAACCCGCATCTCCACCCCCCCCCGTGGGCGGGTCACCCACACACTGGAACCAATGGGGTGAATGAGTCCGAGCAGGGCCCGCACTTCGGACCTCAGCACCACCAGGCGCCCCCCAGTCTGTCCCACCCTGCTGCGCAGTGGCCCGGGCGGGGCTACTCTGGCCTGGCCCCGCCCCGCCCAGGCGGGCCTAGGGAGCCGAGGGGTGGGCATCTGGGGCCGGGCTAGGGACCAGGCTGCCGGAGCTCTGCAGTCAGTCAGTGCGGGCCAGCCGGCCGCCCGCGGACCCTGCCCGAGCCGAGCGGAGCGGAGCCCACCTGGGCCCGCAGGCCCCGCCAGGATGTGCGACTGCTTCCACCTGGTGCTTCCCAACTGGCCCGGATCCCCTGCCAGTGGTGCGCTTTCTCTTTCCTAGCTTTCCTCTTCTTTGGGGAGCGGCCGGGGGCCGACGGGTGGAGGTGCTTTTGTGTGTGTGTGTGTGTGTGTGTGTGTGTGTGTGTGTGTGTGTGTGAGAGAGAGAGAGAGAGAGAGAGAGAGAGAGAGAGAGAGAGAGAGAGAGAGAGAACGTGTGCCTTTGTGTATCCGCGTGCCATTTGGCGTGTGCGCCTGTGCCCGGTCCTCTGTGTGTGGCGGGGAGCGGGGCTTGGGGGGGGGCATCTGACGTGTTTCCATGTGCACGACTCTGTGTGTGAGGCTTGATGGACAGTGCGGGTGACCGAGTCTGGTGTAGTAGAGAGCGTTAGGAGACAGGGGTTAGTGTCCTGCCTGTGACACCCAACCGAGTGTCTACACCTCTCTGAGACTCGGGTTTCTCATCTGAGAAATGGAGGGAATACTGGTCACTCCTTACCCCACACTGGGTTGTTAGGAAGAACGCCTTTTCTAACCCTCTAAGAGCTTTAGAAATGTGAGGTCCCAGGCTATGGGTCTATGAGTGAGTTGGCCCTCACGATGTGTGCATGCTTGGGTATGTTGGTTGCAGTGTGGACACTACTGAGAGCCCCCAGGTAAAGTGGGATTCCGGCCCTCACCTCTACCCAGCGGCCACAGCATCTTAGGGCGTGGCCCCAAGGTGCCGCAAGGAGCGCGGGCTCCAGCCACGCCCAGGCCGCACTCTGGGCGTCCCGCCTCTCCCTTTTAATTTGGTGCCTCAGTTTCTCGATTCCCAGCAGGGAGAGAGATCCCTGCCTAGGCTGCAGGACAGGGGATCATTTTATTTGTCTGTAACAGGGTCTGGGAGAGAACTCGGTTCACCTCCACCATCTCTCTGCCCCTGGAGGGTGAGGAGAAGGCTCTCTAAATCTGCTAACTCTACTTGGTGCTCTGTTTCGGTTCCGTGTTCTTGGTCTTGCTCTGTCTGTCTCTGGGCTCCTCTCTGGTTTTTCTGTGAGAATGGGGGTGGGGGGCAGGCCGGAGGAATCATTCAAAGGGCAGACACTTGCCCAAGGTTGGGGCAGCTGGAGCAGCTATTACCAAGGGAGGGCTGAAAACTTTCTCTAATCTTTGTATCTCTTGTAAGATCCTGCAAGGGAATACAGTACTTAATAAAACTGGATAAATAAATGAATGAACTTCATTTTCACTTAAACCCTGCTTGGCTCTGGAGCTGGTCTCTCCTTCTGACTCTTTTTTGACCCATATTCCAGCCCAATCTAGACACCAAGTTCAGTGGTCCAACAGGTGCTGACTTTTCCAGCTCAGAGTAAATTGTTTGTGGGAAGGGAGATAGAGTAAGGAGAGTTGGAAGAAGCTTAGATTTGGAGGAAGTTTTCAGGATGATGGGGAATTGGATTTGGTGTTGGAGAATGAGTCACCATTTCCTTCTTAGCTCTGGTCCACTGCAGATTGATCCTGTCAGGATTAGAAACCATTGCCATAGTTTATTCTAAGGTCTGGGGTACAGGTGAGGGTGGAGGGTTCTGGCATCTTTCCTTTTTCCTCCTGGGGGTAGGGAAGTGGATGAAGTCTGGGAGTGCCATCTTTGATGGGAAGGGCCCTGGTTGATATCCAGGAAGTGACCCCTGTGCAGACTGAGTGTCCTTACCTGGAATGACTGCCTGTATGCATCTGCCACACCCTGGACAAACTGGGCATTTTTCCCAGAGATGGGGCCTGACAGAGGTAACAGGACAGAACTGCAGGGGTGCCTGAATCAACCAATTAAAAATTACATAAATAAATGAAGGCAACTCTTATTCCCAGCTTTAACTGGAACTAAGATTTTTTTTTTCATTGTTTTTTGTCCCATTGGGACCCAAGGTGCCAACACTCTTGTACATTCCAGAATCTTTGGCAAAAACAAAAAGCAAATGTTTCCATACTCCCCCTCCCCCTCAGAAAAACCCTAACCTCATCCTTTGAGCTAATTTCTTATCTCACTAATGCAACAGTGTGGACCTGCCTACTGGGCCCTGGGCCAGGGACAGACCCAAGGACAGAAGAAGGGAGGGGTCTGGGGTGATGTTTGCTGCAGGACCTGACCTGATTCCTTATATAAAATCATAATATTAATGATGCTTACCCCAGGTCTGATAAGCGCATTGTAGGTATTTAATAAATGTTTATTATATCATATTTATGATTCCAGACTGTGCTTTATATTTTCCAAGATGTTTTTGTTCACAGACCCATTAAGAGCCTGAGACAATGATGAGACAAGTTTCTATTCTTCCCATTCTATAGATGAAGAAAGTGAGATTTAGGGATTTATTTATCCAAACTCCTTTGCAGCACTTTTCAACTTGTTTATCCCAAAGCTATTAAAATAATATGCCATTTCTATAGGACAGCTAAGTGACACAGTAGATGGAATGCTGGGCCTGAAGTCAGGAAAACTCATGTTCCTGAGTTTAAATCTGTGTGACCCTGGGCAAGTCATCTCAGTTTTCTCATCTGTTAAATGAACTGGAAAAGGAAATGCATTATCTTTGCCAAGAAAATCCCAAATAGTGTCATGAAGGGTTGGACGTGACTGAAACACTTGAATGACATTTGTTTAGCTTTTTTTTAAGGCTTATGAAGTGTTTTCCTCACAATCAAATATGAATAACCTCATTTTAAAGTTGAAGAAATGACCCAATATTTAGTATTCCCATTTTTTAGAAGAGAAAGGAAGATACTGACTCACTCAAGTATACATTCACCAGAGCTGAGATTAAAACCAAAGTCTCTTTCCTTACCTCCAGTTCTGCCTTTGTCTACCTCTGAGTTTGAAGTCATGTGATATTCCCAGACTCTACTCCTTCCAGGCTCAGGAAGCAGAGTCTTTGTGTTTTCCTACCCAAACTCTCCTGGAATGCAGGTGGGACATGGTTCCCGAATCATTTTTCTGGACAGCAGGAACCTCTCTTATTACTCCCCTCCCCATCTTCTCCCAGATGAATAAGGTGCACACAACGACAAATAAACAGACTCACTCTGACACCCCCCCACACACACA
The DNA here is from genome assembly GCF_037893015.1 of Macrotis lagotis. Taxonomy (NCBI): domain Eukaryota; kingdom Metazoa; phylum Chordata; class Mammalia; order Peramelemorphia; family Peramelidae; genus Macrotis; species Macrotis lagotis. Next base: position 435,051,152 of record NC_133658.1, on the reverse strand, counting down.
TAGAGGAACATACAAGTTAGCACACATGCTAACAGGGACAGGGGCGTTTCCCTGATTTAGCTGGGTTGGAAAACAGGGTGAGAAGAGCTTGCAGGCATGGAGAGTGGGTCATTTCTCTCCAGGGGGTGGGGTGAGGTAAAAAGAAATCTATTTTTGGAAAGGAAAAAAAAGGAGGGAGGTGGTTGTAAAAGATGTTAAAAAATGATACTTGGTACCACTAGAGGGCATCTTATTGTTTTTAAGAATGGGGGTCAGTTTCCTTCTATGGCCCCTTTTCTCCTTCTCTCCCCCAACCCCTGCATCTTGTGTGAGTCTCCAGGCCAAGATTTTGGGAGGCTTTTGGTTTTTTTTCCTTTTTACTCTTTATTTCTGAGGAAGGTTGATCATAGGATCATAGATCTAAAAAAGATTGTAGAAGCTATTTCATCCAAAATCCTCATTTAAACCAAGGCCTTGGAACCCTTATTGATTTACTTAAGGTTACACAGATAGTGTCAGAGGTAGGATTTGAACCAGAATCAACGTTTACTCCATTGTAGCATGCTGATTCCTTCTTTTCAGGACCAGATCTGGTAGACTTATCTCCCAACCTCCTCTCTCCCCCGCCCCCACCCCAGCATACATATTAGAAACCACAAAGGCTTACCTCCTTCTGAACTATAATATACAGCTAACCTGTTATTTTTGGGATCCAGGGGTCTTTTCTGGGACCTGATTTTTGAGCTATTTTCCTGTTCTTGGAGAAAAAAAATCAGAGTTCAAAGGAATTTTAGAGATTATCTGGACCAATGATCTCATTTTATGGATGAAGAGACTGAAAGGAAATGGATGGTCCAAGGTCAAGTAAGTAGCAAGATTCTAAACTGGTATACTGATGTACTTTCCCCCCTCTCCCCACTATATAGAGAAGTTAACCTCTGATAGAGAAAGAGTTAATAGTAGAAGTTTGAGATTTGATGAAAGTGAGGATTTTGGATAATCCTATGATTTTTATTTTCTTAAGTCTTTTATGGCCTTTCCCTCCTGAGGTTATTTTACTCATCCCCTAGCCTCGGGGCTGAGAGCTGACTTCTCCAACGGTCCTCTTAGAGAGGTGTCAAAACCAATCTTTGTATCTGGTCCTGATGATTCTTTCTTCTACCTCCAGAAGGTACCAGCTGAAGCTTCAACCTGTTCTAACCTTTCTGTTCCTTGGCACAGTTGGGGACCAGCTCTATCTTTTGGCACAATGCTTCTCTCAAGTACTTTTGGACCCCATGCTACCTTTGTGGTTCTTGCCCTTTGCCTAGATTCCTAATCTTTATTTCTTTACCCCCTCCCCCAGTTAAATCCTGAACCCCCAATAATATGCTTTCAGATGTTCTAATCCTAATCACTCGATCCAATGAATAATCTCATTTTTTTTTTTTACTTTCAGCAGTACTGGACTTCATGTCAATGACAAGATTCTCAATTCTTTTGTCTTCTGTGATACTTATTACTTGTTTCTTTCTACCTTTCTATCTGGTCTCCTTTTGGTGATTTCCCACTTACTAAATCTAGGTATTTCTCAAGGTTGTCTTTGACCTTTTTTTCTCCCTACATTCTCAACTTGGGTAAACTCATTCACTCAAGTGCAAGAAAACATTGAAGCCAGGAGGTCCTTTGAGAATCATGAAGCCTGGATAGCTAGTTGATGTAGTGGATAGAGCACTGACTCTGGAGGCAGGAGGACCTGAGTTCAAATCCAGTCTCAGACACTTAATAATTACCTAGCTGTGTGTAAGTCATTTAACCCCCATTACCTTGCAAAAACCAAACAAGAAAGAAAGAAAGAAAGAAAGAAAGAAAGAAAGAAAGAAAGAAAGATCGATCGTGAAGCCCATCTCCCTGAAGCTGTAGAAAAGGAAATTTTCTGACCTCACAAGTTTGACAATGCCCTGAAGCCAGAACTTGGCAGGAGCTGACCAAGGAGGTAGAAAATTCAAATGACTCTTGAAGCTAGAAGGGATTTCAGAAGCATCTGGTCCAAGTCCTCCATTTTACAGACAAACTAAGGAAACTAAGGCCCAGAGTGACTTATACTAGATCACACAACAAATTACCAGGACTTAACCACAGGTCTTATGACCTCAAGTCTAGGATGCTTTCCACTTTAACAACATTACACCCACAATTTCATTTCTTAACTTGAAAGAGGAGAATTGATGGAAAGAATGCTAGGGTTGGAGATAGATTTGTGTCTTAATCCTGGCCCTGTCACTTTTCACTAGTGTGACCCTGAGAGAGGGTTGAACTTCCAGATGACCTTGAAGAGTCCTTCCAACTCTTTATCTCTAATCTCATGACTAAGCCCTGAATCTTTAAAACAGACTTATCTACCTGAATATCTGATGGTGCCCATAAACTCAGCATGTCCCATACTGAATTTATCTCCTCTCTTCCCCCATAAATCTGCCCCTTGCCTCCTACTTCTATCCCCCAGTTTCAAAACCTCAGAATTAACCTTGATTCTTTCCTCTCCCTTATCCTGCCTCCATATTCAACAATTGCCAAGTGCTGTGTAACATCACACACAAATTTTCTCCTCTCCATTTTGCTACATTCCTAGTTTAGACCCTTTTAGATCTTTATTGCCTTCTGACTAGACTGCTATAATATTCCCCAAACTTGTTGAACTACCGCATGTCCCCTGTTTCTAATCCATTCTTTGCAAGTCCCTTCCTCCAACTAATTTTTTATTTCGTTCCTCTCACCATATTATTCTGCTTCTAAGTATTTGATCCATGAGGTCTGATTCTACCCAAGGAACACATCAGAGCCCTGGTCAGATTTCCTCCTTCCCAGAAATGGATTCCCAGATGATGAAAGAGCCTGAATGCTCAGAAATCTACTCTTGCTATTCCCATTTCTGCTGACTGAGACTTGTTTGGAAAAATATTTAAAAAAAATCAACCAAACAAATCCTTTTATGTGTTTCCAAAGTGCTTTCTCATTCATTGTCTCATCTGATCTTCTAGAGGCTCTAGAAGGACAGAGGGTAGCACAACTCATTAGAATGTAAAGTAATTAGCATGCAAATGAATATGACCCCAATGTTTAGAACGTTACCCCTCCTGATGAGGGCAGAGACTGTTTCAGGGTTTTGTTTGTATCTCTTGCAAAGCTCCTGGCATGTGGTAGGGAGACAGAGACCTTATCTAAGATTCCCTAGATGAGGAAAGTCCCTCCCCCAATGCAGCCAAGCATGTGTCTCTGAGATTCAGTCTCTTAATTACCTACTACACCAAGAGGTAAAGTGATAGAGTGACAAAGTTGATGTGGTGGAAGTGAGATTTCAATCTATTTCTGGTGCCCAGCCTGGCTCTCTGGCTCTCTCCCCACTATCCTGCCTCTCAGCATAGGATAGATTGAAGGATTATTATCCCCATTTTACAGATGAGTAATCTGAGCATCTGAGAAGGGAGATTTCTTAGGGTGATATAGTGAGTTTGTGGCAAATCTGAGACTACACCCTGGATGTCCTGATACTCTGTCATAATCTTTCTATTACCTTTCCCTCTCTGATCCTCCCACAATTGATATCTATCTTGAGGGTTGAGAGTTGGAATCTGTATTTTGTTCATGGTGTGCAAGAAAGCAACCTTTGTGAGGATGCTTATCACCCAGGTATTTCCATCTAAACTCCTCCCAATTCTAAGTTTCTTCTTCATGGAGCCCTGACCTCAGTTTCCTTCTTGCCCAAGTTCAGGACTAAGTCTGTGATTTTCAATCAGAGGCTAGGATTGGGGGGGGGGGGAAGGTTAAAGTCAGGCCCAGCCTGGCTGCTTCAAACTGTCAAGGCCTGCAGTCCTTCATTCAAACCACTGGCAAAGAATAGTGATTGTAACTTTTCCCAGTCCTGCCTTCCCATCTCTCCCTGAGTAGTCACAGAATCCCACTCTTAGAGTAGGTTGGAACCCCAGAGATTTTGAGTCCTTTATCACTAGGAGGTTCTGGTTGGGGAAAACTAACAGAGCTAACTAGCCTTCTTACTTATAATCAGCTCAACTCAGTTCCCAGGACACAAGTAGCAATGAGAGTTGACTGTATTTGGGGTTTTTTTGCCCCATGACCCTGATGTTCTCTGTCAATGGGAAAGTGCTCTTTACCTAGATAAGGGATTATGATTATGATTATGATTATGGGGGAAATAACTCAGAGTCAAGACTTGAGCAGAAAGAGGCTTTCTAAGTTCCACTGACTGGGGAAGTGGGTAGGGGGGCGGATCAGCTTGTCAGTCTCCCTAGAGGAGGAGGCTGGGGCACTAGTCATCTCAGGGTATTCTGAGGGCAGAATCTTAGCTGCTCTTGAGGATGGACCCCCTTACCCTTGTCTCCTCCTTCCTTCTCCTCCTCTCCCTAGTGAGATCTGATTGGGGAGGCACTGTCCAGGATGACTTCCTAGTAACTGCTTCTCAGTACCACCAGACTTGGTTAATGTATAGGCTGCTTTTGCTGAATTGGCTTTTTCTCTTCTTTTTTTCTTCTTGTTTTTTATATTCTTTGTTATGTGGGATGGTTCTCTGGGGAAGGGAGGGTGGAAGAATATATTTGAACATGAAGGTGATATAAAAACAAAAAATATCAATAATTTTTAAAATTAGTTCTATTAAAAAAAAGGTCAAGGCTGGAAGACAGGCCATGGCTCCCTGACCCTGAAGCTATGATTTCATGTTAGGGATCTTCCAGGTGAGGAAACTCCATATACCACTGAGAGGGTAAATAACTTGCTTAGAGTCACACAGCTAGTATGAAGAAGGACCTAAATCTAAGTCTTCCTAGCAAACAACTATGACAAGGTGCTTTTCTCCTTCCCATCATAACATAATCATCATCATAGCAATGGATACCATATTTTTCCATGCATGGCCTCACCTTATCTTCATCATAGCCTGAAGAAACAGGGGGCTGGGGCAGGGACTATTGTTCCTGTTTTATAATGGATGGGTGAAGCCAGGGAGTGATGTGACAGAATTTGAACCCAGATGCTTTCCCTCTGAATTCGGGGATCTTCTGCATAATTCTGCTGCTGCTCACACGGTGAAGTCTAGAGACCTGAGAAACAGGTCTGCCTCCCGATGATTCTCTCCAGCTCCTGTCATCTGTGCCAGAGGAGCTGGACTAGTGTAAACAGGGGTTAGAACGGATGGAGGAAGGGAGGAACAATAATTCTCCCAGCACATCTGCACAAGATTTAAGGCCTTTGAAAACAGTGGAAAGAGTATTTGATTAGGAGTCAAAGTTACTCAGCTTTGAATATCATACTCCCTGGGAAAGTCCCTTCCCCTTTCTCATTCTTAGTTTCCCACTCTGGAAAAGATGTTTCTGGATTAGATCTCTCCCAGTTCTAAATGTTAAAAAAACTTCCCTTCCTATCTATCCCCTAAGGGGCAGTTTGTTGCTGTGGCTCATACTTCTTAAAGAGGACCCAGTGATGTCTTGACTTGCAAGTGAATTGGATTAAAGTGAACAACTTGGTGGCAAGGTGGAGAGTGTTAGACCAGGAGTTGCAAAGACCTGACTTCAAATTCAGCCTTAGACTTTTACTGTCCATGTGACCCTGGGCAAGTCACAAAACCCATTTGCTTCAGTTTTCTCATCTGTGAAATGAGCTGGAGGAGGAAATGGCAGACCACTAAGTAGGCAGACACTCTAAGTGGGGTTCACAAAGAATATGACATGACTGAAATAACTGAATAACATCAAATCTATTCTGCAGCCCAGGGAGGAAAACCCATCACTACTACAACTGGTAAATTTGAGTTCCCAAGAAAGTAAATGATTTGTTCAAGGTCATAGCAAACTAGTGATGGGGCCAAGACCTGAACCCAGTTCTCCAGACTCACTTCAACATAACAAAGCTTCTATAGGGTAGTCAGGCAAGGGACACAGTGTACCTTCATTCTTCCTGAGGCTTCCCTTCAGGGCTGGATCCAACCTCTTTCCTTAGACATGCGTGCCTGGAAGCTAATCAGAGTGGGTGTTTGGGGAGTTCTGGATTGCAGAAACTAAAGCTGGGAGGAAATTTAAGAGATCATTATTTCAGTCCCCCATTGTTTTACAGAGAAGTGATTTGCTCAAGATTACATGAGTAAGAGTCAGAATAGAGGCTTTAACTCTGCTGGCATAATTATAGAACTAGAAGGGTCTACAGATTTCAGGTAGCTTTAGATTTCATATTTGAAAAAAAAATCCTGTCTAAAACATCCCAATAACAGTCTGTCCTCCATTTTTGCTTTAAGAATTTTAGGAATGGGAGCTCATTATTTTCTGACTTCATAACATTTTTGGATAACTCTGATGGTTAAGATCAAATGTAGATCCATCTGGGGACATGGTTCTTCTATCAGCCCCAAGAAGTGACCAAAGTCAGATAGCTAGGAGGATAGAAAGGCAGTGGATAGAGCATGGCCCTAGACCCAGGAGGACCAGAGTTGAAATTCAACCTCAGACACTTACTAGCTGGGATATCCTGGGACTGACTCTGGGTTAGTTCTCTCTGACTTCAGGCCCAGGGCTCAACTGAGTGAACTGTCAGGGTTGGAAGGGAGATCTGGCAGTGTAAGAGTTAGGATGAGTGCTTCATTGAAGGATAGGTGGGTTTTGACTAACCAGAAAGGAGGGGAGTCTTGGATATGGGGGGTTCCCATATCTAGATGACAAGGCTAGGGATAGGTAGGGTAGGAGCTGTTGTAGGAAGGAGAGAAAACTGGATTTAGCGTCATTTGGAGACCTGGGTTTAAATCCTGATTCTGATACATAGTAGCTATATAAGTGGGATGTGCCCAAATTATTTTTTCCAGCCATTTCTGACTCTTTATTACCCTATTTGGGGTTTTCTTGATAAAGGTACTAGAGCAGTTTGCCATTTCCTTCATCAAATCATTTCACAGATGAGGAAACTGAGACAAATAGGGTTTAGTGACATGTCCAGGGTCATACAGCAAGTCAAGTGTCTGAGATCAGATTTTTTTTTGTAGTTTTTTTGCAAAGCAATGGGGTTAAGTAGCTTGCCCAAGGCCACACAGCTAGGTAATTATTAAGTGTCTGAGGTCGGATTTGAACTCAGGTACTCCTGACTCCAGGGCTGGTGCTCTATCCACTGCGCCACCTAGCTGCCCCTGAGATCAGATTTGAACTCATAATGAATCTTCCTGACTTCAGGGCCAATACTCTATCCACTGCACAATCTATTGCCCCATCTCTCTGAAATCTCAGTATAATTGTTTGTTAAATGGGAGAAATGATACTTGAACCACCTCTTGTGTGTAGTTGTATGATGATATGCTTTATAAACCTTAAAACACAATGTTAATAGAAGTTTTCCTAGTTAACATTATTGTTGTTATTACAAATGATCCCTCTCTAGGACTGGTCCCTTCCCACAGACCATGGTTGTGACATTTTTGATAGGTTTTCAGATCATCATCGTGTTTTTCCCAATAATTAAAGAAGCACCAGGACCAATGCCTTTCATGCAGTAGAGATGTAATAAGTGTTTGTTGGGCTGAATAACTATTTTCGGAAGCCTTCCTGTGAGCCCACACTGTGCCAAGCTGTGGTTATTCTGTGTATTTTCACTTTGTTGTTCACAAGTCTCCAAAATATCCTTCTTCTTCAACAATTCAAACCAGCTGTTAACATTTACTTCCTCTGGTAATCCTTGCTAGTCTAATATAGTTCATTGACTTTTTCCTTCTCTGGACTGTTTTTGTATCCATGACCATCCTCCTCTTTATAGGCACCATTTGTGGACTATGGTAAGGTCATAGGACTTAGAGCAAAAAAGAAACTAGTTCACCCCCCCTCAATTTCTCTCTCTAAATGTCTGTGTGTGTATGTGTGTGTGTGTGTGTGTGTGTGTGTGTGTGTGTGTATACATATATTAGGTAGCTAGGTGATGCACCTGCCCTGGAGTCAGGAAGACCTGAGTTCAAATCCGACCTTAGACATTTTGACTAGCTGTTTGACCTTGGGCAAGTCATGTAATTTTGATAGCCTCATATCCAGGGTCATCTCCAGTCTTCCTGATTCATATCTGACCACTGGACCCAGATGGAGGAGAAAGGGAGGCTAGTGACTTAGCATACCCCCTCACTCAAATTCAATTCAATGACCTGTCATGACATTATCTCCCTGATATCATGGTCTTTTTTTGAGAACGAAGGACAAACATCATCATCATAATCATTACATCATATATATATATATATATATATATATATATATATATATATATATATAGTTTCAATTTCTATTTATTTTGTTTTTAATTTATGCGATAAAACTAGCATTTCAATTACAGTAGAATAGGAAAATATGATTGCACATGAAACTACAAATCTCTTGTGCACAACTTGTTATACTTTTTAAATATATAATAAGGTTAAGGTTATCATGTACATTAATTTCCTCCCTTTTCCCCTCCCCATCTTAGAGATGGCTATTATTGGATGCAATATGCACACACACACACATATGCGTGTGTGTACATGTATATATGTATATATATGTATTTACACATAGCAAGTTAGAGCCGGGATTTGAAACTATATTTTCTGACTCTAAATCCAAGGCTTTTTCCAGTTACTTACAGGCTTATGACTAGGTGGTTCAGGTGATTGCAAGGTGTAAAGCCAGGGAATTATGAGCTGAGTGCTAGGGGAATGCTGAAGGGAGATAGGAACCAGGGCTTGAGTCTTTGCTCACTTCAGGTCACAGACCTGTAGAAACTAGTAAAATGAAGATGATATTACTTGTATTATATGTCTCTCAAGATTGTCATAAGGAATCCAAATATTGTATAGAGCAATAATTAAAATTAGGGAGTCATTCTCAAAGACTATAAATTGCCAAGCAAGTGCTGACCTGTATTGGTAGAAGAGTTTTCCTATTAGGAAGAAGCATTGTGGAACAGTGGATGGATGTTGGACTTGGGTCAGGAAGTCATGGATTTAATCCCACTTCAGATACTTCCTAGTTACATGATCTGGGAAAGTCACTTCACTTTAGTGTCTTCATCTGTAAAATGAACAGATTGGATTCTATGACATCTGTCTTTTTTAGCTTTAAATCTGAGATCCTATGAATTTCTTAGTTTGGGGAGGGATGAGAGAAACAGAACTACAATTTAATTGGATGGGGAAGTTCCTGAGAAGACCTTTATTTTTAAAATTTTATTTATTTTTTCAATTGCATGTAAAATTTTAACATTTTTTTTTTTTTTTTGCAAATTTTGAGTTTCAAATTCTCTCCCTTCTTCCTCTCTCCTCATTGGGAAGGCAAGAAATTTGACATAGATTTTGTATGTGAAGTCATGCAAAACACATTTTCATGTAAGTCATGCTGTGAAAAAAGACAAGTAAAAGAAAAATAAAATAAAGAAAAAACTATTTTTAATCTGCATTCATGCTACACCAGTTCTTTTTTGGAGATTCATCATGAGTCCTTCAGAATTAAGGTTTTTATCTATTAACACAAATATGTACCTCAGTGCCCTTATCTGGGGGGTTGGATGCTATGACTTTTAAGGTCACTTCTTGTTCTTAAATTAGGGTCCTTTGAGTTCCTTATTTTGGGAGGGATGGGAGACTAGATTTATGATTTAAAATTGGAGTAGGGAATCCCTAATGAAGACCTTTCTTTCCCAATTCTCTCTTTCCCAGCACTTTTTGAAATTTAGAATCTCAGAGTTCCTTGGGGACACTGAAGAGGTTTAGTGACCTGTTGAAGATCAGCTGGTGACAATAGGTTGTGACATCAAGACCAGCCCTCGATCCTCTTTATAATCCAGCCTTATTTTGAAAATTCCTCAAACCACTGAAAGCAAAAGTCCAACCTATTCCCCAATCAAATAATCATTATTAATTAATCAAAATATTAATAACAATGTACATTAGAGAGACAGATGGTGGGCATGGTGGTCTACATCATCTTACTGATAAAAGAATTGCATTAATGAAACACCTTAAAGGTTCTCATCTGAGATCTATTTGACTGGACAAGTAGGTGGGTTGGACATATCATGGTGGAGAAGAGAAAATGATGAGCAGTCCAGGGGCCCTGTTGGTAAACATGGAATGTTAAGAGATCTAAAGATAGACTTTGCCTCCAGCAAGGATTTATGGGAAGGAATGGACGGAAACTAGATGCAGGCATAGATGTGTTGCAATCTGCTGAATCTTTGGAGAGAATGTCCATGTCAATAAGATCACAGATCTATTAAAATAAAGATATTCATTAAGTTCTTCAAGTCTTGTTTGCAGATTACATTATGGTATAAATAATAAAATTATTAATAATAGCAATGATAATTTCCTAATAAATATCCTTGATCCAGAAAAACCTCTTTACTTTGGAAGCATCCCAGTGTCTCATTCTATTTGGGCAGAAGTAGGGCAGAAGTAGGAATGGCAAGAACAAATTTCAGAGAGGCAGATTTCAGTTCCTTCAATAGAAGGAACATGGTTTAAGAATTAAATCTGTCAGGGCAGTTAGATGGAGCATCGATCATCACTGGAGTCAGGAGGATCTGAGTTCAAATTTGACCTCAGACACTTAATAATTACCTAGATGTGTGACCTTGGTCAAGTCACTTAACCCCACTGCCTTGCTAAAAATCTGAAAAAAAACCCCATTAAATCTGTCCAAAGTAAAAGGGGTAATGAAGACTATTACTGGAGGGTTTTGAAATTGAAGCTTGTCCCAGTATCAAGGAAGGGATTCTCACTCAGTTATGGTCAGGAGGAGATACCTTTGGAGATTCCTAAAGGATTCTTTAGCTTGGTGGCTATGACTCTGTGGGTTCTGGCATAATCTCTGATTCTGGTTGTCTTGTCTTTGAAGCCAGAGAGGCGACAGAAAGAGGCAGCTCTAAGCTCCCTGTTCTTGTCCCAATCAGGAGCCAGCTCTGAGGGGTAGGCACTATGACTAACCTTGCAGTTCGGGCTAACCAGGGCTTGGTTGAGTCACTCTTAGCAAGGAGAGGTCCAGTCCAATCCCAGCTGGTCAGGTCTGTATACAAAAAAAAGCCTTGGGACAAATGTGGGGGGAGGGAGCTGCTCCCTACCTGGCTCCACCCTCTGGCCCACAGAATAGGTTACATTCTTACCCCCACCTCCCAGTCTTTTCTTGGTTACCCTAAGTGGTAAACAGTAATTCTCTTGGGGCTGGGTGGGGCTATTGATGAGATTGGCTCACACCTTGGGGTGAGAGCCAAAACCCAACACCCCTGCTCCTCCCTCTACACACCCCACCCCATTAAGTCTGGTTGACTGCCAGCCCTGCTCAAATGAGGTCCAGTACCTACCCAAGAATCAGATTTGATTGTGAAGGCTGTGGGATGTTAGGGATCACCAAGTCTAGGACCTTTATTTTGTTGAGAGGGAAGCCACACAGATCTGACACTCAAGCCTGTGTCTCCTTTCTAAGACCATTTCTTTTCTGGCCTACATGAAAAGAGCTCTGGTTTTGAGTTTTAGGAACCAGGTTCAAATCCTAATAATTATTACCTTTGAGTTACCAGCTGAATCATTCCCCCTTTCTGAGCCTCAGCATACTTTTTTTTTATAAGATTAGAAGGTCTCTAAAGGTCACTATTTTAAGTCTTTATAATTACAATGACAATTGTAATAAACTGACAATCTGGTTTGTTGGGATGGAATGAAGAATGAGGATGCTCTGGAAGCTGGGGAGGTGTAGGTTGGATCAGGTTGGCTGCATGATGTTGTTTGTCTTTTGTTCTAAAAGACGACCACGACATCAGAGAGATGATGCCATGACAAGCACATGAATTGGATTTGGGGGGGGGGGGGCGCTGTGCCAAATTACCAGCCTCGCTGTCTCCTCCAGAGCCATCTGGATCCAGTGGCCAGATATGAATCAGGACGACTGGAGATGGCCCTGGATGCGAGGCAATCAGGGTTAAATGACTAGCTCAAAGTCACCATGCTAGTGGTTAAGGTCTGAGGTCAGATTCAAATTCCCATTCTCTTGACTCCAGGTCCAGTTCACTAACCCCTGTACCACTTAGCTGCTTGGATGCATGGGGGCAGGGTTAAACTGACAGGTCTAATTGCTCTTATTCTTGGCATTCAGTTCCTTGATGGGTCAAAGGGAAACTTGCAGAAGATCACTTCTTGCTTTGGGAACTGGCTCATACCATATGTTCAGTCTCTGGCTATGTAGCTTTTCCACCAGCCCCTGGGAGGGGGTATCTGGAGACCCTGACCAGGAAGATAGGTAAGCTGTGGGGAAGAGTAGTTTTCCTATTTTTGAAAGAAGACAGAGACACTCAAGTATTATTATGATGTGTTTTGGTAGAAAAAGCACTAGATTTGGAGTCTTTAGCCCTGGGTTTGAGTTCTCTCTAGGTGTGTCATACTGGGAAGGTTATTTTCCCTCTCTAAGTCCCGATTTCTTTATCTGTAAAATGAAACAATAATAGGAGGTACTAATACCTTCGCAGAGTTTTTATGGGGAAAGTGCTACTTAAATGGGAAGGTTTTTAAATTTTTGTTTTTCGAGAACTCTCCTTGGAAAAGCAGCAGCTAAACTCGTTCCTTCTTGGGAGTACTCTCAGTGTGCCCAGAATATTTCTTTTTGTTTTTCTTCTTTGGGAACCCACAGGCCTGGAAGAGGGGCTGAGGTCTGGTGCCAGGGATAAATATTTAATAGGCCCTAGCACTTTCAGAAATGGAAAATAGGAATTGGGCACCTAAGGATTTGAGGCTAAGATCTCTGGACAAGTCTGTCTTCTATTGCTAGGCATCTGGAAGAGACTGAGGCAGGAAGAGAGGGATTGGTGTTTGGGACCAGTTTTTCCTAAATATGTTCCCTCCCTCTAAGGGCCCCCTTGGATTTCTCTCACAGGATTTAGATCTGAGAGAGAATTACAGATCATCTAGTCTAAAACCCCACTGTAAATGAGGAAACTTAGAGAGAAGAAGGAAATTGCCCAAAGTTATACTGAGTAGCAGAAGCCAAAGCATAATCAGCGGGAAGGAGAAGGGGGGCGGTCTCCACAAATCTCTTTTCTTACCTTTCTGAGTATCTTTATACCAATCACCTTGTTCCACTCCATTTCCCAGCTGGGCTATTGTTTACAGCATCACAAGATTGAGAGGTAGAAGGGATCTGGGAGACCATTTGGTCCAACTCCTTCATTTTACAGAAGAGAAAACTGAGACCCAGGAGGGGAATGGACTTGCCCATGATCCCCAGGGAGTAAGGAGACAGCTGGAATCTTTGCTGAGGTCCTGCCACCCCATATATCATATTACCATCTTGCTTCCCTGGACATGAGTAGGAGCTGTGAGTCTGCTCTGGGCTGGCCACACTGCTGCTAAAGTTAATGATGGGTTCAGTGCAGATAGGATTTTAATCTGTAATCTTACCCTTCAAGGGGATCATGTTTCCAACCTGAAGGCCCTATTCCCTATCCTCAAGAGCCAGTAGAAGGAAGACCTTGCTAAAAACCATTCTGTCTGACCTGGGAATAGTCTTCCTCCCACTGTCAGAGATGCTATTAAAGGGAATTTCTGTACCAAGTGAGTGGACATGTGGAAGGTAGTGAGCCCTTGGTCATTTGTTGGGGGTATCTTTCAGTATCCCACAGGATGGTGCAGTGGATACAGATCTGATCCTAGGGTTAGGTTTGACCTGAGTTCAAATCCAATCTCAGAATATCTTCTAGCTGTACAACCTTGGGCAAGTGACCTTCTTGCCTCAATTTCCTTAGTTGTAAAACAGGGATGAGCAGTTAGGTGGCTCAATACATGGAGTACCAGGTCTGGAGTCAGGAAGATCCAAGTTCCAAACTAGTCTCAGGTTCTTATTAGCTGTGTGACCCTGGGAAAGTCACTTAACCCTATTTGCCTCAGTTTCCACATCTGTGAAATGAGCTGGAGAAGAAAATGGCAAACTATTCACTCCAGAATCTTTGCCAAGAAAACCCCAAAAGTCATAAAGACTTGAAAATGACTGAAATGACTAAACAACAATAACCACAGGGATAATAATTATAGTAAAAGCACTAGGCCTGTTGCAAGACCAAATGAGATAATTTTTGTGAAGTGTTTAGTACAGTGATAATCTTATAGTACACTTAATGCAGATGATGGATGATTGTTCTTCCCTCCCCCAGGGGGCCTGCTCAAATCTTAAACTGCATAGAGGCGGGGCTCTAGAACACCTGCCCAGGAAGGGCACAGCAGATTCTTTCCTTTTCTCTGACTCTGTCCCACCCCTTTCCTGCCCCAATCCCTTCCTCTTTCTTTTCTATCTTCTCCCCCACCTCCTACAAGTACTTTGCAGATCAATCACCTCCCTGGGATTGATTAATCCTGTCCTCAACACCCAGGACAAAACCCCTCGTTCAAAAGATGTGTGAACCTGTGGAGAAGGGACTTTGGATAGTTTCATCCTGCAGAAGAGGAAGAGGAAGGGAATCTGAGACAAAAGTTCTCCAAATGAGAATCTGGGGGAGAGGGTGGAGCCAGGGAGCCTGAACCAAGAAAGGCATGATCATTCCTGAGCACCAGAGAAATTGGTGCTAGAGAATTAGAGGCTTAACAAATATTGATTAATTGGTTAATTGACTTGAACAATGACCTAGCTGGAAGGGCACTTAGATCACAGAACATAAACTCAGAACTGGAAGGAACCTTGGAATACAGAACAAAGAATGTTAGAATTGAATAGGACTTTAAAGATTGTCTAATCCAACCCCTTCGTTTTATGGGTAGGGAAATTGAGGATTAGAGACGGTAAAATAGTTATCCAGTTACACAGTGAATTAATAGCAGTGTCTTCCTGTGATACCTCTCAGTTATGTAATTTCCAGCACACCAAAGATAAGTGGATTGGCCTGAATGTTTAGAGGTATAATTATGAGCTGAGGGATCCCCATAGATCTTGAAATTATGGGGTACAAACCAGGCCTAAATGCTTCTCTAATAAAAGGGATAAAAAAGCTAGGCTTTATGGAGGGGTAGAAATAGCAGGTAGCTTGATCTGGTTCCTTGATTCAGATAGATAAAAAGAGTCATAGAAATAGTGGATTTAATAGCTATTATTTATATATCACTTTAAGATTTGCAAAATTCTTTATATCACTAATCTCGTTTGATCCTCACCAAAATACTAGCAAGTAGGTGCTATTATTTTATTGTGTATTTTTATCATATTTTATTATTTAATATTTATATTATTCTCATTTTATAGAAGAGGATATTGAGACACAGCGAGGTTAAGTGATTTGTTCAGAGTCACACAGCTAAGTGTTTGAGGTAGGATTCAAACTCAAGTTTTCCTGACTTCATTTCCAGCACTACTAGCTTCCAAGAGGATATTCAGCCTAATATTTCTTTGATATTGAGAGAAATAGAGACAATCAAGATGTCCAGGGGGTAATTATGGATCTCTAAAATAGGTAAGCCAATCTGTGACCAAGTGGCAATATCCTCAGGGCATATATCACCTTAGTCTGTAAACTTCTTTTGTGATCTTGCATTTTGTCTCATTCAATTTCCCATCTGTGTCCTAATAAAGTTCACAGGAACACTGAGTCTCAGGGCTTGAAGGGATTTATGGGGGCATCAGACCAACCTATAGCTGACCAAAGAACCTCTCTACAGAATCCCCTCTCAAGTGGTCATCCAATCTCTTTGTAGAACTCTAGTGATGGGGAATCATAATGAGGAGGGACAGCAAGGTGGAGTGAGGAAGACTCATCTTCCTGAGTTCAAATCTGACCTGAGATACTAATTTTGTGACCTTGGGCAAGTCAAGATCCTATTGACCTCAATTTCCTCATCTATAAAATGACCTGGAAAAGAAAATGAAAAACCACTCCTGTATCTCTGTCAAGAAATTCCCAAATGAGTCATTAAGTGTTGAACATGACTGAAATGACTAAATAATTTCAACACACACAAAGTTATAGAAAGCACAGTTATCTCCTGAAGTAAACCTCTTTTGAACAACTCTAAGCATTAAGGCACTTTTTACTTTATCTTTTCCTTCCTTCCTCCTTCCTCCTGCTTCCTTCTTCCCTTTTTCTCTCTCTCTTTCTTGCTTTCATTCTTTCTTTCCCTGTCTCTGCCTTGCTACAATTTCCAAATGTTGCTCCTTGTTCTGCTTCCTGGGACCAAGAAGAACAAGCCTAAAATGATTTCTATCTCTCTCCTCAAATTTAGGACATTTTTTGTTAAGATCTCTCATCTGCCCTTATCTCATTCTGCCTTGATCATCCTTATAATCTTGTGCATGTTGGCTCCTCACAAGGCTACGAGCTGCTTAAAGGCAGTGATTATCTTATTTTTCATCTTTTAAACACCCAGCACAGATCCTGCAGTGCACTGTTCTGAAAAAATGTTGGTAAATTTAATCTAGTCCACCCACCTCAAGGTACTCAAGAGGAAACTAAGTTCCAGAAAAGGGAAGTAAAGGATATATAGAGAGTAAGTGGTAGAGTGGGGACTTGAACCCAGATCTTTTGACTCTAAGTGTTCTTTCCACTGTATCACATTGTTCTTACACTTTTTTTGAAAAGTCAAACTCTTGCTCAGACTAAGGAAAGCAGGCATTTGTCTCCACCCCGACTCAGAAGGTTAAGGAAATACCAAGTCTCCTGACTCTATCAAGTGTTCTTTTCATTAGACCATACAGGATTTTTAAATTTTCTTGGAAGTTGGGGGGGGGGGAGAATCATGTTATGCAAGGGCTTGGAGAATATTGAGCTTATCCCAGCCTAGGCCAATTGGCTGACATTGGTGGGAGGCAGCATGTGGCTTTAGGCATGATGGGAGGTCACATTCATACCACTCATTGCATGACTCCCTATGAATCAGAGTTCTTTACTTTTCCCAAATAATTCATTCTTTGTCCTTTATCTTTGAGCTGTTCCCTGAGCTGCTGTGGTTGTACTCACTCAATTATACCAGTTTCTTTGTCTTGTTAGGGAGACAATATGTCTGAGACTGGTTCTTGGCAAATGGTCAGTGTGACCTTGGACAAGTCCATTTCCTTCTCTTGATCTATTTTTCTCTTTGTATAATGAAGAGATTGGAACTACTTCTCTATGTTCCCTTTTGAAATTCTATGCTCTGTGGTACTTTCCATTTCTGACATTCTATGTTATAAAAGCCCTGACATTGTAAACAATGCAGCAAAATAGAAAAAAGCATTGATTTTGGAGTTGAATCTTGATTTGAATTGAATATTTGAATATTCAAAACTTCTTGAATATTATCTCTGTGACTTTGGGAAAGAAATTTCATCTGGGCTTTGATCTGAACATTTATATAGTGAAAAATGTGGAACAAGATGGTTTTTATGGTCCCTTCAGTTTGAAATCTATGAATCCCAGCTCAATTACATGCTACCTATATGAGCTTGACCAAATCAGTTCCCCATGGGAGTCTCATTTCCTCATCCTTAAATTGAAGGATCTTCTAAAAAAGTAAGTGTAGGGGGTTTTAGTGGACTGAAAGATTAATATGAATCGGGGTGGCTAGGTGGCACAGTGGATAAAGCACCAGCCCTGGAGTCAGGAGTACCTGGGTTCAAATCTGACCTCAGACACTTAATAATTACCTAGCTGTGTGGCCTTGGGCAAACCACTTAACCCCATCTGCCTTGCAAAAAAAAAACCCTAAAAAAAAAGATTAATATGAATCAATGAGCTTCAGAACCATTGAAGGTGTAATCCTCGTTGTTGAGCATAAGAACTACTAGAAAAGTTAGTATGCACTTAGCACTTTCTGCTCTGTTCAGTGTAGCCTAAGACCATGGTCCAAGTGACTCTTCAGCTCAGTTTTTTTTAGGGACTCAAGGGCTACAAAATGAAAAGGTTGAACTAGGTAACTGCTGATTATAATTGACTGAGTCAAAAGAACTGTATTTGAGTCCTAGTTTCACAAAGAGAACTTCAACAAGTCATTTCCTTTTTTTTTTAATCACATTTCCCCATCTGCAAAATGAGGATTAGATTTTATGACTTTCATATCTTCAAATTTTAAATGAATGGGAGTCAAGGGCACCCAGGTGTGAGTCTCACAATTTCTTATATAATCTTGGGCAAGCCCTTTTCTCTTTCTGGAAAAAGTTTCTTTTTTTTTTATGAAAGGAAGAAAACTCTGTGGTCTAAACTCCCTTTTGGCTTTGATATTCTGTATTTTTGAACTGGATTCCATGAATTGTCTCCCCTTTAGATTGTGACTCCTTGAGACCAGAGATAGTTTTTTGCCTCTTTTTATATTCCCAGTACTTAGTACAAAGTCTGATACATAGTATTATAATAAAAGCTTGACTGGCTGATCACTTGACTCTGTCAAGAGTGGTATAATCCAATGTTTTATTGGGATTTTAATTTAATCCAATCTCATACAATTCTTGGGTAGTTGGGTGACACAGTGAATAGAAGTGGTCAGGAAGATTCATTTTCCTCAGATAGCTAATAACTTTATGACCCTGGGAAAGTCACTTAATCCTGTTTATCTCAGTTTCCTCATCTGTGAAATGAGCTGGGGGAGAAAATGGCAAATCACTTCAATATCTTTGCCAAGTTGTCTGAAATGACTCAGTAACAATAACAACTCAATCCAACCCATAGAATAAAGACTAGCAAATTATGTCAGTTCAGTCCTATTAGAGTAAACAGGATTTATCACCCTTATGAGTCCAGTTCTGTGTTTTTCTACCTGTGGAACAGGAAGGAGGAAAAAAAATATAACCCTTGCATTTTCCCATAGAGTTCACAGTCTGATTATTGAGAGACGAAAAATGTTAATGTAACAAGATCAAGGGCTAGACTGAATAATAGAATTATATAATCTGGAGTTAAAAGAGACCCAAATTCAAATACTACTCCTGATAACTTATGGATTTTGTGACCACTGATAAGTCACATATACCTTCTCTGAACCTCAGTTCATTTAACTATTTATTCATTTATTTGTTTGCTTAAAGTTTAATCAATATACTTAGTAATCTTTGTTTTCCTGGGGTTGCTTACTTCATTCTGCATCAATTCATTTGTTTCCTCATATTTTTCTGAAATCTTTGTGTTTTTCATTTCTTAAAGTAAGGGAGTGTAAAAGAGAGAGCCAATTGTTAAATGTTTGTGTGTGAGCATTTACAACTTAAAAATTAGCAAAAGCTACAAAATAGGACCTGATTTATTATTTTTTGGAAGTGTTAATTGTGCAGATTAAACTTAAAAATATATTACATGTACACTTGTTTCAGAGTTCTAACTGTTAAGCATTTACCAGCATATCCTTCCTTCCAGAACAGCAACATTCCATCCCATTCCTTTAGTTTCTTCATATGTAAAATGGTGATAATCATAACTAAAGGTCTTACTTCTTAGGGTTTTTATGAAGATCACATGAGACCAGAGATATAAAGGGCTCTGCAAACTTTAAAGTTTTACCTGTTAATGGTTGCTCTTATGATTCTGTGAGAGCAGGAAGGTACCATATTGGTTCACCCACATTCTCTCCCTTCTTCTATAATCTGGACACCTTGTATATTTCCAATGTTGAAAAATGTTACTTCATTGTTGCCAGATGAATTTCAGATAGAAAGTTGCTTTAAATGTGTTTTAAAAATACCTTCTCTGTAGAGAAGTGTAATAGGTAGGGAGTTGGCCTTGGAGTCAGAAAGATCACAGTTCAAGTCCAGCCTTTGATACATTGGCTGTGAGAGTCTGGGCAAGTCACTATCCTGGATTATAAATTTTAGAGAAGGTACTGTTCTATAATGGTAGATAGAATTCATCTTTGGGAGTTTTTCCTACTATAAATCACAGGTTTGGTTTAAAAGAAAATCATATATAGAATAGGTGAGTTTGGAGAATTACCATAGCTGTCATTGCAGAAATTCTCCTGGATCTGGATTCAAGTCCTGCCTCAGACACTGTATAATTCTCATTCTGCTCCTTAATGAGCTGTTTGACTTTAGACAAGACTTAACTTCCATTGACCTCAGTTTTCTTGTTTGTAGCATGAAGGGATTGGAATAGTTGATCTTTAAGGTTCTCCTCAACTCTGAATCTTATGTTCCTATTATCATAGCTGACCCTGGCCAGAAGTCAATACTCAGTCCCTAATAGGCTACTGGGCCAGGAGTTTGAGATGAAAGTGAGTGATATCTAAAGCCTTAGGAGGGGACTGCTTTATCTGTCTTTCAGGACCTGACAGTATTGTATATAGGTGCCATAGAGTGAAGTGAAAAAGGATAATTTAAAAAGTTATGTCCTGCTTCATGTGAAATTTGCTTCAGTTTTATTTCACATTTCTCCCCTCATAATCTTTCTCAAACTTCCTGTTAGCTGCTCCTATTTGTTTTATTCAATGTCTTAAGCTGGGCAATAGATGTCCTGGTGGATAGAGAATAGGGTCTGGAGTTAGAAAGTTAGGAGTTATCTTTCTAACTCTTTAAATCCAGACTCAGATTTTGATTATTAACTGTGTTACCCTACTTGCCTCAGTATCCTCGTCTGTAAAATAAGCTGGAGAAGGAAATGGCAAATCACTCTAGAATCTCTGCCAAGAAAACCCCAAATGGGGTCACAAAGAGTCAAACTCAACTGAATAACTATCGAATCTCTTATGTATCTTCACAGACAAGTTGTTCCTTCATGCCTGGAATGATCTTGTTCCTCACCTATCTCTCATTGTAGTCCTGCTTTCTTTCTGGGCATAGTTCAATGGTCATATACTATATGAGGTCTTTTCTGAGCCCTAATCCTTCCTTCTTTGATTATTGACACCTTCTCCCTCTTGAAATGATTTTGAATATGCTTTTTTGTTTTGTTTTTTAGTTTTTTTTGCAAGGCAGTGGGGTTAAGTGACTTGCCAAAGTTTACACAGTTAGGTAGTTATTAAGTGTCTGAGGCCAAATTTGAACTCAGGTCCTCCTGACTCCAGGGTACTCTATCCACTGTGCCACCTAGCTATCCCTGAATATGCTTTGTTTTTAATTATTTGATTACACACTGTCTCCCCACTTAGACTATAAGCTTTTATAGGAAAGGGAACTGTTTCATTTCTGTCTTTGTATTTCCAGACCCTAGCATAGTGCTTGGTACACAATAGGTACTTATTGCTTGCTGAATTAAAAGGAAGGAACAGCATTACATTGTTTCTTCTATTCCCAGTTCTGTGTTTTCCTGCTTATGGAATAGACAGGAGAAAAACAATAACCTTTGGAGTTCACAGTCTAAATGATGAGAAGAAAAATTCTAAGGAAACTACTAAGAGCCCAGTATATGACTGTATGAGCAAGGTTTGGGATGGCTAGATGTCCCAGTGGAGCTAGTGCTAGGCCTGGAGTCAGAAAGAAATCTGGCCTCAGACACAAATCCATTGGTCTCAGTTTCCTCATTTGTAAAATGAACTAGAGAAGGAAATGGGAAACCATTCCAATATCTTTGCCAAGTAGAACTGAAATGGGGTCAGGAAGAGTTGGCCATGACTCAAACAACTGAACAAAGACAACAGGATTAGACCCCTAACAAGGGCTAGATTCCTTCTATCTTTTTTTTTTTGGAAGATCCTTCATTTTAAAGATGAGCAAATGTAATTTCCAAAGGGTAATGATTTGATCAAGGTCATATAAATAGCAAGTAACTGAGCTGGGATTTGTAGGAACTGGGTCACAAAGACTCAGTCAGGTTCAGGGACCATCAAAGAATGGGGGGGGGGGGAGAGAAAAAGATGTACCTCACAGGAAAAAACCCTAGAGGAAATGAGTTATGTGCAAAAGAAAATGTGATGATCATTATCATAAGAATCTGTGATTTTTCCAGCGGGTCCTTCCTCCACCAACATGGCTCACAGTGTCTCTCCCCTACACACTCTGAAAGTTCTCATGAACAATACTATGCAAACAAATCCATGTCTTTTCTTTCCTAAAAAATAAAACAAAACAAAAAACCTCACAAAAATACCTCTCATTTGATCCTTCTATCCCAGCTATCATCCTAGATCTCTTCTGCCTTTTGTAGCTAATTTCATTGAAAAGGGTCTACCATAGGTGCCTCTTCTCACTTTTCTTTACTCCTCACAATTTGGTTTTCTGATCAAAATTACTAATGAACTCTTAGTTGCCAAATTCATTGACCTTTTCTCAATCCTCATTTTCTTTAAGTTCTCTGCAGTCTTTAACCCTACTAGTGACTCTGTTCTCTTTGATACTCTCTTCTCTCTGAACTTTCATGATGCCATTCTCTCCTGGTTCTCTTCCTGCATGTCTACCTGCTCCTTTTTTGACTCCTTTGCTGGATCCTCATCCATATCATACTCTCCAACTAAAGTGCTGAGAGTTCTGAACTATGCCTTCTTCTCTCTTCTTTCAGTGCTACTTCGATTGGTGATCTTATCAGCTTCCATGGTTTTAATTATCATCCTTTTGCTGATGATTTTCCCATTCTGTCTCAATTTCTTCTGCTGACCATCAATCTCATATCTCTAACTGCTATTTCAGATATGTTGAACTGAATGTCCAGTGGATATATTAAATTCAATTTTTTCAAAACAATATATCCCCCCAACCCCCTCCCCCTTTTCCTATTGTTAGTTTTTTTTTTTTGGCAAAGCAATGGGGTTAAGTGATTTGCTCAAGGTAACACTGCTAGGTCATTATTAAGTGTCTGAGGTCAAATTTGAACTCAGGTCCTCCTGACACCAGAATTGGTGCTCTATCCTGCACCACCTAGCTGCTCCCCATTTTCCTGTTACTGTTAAGGCAACTCCATGTTCCCAGTTCCTCAGGCTCACAAACTAAGAGTCATTCTGAAGTCATCACTATCTTTTACCATGTTCCCCTCCCCCCCATATCCAATTTGTTGCCATGGGCTGTAATTTCATCTTTACAACATTTCTCTTATATGCTCCCTTCTCACCTCTGACATAGTACAGGTCCTACTACCTCATTAACTGGATTAACTGCAATAATTAAATGGAGGGTCTGCCTGCTTCAGGTCCCTCCCACATGCTAAGCCATCCTCCATTCATCACAAAAATGATTTTCCCAAAGTGAAGATCTAACCAGGTCACACACACACTCCTTCTTGCTCAATTAACTCCAATAACTTCTTGTTACTTCCAGGATCAAGTATGGCATTCAAAGTCCTTCCTAACCTAGATCCCTCCTACCTTTCCAATCTTCTTATAACTGAAATGTAACATTTTATACAGGGACACTGACTTCCTAGGCTGTTCCACGAATAAGATATTTCATTTCTTCACTTGAGGAATTTACTTTGTCTATTCCTGTGCCATTCCAAATGCCTACATTTTGGGTCTCCTTTAAGTCCCAACTCAACTCCCATCTTCTATAAGAAGCCTTTCCCACCCCTTTTTAATTCTAGTGCCTTTCTTTTTAAACTTATTTCCTATTTACTCTGTATATAGCTTGCTTCACATATATTTGTTTGCATGTTGTCATCCTCTTTAGAGTTTAAGCTTCTTAAAGGCAGGGCCTATATTTTGCCTCTTTTTATACCTCTACTACAATACCTGGTTTATAATAGGTGCTTAATAAATGTTTGTAGATTGACATTTGCTGAAGCTTTTTGTACTTAGCAAGGCTAGTCTTCACATAACAGACAAAAAAGACTGTCATCCAGCTGGACTTACAGTCTTTCCTACTTGATGGGAACTACCAGAGTTTGTACAATATTGGCATTGCCTTATTGAAGCCAGGGCCTCCTCAAAGACCTGAGAAAGCATCAAAGCATGACCCCACAGGCACTGCAAAAGCATCCAATAATTAGAGAAAATCATGGAAATATAAATCTACCTTCAAAGTCCTTTACAGCTGTGGTTAATCGAAGACTTGCCTATTTCCTGGATCTTGTGTTCTAAAGGGCGGCATAAATAAAGGATGGGAATCACCAAAGAGAGTGAGAAGACCAACCTGGCTTAGCTGAAGATACCTGCAGGCAGCCACCGGGGATATCTGACACTTTGCATGCAAGGTTGAATAGGTGAGACTTTTTCCCCGTGGGCAGGGTGGAGCTGAGAAAAGTATTTGAACAAGGGAATCAGAAGGGTGTGCTCACAGATGAGCATTAGCAGATTGATTTTTGTGATCTCCTGAATTAGAGCAGGGAGAGTGGAGGCAGGGAGACCAGCTACACTATTACAATTGTCTATATAAGAGATGATGTAGACAGCCATAGGATTTGATAACTGATTGAACCAAAAGAACAGTCACTAAGAGATTGATGTCTTCTTGGTAGGTCTATTTCATACTGCTCCAGTGATGTGTCCTTGATCCTCTGTTATTTAATATATTTATCAATGATTTGAATGAAAAGCATAGATGCCATGCTTATCAGATTTCCAGATGATATGAAGTTGGGAAGGATAGTTAACCCATTGGATGACAGAATTTGGATGTAAAAATATTCCAGGCTAGGATGATGGGTTGTGTCTAATTAGGAAAACTTTAATCAAAATAAATGTACTCCTACACTTGGGTTTAAAAAACCAATTTCATAAGTGCAGGATAGGAAAGGCCTGACTAAATAGCATGTGAAAAAGATTTGGGGGTTTTATTGTGAGTCATCAGTACAACATTACAGCCAAGAAAGCTATTGTTATCTTGGGTTGTACTGAGCACAGTGTCTAGAACAAGGGGGATGATAGCCCTGTTGTGGGCAAGATGTTTTGGAAATCTCATTCACAAGGGGGAGGATACATAGGGGCAATGTCATAGAGGTTTTTTTAAAAAAACTTTGGAATGTTTAGTCTGGAGAAGAGAAGAAAAGAAGGGTGAGGAGGGGAGAGGAAAGGAGAAGAAAATAAAGGAAGGGAAAGGAGGGGAGAGAAGAGTTCAAATCTGGCCTCAGACACATAATTATTGCCTAACCCCATTGCCTTAAATAAATAAAAAAAATTTAAAAATAATTTAATTAAGAATTTAATTCTTAAAAACCACGGGGAGCCAATGAAGCTTCTTGAGCAAAAGAAAGACACAGTCATATCTTCAATTTGAACAGAGATAATAATAACAATAATTGTGACAACTCACATTTATAGGTTACCCCACCCCATTCCTTTCAATGCTGCAATTTAAGCAAATGTTATCCTAGACTTGGGCAGGGTTTCCTTGGTAAAACAAATTATAAAAATAATATCTCACCTGTATATGGCACTTTAAGGCTTAAAAAGTTTTTACAGAGATTGTCTCATTTGATCCCCACAGGAACTCTTGAAGGAAGGTAGGAGATATATTTTCATCTAGTTTAACTGGTGGGAAACTGAGGTTTAGAAAAGGGAAGTGAACAAGGTCACAGAGTAAGTTAGTGACTGAATCAGAAGCAGACTACCAGGACAGGACCTTTTCCCTTGAGAAACAAAGCTCCACAGGGCTTTGGTCCCCTCCTGCCTAGTGCCTCTCTGTGGTCTCAAATCTGATTGTATAGGTGGTCACACCTATACACATCTGTAGATAGGCTTGACCCTCAGCTGAGGTACCCAATCAAAGAGATTTGCTAATTGACAATCTCTCCTCCCCTGCCTTCCTATGCTGGTCAAACTAGAGTCCCAAATCCTGCCTAACAGGGTGAGCAGGACTTAAGCTAGGTCACCTCCTAGAAAAAGGGGAACCCCAGTGTAATCCAGAAAAATCCCATATCTCTTTACTCCCCCATGCTTGGCTTATTTTTGCTTCCATACCAATAATTTAAAACATTCCCATGGTGGTGGGGGGAGTGTGTATTTCTCTGGTCTTTTCTGACAATGAAAGTGGATCTTTCAAGATCCAACTCAGGCAACACATGGAAGCCTTCTTTGACCATCCAAGTGGACCCTGCCTCCTCATTTCTTTGAGCTCCTATAAGCACTCAAATCAGGGGTTCTTGACCTTTTGTTAACTGTCATGAACCCTTTAGTAACCTGTTAAAATCTATGGACCCCTTTGCATAATAGTATTTTTGAATGAATGAAACAAAATGCATAAGCTTACAAAGAAAACCAATTATGTTGAAATATAATATAAAAATATTTAAAAAAATTTTTTCAGACCCTAGGTTAAGAATTCCTGCCTTAAAAGTCACATTTGAATCATATGTCTTATATTCTCATTTAATTCCTGTTTGATTGTGAGTCTTTCCTCCAACTCTAGGTTTTAATTTTCTTGCTTATAATATGAAGTTTAAATTATTTCTGTTCAAGATCTGACCTTCTAGGCTTTTTTTTTTGAGTCCAAGAAATCAGATCTATCAGTCTACCTGAAGGCAACATCTTAGTTTTCATATTGTCTATGAACTCCCCAGGTGCTGAGTCTGATTCTTCCCCTCTTCTGTCCCTTTAAGACTATGAGATCCCTGAATGCCAGGCCCAGGTCTAGATCTTCTCTACGTATCTTCCAGCATAGTTTAGCAGAGGGCCAGATACACAAGAGAAGGTCAAGTTGGCCCCTCAAAAGCCCACAGGGGTCATTGTTCTCTACTCTGCCCTCTTCTGCCATAGGTGAGTGGAGAGAACTGAGCTTGAACCCAGAGATTCAGAACAGGTCTGTTACAAGCACAAATGAAAACAGCAATAAATTTGGAGTCAGAAAATGTATTCAAATAATGGTTCTACTACTTGATAATTTATGAATTTGGGAATATTATTTTTCTTCTCCTAGACTCAGCTTCTTCATTTGTAAAGTTATAGAACATGAAATGATCTCTAGGGTCACTGACAGGGCTACAAGTTCTTTCTTCTAAATTACAACCTCAAATCACCAACTGTCTGCTGAACATAAACTGAATTTGATATTAAACTCAACATGTCCTAAAGAGAATCCATTATTTCTCCTTCTCTAATCCCATCCTTCCTCCAAACTTCCCATTTCTGTTATTGTTGTTCAGTCATGTCTGACTCTTCAGGACTCAGTGGACTATACTGTCTAAGGGTTTTCTTGTCAAAGATACTGGAATGATCTGCCATTTCCTTTTCTAGTAGATTAAGGCAAATAGAGGTTAAGTGACTTGCCCAGGGTCTCACAGCTAGTAAATGTCTAAGGTAGAATTTAAACTCAAGTCTTCTTAGTTGTTCCTATTTCTCTTAGTTACCTCCATCCTTCTAATGATTCAGGTTCAGAAGTAATTCCCTTCTCCCATTTCCAATCAGTTGCCAAGACCTGATGGGTCTATTTTTTCTTTTTAGTGTAAGACCATGGATAGAATGCTGAATTTGGATTAAGAGGCCTAGATTTGACTGGCACCAGAAGTACTAGCTGTATGATCATGGACCAGTCATTATTTTCCTCTTAGAATATCAGATTCCAGGGGCAAATAGTTGGCACAGAGGGTAGAGCACTAAACTTACAGTCAGGAGGACCTGAGTTCAAATCTGAACTCAGACACTAACAATATGATCCTGAGCAAGTCACTTAAACTTGATTGCCTTAAAAAAATTGTCAGTTTTCATATCTACAAAATGTAGATATAAGGTACGACTTACTTTATGTATTTTGTTGTTAGTAGAGGACTTCGCAAATTTTAAAATACTGTGGAAATTTGAGCTATTATGATGTATCAAGTCTTTCCATTGACATGACCATGTTTAGTTCAGGTTTTCATCACCTCTTGTCTTTATTATAAATAGCCTCTTCTTTGCTTCCCTTGCTTCCAGTTTCTCCCTTTATTCACCCAGATTTCTCTTCTGAGGCTCTAGTCTGATTGTGTTACTCCTCTAAAATCTTCTGTGACTTGCTTTTGCTTCTAGGATAAGATAAATGTTCAACAATTTGTCTACACATTAGTCTACTTCTTTTATATTATTCTTTATCTTATGTTTACTCCTCTTTAGACTTTCTACATTCTCAACATACCATCTCTCTCCTCCCACTCTGTGCATTTCCCTGCATGTCTGGAATAAGCTCTCCCCTGAATTCTGCCTCCTGAAGCTTTCAAAGCTCAGACAGGTGTCACCTTCTCATGAAACCTTTCCTGATCCCTCAGTGGCTTATGTTCTCTGTTGTCTTAGTTTAGTTATAGACTCCACCTCTGTCCCTCTCCCATCCCCCAAGTGGCACTGTAAGCTCTTTGGGGGAGCAGATTGTTTCCTGGGATTTTTCTGTGATTTGTTAGTATGAGAAACTTGTTCCACCAACTCAGATGACTAATCTTTGATTTAGAAGATAAATCCTAGGGAAATTGCCTGAGGCACATAGAGGTTAATCAACTTGCTCAGCTACAAAACAGAAGAGGTAGGATTTGAACCCAGGTACCAATCTTAACCTGTCTCCTAGGCCAATTTTTGTTTCCTCAACCTCCCCTGGCCCCCCGTCCGATTTTTTTTTTTCTTTGAAGCTTTGATTTCCAGCATGCAGGGAGCTCTAAGAATGTGGTCTGCTACCAATTCATTTTTGTCTGATGGTCTAAGCTTATGTACCTGGAGGCAGTGAGGAAAAGTGCCTGATTCATGAATCACAGAGCCAGCTGGAGTCATATGCAAAGTCTTGAATGTAGCTCTTTCTGACTGCAAGACCAGCCCTTCTCTCTTCACCAAAGTATATACTTAATAAAATGCTTGTTGGAATGAATTAAAGGGTGAGAGGGAGGCAGAGCCCAGAATGTTTATAGGTACTTGAGATTTCAGAGACTATGTAGTCCATTCTAATTTTTACAGTTGGGGGAAAGCAGAACCTAGGGTCAAGTATTTATCGTGCCAGGCACAATCACTGAACCCTTGTCAAAAATGGAACAGGGAAGAGAAGTTATATGATCAGGATCACATTTAAGACAAGTCAGCAAGTATTTATTAAACTTCAAGTATTTATTAAACTTATGCTAATCTTTAGAGGCATTGGGCTAAGAACAAATT
This sequence comes from Macrotis lagotis, assembly GCF_037893015.1. Taxonomy (NCBI): domain Eukaryota; kingdom Metazoa; phylum Chordata; class Mammalia; order Peramelemorphia; family Peramelidae; genus Macrotis; species Macrotis lagotis. The sequence goes on along the minus strand of NC_133658.1, from coordinate 435,022,300 downwards.
AGTGGCAAGATCTGGCCTTGAGCTCTGGCATACTGATTTTTGTTTTGTTTTATTGTGAGGTGATAGGGTTAAGTGACTTGCCCAAGGTCACACAGCTTGTAAGTATCAAGTATCTGCGGTGAATCTGAACTCGGATATTCCTGACTTGCCCCCTAAATCAATATTTTTTCCTATGCTGCAGATGACCCTAACTTGACTGACCTTGTCCAATACCAGATTCTTCCCCAGAGCTTGCTCTTCCTGCTCTCAGAGCCTGTGAGGCTTCTCCAGAGCTCTTGAATTTTCAGAACCTCAAAGGTGGTGGTAGAAGGAACTCCAGAGTGTAGTTAGTGCCACTGGAATCTGAGGAGGAATCATCTCCATGGGATTTCCCAAAAGTGGTCCTGAGGATCTACTTGAAGACTTCTTCAATGTAACACAAAGTATCTACTAAGTGCTAAATATAGGAATACAAAGACAAAGATGAAACAACTTTTGTCTAGAAGGAACTTACACATTCTACATGTGTGGAAACAACATGTATATATAATATACAGAAATATATACAAAAATATATAGACAGCATTTGCAAAGTAATTTTGTATTGAATAATTTTGCACAGAATAGAGAGTGTCCTTGAACTTAGAATCTGAAAGATTTGAGTTCAAAACCCTCCTCAGATAATTACCAGCTATGTGACTCTTGGTAGGTCACTTCATTTCCCTCTTCACCAGTTTCCTTGACTGTAAAGTGGGGATAATAATATCACCTACATAAAATGATACATTTGTAAAGCACTGTGCAAACTTTAAACTGCCATATGAATGCTGGCTATTATTTATTATTATTATTATTATTATTATTATTATTATTATTATTAATTTCTAGTAGCAATGTATGGCTTGGAGATTTGGACTACAAGGAAAGCTGAGCATCAGAGGATTGATACTTTTGAATTATGATCTTGGAGAAGACTTTTCACAGAACCTTGGACAGCAAAGAGATCAAGTCAATAACAAAATTAATTCAGACTATTCAATGGAAGATCAAATACTGAAGTTTTAATACTTTATCTACATAACAGGAGTGGGACTCATTAGAGAAGGCCCTGGTGTTGGGAAAGACTGAAGGCAAAAGGAAAAGAGGATGGCATAGGATGAAATGCATAAAGATTGTCCTGGAAGCAACTTACATGACCTTAGACAGACTTTGAGAGATATTGGAGGATAGAAGGACCTGGAGAGCTATGGTCCATGAGATCATAAAGAGTTGGGATGGTGCAGATAGTTGAAGATAGGATAGCCCCAAAAGGTGGGTTGTGTCTTGGCATGTTCCAGGTGCTGAAGAGAAAGTAGAGAATATGGGGGTCTTGAGGAGGTAGGATTCAGGGGCTTAAGAAATCTGACTCCTGTTGCCTAAGTTGCTTTTGGAATTGACCATTTAAAGTGTCCTGTCTACAAGCACAAATGTATATCACAGGATTGAGGAGAGTGAAGACTTAACTAAAGTGTCTGAGGTTGAATTTGAACTCAGTAACTCAGGTCCTCCTGACTCCAGGGCTGGTGCTCTATCCACTGCGACATCTAGCTGCCCCTTCAATTCATCTTAATATCTCTTGATCTCCCAGAATTTTTTTTTTTAGGTTTTTGCAAGGCAAATGGGGTTAAGTGGCTTGCTCAGGGCCCCACAGCTAGGTAATTATTAAGTGTCTGAGGTCAGATTTGAACTCAGGGACTCCTGACTGCAGGGCCAGTGCTCTATCCACTGAGCCACCTAGCCTCCACTGTCCCAGAATTTTCTTGGTTACTTTCTTGGGGTATCCAGTTTGCTAATGCTATTCCTAAAATTTTTTTGTCCACAGGCAGAAGAGTTGAGAAAATATAATAAGCAAGGGTAGGGTAATATGGGTGTGGAATATTACATATATTGTCAAACTTGATGCCTAGTTTTGCTGTCCTATTCTCAAGCACCCTTTCTTTTCAAAACTTCTGTTATAAAGGATGGTTTGCTGGATGGTGGAGGTGAAAAGGATATTAATGTTATGTAAAATGGAATGATTATTAAATAAAAAGTCATTAGAAAAAGGTACATTTAAGATTGTTATTTATATTCATGAAAAATAAAATGAATTGCCTAGAATTCAACACAGTATTCTAGATGTGGTTCCTATAGGGTATAGGATAATATATATACAGATTTTATATATATATATATATATATATATATATAAAATATTATAGATTATATGTATATATCATATATATATACATATATATATATATATATATTAGATAAAGATATAGATTATAGGGCTTCTGGTATTGACTCTAAGTCTGAACTGGGGTCTATCCCTGCCCTGGACTTTGGCCTCCCTAGAAGGAGCTTCTATAGCCAATCAGCACAACCTGGTGATGGCCAAGGTCAGATGGGAAGTCTAACTAGCTTGGCTGTGATCTCTGCTTTGGGATTCTTGGTGATGCTCAATAGAGCACAGACTTTTTTGGACCCTGCTGGAGATCCTTGGTTTCTTCACATCTTAGGGAGAGATTTGTTTCCCAAGACAAGCCCTGACCTATTAGCTTTTATACATTCTATATCCTCCATGGGACTTCCCTGCCCTGCCCCAGTAGGGTGTGACTGGCTGGCTTGGTTCAACTGGGATGGTGCAGATAGTTGAAGATAGGAGAGCCCCCAAAGGCAGGTTGTGTCTTGGCATGTTTCAAGTGCTGAAGAGAAGGTAGAAAGTATGAGGGTCTTGAGGAGGTAGGGAGTTTAGGGGCTTAAGAAATCCCACTCCTGTTACCCAAGTTGCTTTTGGAATTGGCTCCATTTAAAGTGTCCTGTCTACGAGCAAAAATGTATATCACAGGACTGATAAGAGTGAAGACTCAACTAAATCAAAGCTTGGCCATAACATAAGTGACCATTCCTCAAGTGTACTGTTTAAGTGTGTTTTTCTAAAAAAAGAAAGCATTGATCTCTTTTTTTACCTTACCTTCATTTTGTTTTGTTTTTTTTTCCTTTGAGAGGTGATCAGGGTTAAATAACTTGCCCAGGAAATACATGAGGCTGGATTGACTCCAAGGCTGGTGCTCTATCCATTGTGCCACTTAGCTGCCTCCTGCATTTTCAGCTGCATCCCTTCCCTCTCCTCTGCCTATCAAATCATATCTTTTAACAACAATTAAAATAAAAAAATAAAAGAGGGAAAAAACTCAGTTCAATAAAATGTAAATGTAAAGAAGAATGGGAGTTGCATTTTCTCAGTTTTCTTTTTCCCTGTGGCCTCTCATTCTTGATCCTAGAGATCTGAGGTCATATAACCCAGTGGTGTCAAACTCAAATAGAAACGAGGGCCACTAAATTCATACAAGGGCAAGTGCAGAGGATAGCTTGTAGTCAAGAAGTTTTCATGAGTTCAAATCTAGCCTTAGTTACTAGCTGTCTTATCATGAGCAAGTAAGTCTCTTAACCTTGTTTGCTTCCTCATCTGTAAAATGAGCTAGAAAGGGAAATGGCAGACCACTCTAGTATCTCTGCCAAGAAAACCCCAGATGGCTATATCCAAAAATAAGGTCAAAATGAGTAGGTGATTTAGACATAAAGGGTGATATCAGAAGCAAATTAGGAGATCAAGGAATAGTTTATCTATTAGATCTATGGAGAAGGAAAGAATTTATGACCAAAGGAGATAAAGAACATTATGAAATGCAAAATGATAATGCTGATTGTATTAACTTAAAGTTTTTGCATAAACAAAACCAATGCAACCAATATTAAAAAGAAAGCAGAAAGTCATTGTTTCTGTTAAAGTCCTCATTTCTCAAATATATAGAAAACTTAAATTTATAGGAATACAAGTCACTTCCCAATAAATGGTCAAAAGAAAGCAACAGGTAGTTTTCAGATAAAGAAATTAAAGCTATCTATAGCATATGAAAAAAATATTCTAAATCACTATTGATTAGAGAAATGCAAATTAAAACAACTTTGAGGTACCACCTCACATCTATCAGATTGGCTGATAAGACAGAAAAGGAAAATAATAGATGTTAGAGATGTAGGAAGATTGGGACACTAATGCATTGTGGATGGAGTTGGATAGCAATTTGGAACTCTGCCCAAAGGGTTATAAAACTGTGCATACTCTTTGCTCCAACAATACATCTATTAGGTCTGTAACCCAAGATCATAAAAAAGGGACAAGGACCTACTTTTTCAAAAATATTTTGGCAACTCTTTTTGTGGTAGCAAAGAACTGGTAACTGAGAGTGAGTGCCCATCAATTAGAGAATTGCTGAACAAGTAATTCTGTTTGAATGTAATGGAATACTATTGTGCTATAAGAAAAGATGAGCAGGCAGATTTCAGAAAAACTTGGAAAGGGTTATATAAACTGATGCTGAATGAAGAGAGAAGAACCAAGAGAACATTGTACACTGAAACCCCATTGTGTGATGATCAGCTATGAATGACTCAACTCTTCTCAGCAACATAATGATCCAAGTCAATTATAAAGGATTCATGATAGAAAATGCTTTTCACATCCAGAGAAAGGACTATGGAGTTTGAATATAGATCAAAGAATACTATTTTCCATTGGGGGGGTTCTTTCTTTTTTGTGGTTTTTCCCTTTTGTTTTGATTCTTCTTTCACAACACAGATAAGTGGAAATGTTTAACATGATTATACATGTGCATTACCTGTATCAGATTGCTTGCTATCTTGAAGAGGGAGAGAGAAGTGGAGGAGAAAAATTTGGAACTCAAAATCTTATTAAAAATGGCTGTTGAAAATTATCTTTACATAGAATTAGAAAAAAATGCTATTTGAAAAAAAAAGAAAGAAGAAAACCCCAAATGGGAGTCACAAAGAACAGCAAATTGTATATAAGAATATCTGCTGAACACATTAATTTTAAAAAACTACACATTAACATTATGGTCTTTTGTATTTTTTATTTATTTTGTTACTTATTTTGTTTCTAATCATATTTTAGTCAGCTTCCAGTCCACACTGTGGAGTGTTGCCAATGGTGTCAATGCCTCTCACAGGCCATGTATTTGCAAAATGGATACTATTGATTACATTAACAAAGTTTTTACATAAACAAAACCAATTCAACCAATATTAGAAGGAAAGCAGAAAGCCACTGTTTTCTGATAAAGTCCTCATTTCTCAAATATATAGAAAATTTTAAATTTATAATCCTAAAAAAAGTCTACTATCAAAGAGACAATAGATATATAAGGAAAAGGATTGGACTAACCTTCATTCTAATCCTATCTCTGTCATTGACTTCCCCTGGGACTCCTTTTCCCCAACAGTAATAGGAAGAGTTGAATTATGTGGTTTCTTAAGTTCTTCTGGGACATTCTTAGAGTCTGAGATTCTAGGTAGGCATTAACGTTTAACTGAATTCAATATTAGTATTCTACAAAATCCAGTGGAGACCTGTTTTAATACCTCAGCATCCTAGAGGCTCAGAAAGTTCTACCTATCAAAAACAGCTCATCAAAGACTGTAGCTTTGAGTCCAAATTACTATGAGGTCCTATGTCCTTCTTAGTAGATTAGATTGTCAGGGTATTTTGGGATACTCTTGGTTGTGATGTATCCTTTGAGAAAGAAGATGGGGATATTGAGTGACAATCAGTTCACTTAAGTAATCAATTGATAGCATCCATTCAGAAATCATTTATTAAGCACCTATTATATACCAAACATTATTCTAGGCATTGGAGATACAAAATAATAATGAAACAGTCCCTGACCTCAAGAAACTTGGATTCTATTGGGGAAAACAATGTATACACAAAAAAATAGATGCAAGACATATACAAGTAAATATTGGGTTCATGCAAACTTATTTTGACTCCCAGTAGTGACTGATAGGGGGAAAAGGAAGACACTCAGAAAATGGGAGAATAGGAGGTAGAGAAGAGCAGGTTAAAAAAGAAAACAGGCCTAATTTTTAAAAACTAAATCTGATAGAAAAACAATGAAATAGGCCCTATCATTATGGGGAGAATTTGAGGAAAGTAGTTTCTTAACCTCATGAAAATAACCTACAGTTATCCCTTCCACATTGCTACTTTCCCTCTCATGGTTTTGATATATCTTATGTGGGACATAAGAAATTAAATGGACACTTTGAGGGAGTTTTGTAGAAGCTGCAGATGATACACAAAGGCTAGCATATAACGCAGACAAAACTTAGAAATTCAGAGATGCATGTATGATATTGTAAACTATCAACCCAAGTTTTACAATAAGATACTGTAAATATCCCATAATAGAAAAAGAAAAAATTCAGATTTCTTCTCTGATACAAAAGGAGAGACAAAAAAATTTATGAAGATTTTTCCAGATCCCTGACCCCTGAAGTTGTGGAAAGGATGTCTCATTATCTGCCTCCTGCTAGTAGAAAGCTCCATTTAAATTTTCCTGGTCTTCCCCAAATTAGCTCTGCATGGGGACAAGAGAGGCTCAGGTGACCTGAGGAACTGTAGAATTCTAGAGGTCCCATGGTGGTGGTCATATTGTTTGGGGATACCTAGTCTTAGAAATTTGGAGTCTCGGGCTCCATTGGGCAAAAATTGTTGATGTCTCTCCTTTTTTTAATGCTACTTTCCCCATGAAGCCTTTTCTGATACCCTAATAAAAGCATGCTTTTCCTCCTCAATTTCCTCCTACTCTTTTGAAGAATTACTGGTGTTACACATAATTTTCTTAGGCTAAAAAATGAAATAACAAAAAAGTTTGTTTTATCCATAAAGTTTTATTCTCTAGATTTACCAATCCTGATACAAAATTTGGGGGACATTTTATATAGAAAGGACAAAGAATCATAAAACTGAGTTAGGCAACCAATGAGACTTTATATAGAGACATAGTTCTACATTATGATCCTCTCATAAATTATAATATTTTTCTTCAAATTCCTATTGATAAGAATTCTACTTAGGCTGGAGAGGGAATGTTTACAAGCAAACAAGGATTTCTCTCTCCTCACTCAAGATGTTGTTTATCTTATGAAATGTTGACCCAGGTAAAGGAATTTATTGGTGCTATTACAAAGCTGTCCAGGTAATATCAACATAGGCCAAGTCAACATTCAGATGTAGGATACAGGCCTTGACATGACAAATTGATATTTTTACACATAGAGACAACATTCAGATTTATAATTCTTAATCGGAGACTGAAAAACCAATTTTTTCTTAGAAATATAGAATAAGACTTAGACACTGGCCTTGTAGTAAGGAAGACCTGGTTCAAAAGTCACTTAGACCTTTAATTAGCCATGTGACCTTGAGTAATTCTTTTAATTTCCTTGTGCTTGAGCTATTTCATTTATGAAATAAGGTGGTTGACCTTAGTAGTTTCCAAGAGCCTTTGCCCCTACCCACTCACTCTTAGCAACACATTCAGTTCTTTCTTTCTGGGATTAAGTGATTTGCCAGGAGTCACATAGCTAGTTAGAGGCTGAGGCTGCATTTCAGCTCAGCTTCAGATTCCAGGATCACCTAGCTGCCAGTTCTTTCTTAAGATTAATCAGCAAGCATTTATTAAGCACCTACTGTATTCCAGGCACTATGTCAGGTGCTTGGAAAGCAAAAACAAAGAATGAAAACAATTCCTACTTCCAAGGAGTGTATGAGGGTGTGGACAGTGAGACAAAAAATACCTGTAGAAGTAAACCCAGAATAAATATAAAGCAAAAAAACACATGTTAGTTTTGGTGGGAGGATACTAGCAATGCCATAGCAATTGAAGAAATCAAAAAGTCTTCAAACTGAAGTGCTTGATTGCATCTTGTTGATGTCTTTCAGAATAAGTTTTGTGCCAGTATTTGCAGGGGCAGAACCTGAACTCAGGTCTTGCTGAGTCTTAGGGTGGATCTTTATTCACTATGTCATCTTGCTTCTCATGCTCATAGAGGGAAAGAGAGGAAATTCCTTTTTTTTTCTTTTGTCTAAGTAGGTGCTAAATAAATATTTGTTCAATTAAATTGAAGAAGGGGCGGCTAGGTGATGTAGTGGATAAAGCACCCGCCCTGGAGTCAGGAGTACTTGGGTTCAAATCCAGTCTCAGACACTTAATAATTACCTAGCTGTGTGGCCTTGGGCAAGCCACTTAACCCCGTTTGCCTTGCAAAAACCTAAAAAAAAAGATGTGGGGAGAAGAGAAGATTCAGGAAGGACAAATCATTTCTTCAAGGTTATCCTGGATGAGAAACATAAGATTTCCTTTTGGTTAGTCCCAGCAGACAGAATGAAGAGCATGGAAGTTCAAGGGAGACATATTTGGACAAGATGCAAGGGAAAAAAAACCAATCCAAATCCCAAACCATCTTTCTAAAAATCAGAGCTATCCCAAAGTGGTTGTCTGTGAAGGGGGGTGGAGTTCCAGATCCTTAGAGGTCTGGAACAGAAACTGGGATATTCTGGAGGTGATTCCTACTTTAGTAGATGCCTTCTTAGGACCCTTCCAGTTTGGAGATTCTATTGAATTTTGGGGTTTGAATCTTTCAGGGAATTCCCTGATCCCTAGGCTTGAAAAACTGTAGATTTAGCTTTTTTGTAGAACCAGGCTCAACCTGTGCTGTTTGACACACAGGCACACGGCACACACACACACACACACACACACACACACACACACACACACACACACACACACGCAGGCGTACCCTCAGTCCTGGTGTGAGTCAGATCAGGCTCAGGCTGCTGCTGGGATGGTCAGGCCTTACAGCTGTTGTGCTGGGTATGTGAATCTATATTGTCTATGGAGTGGGGGTGAGGGGTGGAGAGGGGTGTAGATGTCCAAGCGACCGTGATCTCTCCGACTCCCCCCCCCCTTTCAGGGAGGAAGGGGACTTTAGCATTGCCTAGTTTGGCCCCCCTATTGTAACGGGACAACCCCCCCCCCATCCCGAACCCCACCCTACACTTCGTCAGCTAGGGCTCTGAAGGAGGGGAAGGAGGAGGAGGAGGAGGGAAAGGCGGGGCTGATACACTCGGTACGCAGTTCTGCCTCCTCTGAGGGGCGTGGAAGGGCAGAGGGAGGGAGGCAGGCAGCTTCTGGACTGCTGCTCTGGGCTATAGCAACTTCGGGGCAAGTTTGGAGAATCGCAATTATTTGGGTAAGTTTGCTCCCTTCTCTCTGTCTCTTTCTGATGACTCTCGCCTGTCTGTTGTGGAGAAGGAAGAGAGTATCCCTTATAGACAGGCGTCAACTTGGGACTCTGGGTAAATGGGGTGGGGCAAAGAGTGGGTGGGGGTCCTGGGATGATCAAGAGAATTTCAGGGGCTTTCAGGGAGCCCCTTCACAAGGAACATATGTGGGGGGGGGGCAGGAGGCTGTTTCCCAGTATATGCACAGGCAGGGACTGAGCTTGGGGGAAGAATTTGGGAGTGAAGGCACCCCATAACTTATGGGGACCTCAGAACCCAGACTTATAATGGACTGGTATTAAGAGAACCACAGAGGCTGTTCCCATACCCCCCCCCCCATCATTTGCACAAGTTCCCCTATCCTTAAAGACGGCTATGGAATGCCCAATAGAACCCCTACCCAGACTGTGGTTCTGAATGCCACAAGGAAAGGTTATCTTTTGGGAGAAAGTCTGGTCCAGGATACAGTTTTCCTCCCTTCCCTGTCCCTTTTACACTGTAGATTTAGCTTTTTTTTTTTTTTTGTAGAACCAGGCTTTACCTGTATTTTGTGCATGATGGGGCTTGGAGGGGGGAGATACGGTCAGACAGAGGGAAAGAGTATGGTGGACTGGGGCATTTCAGGTCTAAGGGCCCATGCAAAGGAAGTCCCCCTGCCTCTGATGCTGCTGCAGACACAACACATTTGCCTTTGGCCTCTGCTGAGTCTCTGTGTTGCCACTGCTCCCTTCTTGAGGGATGGGCTGATCCCAGCAATAACTTGGACTTAGAGTCCAGCTAAATTGGAGTTCACCCTAACTGTTAAAAGTATTCCGAATCTAAACCCAAGTTAAGGCTGGGTTCCTCCCTGATTCCCAGATCTAGAAGAGAGCACCTCATAGTTTGAGGCCCAACTTGGGAGTACAGGGAGAGCCACCTCTGGATAACTAGAAGTTTCGTCACCTTTTGGATAACTTTTGTTTTTGTTGTTCAATCATTTAATTGTGTTTGACTCTTTGTGATGTCCTTAGGGTTTTCTTGACAGAGATACTTCTTCATTGTGTACCCACTTTAAAGATGAGAAATTAAGGCCAATTGGGGTTAAATGACATGTACAGCTAATACATGTCTGAGGTTATGTTTGAACTTAGTTCTTCCTGACTCCAAACCTGGTGCTCTATCCACTGCACCACCTGCTGTCTACTAAAGATCAGAATAACAGTAGAAATGATGGAGAAGAAAGAGCTGGATGTGAATAAATGAGACTATGGTTTGAATTCCAGATCTGATACTTACTGGTTATGTGATTCTGGGCAAATGCCATCACTTTTCTGAAACTCAGTTTCCTCATAAGTAAAATGAAAACCTTAATTAAGGCATTAAAGACTTAACTAGGCTGCTTGGCACTATGTTCAATGCAGGGGATTCAAATATAAAAACTGAGCAGGGATTGAAGTGTGAAGAGAACACTTATAAACCATCAGGCATTTTGGAAATAAGAGATTTTATTATCATGAGATATTATCTGCTGCTGCGCGTGTGACTTTTGAAAGTCTTGTGATTTGCCAGTTGGGGGAGGGGCTTCTTCCTTGCGGATTCCCAGGGTGGGGTGAGAGTGTGTGTGTGTGTGGGTGATGATAGGCGGGTGTCAAGAGAGACAGACAGTACCCAACCAGGCTTGGTCCTTCCCATGGGTGGAGTGGTGCCCACCACTGGATTTCAGTGAGCTTAACACTAATAGTACATTTTATTTTATTTTCTTTCTTTCATGAATCAGCGCTTTAAAAATATTGGGTGTCTGTCCCTTGCTCTGAGTTCAGGAAGTTCCCCCAACAAAGAAGACCTCCTCCTGTCCCACTAGTGACTTTTGCTTTAGCCATCTTTTATTCTTGACTGAGGAATCTGGCTGACTGAGGGTGTGGCCTGCTGGCCAGCAAGCCTGGGCTAGGAGCTCTCTAACTTGATTCCCTATGCAAGGCAGCTCCTGGGGTAGCCAAGGAAAATCACAAGCTCTGTTGTTCATTTAGATCTAGATTAGTTTTCTAAAGAAGAAGCCTTCAGTCTTGGAGGGCAGAGAACAAGTCTAGAAGGCAATTGAGAGCCATTTAGGGGCTTAGGAGGTTGAATTTCTCATCTTGAGAGGGTTTCAAGCAGAGACTAGGGACCATATCAGGAGGTCTTGCTCACAGTGGGACTCTGAGATCCCTTTGAACTCAGATTTTCTGTGATTTTCTGATTCTGTGGCCCTGGGATCTGACCATAGAATTTTTTTCCTTTGAAACCAGTCAGGCAAAGTGAGGAAGCCAGTATCTTCAATCTGTAAGCAGCTAGCACACTGGGACTGAAATCAGGAAGACCTGAGTTCAAATTTGATCTCAGACACTTACTAGTTGTCTGTGGGCAAGTCACTTAATCCCGTTTGCCTCAGTTTCCTTATCTGTAAATTGGGGGGTTGTCGGGATTGTTGTTAGGATCAAATGAGTTTTGTAAAAAGTATTCAGCATAGTGTCTGGTACCTTGTAGGACCCAGCTCCTATCATCTCCTTTTGCAGAAAATGAGACTGAGCCCTTGGGAGTACTGAGTAGGGCAAAGCCAGGACTTGGTCAGTGGTTAGTCTGGAAGGATTTTCTAAGGAAGAGCCTTGAAGACTCCTTAGTATTGAGAGCTGCAAAACTGGGGCGTGGGGAGATTGGTGATCATAAATAGGATGTGTGGAGTGGACAATGGAGTTCTTTTAACCAGAGAAACTGCACTAGGGAGGGGTGAGGGACTAGACTGCATGGAAATTCAGAGTGACTGCCTCAGTCTTATCCTGGTAGGCAGGAGCGTGAAGATAGTTCAGAGGGCAATGTTTGTGGCTTTGCTAAGCTCAAGACTTGACCTAGGACCCTCTGTCTTCCTTTGGTGTTCTCAATTCAGTTTGGCACTGACTGGTCCTACTGACTTAGATACTTAGCCCTTGGCTCAACTTCCCTACTAGGGAAAGAGAATAATCATTTGTACAGAGCCTACTCTGGGCCAGGTACTAAGTGCATTCCTTAAATATTATGTCTCAGTTGATGTTCACAACAATTCTGAAAGGAAGATGCTATTATTATCCTCATTTTGCAGTTGAGGAAAACTGAGCTAGACAAATTAAATGACTTGTCCAGGATCACAAAGCTAGTGTCCTGTGCAGAGCTCTATCCACTGGACTGCCAGTTGCCCAATGGAGAAGTAGAGGAGAAGAACTGGGTCCTGCCCTTGAGGAACTCATAAGCTGGAGTGGGAAGGGAGAGGACTAAAGAAGAGAAAAGACACTCACACAACAACACACACACATGCATACATACACACACACACACACACACACACACACACACACACACTCAGTTTTACAATCATCTGTTGTCAAGATACCTGATAAACTATCCAGTCTAACCTCTTCATTTTACAGAGGTAACAGCCAGTGAGGGGGCAAAGGCAGGAACTGAAACTAGGTCTTCTGACCTCAAATCCAGAACTTTTTCAAATACTTCCCCACTGTTGAGTTTGGATTACATGGTCCCTCAAGAGTCCATTCTCCCTCTCTAGGCTCATAATCATATGGAAAAAGATCCTTGGGTGCCTTACAGGTCTGGAGAAACTTACAACAGCCTTCCACTCCTCCACCAGGTGCCTAAGAGCTTGACCAAGGGTTAGAGGGAGTGCATGACCCCATCACCTCCTACCCAAACTACTGCAAGAGCCTCCTAAGTGGTCTCACGGCTTCCTGGCTTCCTGGCTCTCTAAGTCACCCTTCAGAAAGCTGCCAAAATAATCTTCCTAAACACAAGTCTAATAATTCCCCTCCCTTACCCCCTTAAGAATCTCTACTGGCTCCCTAAAAGAAAATATAAACTTTTCAGCTTGACATTTAAAGCCCTTCCTAGTTTGGCGTCAATCCATCTTTCCAGACTTATTTCACATTACTCCTCCTTACATACTATATAATACATTCTAGCCAAATCTAGCTCAAATGCTTTATCTTCCCCAAAGTTTAATATTCTATTTTCCACCTCCAAACCGTTGCAAAGGCTCTTATACCATACCTGGCATCCCATTCTTAATCCCAACTTTACAAATCCTTTGTTCATTTTGGGGCTTAACTCAGGTGCCTCCCACCTATGGAAAACTTTTCTGAATCCTTCTAGTTGTTGCTATTTTCTTCCTTCTCAAAATATCTTGTATTTACTTGTCCATGTACATGTTGTTCCCTCCAGCAGAATGTAAGCAAGATTGTTTATTTATTTGTTTGCTGGTGGTGAAGTGAGAGCTTGTTCAGTGGCTGATTTAAAATTTTTTAATGTGAATATTTATACCTCAAAAATCCACAAAACTACAAAGGAGGGCTTGATTTATTGTATTGTCAATTGTCTAGACTTAAGAAAGCAATGGAGAAAATGTTAGTAATGATAATTAAACTGAAAAGGGTGTTGTATGTAATTATTTTTCTCCAGAGATCTGGCTGTTAAACACTTATCAACCCATCCTTTCTATGCATCTCTCCAGTGCTTGGGGTGTTGAGATTAAGGGACTTGTGTCCAGGGTCACTCAGAGGCAGCATTTGATCCCAGATCTTTCTGGCTCAAAGACTAAATTCATTCTACCACATTGCTTCTCTCATTATACATAATAGACATGTAAATAAGATGACATGCTTGTTGAATTGAATTAAGGGAGAGGCTGTATCTACACTTTCCACACTCCAATCAAGAAATCTCAAGAGCATATGAGGATGGACATGCCTGTGAGACTAATCAGATCCATTGACTTCTTCCTCAGAACATATAGCTTGGTGTTGGGGTCTGGCTAGGCTCACTTTCTTTCTGTATGCTTATTTGATATGCTCACCAACCTGTTGACTCCCAGCAAAGTTGGAAGGAGCCCTGCTTGGAGCCAGGAGACCTCAGTTCTAATAGAATCTGTGCCCAGGGAATGGACACTAACCTTGGACCTCTGGGAGTTTCCTGAAACCTGAACAATATTGTAAGAGACAGATGAACACTTGCAAAGCATATTATATCATTGCAGTGTTAACAGAATTGATAGACCAGGGACCATGTTTTGAGACTATCTAACTTAAGTAAAAGCACCACTGTGTGTGTGTGTGTGTGTGTGTGTGTGTGTGTGTGTGTGTGTGTTTGTGTGTTGACTGAGGGAGTTAAGGCATCACCTATTAATATGCAAATGAATTCTTTAAATCTGAATCTTGGTCAGAAGTCCTGGGTGGGGCTAGGACTGGGACTGGGTTTGGTAACTTCTCAAAATGCAAACCCTGAGTTTGTTTAAGCAAAATTCATCCCCCCTTTAGGCTCTTTCTGGACAACCTGGGCATTCTGTTTAGCTTCCTGCTCTGGCACTTCCAGTCTGAACTCAGAATTCACTGGAGGGTTGAAAGAATTGGGAATTGTTCAATCCAGAGAAGAGAAGACTTGGGGAGGGTATGAGACAACTTGTGTGGTGGTTTCTGAGAAGTGTTTTCAAGTATTGGGAGGATTATCGTGTGAAAGAATTAATAGATTAATTAATAGATTTAATAGAGTTAATCGACTTTCACCTAAAGGGTAGAACTGGGTGCAATATAAGAAATGCATTCATAACAATAAGAAATGTCAAAAAAAACCATAATGTGCTGCCTTGGGAAATAGTGGTCTTTCCATCTTTGGAGAACATCGAAGAGAAGTTAAATGACTTTATTGTCAGGGATGTAGTAGAGAGGAGGGAGTGGGCAAGATGAGGTTCTTTCTGTCTTTGAGAGTCTGTGATTCAAATGCTTTTATATTGTATATTGTCTAAGGGAGAAGATAGTAGAGGAAAAGGAAGACTGGGATGAAGCACTGGGCAGTGGTTAAGAAGGTGGCACCAAAATCAGTCAGTTGACAGTGATTTATTAGGTACTAACTATGTGTCAAGCTAATTAGCTTTCAATTGAAAGAGATACAAAGAAAGACCAACCCCCCCAAATCCCTGTCTCCAAGATATATATACATATATATGTATATTTATATATATTATATATACTAGTGGAGGAGATTATGTGTAGATAACTATATATAAATATAATATTTAGGATTTTATATATGACTATATATTTAGAAAGAGAAAAAGAAGAGACACACACAGAAAATATATATTGGATACATATTGGATGTACACTGGGAATATATAATGTCATCTGAAAGGGAACTATAGTAAGAGCTGAAGGAACTGGGAAAGGACACTTGGAAAAGTGTGAGATTTGAACCAAATCTTGAAAGAAGACTGAGAAACTAAAAGGTAGAGGTGACAAAGAATTCTGGCATGGGGGACAGTCAGTGCAAAGGCTGTTGTAGGAGATGAGTCCAGTTTGAAGAACTTCAAGCAGGTCATTGTAGTTTCAAGATAATGCTCAGGGAAGGGAGTAGCATGTAAGGAGACTGGAAATTAAGTAGGAACCAATTTGTGAAGGGTTTCAGATTGGATCCTGGAGGATAAAGGTTGCTTCTGAAATTTACTGAGTAGGTGACCAGGTCTCCATTTTAGAAAAGCAGCCAGGCATCTGTGGGGAAGGCTGATTAAAGTGAGAAGAGTCTTCATGAATGGATGTCAATTAGAATGTTCTTGGGATAGCCCAGTAGAGAAGTGATGAGGACCAGGGCTGGGGTTGTAACCTTGTGAATGAAGTGAAAGGAATGAATAGGACATAGAAATGACAAGATTTGGCTATCAATTGGCTATGTGGGCGAGTGCCAGAGAGTCAAAGATGACAACCAAGGTAGGGATCATCTAGTTTGTTCCCTAGGGCAGCTGAGTGGGGTGCAAGGTTTTCCTGAATTCTGTGCTCAATTCCTTTTATCCTTAGTATTTAGAAAAATACCTTAAGGATTGTCTTTTCTATCTCTTCCCATCACTTATTTTATAGATGAGGAAGAGCAGACCCAGGTCCTGTCCCCAAGAAGTTCACAGTTTATTTGGGATACTTGCCCATGAGCTAGACAACCAAATCCTTTAGTGAGTGACCCATAACTTCATTATGACCACCACAGACAGTGATATGGGAATGAAACTAATGAAAAGTCTGAGAGACAGAGTTTCAGGGTAATTAATAGTAAATTTATTAATTAGGTTAGCAAATAATCAAAGTGATTTCTCTTGGTAACCAAAGACCCACCTTAGAGATCATTGTTTGTTTAAATACTTTTGGAAAAGTAGAGCCTCAAATTAGTAATTGGTTATTAATAGAAAAATAATAATTTCTCTCAGAAGGAGTTCCATAAGGAGGAGAAATAAAGAGTGCTATGTCTATGGAAGTTTTAGAATATTCTGTCCTGGGGTGCTCTCAGGGTAGGTTACTTGTGGGGTGGGACTTCTTTGCAGGCGGATTTTGAGGGGTTTGGAACCCCTTGGTATTAGCTCAAATACTAGCCTTGCCAGTCCAAGACCCTCTGAAAGTCCACTCAACTCCCACCTTTGGTCCTGGCTCTTTGTGGAGATATTTTTCAGTGTCTCTGATCTACCTGCCCCTCTGGGATAGGCAGGATTTTACAGAATCATTTCCCTGAATTCCCACTTCCTGTTTTCAGCCTCTTTGGAAGGCATTCTGGCTTTTAGCACAGGCATTGTTCCCTGATTAGAATCTGTTCCATAGGTCATAGGCCTCTTGGTACCCAAAGCAATCTCTTGAGTTCAAATCTCACTTCTACCTCTTGCCTACTTTGTGATCTTGGAGCAAGTTACTTCTTTCTATTTGTATCTTCATCTATACAATGAGGAGGTTGGATTGAATGACCTCTGATGATCAACTTTACTTTTTGCTCCTATGATAAACAAACTATCTTGAGTCACCAGTCCCAGGAAGTCTTGCCCCCAGAATGGCAAGCCCCTTTCCTTTATCCATCTCTAATATTCCAGGATGCCCTGTTTCCCCATAGGATCTTTTTTTAAATACTTAAACAAATTATTTATTTTTGACATTCATTTTACAAATTTGAGTTCTAAATTCTCTTCTTCTCTCCCAGAAATATATTATCAATTATATATATGAAATCATGAAAAGTATATTTCTATATTATCTATGTTGCAAAAAAATGCAAAAAAAGGAAATAAAAAAATTATGCTTCAATCTGCATTCAGATCTCTTAAGATATTAAGACAATAGAATTTAGATATGTAAGGGAAGTTAAAGGTGAATTGGTCTATCTTCTTTTACCTCACAAAGGAGAAAAATGAAGACCCATAGAAATGAAGGTGACCAGAGCCTCAGTAGTGGTGGGACCTTGACTATAACCTATACATTAGCTATCTCCAAATCCAAGGAACTTCTTTTATACTGCCCCAGAATCCACTGTGATAAACACACTTTCCACCCCAACTGTGATCTAGTCAAAGCTTCCTGGTCACCTCCTGGCCATTTCCCCATGCTGGCCATCATGCTTATCTTCTCTTCTAAACCTCAAAGCTCAGTTCAGAAACCAAACCAGGCTCTGATTAGTGAGCCAGTCACTTGGTCACCTCATTTAGCTCTTAACTCATCTTCTCTGACTCAGAACTAAACCATTTCCATACCATCCCTGGTGCAAGCTCTCCTGCCCAGCTCCCCTTCTCCCATTAGAATGTAAATTCACTGAGAGCAGGTGCCATCTTTCTTGCTTCTATCTACACCCTTATGGCTTAGCTCAGTGCTAATTTTTTTTTGTGGTTCAGTAGTTTATGTCTGACTTTTCACGACCTTCTATCCTTTATATTGCATTCTGTCCAAGCTCAAGTTCCTTCTTCCATGAAACCATCTTTCCATCTCATCCTTTGCTTGTCCCCTTCTTCTTTTGCCTTCAACCTTTCCCAACAACAGGATCTTTTCTAATGAGTCCCATCTTCTCATTCTATGGCCAAAATATTTAAGCTTCAGTTATTAGTAAGTCCTTACTAAAAAATTTCTCTATCAATATATCTTGGTGCCTATCCTTTCTTGTCTTGCTTTGTATTTTGAGGTTGGGAATGTAACTCCTTGAGGAGTAAGAATTGTTTCATTTGTTTCATTGTACCTCCAGCTTCCCACATAGAGCCTGACATTAAAAATGCTTTCCTCTTGAACTGAATTGAAATGCATTTTAGCCAAACTTTTTTGAGGGGAGATGATCAGACATTGTGGGCATTACTTCCTCTTCTAGGGAACATTGTGTATTTTCATAGGAGCTTGTGAAAAACAGTGATACTTCTACCTTCTGACTTGGAGGAAAGACTGTGAAGGGGGGGGAAAGTAGTCTTGGAAGGGGCACTGGAAAGATCTGATTTTAGGATGAGACCTTAAAGATGCCCATTTGGACTTGGCTTGGTCCTGCTTTCCTTCTCAGGGGAAAACTATATCTTGGGAATCTTTCTCCAATGCTGAACTAACTGTGATCTGGGAAAGGACCACCCAAATGTGCTTTGTAGGGAGTCCTTGGAAATTCTAGCCAAACACAGGCTATAGAGAAAATATATTATCTGGTTTTACTAGGACTTATTAAAATAGGTGGGCACATTTAGGGCATGCCCTTAAATGGTGCAGAAGGAGAACCTTCTTCTCTCTAAATCCCACCCATACTTCCACATTTCTAAAGTTATAAAGTGCTTTCCTCATAACCACCCTATGAGGTAGATAGTGCAGGTATTAGCATGTTCACATGCCAGTGTTAGAGAAGGCAAGCCAGCCTAGTTGGGAAACAGGAAACCCCAAGGGAGAGACAGGAGGCAGCATGTGCGGGGTAGCTTCAGTATCTTTGACCAGCACCTCAGATCCTACCCTAGGTGGAGACAGCCCAGTACATTGAGCTCCAAAGTCCTGTCAATAGCAATATCCTTCAGACCATTGGCCCTGCTTTCAAATGGGCCTCCATAGTCATCATCCAGGAAAGACATGTTTGTGGAGAAGGGATCAACTCTACCAACACCAACCTATGTTCAACTAGTAGATAAACAAGTAGATAAACCTAAAACTTCTCCCCCCCCTTTACTGCCCAGACCAATGGCTCTGTTCTCAGCTTGGTCCCCAGAGCCATAATCCAGGGAAGTGACCTTTGTGGAAATGTTGCTTTGCAAATGCTTATTGCTACAGATTCTCACCTACCCCATCCCCTCCTCAGTGACCATATCTACTGAAGACTCAAGAAAGAAAGATCTTGTTACCTAAAACCTTGGTATTGTCAGATGGCTTATCTCCAGAAATAGATATAGTTTTATCACTGAAAATGACTTTAAAGAAGATGCATTGCTTTGTTTTACTGCTACCTCCTTCGGATCTTTTCAGTTGACAGCATTTATGTGTGTTGTCTTCCACATTAGAATGGGAACTCCTTAGGAACATGGATTGGCTGTTGTAGTATCCTCAGCATTTAGAACAATGCTTTGTGAAAAGTGAGCACTTATTAAATTTTTTTTCATTCCTATAGTAACTGAGGTTTAGAGACAGGAAATGACTTGCCTAAGGCAACACACCTAGGAAGTAAATGGCATAGCTCAGGTCTCTTAACTGCAAGTCTGTTCTTGGAATCACAGTGGCTTGTTTTTTTTTTTGTGTGTGTGTGTGTATGTGTGTGCACATAGGGGGGTGAGGGGGTGCTGAAAGGATTGGAAATTATGCCTTGGTGGAGCAGGGGGAGCTTGGGAGAAGAGAATAGTTTTAAGGATTGGGAATGTTCAGCCTGGAAAAGAAAAGATTTTGGGGAAATGTCATCATTATTTTCTTTTTTTAAATTTTTATTAAAGATATTATTTGAGTTTTACAATTTTCCCCCAATCTTGCTTCCCTCCCCCACCCCCACCCCACAGATAGCACTCCGTCAGTCTTTACTTTGTTTCCATGTTGTACCTTGATCCAAATTGGGTGTGATGAGAGAGAAATCATATCCTTAAAGAGAACAGAATTCTCAGAGGTAACAAGATCAGACAATAAGATATCTGGTTTTTTTTCCAAATTAAAGGGAATAGTCCTTGTACTTTGTTCAAACTCCGCAGCTCTTTATCTGGATGCAGATGGTACTCTCCTTTGCAGACAGCCCAAAATTGTTCCCCATTGTTGCACTGATGGAATGAGCAAGTCCTTCAAGGTTGAACATCTCCCATGTTGCTGTTAGGGTGTACAGTGTTTTTCTGGTTCTGCTCATCTCACTCAGCATCAATTCATGCAGATCCCTCCAGGTTTCCCTGAAATCCCATCCCTCCTGGTTTCTAATAGAACAATAGTGTTCCATGACATACATATACCACAGTTTGCTAATCCGTTCCCCAACTGCAGGACATTTACTGGATTTCCAATTCTTTGCCACCACAAACAGGGCTGCTATAAATATTTTTGCACAAGTGATGTTTTTACCCTTTTTCCTCATCTCCTCAGGGTATAGACCCAATAGTGGTATTGCTGGTATTGCACATTTCTGTTGCCCTTTGGGCGTAGTTCCAAATAGCTCTCCAGAAGGGTTGGATGAGTTCACAGCTCCACCAACAGTGTTATAGTGTCCCAGATTTCCCACATCCCTTCCAACAATGATCATTATCCTTCCTGGTCATACTGGCCAATCTGAGAGGTGTGAGGTGGTACCTCAGAGAAGCTTTAATTTGCATTTCTCTAATAATTAATGATTTAGAGCATTTTTTCATATGGCTATGGATTGCTTTGATCTCCTCATCTGTAAATTGCCTTTGCATATCCTTTGACCATTTGTCAATTGGGGAATGGCTTTTTGTTTTCAAAATATGACTCAGTTTTCTGTATATTTTAGAAATGAGTCCTTTGTCAGAATCATTAGTTGTAAAGATTGTTTCCCAATTTACTACTTTTCTTTTGATCTTGATTACATTGGTTTTATCTGTGCAAAAGCTTTTTAATTTAATGTAATCGAAATCATCATCATTATTTTCAAGTATTAGAAGGGGGGAGGAGAATATACTTCTTTGTCCCAGAGAGGAAAACCAGAAAAAATGAGAAGACATTGCAGGAATTCCTCTTGATTTGAGAAGAACTTCCTAACAATTAGAAATCCCAAAGTGAAATTGACTGCTTTTATTTTTTAAAGTTTTTGCAAGGCAATGGGGTTAAGGGACTTGCCCAAGGTTACATAGCTAGGTAATTATTAAGGGTCTGAGTTCAGATTTGAATTTAGGTCCTCCTGATTCCAGGGCTGGTGCCCTATCTACTGTGCCATTTAGCTACCCTAAATTGACTGCTTCTTGAAGTAATAAGTTTCCCATAATTGGAGGTCTTCAAGTGGAGATTAACTGATGATTTGTGGCAGAACTGTGCTGGAGCCAACTCAAATCAGACCTAGGGAGTTGATTATGACAATTTCAGTATAAGCATTTACATCTTGGAAATCATCAAATCCTACAAATCAGTATTTGATTTAATGTTTTGCTGATTGTCTAAACTTAAGCAAGTGATGGAAAAATGTTAATAATAATGCAAATTAAGCTTAAAAATGTGTCCTGCATTTTTGGAGACTTGTTAAACATTTCCCACTTCCCTCCTTTTTGATAGGAAGACACCTGCTCAGGTGCAGGTCAGATTAGACATCTTCTGAGGTTCCTTTGACCTCTCCTCAGGTCAGTGACTCACCACTTTGTCTTGCAACCTTCTTTGGTTCCTCCAGGAAGCCTTGAAACCTTTCTTCTTCTTTAAGCTTTTCAGATGGTGAATGCTCATGACCAGAACACTGAAGATATCCAGGACATGTTTGTTACTATTGAATGAAAACTCATTAAATGAATAAATCCTACTTATCTCTGTGGCCAATGGAGGCCTGCAATCCCCTCTGCAGGAGTTGGAAAGACACTGAGAGTAGATCCTGGCCAAATTCCTCAGAAAGTTCATAGCATGCAGAAGGCAAGACTCACAAGTATGGAACAGAGAAAATGTCAGGATAATGTATGATCTTTTTTTCTTCAACTGAATATCATTAAGGACTGACAGGGTGGAGAGAATGAAATAGAGATAGAGCTCTCTTGGAAGTTGAGAGAATACTGAAGCTGAAATAAGAAGACCTTGGTTTGACTCCTGTTCCTGGGGAAGTTAGATGGTGCTGGAATTTAGTGTCAGAAAGATCTGAGTTCAAAGCTGGACAAGTCCCTTAACCTGTCTACCTTGGTTCCAGCTCTGAGCCTGTTGTTGTTCATTTGTGTCTGATTCTTTGCAATCCCTTTTGGGGCTTTCTTGGCAAAGATACAGGAGTGGTTTGCTTTTTTTTTCTTCTCTAGGATATTTTACAGATGAGGAAACTGAGGCAACAGGATTAAGTGACTTGTCCATGGTCTAACAGCTAGTTAGTATCTGGGAACAGATTTGAACTCAGGGCTTCTTTGACTTTAGGTCTGGTACTCTAGCCAATGTACCACTTAGCTGCCCCAGCTCTGAATCCAATTACACTATAACCAAAGATGGTCAGTTCTTTGATTCTCCTGGGGATAGATGAGAAAGGTCTTATTGAACTAGAGGAGGATTTAAGGAGATTTAATTGAGAATTTTGGGACTATAGGGCTGTGTAGTAGTAGAAAGGAGTTAAGGGAAACTGGGGAACTTTCTTTGACTGCCTACCTTGAGGGTTAAGAGCTACCAGGATGGATGTGTCAGCCAGGGTACTAATTGGTTCCTCAGTAACTCCCTACAGTTATACGTAGCTCTGGGGATTTGGGTATATAGGATTGGTGAAATGTCAGTCAGCCTGGCAGATTCCCAGGAGTATTTCCAAGAGGGATTACTGTCCTAGGAGTTAGGTTTCTATAGCATGAACCCAGGTTTGGGAGGTAGAGTGGGCTTTTGTCTCAGCTCCTCCATTGATTTGATGTGTGACTTCAGGCAAGTCATTTCCCTTCCCATTGGCACTAATCAAGAATTCTTCCCCAGGGTCTGTGAACTTGTTCTTGTTCTTTAATATTTTTCAGAAATATATTGGTTTCCCTTTTAATTCCTTGTATTTTATATTATGCATTTAAAAACTTTCCAGATTGCTAAAAGGGTCCATGACATGGAAAATATTAAGATACGCTGAATGAGGTACTCTTTCCAGTTTTTTGGTATTCTTAGTTATGCTCTAAGGTTCTTTCTGGCCTTGTCATCTTATATTTCTAAATGTTGGCCCAGAATTATTTGGATGACTGTAAACTATTTGTGAAAGTTTCTTGTGCTAGAATAGCTTGTTTCTGGGTCTTTGGCTAATACTAGTGTCATGGTTCCCTTCCTGGTAAGAATTGAGGAGGCCCTTTCTATAAGGGGATTTTGCCCATAAAAGGTCACTAGGCATAAGCGATCCCAGCAGGTTGGGAATGTCTGCTCCATGTAAACAAGGATGAATCTGAGGGGCCCAAAGCCAGCTCTGAGCCAACTTGCACTGGCTTTGATGGGTATAGGATTTAAAGCTGGAAGGGGCCTTGTCCTACTTGCTCATTTTATAGAGGAATAATCTAAGGCCCTAAAAGAAAAAAAAATGACTTGCTCAGGTCAAAAAATAAGGAGAGGAGCAAGGATTCAAACCTAGGTCTCCTGAATCTGAACTCAGGGCTCTTTCTGATATGCCATAGCTAACAGAACCAGTCAGATTATGAGCAATATTCTGTCCAAAAAAAACATCAAGACAGTAACAATGAAAATTAAGGTATCAGATCACAATGATTCAGGTTCCTTGTTCTCCCTGTACGTCCCTCCTTCCCAGCAGTGATGATCTATTTTATTCTATGATATGAATAGTTAACATAGGTGAATAAAGAATTTTTTTCTTTGGAAGGTAAGCTGGGGACAGGTAGGTGACATAGTGGCTAGAGTACCAGTCCTGGAGTCAGAAGGACTTGAGTTCAAATCTGCCCTAAGATACTTTATACTTACTTAGCTGTGTGATCTTGGGCAAGTCACTTAACCCCATTGCCTTGTAAAAATAAAAAAAGGAAAAAGAAAGGTAAACTAATTGCATTATTTTAGGGTTTTTTTTTGCAAGGTGAACGGGGTTAAAGTGTCTTGCCCAAGACCACACAGCTAGGTAATTATTAAGTGTCTGAGACCGGATTTGAACCCAGGTACTCCTGACTCCAGGGCCGGTGTTTTATCCACTGCGCCACCTAGCCGCCCCTGACTAATTGCATTTTAGCAATAAACAATATCTTAACTCCTCTGGGTCTCTCTCCATAACAGGGTGGCAGGAGGTGGAAATTGCAAGGGAAGATATTTTCAGAAACCTACATAGCTCAGAGTTGGAAGAGATTCAAGTCTACCACGTTCCTGAGAAAGGGTCATCCAGCCTTGGAAGGGGAAGAACCCATGACAGTGTCTCTAAGGATACTTCCAGCTCTTAAGTTCAATGTATTCAATGTTTTGAACAGAACCCTGGGATGAGGATTTAGGAGAATCAAATTTTACTATTGGTTTTACCATTAATTCTGTGTATAAATCAATTATCTTCTCTGGTTCTCATTTTCCCAATCTGTCCCTAAATTTCAGCAAAATATCTGTGACTCTGGGCAGTGCCTTTCCATCTCAGTTTCCTTGGCCAAATGAAGATGTCCAAGGCCCCTTGCCTATTATGCTATTACTCTAATGAGAAGGCTTTAGGCACCTTCAGGCACCAATACCCATAGGTACCTATAGGTTTTATTATATCCATTTTATAGATAAGAAAATTGAGACTCAGAAGAATTAAGTGACTTGCCCATAATCACACAACTAGTAAGAATCAGAGACAGGATTCAAATCCAGAACTCTTCTGACTCAAAGGCATAGTTCAGATCAACTCAATTCAACATTTATTAAACATTAAGGTCTTGTGCTGGACATTGATAAAAGAAAAAAATGAAACTGTCCTTGCCCTAAAGGAGCTTCCATTCTACTAGAGAGAAGAATGCAACATTTTCCTAGACCCATGAGTATATACAAAGTGATTTCAAGAGAAAGAGTGAAAACAAAAGATTGTGGGGATGACAGGAAGACCCCATATAAGAGCTGGCACCTGAATGGGGTTTTGAAAGAAACTAAGGATTCTGCTAGGGAGAGATGAGGAGGGAACCATATGCCATATCTGTGCAAAGGTATGACTGCAGGGTTGGTGGTAGGAGTGGAGTGTCCTCAATGGGGAAGAGTTAGGAATGCACTGGAGGAGAGTAACAAGAAATATGGCTGGTTAGTATTAGATATGGGAGTTACATAGATCACAACACCTGC
Organism: Macrotis lagotis; assembly: GCF_037893015.1. Lineage (NCBI taxonomy): Eukaryota > Metazoa > Chordata > Mammalia > Peramelemorphia > Peramelidae > Macrotis > Macrotis lagotis. The sequence continues at coordinate 434,996,989 of NC_133658.1, read as the reverse complement.
TCCTCTATGCCTAAAATCAGTGTCAGGGTTCAAAAAAGACTCTTAGCAGACTGATCTTCCCCTGCTACCTCCCCCCATGCCTTTTATCATTCCTATAATGAGTCTAAGTGAGGAGCAGCTTTTCTCTGTCCTCTCCCACCCATTTAAGGATTTTGCTGACCATCTGCAGTTTCTTTAATCCCTCAAACATTCTCTCATTCAAATTTTGAAGCAATCCCATGAGGAAAACAGACAAGGGTTATTATTATTTTACAGAAGCAAAAATTGTAATTCAACAAAGGGGAAGTGACTTGCCCAAAGTCACATAGCAAAGCCAGGACTAGATTTTACATCTCCTAACTCCAAGGCCAGAGTCGACTTTCCTTCTATCTTGCAGGCCCTGTTCCTCCCTTCCTCTTTGTCTGCCTCCCAGGATAAGTCTCTCTACAGGGAGGTAATTCTCTCGGGATTTGTCCCCTCCCTTTTCCTTTTCCACTTCCAACAGCTCCAAATGCCTCCCATTTTTACTCACAGAATTTTCACTCCCTGATGTTCCCGGGACCCGCTGCCAGCCAAGATTTCCTCAGGAGAAAACCTCCCTTTGTTATTTTTGGCTCATTCCCACCCCCCCCATCCCAAAAAACCAAGGTGAGTCATGAATAATCTCTAGGTTCCCAATAGCAACAAATACAGAAGTGAGTCAAAAATTGGCAAGAAGCTTGTAAACAGATCCTCCTCCTCGTCTTCCTCCTCCTCCTTCTCTTCTTCTGGATTGCACATCATGGATGTCCTGGCTACACGTGGTTTACACTGGCAGAGACTGTCCTCAACTCCTGAGAAGAAGTTCTGTGTATTTGAGTGCATTTGAGTCAGAAGAGATCTGGATTTGAATCCTCTTTCTGATTCTTACTGGTTGTGTGATTATGGGCAAGTTACTTAATTCTTCTGAGTCTCAATTTTCTTATCTATAAAATGGAGATAATAAAACCTATCGATAATTATCTCACTTGTTGTTGTTGTAATGCTAAAATAAGACAATTTTGGTTAGATAAAAATCGACTGTTACCATCCTGGCATTTCCCTTGGAATATCGCTTTCTCTGACCAGGTTTTGCCCAAAAGTCTTCCTTTGGTCTCACTTTATTTATTTACTCAATAGAACTTAGGTCAAAAGCTATTGATGTAGTCACTCCTATGTAGCTGAAGAATTCAATTTTGGAAAAAGCCTGGCTCTGTGAGTTCAGAGAACCAGGTTCTAGCCTGTCATGAACTTGTGGCTTTGGGCAAACTTCCCTTCTACAAGCATTGCTTTCATTCTTTGCAAAATGGGTGCAGTAATCTCAGTTCTGCATCTTTCCTTGATCTGGTGGCAGGCTCAAATGAAATCATGGATTGGAAATTCATTTGGAAACAAATGTATAACATGAGGCTGTAGATGAATAACCTAAAGGCCAGTTGGTTGTGTGCCTGTCAGGTGTCTGGAAGCTCTAGGAAGAGATTCATTCGATATACATTTATTATCACTTATGTGCAAAAAAACATTGTGCTTGGCAATGTTTGGGATACAAGCTTATATAAGACACAGTGCCTTTCTTCAAGAAGTTTACATTCTGGGATAGGATAAAACACAAATATAAATGACTAATACACATTGTTAAGTGCAATATAGAGGTACAAAACAAAGTATTATGGGCAATGTGTATTTGTGGGGAGAAATCTTTCTGGACCAGGAGCATCATGGAAGCCTTTGCATAGTATAGTTTCTGAGATGGCCTTTAAAGGATAATTGGGGGGCGGCTGCTAGGTGGTGCAGTGGATAGAACACCCGCCCTGGAGTCAGGAGTGCCTGAGTTCAAATCCGGCCTCAGACACTTAATAATTACCTAGCTGTGTGGCATTGGGCAAGCTGCTTAACCCCATTTGCCTTGCAAAAACCTAAAAAAAAAGGAATGATTGGTAATTAAATAAAAGGAAAGGGAAAGGGAGAACATTCTGGTCATTGGAAACAACACAGGCAAAGACACAAAGAAAGGGAGGAAAGGAGTCTAGGAGCTGGAGGGCAGTAATAGAATATAAGGCTAAAAAAGGTAGGTGGTATCAGATAGTGAGTGATCATGTATTAAGTATGTACCCGGAACTGTTCTAAATTTTGGGATACAAAGAAAGGCAGAATCACTTTCCTGCTCTTGAAGAGCTCACAGTCTGTTGGAGGAGACATGCAAACCACTTTGTCCAGACAGAGGAGTTTGAGCCTTACTCTGGAGTCTGTAGGAATTCACTGAAAATTTTGGAGGAGAAAGATCATCAAATCTATATCTCTTTGGGCAGTCTTGGAGAAAAGAGATAATTTTTTAGGCTAATCCTGATCATTATATACATATTTCTTTCAGTTAAGGTCTTGCACCCTTGGGAATCCTCTTCCTACTGATCTCTTCCACATTCTCCACACTAAGATCCCAACCTCTTCATCAACCTCCCCCCCCCTCCAGGCAACAGATTTATTTCCTTCATAAGGACCCAAAATAGGGGAGGGGTGTCAGGGAATGAAATTTGCTAGGCAAGTAATAAAGAGAATGTGAACTCCTCCAGAGCAGAGATTGTCTTTCGTTTTTCTTTAAAGCCTTAGCTTTAAGTGCAGAGCTTGCTTGTTGACTAAATAATATCTTCCATCAATATAGTACTTTCAGACAATGCATTTTCCCCCCATCTTGGAAGTTAAGTTATGCCCATGTTATCATCTCCATTTGATTCAGGTAAGACTGAGGGAGAAAAGGACCTGATCCAAAATCCAGGGACCTCAGACATGTTGGACTGAGAAGCTGGATTCAAGTTTTCCCAGCTCCAGGCCAAGCTCTCTTTATGTGTGATGAGTCAGCTCCTTTTCAACTCTCCTAAGGAGCAATTGCTCCAGTTTGGCCTCTCTGTCAGATTAGGTTTGTTCTGTGAATTGGTCATAGCCAAAGGATCACATGCCTGTAGAGTTGGCTGGAAACTTGAAGACTACCTTGTAGAATGTCATCATTTTAGAGATGGGGAAACACACATGGGGGAGGTGGGAAGAAGAGGAAGAAACTCACTCGAGGTCATACAGTTGGCTATTTCTTTTTTTTTTTTAGGGTTTTGTTTTTGTTTTTACAAGGCAATGGGGTTAAGTGGCTTGCTCAAGGCCACATAGCTAGGTAATTAGTAGGTGTCTGAGGCCGAATTTGAACTCAGGTACTCCTGACTCCAGGGCTGGTGTTCTATCCACTGTGCCAACTAGCCACCCAAGGCTATTTCTTGTATGGAGGAGTAAGCATGAGTTTCCTGGAGCTGATGTGTTTCCCAGAAGCCATTCAAAGCTCCAAGTGTATTCAGGAGTACAGACTTAACAGACTTACTGATAGCCCCTCCTTGTTTGAATATCTCTACCTTAATAGTGGAAGGTTTCCTATGGATAGACAGGTCCATGTATCCTTTAAAGTCCAACTCAAAGCTCACCTTATCCTTCACACTTTCTTCAGACTTTGAATCCTCAAGCATTTATTGAACATGTACTATGTTTCAGTCACTATGCTAAGTATTGGGCATACAAATACAAAAATGAAACAGTTCCTGACCTCAAGAAACTTACTCTCACTCCACTAGATAAACAGTATCACATAAAAACCTTATTTGTTTCTCTAATGCACTTATCAGGGCAGTGTGGTGGTTCTGTGGATAAAGTACTGGGCCTGGAGTCAGGAAGATCTGAGTTCAGATTTGAATCTCAGACACTTGCTCAATCTCTGTCTCTGGGCAAATTACTTAACCATTTGCCTCAGTTTCCTCATGTTTAACATGAACTGGAGAAGGAAATGACAAACTATTACAGTATCATTGCCAAGAAACCCTCAAATGGGGTCACAAAGAGTCAGATACAACAAGAAAATGTATTCATCGTGAGATAAATGCTGTGTGTTAGAGTTCTCTGATCCTAATCCCCCCACTAGAATGTTAGCTTCATAAGGGAAAGAATTCTCTCTTTTCTTAACTTTGATCCTCTATAATAGTAGAACTTAGTGATTTAGTCACAGTTAGAGCAGCAGCTTTACTTAGGAAACCTGGATTCTGGAACTTACTCTTTCTTGTCTTGAGTAAATCTCTTTCTTGGAACTTTTCCTTTCATTATAAAATGGAGGTAAACTCTGTGTGTCTCATCCTTTTCTATAGCAAGGGTATAAAGTCAATGGATGAATGGCACTGTGCTGGGGAAGACTTGTGGATGAAAGAAATTCATTCCTTTGGAGTTCCTGGATAGTTTAGCCAAGCACTCAACCCTATTCCAGCCACCTCAGCCTTCATTCAATCCTAAAGGTGGGAAGATGGTCAGGAGCTGGGCACTCCTAGCCAAAATTGTCAGAATCTGGTGGGGTTTGCCTTTGGGGAATTCAGCCAGGGAAGTTCATCATGAAGGCATTGCTAGTTTCTGATGTTGCTGGCTGTAGATGGGAAAATAAACAAATGTTTGACTTTACTTGCCTATTCAAATGTATGGAAAAGAGTAGGCTCAACTCTCCTCCATATCACACTATTCCTGGACATGGAAATTAACTCAGACATTTGCTCCTGGGGCTAGAAGAAAATTGGGTAGTAGACCCACTGAAGGATTCATTGGATTAGATCCTGTGAAGTTCAGTCATTCTTTGAGTGATAGAAAAGCAGGAGATCAGAATTAGATGAGCCGGGTTAAAATCTTAGCTTTCATATTTACTTAGCTATTGTTTTGTCATCTGTCAAATGGGCATAGTAATGCCCAGACTGCAGATGGAATAGATACTGAAGAAGAGAAGGGACTTGGCCATTATCTTGAAATATTGAAAAGGTTGCCTTATGGAAGAGGAAGAAGATTTAGTTTTCTGGGCCTCAGAAAAAGGAACCAGAACAAATGTAAATACATCCCAGGGAAACACATTTCAGTTGGAAGGAAGTAAAAATTGTTTAACAATAAGAACTGTGCAACTATGGAAAGGTATGTCTATGTAGGTTATGACCTCCTTATCTTCAAGTAAAATTTCTTCTATTAAGGAGAATCTATGGAAAGTGAAAAGGTTAGATTTGGAGTTAAGAGACCTGAGTTGGAATGTAGACTGATTCCTACTGTATGTTTGACCATAGATAGCTCATTTTCTTCTTAACTTCCTAAGCTAATTGAGAAAATGGGGGAAACTACTTATATTCTCTATTCAGGCTTGAATACAGCCTCTGCCACTTACTATGTAGCCTTGGGCAAGTTACTTCACTGGTCTGCCTCTTTTGTATCATACGGATTTTCATGGGCTGCTCCCGAGAGTTGCTGAGAGGAGAGAGCAGTATAAGCAGCCCTTCAGAAATAAGGACTAGAGATCTCCCAAATGGAGCATCTAATCAGTAACCTGAGATCTTCGAGTCCTAGAGTACTTACCTTCATCTCACTCAAGGCTGTAGCCCGGAGTCAAGGAGAGAAGGTGGACATTGACACCTGTGAGCATCCCCTACAGGGAAGATGGTTGCTTATACCCCAGTGCAAGGCTGCTGCTCCAGTGCCAATTCTTGTAAACCCACTGCTCTGGCTGTAACTCATGCCCTGGGGGGGATGATGTCATCCCAAACTGACCTGAATTCTCTACCAAGAAGGGCAGACGTGCAAATTCCCTCGTCCAGGCCTTACTCCCACTCCTGAGTAGCTATTGACTTTTTTGGGCAGAGCTGCAGTGACTTCTCCATGCCTGGACCTTTATCTCTCACCAACCCAGGGCATTTGACTTAACCCTGTTTCTGTTCAGTTACAAATATGCAATAATTAAAATAATATCTGATATTTCTAGACTGCTTTAGGATTTACAAAGTGATTTTCTTCCCATTCTTTTATTTGACCCTGAGGATAACCTTTGAAAGCAAATCAGAGCACAGAAAATCATGTCTATTTTACACATGAGAAAATTGCAGCTCAGATTGAGGAAGGGATTGAATCTCATAGAATTTAAAGGTGGTAGTACTTTAGGTATTACTTAGGTCAATATCCTCATTTTATAGATGAAGAAACTGAGGCACTGCCTAGATTTGGAAGAGACTAATTCAAAGTCAAAAATCTAGTAGTAGTAGTAGTAATAATAATAATAATAATAACAATAATAATAATAATAATGAAAAGCACATGGCTGGTTCATGAAGATTTATTGAAAAAAAGGAGTTTTTGATGGAAATTCAGGTTTGGATCTTTGCCACAAAAAATGATAGAAGGATTATATTTTAAAGAACCCAGACTTAGTGTTTGATTCAGAGTATAAAAGGAATCAGTGGAGAAGGTGCTACTCTGTCAATGCAGATTGCAGAAATTTAGCATCTAAATACTCAGCAAGACCTGACCAGATGCCTAGAATTAGGCACCAGAGGTTTGCCTTTCATGAACTTTCATGACTTTCATGAACAAGAAGATTACAAGCATATTTTGTACTTCAGATACAGATTTTAGAGAATTTTTGAGAATTTCACCCATAAATTATATTGGGACCAGACCATGCTCAAATATAGAAGTGTTGCTGTGTTATAACTTTAATCCATAAAAATTTAGGAAAAACATTTTGATAGAGGTCTCCAAGTTGTGAAGAACTAAAGAGCTTTCAAAAAACAGACCAAGCAAAAAAATAAAATAAAAGGCAGAATGATGTGGAACAGGCTGAGATACACATTGTCCCCATCATCCTATCTGCTATTGGACTTGCCCCTGAAATAATATTAGTGAGCCTACAGGTGATGGACTTACATACTTTTACATACTGAATTTAAAAAAGAAGTCATTTTAGGTTTCTGTGACAAAGTCTACAGAATATTAAATGTAAATGATAAATAGTAGGATGACAGCAAAGGTTCAGGACATCTGAATTGCATCATAAAAGATGAGGATGAGATGATGGTGGTAGAGGATAATAATTCTTGGTGGAAATAAGTATTTATTAACCACCAAACACTGTACAAGTATCTTATAAATATTTTCTTTTTTGTTCCTCACAATAACCCTGGGAGGGAAGTGGTCTTATTTTTTTCCATCTAGATGAGGAAACTGAAGTAAACAAAGGTTGAGGGACTTGTCCAGGGTTATACAACTAGAAGGTATCTGAGGCTAGATTTGAATCTAGATCTTCCTGCTCCCAGGCCTCAATGGTCATTCCACTCTACCCTCTAGCTGTGGTATTTGAACCCAGATCTTCATGACTCTGCTACTTACTAACTGCATGGTCCTGGGTGAGTCACTTGACTGTTCTAGGCCACATTTAAGATGGTCTCTAAATTTCCTTCTGACTCTGGATCCAACCTAGTCCTTTGACTCCAAATTCAGGTCTCTTTACATTGTAATTTCCCTATGAGAATTTCCTTGTCAATGGTAGTGAGGTCCCCAAAAAAGAATTCGGATTATTTGTTATCCTTGGTAGAGTTTGGGTTGGAAAAAGATGCTTTAGAGAATTGTGACTTTCTCCAGATGACTTTGTTTAGCTGGACAAATTCTTTCTAATCTTTTAATGCTCTAAAAGCAGATATGGAGATGAAAAGAAATGCAAATAAAGGAGAACATGTCTAGACTTCCAATAACAGATTTGAATGCAGCTTTTCCTGACTCTTAAGACCAGCATTTTACACATTCTGTCATGTTAGCGATGGAAGGTACATTAGATCTAGGTCATTAGCCCAAGTCCTTCATTTTTATAGGTCTAGAGAGGGAAAGAGCTTGCTTTTAAGGTCATACAGGTAGCAAAGTTTGGATTTGATCCCAGGTTGAGTGTTCTTTCCATTAAACCAAGCTTAAAATGAGACTTCTTATGGTGCCCAGAAGAGATGAGTCACAAAACCTTGCTTTGGTTTGGTATTTTTTGGCAGAAAAGAAAAAGAGACCAATTCTATGTCTCCAGTTTTTTTTAAATAGTATTTATTTTTCCCAATTTTATGTCAAGATAAGTTTTAGCATTTATTTTTTTAAGATTTTGAATTTCAAAATTTTCGCCCTCCCTTCCTTTCCTCCCCTCTTCTGAAAATGGTAGGCAGGTTGATATCATTTATACGTGTACTATCATGTAAAACATCTTTCTATATTAGTCATAGTTGTGAAAGAAAAAACAGATCAAAAGAAAAAAACATAAAAAAAGCATAAAGTAGTTAAAAAATATGTTTCAATCTGCATTCAGAGTCCATCAATTGTTTAAATGTAAATAGCATTTTCTTTTGTGAGTCCTTTGTACTTCTCTTGGCTCACTGTGTTGCTGAGAAGAGCTGAGTCATTCACAACCGGTCATCACAAAATTGTTGATACTATGTATATTTTACTGGTTCTGTTCATTTCACTTTGCATCAATGTGGAAAGTCTTTTTCAGGTTTTCCTGAAATCTGTCATTTCTTATATGTGTATCATTTCTTATAGCACATAAGCATTCCATTACATTGATATACTGCAACTTGTTTAGTTATTCCCCAGTAGATGGGTATCCCCTCAATTTCCAATCCTTTGCCATCATGAAAAGGGCTGCCATAAACATTTTGGGATTAGAACTCACTGTTTGACAAAGACCTAGTACTGGTGTTACTAGATCAAAAAGCATGCATAGTTTGGTTACCCTTTGGGCATAGTTCCAAATGACTATCCAGAATGCTTGGATCAGTTCACAACTCCACCACCAGTGCATTAGTGTCCCAATTTTCCTACATCTTCTCCAACATTTATCACTTTCCTTTTCAGTCATATTAGCTAATCTGATAGGTATGGGGTTCCTTAGAGCTGTCTTATTTTGTATTTATTTTGTATTTCCCTAATCAAAAATTTAAATAGTTTTGATTTCTTTATTTGAAAACTGCCTTTTCTTATCTTCTGACCATTTATCAATCATGGAATGACTTGGATTCTTAAAAATTGATTCATTTAAAGAATGGAAAATTTATATTTGAGAAATGAGGCTTTTATCAGAGACATTTGCTAGAAAGATTGTTTACCCAGTTTTTCTGTTTTCCCTCTAATCTTGGTTACATTGGTTTTGTTTGTGCAAAAGTCTTTTATTTTAATATAATCAAAATTATCTATTTGCATCTCATAATGCTCTCTAACTCTTATTGGGGTCTTAATTCTTTCATTCTTCATAGATCTGATAGGTTGATTATTCCTTGCCCTTTTAATTTGTTTATGGTGTTAGCGTTTATATCTAAGTCATGCACCCATTTTAACTTTACCTTAGTACATGGTTTGAGATATTTGTCCAGACCTATTTTATGTCCTCTTGTTTTCCGGTTTTACCAGCACTTTTTGGCAGATAATGAGTTCTAATGCAAATATTGGGGTCTTTGGGTTTACCAGATCCTAGGTACTCTGGTCATTGACTATTGTGTCTTATGCATCTAATCTATTCTACTGATATACCATTTTATTTCTTAGCCAATATTAGATAGCTTTATTATAGTTTGAGATTACTATGTCATTTCCTTTGTATTTTTTCCATTAATTCCTTTGTTATTCTTCATCTTTTGTTCTTCCAGAGGAATTTTGTTATTATTATTTTCCCAGCACTGTGAAATAATTTTTTATAGTTTGATTTGCATGGTACTGAATAAGTAAATTAGTTAGAATTGTCATTTTATTACATTGACACGATTACATTTATTACATAATTATTACTACCCATGAGCAGTTGTAATTTTTCTTTGTTAGATCTGACTTTATTTGTGTGAAAAATATTTTGTAACTGTTTTTATAAAGTTCCTGAGTTTGTTTTCACAGATAGACTCCCAAGTATTTTATATTATTTACAGTTACTTTCAATGGAATTTCTCTTTCTCTTGCTGCTGGGCTTTGCTGTTCATATGAAGAAATGCTAATTATATCCTGAAACTTTGCTAAAGTTGTTATTTATTTCAAGTAGTTTTTAACTGATTCTCTAGGGTTCTCTAAGTATACGATTATGTCATCTACAAAAGTGATAGCTTTTCCCCCTTGCTGCCTGTTCTAATGGCTTTGATTTTTTTTCTTTTCTTATTGCTATAGCAAATATTTCTAGTACTATTTTGAATATAGTGGTGATAATGGGCATCCATGCTTCACCTTTGATCTTATTGAGATAGCTTATCCCCATTACAGATAATGCTTGCTGATGGATTTAAATAGATACTGCCTGTCATTTTAAAGAATGCTCCCTTTATCCCCATACTCTCTATTGTTTTAATAGAAACAGGTGCCAAATTTTGTCAAAAACTTTTCCAGCATATATTGAGATAATCATATGATTTCTGTTGCTTTTGTTAAAAAACATTGTTCTTAAAGATTGTTTTTTCTGGCATTAGGTGGAGGCACAGATTGCATGACTATCTTTTCTTTTCCTAGAAGATATGACTGGGAATTCTGGCTCTTCTACTCACTACTTGTGTGACTAGTAAATTTCTTTAGACTTAAATTTCCTCATTTATTTAAAAAAAATGTTTTTTTAAAAGAAAGAGGGGTTTGGATTAAATGGCTTCTGAAGTTCCTCTGGCTCTAATATACTTTGGGTTTGGGATTGCCTTCTCTGTTATCTCCTGTCAAGTTCTGTCTCCAGGATCTCATTGATCTTACAGGGCTAGGCAAACTGCTACCCATTAGATCTCATTAACATTACACATCTGTTTGGCTCCAGCTTCCTTATTTCTTCAACATGTCAGGGAGAAATCAGAGATTTATCACTATCAGAACTGGAGGAAACCTTACAGACCATTTCATTCAGTCCCTCCATTTTATTTTACAGAAGGGGGAATTGAAGTCTGATGAGGGGAAAGGGTTGTCCAGCACCTCAGGTTTCTAAGCAGAGGGTGGATATCTCAGCAATATTGTAGATGGGAATGCTTGTTTAAGAATAGGCGTCTTCTGAGGCCCATTCAAGTTCTGAGATTCAACTCTGTCTTTGTCTTTTACCTATACATAAGGCTAGCCCTGCTCAGGGGCAATAAGAAATTTATCCAATCTAGAGAGCTGCCTTTGGAGCTGTTTTCTAAAACCAACTCTTAGATTTTTTTTTTAATTAGTTCAATAGTTTTCTTACCCTTGGAGTTGTATCAACCCAACTGTGTCATTCTTGTTTTGAGTTTGTAAAAAATTAAAAAATAAAGCCTTGGGGATAGGATGAATAATGAATGATGGGAGATATATTTGAATCTTAGTAAAGAAACCTAGTCCCTTCTCATTCAAATATCTGAGGAATCTGTTTAGGAGGAGGGTATCTGTGAAGGTGAAGAAGCATTTTCTAGTCTTGGCTCTGCTATTTACCTGAAAGGTGACCTTGGACAAGTCCCTTTCCTTTTCTGGGATGAAATTTCCTTATCTATAAATGAAGAATTTGGTCTACAAGATTCTTTCCATCCCCAAATCCTCTGATCCTAAAATTAGGACTCTGTCAGCCACCTCATTCTCCTAGATATCCTCTTCCCTTGATTTCTGTAACAATATTTTTCTCCTAGCTCTGCTGTCTACTTGACTGCTTTCTTTCAATCTGCATTGCTGGAATGTTTCTCTCACCTGTTAACTGGGGATTTGACCAAAGCTCTCTCTTTTGTCCCTTTATTCTGTTCTCTATTTATAAAAGGAACTCAAATTTAGGTTCAAAGCCTCTTGAAGTGTCCACAGATAAATTTCAGGAGGGGGTCTGTGAATTTGGATGTGAAAAGAAATACATTTTTACTTTTTTATTTAAGGCAATGGGGTTAAGTGACTTGCCCAAGATCACCCAGCTAGATAATTATTAAGTGTTTGAGGTCAAATTTGAACTCAGGTCCTCCTGACTCGAAGGACAGTGTTCTATCCACTGCACCATCTAGCTGCCCCACATATGTACTTTCAACAACTTCTTAATGAAATTGGCTTTTTCCTTCAGTTATGAATGTAGGAAACACACTATTATTACAAGGAGTTCTTAGACTTCACCAAATTTTCAAGGGTAGGGGAATCTGTGACATAAAATACCTACTCTTTGGCAATTTCTTCAACTTCTGTGGGTTAGAGGGACTAAGGGCATTGAGATCTACTTTATAAGGGAAAGGCTTTGGAGGACTTTAAACCAGAGTTATCATTGAGAGACAGCAGTAATAACAGATAACCCAGGAGAAGATGAAGTCACATGATATGGCCTGGAAAGTGTGTGTGTGTGTGTGTGTGTGTGTGTGTGTGTGTGTGTGTGTGTGTGTGTGTGTGTGTGTAGGAGGGGATTGATGAGTTTCTGAAAAATGCTAGGATGCTGGTTCCTCTATGCTAGCCTCCAGTCTTGTACCCTCTAAAAATTCAGCCTCATTACAGTAGGAAAACAAACTTGGAGGTTCCAGAAGGGCAAGTCGAGATCTGAACCATTCAAATAATAGATGATAGTAGCCCTTAAAGCTCCTTGAGCTTCAAGATTATTCACTTGAGCCTCTTTTTTTCTAAGAGTTTCATACTCTCAGGGATTCTCTCTAAGCATCCTTTTCTCTCTAAGAAGCTTCAGAAGCTCCTCTCTCTAAAACAAGTTAGACCCTGGAACTCAACATTGTCCAGGGACCTCATCCTCCTTCCCTTCCTCTCTCTGAGGAATTGAGAGATGTCATCATCCTCTTCTGTGTCCACTGCCTCTCACAAGTCATATAATTGAAAGTATATGTCGAACAGAACTCTTCTGCCCCTTGCCTGACTGGCAGGGTGGGGACCACGGACTTCCACAGGACCCATTCTTCCCAATTCTTTCTGTTTCCACTGTTACCTGGTCAAGTCTCTGACCTATTTTATGAGTTTGATCTACAGTAGCCTGAACCCATCCTCAGATTGTCATAATTTAAGTGTTTATCCTCAATGAGGTGTGAATAGATCGCTGGGTTACTTGGAGAGAGATGTATCTTGTGCTTTCACCTCATCATTCTGATCAGGCTTCACTGATTAATCCTTGGCAGGTTGAATTATCTGTCTTAAATAATGGCCAAATCTACAAATCTGGAGATTGGCTTTAATATTCATGGACCAGGTATGCCAGTTCATTCTCCATGTATGCTTATGGATCTAGCTCTAAGCTCTCTCCTAAACTCTCATCTCACAACAATCAAGATTATCTGCCTATGGCAGGCCACGAAACAAAGAAAAATACCAAATGATCATCAGTTCTATATGATCTCTTGTGGAAATAGTGGGCAGAAGGTGTTAAGAATCCGAACAGTGTGTGGCCTGTCTTTAAGTGTTAATTCTGATGTTGTTATACATTTGTCCCAGGATAAAGTAATTGATAACCTGCAGCAGGAACTGAAACACATCAATATTGACATTGTCACTACCAATGTAACTAGAAGGCATCATGAAGTCATAGTTTAATAGGAGAATGACTCACAAGACTTTTCTTGGAAAAGCAACAAGAATCAATCAATCAATCAATTAGACTCACAGTCACACAGCTATTAAGTGCCTGAAGCTAAATTTAAATTTAGGTCCTTCTGACTTTAGGCCCAGGACTCTAGCTAACCCAGGTAATCCCTTTCCTTTTCTAACCATTCTTTTTCTTTTCAACAGAAGGTACATAAATAATATTTATAATAGCTACCTTATAGGACTGTGACACTTAAAGTGTCATAGATCTGAAATCTACTGTAATGATAATAACAAACACTCATTGTTTGATGTATTGGACCTTCGATTAAGCTTTCTTTCAAATATCTTTCTAAAATTTTGAGCTAAAGGAGACCTTAGGAAAGGACTTTTGAAGTCATAGAGTCAAACATCTTCATTTTGCATATAGGACAACTGAAGCTGGAGAAAAGAAAGGACTTGCCCCAAGTTAGAAAGCAAGGTGTTGAGAGGGCCAAGATTAGAACCAAGGTGACCCAGTCCTGGATTCTTCTCATTGTATGGTGTTCTTATCTCAAGTAATAGAATTTATTAACTAGAGCAGATCTGATAGATCAAATAAAATAAAATAAAGCTTTTTTTTAATTGTCCTTTCCATATTCCTTCTTTTTTTGGAGATCATACATATATGTAACTCTGCAGCAGTAGTAGGGCAGAATGGCAATGTGGATGATAACCCAGGCTTCTTGGCTTGCTATGGTGGGAGCAGCTTCACGAATCCTAGAGTGACCCTTCCTGGTCTATGTACTTGGAAGCAGGGAACTGGACAATATAAAATTTCAGATTCTGGAATTCTGCTCCTTAATAATAGGAGGTAAAGGGATGGGGAGATATATAAGGACCAGTTCCAAAGCGATGAGACTGATTCCACAAGCCTCAACAAGAAAAGTGAAGTAACCTAGAGTTACATCCAATACCACAGACTCTTTGCAGAGAGAAGTATATTTCATGTTAAATAAGTCTGTAAGATGTTGGGAGATAAAATAGACCATTAGTTGTAGAAGGGAAAGAGAACTTGATCCTGAGTTTATGTTTGAAAAAACCCACCTAAACACCGAAAGAGCCAGAGTAAGGAGGGAAGAAAAGGAACTTATTAGTTATGTTTCTTAGAGATTATATAGAAAGTATGGTCAAAGAATTGATTTCAAATTCCTCATATAAAATGGGATTTTATTTTTGCACCAAACCTGTATTTCATTACTATAAGGAGCTTCCCTGGGTGGAAAAGAAGGGGGGGGTGTGGAATTCCTTCTATCCATTTGAATAGGTACCTGCTTTGTGGTTTAAAATTATAGCCAATTTCCTGGGGCTCTTTGAGCATCAGTGGCTTGTGTAGAGTCTATACAGCCAGTATGAGTCAGAGATAACTCTGACTCTGAGACTGATTTCCTAGACCCTGTGCCTCAACATCTCTCTAAAATGGGAATAGTATATAATAATATAATCTTTGTATTATCTACATCTAAGGGCTGTTGTGAGGAATGTGCTTTGTAAACCTTAAGGTGCTATAGACATGAAGATTCTTATTAGTACAGCATAACATTAAAGGAAATTAAGATGAGTCCAGGAATGCAAGATATTGGAGAAGATATACTGTGTGTACAAAAAAACCATTTCATCACCTTAAATAACAGTATATTACCTTTATTGTTGTTGTTTTGTTGATGGCTTTCAAGGCAACATGAGTTGTATGGGGCAGATGGAATGCCAGGGGTCCTCCCCAGTTAGAAAGTTGCAGGAGCAAGTAGGAAAGTTCATTGAAAGTGATATGAGTCAAACATTCTTTCCATGTTTTCACCTCTATCCCTCTATTCACATGCCTTCACCTAAGGGAAATTCTTCTCAAAAAATCACTCTAATGCCATCTCCTCCAGGTAGCCTTCCCTTCCCCCCACCTCTGTGAGAAATTATTTTCCCCTCATCTGAATAGTATCTGTGTGCTATATAGAGAACAGGGTCTATACTTATGTCCCATATCCTTTTTTGCCTTTTATTACAGTTAATTGTAGTGAAGTTTTACCTCTTTCTACTTGTCTGTGAGTTCTTTGAATCCAAGGATCCAGTCAAATATAACACAGTGGTCCCACCTATAATGCCCAGAAAATGTTTGTTGAATGACAGAATAATAGAAAATGTGAGAGATTCTGTGGTGCTAATGATGTTTGGGAAAAGATTACAGGCCAGGAATAGGGACTACAACAGAAAGGGTTTGAGGGCATACCTCCACACCATCTTAGGTCCTGTCTTTTCTTGGTTGTTTGATAGAGAGAAGAGCAATCTTGCCACTCATAAATTTGCCTTCAAAAATACAAATTAATTTGTGTGATTCTGGAGTCCCCTTGGAAAGATAGGACATAGAAGTTAAGAGGTAGATGGAGAAGGAAGTTAGTAAAGATCATAAACTTTTACTAAGGTTCTTGACTCCTGGGTGAAGAAGATATTCTCCATCAATGCAAAATGTCATTGTCCTGCCAAAGCAAATTCTGAAGAGTGTCCTGCCAAGGCAAATTTGTGCTGAATTTAGGGAAGAGAAAGGAACCCCAGGGAGGTATCATCTGCCCAGCAAATGCCACACAGGCCTACAGAAAGAGCCTCCCTGCCTGGAACATACCTCTCCCTAATGACCCACTCACACTCCTTGCTGGTCACATGGCTCCTGTCTTTAGTCCCTGGAGGTTCTATTTCCTATGTAGTTGAGGATATCAGTGGCATTTTGTGGCACTGCTGACTGACTCCCCATATGAGTTGAAGTTAAGTCAATGAACATCAAAGCTAGAAGGGACTTTGCCTATTCCAATACCAAACAAAGAGACTTGCTCAGAACCATAAAAGGACCTGAGACAGTGTAGAACCAGGTTCAAATCTTTATTCTGTTGTTTACTGACTGAGTGATACCAGGGAAATCACTAAATCCCTCTGAGCCTCACATTCATTATCCAAAGTGAAGGTGGTACTCTTTGTGCTATTTACCTGAGAGTTGCCATGAGGAAAGCATTTTATAAATCCCACATTGCCAAAGGGAAAGCTCTCAGTATTGGTGCTATTTCTGGCTCTACCATTTCCACTCTCTGGGCATTTGTCCTTGCCTCTTGTCTTGGGCTTCATTTGTTTTCTGAGAGATTTTCTTTCCTCAGTGCATGCCCTATCCTTTCTTGATAATGTCCTTTCCTCATTGAGGGCCCCCTCAGAATGCCCTGGCCTCAGTTACTAAAATGTTTTCCTCAGACAGTGGTTGAGTGTGTGAGGAGGAGCCAAGATGAGGGCAAACTTAACCCAAAGAGGATGAACACAGGTCTTGGATCTACAGCTGGAAGGGACCTCAACCAGATAGCCCAACCCCTTCATTAGACAGATGAAGAAACCAAAGCCCAGAGAAATTGTAACTTCCTCCATCTCAAACAACTACTAGGTGACAGAATGAGGATTCAAATTCAATTTCTCTGACTCCAGATTTGTGATTCCTTCCATTGCACTGACACTAATGGTAGGATTTCATAAATCATTGTGGAGGTCTTTGGGGCAAAGGAAACTTCCTATTACAGATAGCAACCTATTCACTGCTGCAGGAAATGCAAAAATCTGATCCCCTGGAATCCTCTTTAGATTCCAGAAACCTGAAAGGAGACAAGGTTCATTCATTAGAAGAAATAACTCTTTGCACAGAAATGAATTTTGTCTGGATCTCCTAGTATAACCACAAATGTCAATTAAAAGTTTATATGATTGATCCTAAAAGATAATAGAAAGCCATTGAAATCTATTGAAAAGGGTAAAGTGTGACATAGTGATGTAGTCAGAATCTGTACTTTTTTTTTTAGTTTTTCAAGGCAAATGGGGTTAAGTGGCTTGCCCAAGGCCACACAGCTAGATAATTATTAAGTGTTTGAGTCCTGATTTGAACTCAGGTACTCCTGACTCCAGGGCCTGTGCTTTATCCACTGTAACACCTAGCCGCCCCTAGAATCTGTACTTTAAAAGCAATGACAATTCCCATTTCCCTTGTGCCTTAAGATTTACCAGATGTGGGACAGCTAGATAGAGCACCAACCCTGGAGTCAGGAGCACCAACCCCTGAGTTTAAATCTGACCTCAGCACTTAATAATTACTTAGCTGTGTGACCTTGGGCAAGTCACTTAACACCCCCCCCTCCATTGTTTTGTAAAAACAAATTAAAAAAAAGATTTTCCAGGTGATTTCCTCAAAGTAACCCTGTAAGTTAAAGTATGTAAGTGCTTATAACCCCACTTCATAGGTGAAGAAACTGAAGCTCAGTGTAAGGAAGTGACTTTTTTGAAATCACATACTCTGGTAAGGCTTAGAAAAGAACCTGGGTGTTTTGATTCATTTTAAGATACTACTCCCTTTTCAGGCTAGTATTCAATGGATTGAATGTGGAACAATAGCTATACCCCCCCCCCCCCCGAGAATATTTTTCCAGTCAGAGAAGGGACACACCCCAAACTTATCTTGCCCCAAATCTTTCTCAGGAAATGTTTGTCTAAATTTCTGCTGAAAATTTTTTTCCCTTAAAGATGTAAAGTCAAAAAATATTCTCAACCCTGGTGAGAATTCTGATAAGAGTTATGAAGACCCATACCATAAAAGAGGGACAGTTCCCATTGACCTACCTCAGTGCCTGAAATTCTACCATTAGAGAGTCATCCCTTTGGGATTAATTGAGGATGGATTGGTAGAGGGAAAGAATCAAGGCAAGGAGGCAATAAAGGCTATTACAATAGATCAAGAATGAGGTAAGGAGAGCTTACAACAAGATGGTAACCATGAGTGGAGTGAAAGTACATACATGTAAAGGTAGGTATAATAAAACTTGGCAGCAAATTAGATGTGTGTCATGAGTCTGAGAGCAATTGAGGCTGGCATCAAGGTTGCAAGCCTGGTTGACTAGAAGGATGGTACTTCCCTTGAGAGTAAAGTACAGTTTAGAAGAGGGAAGGATTTATGAAGAAAGTTAATGAGTTCTTATTCAAGGTATTGAGTTTGAGAATGAGATGATTCTAGACTGTAGCTCAGGAGAGAAAGGTTAGGGCTGAATATTTAGATCTAGGAATCAATTAGATAATAATTAGATCCATGGAAGTTGATGAGGTCACCAAATGAGATCATAGAAGAAAAGACTTAGGACAAAGTCTTTGGTGGAGGAAGTTGGGGGGTGGAGAACATACCTAAGATCACAAAATTGAGGAAGAAACATACAGTAAAAGACTAGACTCTAGGAGCAGTCACTGAGCAGTGATTTAGGAGAATCACTAAAGTGAGAGATACAGATTTGGAATCAGGAGACTTGGAATCAAATTCAGGTTCTGACGCTTGCCACTAATGTGGCAAGGTTTTTTAAGAGGGTTAAATGATTTGTCCAAAGTCACAGAACTATCATCAATTGATCTTAAGTACCATCACTAGGGGCCTCAGATTTCCAACCTGTAAAATAATAGCTTAAATGATCTCTTAAGGTCTAACTCTAAATTTGGTTAATTCAACAAGTATTTATTAGTCAATCAGTCAACTAGCATTTATGTGCAAAGAACTACTCTCAGGACAGGGAATATAGAGAAAAGTAAAAACATAGTCCCTGCCCTCAAGGGGCTTACAATCTAGTAGAGGATCCAAAATTGAAACAGCTATGTTCAAACAAGTTACGTGTTTACATAAATTAGAGATAATCAGCAGAGGGGAAGGCATTGAAATTAAGGAACACTGAGAAAGGCTTCTTGCAGAAGATGAGATTTTAGCTGGTTCAAAGCCAGGCATTGTACTAAGCTCTGAAGATCCAAAGATAAAAAAGAAACAGTTTCTGTTCTCAAGGAATTAAGTGACTGACACAAAGCAGCCCTTTAGCAAATAATTCATGCACTATTTATATGAGTAAAAAAAAATGTAGTTATACAAATACAAAGTGATAAAAAATAATATTAAGAGAGTGAGGCTAGTTATAATTGGAGGGAACAGGGAAGAGATCATGGAGGAGGTAGCACCTGTGCTGTGTTTTGAAGGCAATGGGGAATTCCACAAAGTGGAGGTAAGGAGGGAGTGTGTCCCATACATGGGAAACTGCCTGTGCTTGGAGATGAAAGATGGAATTTTAGGACTGGGGTTTGATGGGATCTGCTCTGCAAAATTAATAATAATAAATAATAATAGAAGTTAGTGTTTATATAATGCCTACTATGTGCAAGGCAAAAAAGTGCTAATTGCTTTTGAAATATTTTAACCTCCTAGGAATACTGGGAGCTAGTTATTATGATTATTCCTATTTTACACTGGGGAGAAGAAATTGAGAGGGGAAAATAAACATTTATTGACTACAAATTATTCCAGGGCAGCCAGGTGGCACAGTGAATAGAGCATCAGTACTGGAGTCAGGAGGACCTGAGTTCAAATCCAGCCTCAAACACTTAACACTTACTACTAGCTGTGTGACCACTGGCAAATCATTTAGCCCTGATTGCCTCACATCCAGGGCCATCTGTTGTCCTAATACATATCTGGTCACTGGACTCAGATGGCTCTGGAGGAGAAAATGAGGTTGGTGACTTAATATTAATGCCCCTTCACTCAAGTCCAGTTCATGTGCTTGTCATCTCCCTGATGTCATGGTCTTCTTTGAGAACAACAGACACACATCATCATCAACATTATGTCATTCAATAAATATTTATTAAGTGCCTACAATGTGCCAAGTACTGAGCTAAAAATTTTAAAAATATTTGCCTCATTTGATCCTCATGACAATTCTGTGATGATGGAAACTAAGAGAGAGGTTAAGTGACTAGTCCAGGAGCACACCACTCATAAATGTTTTAGGCCAAATTTGAATTTGTCTGCCTTTGTGCTAAGAAGGGGACTTAGTAGTGCATAAGACTAGCATAAGTCTTAAAAGTCTTCCCAAGGACCCATCTATCATGAAGGGATTTTAAAGACACCATCCTAGTAAAGCCAACAATTTAAATAAAGCTAGTAAATAATGGCCATTCACAACAGTACCCCAAATGGACTACTAATGAATATTTGTGCCTTCTATGCCCTTTGTGGGAGATTGCCTAAGTTTGACTTCAGTGGGTGGTACCTCTCTCCATAATGCTTAGCCTCCTGTGTAAATATTTTCACCATGGAACATATTCTCTCATGAGCAAAGGGAGGGAACATGGGTATCATTTTCAGATGTCCTAATAGTTGTAACATAAATCTTTGCCTTGTAACAACAGAGTGAAATGTTTTCTGAAGAAGCTTTTCCTTTGAAAGCTATCTATCCTATTAAATTCTACTAACTTAGCAAAGCTGGAGGCTGCCTGTCTTGATCAGTAGAGGGAACTCTTGGAGGGTAGTCTGAATGATCCTTGGGGTCCTCTCAGGTGAGGCACTTGGGGGCTGTGGGATTTAGGGAGTATGCTGGTTCCCAATAGAACAGAATTTTCTCCTCCCATATGAGCCTGAGAACAAGGCAGTTATGGAACTGATTCCATACTACCAGTTTGTTATTTTTATTTCTTTTCAGTTTTTTTTGCAAGGCAATAGGGTTAAGTGGCTTGCCCAAGGCCACATAGCTAGGTAATTATTAAGTGTCTGAGGCTGGAGTTGAATTCAGGTACTCCTAACTCCTCCAGTGCTCTATCCACTGAGCCACCTAGCCACCCCCATCCTGACAGTTTCAATAGGATGACTGAAACTTAAGAACAGAAGAAAGGATTTGAGAAAAGTTTCTTGAATCTTTATTGTTGTTCATCTTTCATTCTCGAATGGTATCAGGAGGGTAATGACTTGCAAGTGATTTGGATTTAAGTGAGGCAGGACCCTACTTTCTTCTCCAGAATCATTTGAGTCCAGTGGCAAGACACAGGTCAGGACAAGTGGCAATATACTGGGACATCTTGGCCTTTTAAAATTAAAGTCTTTCCCAGGTCTCAGTTTATCTGAGGCAATATTCATTCAGTAGAGAAAGGCTAGATATTGTTATTCATCCTTCATTGGATGACTTAAAGGGGGCTGGATTTAGAGGTAACTAGATGATACAGCCAAAGTGTTAATGTAAGTGCTAAAGTGAGGAAGACCTGAATTGGAATCTTGACTGAGATACTTATTAGCTTTGTGATCTTGGGCAAGTCATTTACTCTTGCTTCGCCTCAGTTACATCATCTGTAAAAATGGAGTTAATAATAACTTCTACCTTACAGATCTAAAGTGAACATAATAATAGCATCTACTTTATAGGGTTGTTGTGAGGATCAAATGAAATAATGTGTATGTATAAATAAACATTACACAAACATTAGTTATTATTATTTCCTCGTCCTACCCTTCTTGCCTTACCTGCACATAATCTTGGGGATCAGACTGGCAACTCTTTGAAAATAGGATTCAAGTGTGCTGGGGCTCCTAAGCTCATGACAACTATAATAACACCCATCCACAACCATCACAACAACTATTTTGGTTTGCAAATAACTTATTTATATACTACATTAGGATTTAAAAGTTTGCAAATCACTTTGCCTGTACCATCTCATTTGATCACCCTTAATAAATGCTGAATGGTGAATGAATGACCATGTGAATGAACATGTTGTCCTGGCTCCTAGCCCAAGACTGGGTACTCCCTGGGTGACTGATCAGCTCATTATCATCAATTGCCTTCTCTGGTTGCAGTTTCTGGCAGGCAGCTGAGGCCAGATGATCCTGATGCTGAAACAGAAGAAGACAACTCTGTAAGTAAAGTTTGACTATCATTGTATTCCCTAGAAATCCACTGATGCCCCTGGATCCCCTGATGTTGTCCCCCCCCTCCCACCCTCCCAACTCCTCACTACCCCCCACTCTCACTGAGAGAAGAAGGGCCAGGAACTCCATACTATCTCTGATTTGAAATGTGATGGAAGGTGGGGTGGGGAGGGGGGAAGCAGGCAGTCTGAGGGAATGGGGTAGTGGGGAAGAGAAAGAAATCTGAATTGGATATTGGGGGACCTGGGCTCTAATCCTAGCCCACTTACTAGCTTTCTTTGGGACCCTGGGTAAATCACTTTTCTTCCTAGTTCACAATGTTCACAAATCTGTGGTGTGGGTATCACTTCATATTTTAACATGCTTTAGAAAGAAACCCTTTGTAATTCTTCTTTAGGAAGAATTCTGCATAGGGGGAGGGGCCCCCCAGGCCAGTACCCCTTTTTTTTCCTCTTCTTGCAGGTGAATGAAGTACCTATTGATGAAATTATCCGTCCTAGGCCTCAGGGCTCCTCACCAGTCTATGAGTATTCTATTGATGAAGAGCACTTTAAGGGGGTAAGCCTTGCCTACAATCAATTCAATGTAATAAGATTTATTAAACACCTACTATGTGCTAGGCTCTAGCATTATGAAGACAATAATGAAACCATCTCAACAATCATATTATATTCTACTGGGAATGCAATCCATAGACAATTTGTCTTACTTCCAAGGAGTAATGCTCCACTTCCCTTCAGCCCAACTAAAGTGATGCTTTTTGTCAGTCATCCATATAAAATAAAGCTATGACAGTTAATAAGGATTTCTGACTAAATGAAAGGTAACCTTTGGGGGCTGGTAGTGCAGTGAAAAGAACACTGGCCTGGAGTCAGGAGGTCCTGAGTTGAAATTAGATCCCAGACACTTAATAAGTACTAACTGTGTGACTTTGGGCAAGTCACTTATCCCTGATTATAATGGGGGGGAAGACACCCTTTAATCAATTCCCATGGCAGAAAATCATATTCAGAGATGCAGCAGAATGCAGGGGAAAGAGATGTGATCTAGGAGTTAGGAAAGTTAGGTTCAGTTATCTATGAAATCATAGGACCTCTAGTCCATCTCCATTCCCCATCCCTGAAAAAAAATGCCTTCTACTCTTCATTCTCATATAATCCTGTTTCTGTTACTGACTTAACTGTGCAAACTTGGCAAGCCCTTGTTTAATCTGAGCCTTGGGTTCCTCATTTGTAAGAAGAAAGTGTTGTAATAGGCGCTCACTAAAGTATCTTCCACCTCTATGTTCTAAGGGTCATTCTGATGGCCAGCCACCAAGGGTGGAGGGCCATGTCACTGCTTGAGAGTCTCAGTGCCAAAGCTGAGGTTAACTCTGGACTGTGTCAAACCTTCATCTCAGGCTCAAGTCTCAGGGGAACCAAATAACTTTGATCTATGTCTTAAGAAATTTAAAGTGGTTGGAATTCTCCATAAACACAATCAAGACATATATACGTATATATGTATATATATATATGAAGATAGATGGGGAGAGGCAGCTAGGTGGCACAGTGGATAGAGCACCGGCCCTGGAGTCAGGAGTACCTGAGTTCAAATTCGACTTCAGACACTTAATAATGACCTAGCTGTGCGGCCTGTTTGCCTTGCAAAAACCTAAAATAAATAGATGGGGGGAGAGGTAGAGGAATGGGAAGAGGAAGATGGAGAAGAATTAACCAGGCAGTTATCCTGGTCTTCCTAACAGCCTGAAACTGCACCCAGGTTGTTGCTCTCACAAAATGGTTTTCCATTATGGAAGGGAGTGGATAGTTTGATGTGTGAACCCATCTTCTCCCTCTAAAAACCACAATTCTCTGAGTCAGGAGGAGGCCTCTATCCAAGGGTAATAGGAAGATCCAGTTTTTGCTCTGGTGGGGACTCTCTCACTCATGTAGACATGGCCTACATAAGGACATTGATAAGATAGAGTAGACAGAGGAGAGTAACCAAAATTGGAGTGGAGGGGAACTATAATAATGATGATGTTGATAGCTATCATTTTATGCTAGGCACTTTACGATTGTTACCTTATTTGAGCCTCTCAACAACCTTGAGATTCTTATTTTACAGATGAGGAGACTGAGTTAAACAGAGGTTGTGATTTGCTCAGTGAAATAACTAGTAAGTATTTAGGTCTAAACTTGAACTCAGGTCATCCTCACATTATACACAATGTCACTATGGGTGAAGATTCCTAAACAGAGTCAAATAAGTGTGCCTGTCTTTCCCTGTCCTAATAATCTCAGGCTCCATGTTGGGAGATCAAAATATCCCAGTGACTGAGGGAGAAGGAGAGAATGGTAGGTGTCCTTTGTTCTGCTATTGCTATTTGGCTCTTGAAGACACCAGCTGGAACTGAAGGGAATTCATTTGATTTTGATTCTTCCTGGTCTTTTGCCTTTCCTTTTTCTTGGTGACCACTAGACTAATGAAGCAGTCCCTTAGCATCATGGGCAGTGAAAGTCTATATGATGTTTTTGGGGGACCTTTATTGTAAGACTGTGGGATGTATTGTGATTATAGAAAATACTTCATGTACTCCAAATAAGACTGTCCCAACTAACACCATGTGACAACATTGTTAATAGTTTATGATTAAATGTGACTGTGAAATTTTGAAACTCTTATTTTGATTCTGCTCAGCTGATTCCCCCATTGTTCTTTTGGCAATAACTATCCCAAATAAACATTGTTTCCTCTTAACATCTTGATTCTAAATACTTAATAGAATGAAGAAAACAGATATAATAATAACATATATTATAGTATAGTGTATATATGCTATATATATAGATATACATATATATAAAATACATATACATATATGTAAAATACATATACATATATGTAAAACATAACAACAAAGGGAAACAAAACTCAGGACACTTGCATTAGTTAATATTGTTACCATGTTATCCAAGTCAAGGAATTCAAAGCATATAACTTTCCTTTCTGTTAACAATAAGTAACAACAGCAAAGGAAGAAAATGAAAATATTGTCAGTTACATTAATCCCCTTTATTTTATTCTGCCATTACCCAGTTATTGTACATACATATTTCAGATTTTCAATATTGCAAATAAAAAAATTATTGAGAGTTTTCATAGGTGAACCCTATCCAACCTTTTAATCATAGGATCATATATTTAGAGGCCATTGAGTCTAATCCTCTCATTTTAGAGAGAAGAAAACTGAAGTCTAGAGTGGTAAAGTGATTTGTCTAGGATCACACCTCTAGTAAGTATTTAGGCTAAGATTCAGCCCAGGTCTTCCTTACCTGAAGTCCAATACTTTATCCACTACAACTATTTGCCCTCTAATGCTCTCTTAATGTCCCAGGAAATCTGAGGGAGTTCTGATTAAACTGAATAATGGAATACTCTTATGCTGTAATAGATAATGTAAGGGATGATTTCAGAGAAGTCTGGGAAGACTTATATGAATGGATGCAGAGTAAAATGAACAAGGCCACGAGAACAAGTTCTATGACAGCAATATTGTAGAGATAAGCTACTTTGAAAGAACTGGGAACTTTGATCAGTGTAATCCTCAAACACAATTTCAGAGGACTAATGATGATACTTTGGTGGATGGCTTTGTAGGATACATACATATACAATACACATATATATACACATACATACACACACATATATATATGTACATACACATATGTATATTTGTTTGGATCTGGTCACTGAACACATTTGTTTTTCTTGACTATACATGTTTGTAACAAGGGTTTTGTTTTCTTTCATTCTCAATTGGGGGGGTGAAAAGGCAGCTGAATGAAAAAGTATCAACTATAAAAACTCATATCACTCAAATTTAAAAGACTATGGAAATTCTGGCTAGAGGTCAAGTCCTGCTCTCTGCTCTAAAATCTTTCCTTATTCTTTGTTTGAGATCAATGGGTAACTTGAATTATTTCTCCTTTTGTAGGAAGATAACCAAACTGGGAGATTTTCCTCAGGAAGACGGAAGTCCCGTTGGAAACGTGATTCAGGGGAATCCCGAAGCTTTTCTGGAAGGAGTCAATCTGAGGTTTGCACCACAGAAAAACTAGGGAACTGGATGATTGGTGTAAATAGAAACACTAGATCCCACAAACTTAGCAGAGAAAGCTTTCTGCAAACACCATTCCTGTCCAAATAACTTCAGTGAATTCTAATTTCTTCATAGGTTCTTAGGACCATGAGACCATAGGATTTGCAATATAGTAAAGAGAGATTTTATCTTCAATTTGATAATACCCTGTAAGTCAAATCAAGATGTACTTTGATGTAGTTGTTGTTGAGTTGTTTCAGTTTTGTCTGACTCCTTATGACCCCATTTGGAGTTTTCTTGGCAAAGATATTGGAGTTGTTTGTCATTTTCTGTTCTGGATCATTTTACAGATGAGGAAACTAAGGCAAACAGGGTTAAAGTGATTTGCCTGGAGTCACACAGCTAGTAAGTGTCTGAGGCCAGGTTGAATTCAAGAAGATGTATCTTTCTGACTCCAGGCCTGAAACTCTATACATGAGCCTCCTAACTCCCCCACATGTACCTTGATACCCATCTATAAAAATGGGATCAGGTGAGAATGATGGGAAACCTGTTGGAGAAAAAATGGGTAAAGAAATAAGAATAAGAAAAGCTACATCTGGTAGGTTAAATGGGAGCCTCATGTCTACATATCAGTTTCTTTGCAAAAAGACTTCTTAGGCACTGGCCATGGCAAACACCAGATAATTCCATGACAAACTTGATCATGTTTAAGTAGTTAAAAAATAACTTGTTACTGATTTATGAGACATTTGGCAGCACAGTGGATAGTGCTCTGGATATGAAGTTAGGAAGACTTGAATTCAAATCTAACCTCAGACACTTACCACCTGTATTCCCCAGGCAAATCACTTGAGTTGAGTTTACTGTAAAATGAGAATAATAATAGCACCTACTTCCCAGAGTTGTTGTAAAAATCAGATGAAATAATAATTTTAAAGAACATAGTGCCTGGCACAAAATAAGTATATATAAATGTTAGTTGGTTTTTTTAAATCCACTTGTTAGGACAAAGATCAAAACTAGTACAAAGCTAGATAAAAAAATACAAATAAAAAATGAATATGACATGTAGGTGAAAGAACTCTACTCTGATCTATTTAATCATGACATATAAAAGGGAAATGAACAGAGATATAGACTACAATAATTTCATGTTTGTCCAGTGTAAGTCAATTGCCATAACAAGGAAACCAAAGAAACCAAAGAAACTAAAAACTACCTCAGTCAACAAACACTTGACTTGTTTGTCAAACAAAGATAGGGGAGGCAAGAACAACTCTAATTTAGAATATGAACTTATTTATATAGTCTTATGGTGACAGCTGATAGAAGACTGCAAACTAGGGCTATTCAGCCTTTTAGCTCTTTTGGCCTGCATAGTCCAACAAAAACCCATCAAGGGCCTCATGCAAAATTTGTTATCCCTTCATGAATATAGACCACACCACCAACAAGCAAAACAACAAAGATATGCAAGGGGAACAGCATGAATGGGCCTCAAGGGCCTTATCATATATGTAAACATATGAGCATGAAATGGAGAAAAATAATAGAAAAGAAAATCAGTTTTAAAAAATTGGACAAAGTAATTTTAAGCAATCTTTAAGGATAAAACTAGGAAAAGGATATAAATAGAAGAAAATAGAAAAGATCTGAAAAAATTATAATAATTTTTTTTTAACCATTGGATTCTAACATCAAAGTCTCAGATGTCCTTAGAAAGAAGGCAGAGATGGTGCTAAAGAGATTAAAGTCAGAAAAAGTAGTCATTTTGGTTTATTTTGTCTTTAGAGGAGATCTGTATTGGAGGCAACACATTTGTGAGAGTATTGAGGTATCTATTTAAAAGATATTTGAAAATTGGAGGGGTAGCTAGATGGCACAGTGGATAGAGCACTAGCCTTGGCAAACCAGCCTCAGACATTTACTAGCTGTGTGACCTTGGGCAAGTCCCTTAAACCTGATTGCCTTGAATTCAGGTCCTTATTATATCTGGCCACTGGACCCAGATGGCTCTGGAGGAGAAAATGGGGCTGGTGATTTAACACAGCACCCCTTCACTTAAATCCAGTTCCTATGCATATCATGGCATCATTTCCCTGATGTCATGGTCTTCAAGAGTGAAGGACAAACATTGTTATTATTATTATTATTACTATTATTATAATAAAATAAGGAAGATATCAAAGATTAAAAAAATCTCAGACCTTATTAATATTGAAAAAAAGCATCAAAGAAAAAGTCAACATCTAATGACATATATACCTAATTTCTCATCTATATAAAATTTTTGTGAGAATAATTTATGCTCATATTAAGGGCACACTTGATGAGCGAATTAGCAGGTAGTGGGCAGACTTTCACAAACAATGTTCTACAGTAAGCTCCATTTGTGCCATTATACTTAAAAAATGCAGAAAATACAAGATATTGTTACTTATTGTTTGTTGCTAATTTAAAAAAGCACTTGATTTGGTAGAGCAAAACAGTGGTTTAAAGACTCATTTCCAACAAAGTTTGTTTCAATATAGCAAAATTTTTTGAGATTTCTTGAAAAATTTAACAACTGAGACAACCTTCTATATTAATAGCAGATGATGTGTTTGCCTCTGTGATAGAGGAAAAAGTGAAAAGTCTAAATCAAAAAGATTTCTTATGGATGGTGAAGTCCACCACATGTTCCTGTTATATGCTAATTTTGTTGTACTGATTATATCAAGTCTTGAAACATTGCAAAAGTAATCACATATATAAACTAATGTAGTTAGAGGGACCTCAACATGTCTATGTATGTTGTTGTTCAATAATTTTTTCAGCATCCAACTCCTCTTTACCCCATTTGGGGTTTTATTGGCAAAGATTCTAGAGTAGTTTGTCATTTTCTTTTCCAGCTCATTTTATAGATGAGGAAACTGAGGCAAATAGAGTAAAGTGATTTGCCCAGGGTCACACAAGCTAGTAAACTAATAAGGTTAGATTTGAACTCAGGAAGATAAGTCTTTCTGATTCCAGACTTGGTACTCTATCTATTGTACCACCTAGCAGCATGTACATGTTCATATACATATATATCTCTGTATGTATAAACAGATACATATATATTCTATGTTCCTCTACATGCATATCATCAATATGTATAGATGGCCACCATACATACATATAAATATGATTGTGTGTTTATGAATATATACACATGGACATATTATGTTTATATATATATATTTATATATACACACACATATACACATACCCTTTGGTTAGAAAGCACCAATATATGATATGACTACAGAACTAAAAAAGGAAGAAGAATGGTCATGTCACATTCTCTTTATGTGTTCTGAGCCAGATTAAAATTTTGGGAAATGTTTAGACAAGAATAAGGGTTGTAGGGAACCTCTAAATTGATGAGCTTACAGACCCTTTGAGTATCCAAGTTTAAGTTGAGTAAGCTGCAGAGGAGAGTAGATACATGGGGAGAAGGGGCTTTGAGGTCATAAAGACCAGAAATTTTGCCTCTAACACTAGTTATATTGCCAGGAGGGGCAACCTCTCTATATACCAGACAAATCTAAGACTTTTTAATGGTCCCTGCTGAAATGAGTTCTTTGCATTTAGAAATAACATGCCTCCACATTCCTCCCTACCTCCCAGAGGTACTACTGCTATTACTGGGGATAGAAAGATGAGAAACTATATAGTTTCTGCCTAGAAGCATGGGATTAAAGAAGAGTTTATAAGCACTTTAAAAAGTAGCCTTTTATTCAAAACTGAAAGGGATTAAAAAAATAAAAAAAACTGGAAGGGATTGTTTTATTTTCAATCTAGTGTTTCTTGCAATGCAACTAAAAGTTTGAAATCTATAAATCATTATGATGTTTCCATCAGAATATTCTTTGAAGTTTAATGCTGTTTGCAGCTGTCAACCTAGCTTTATAGAAAAACAGAATCTCTGATTTGGAATGGATTGCAGATGACTTTGGTCAAATGGGAATAAGAATAATCCAATCCCCCCATACCCCACTCTCCCACCCCTGTATGCAATCTCTACTTGAAGACTTCCAAGCAGAAAGAATTCATAACCCAAAATAGAATGAGCTGCTTCTTAAGGCAGTGAGCTTCCTTATGTTAGTGTCTTCAAGCAAGTGGAGGCTGGAGAATCACTTTGAGGATATTGCAGAAGGGATTCCTGCTCAGGTACTGGTTGAACAAGATGACGTTTTAACTCAGATTCTGAGATTCAGGGAAAACAATCTGACAGAACCCTGAAAAAATACAGGATTATTTTGGATTTCTAACAGCTCGTGTACGCTCATGAAAGGATGGGTTCAAATTCAAAACAGCCTAGCCTGAACAGGTGACATTGTGGCTCCCCTCAGTTTAATTTGGTCTCTGTCAATGCCACATGTTAACTTGAGTTAGGCAGTCCTTTTTCAGACTTTGTCTGCTTATGCCTTTACTGTGTAGGAACCTATGGAGGTCACTCTGCAGACAGATGTGGAGGCTGGAGCCAGTGGTTACAGTGTCACTGGTGGTGGGAAGGAAGGGATCTTTGTCAAGCAAGTCCTGAAGGACTCCTCTGCAGCCAAGCTGTTCAGCATGAAAGAAGGTACCATCTTGTCCTATAGCCTAGGGAAAAGTGGGGGTGGGGGTGGGGGTGGAGGGGAGAAAAATGATATTACAAGTTTCCATCTTCAGCCCTGACCTTTGTCCTTAGCTTTAGACTTACATCTCTACCTGCCTTCTGGTCATTTCCAACTAAATATCATTGCATCTTTCTATTTCCCTTGATCCACATCCTTAGTCAAACTCATTACAAAGGCAGTATATAGTATAGTGAAAATTTGAACATTGAATTTGGATGTTAGAGGATTTGGATTGGATCCCAATGCTGACAAGATCTGTGTGACTTTGAGTAGGTCACTTCTCCCAGGACCCCAGTTTTCTCATATATTTTCTCTATGAAAGATAGCTCTGAGTCTTAAGACTTGCTTTCCTTAGATCCAAACCCCACTCTAGAACCTATGGGAAAAGGAGAAGGCATGTGGCTCTTTTAGAGGTATTTTGCATATAGTAGTTACTTAATAAAGCCCCTTAATAAGCCCCTTAATAAGCCCCAGGACTTCCACCTCTCACTACTTTCCAGTCCTTTGATCTTTGAAGTCCAACCTGAAATCTGAGCTCCATGAGCTTCCTGATCTTTGAGCCTGCTTTGCCTTCCCCAGTGTCAGGTCAGGTTGATGCCACCATTTCTAGATGCCTCTATCTGGTATCTGCTGCTTGTCTCCCTTGTTACACATGGTTCCACATTCCAGGGGAAACATTTCATTTTATTGTTTTTTTTCACAAGGGGAAAACAATATGCTGACTGAGAAATAATACCCTAGAAAAAAGTATATATAAATTACCTAGTCTTATCTAACCTTCATGGTATTTAGTTACTTTCTAAGTTATTTTATGAAACTCAAAGTCTCCAGACTCATTTATTGAATCATAGATTGAATATGGGACTCATACCCAAGATAAGACAGACCTCTCTCCTGAAAAAACAGCCTGACCATAGGCTCTATACAGCCAGGTGGCAAAGTGGACAGAGCACTGCTTTGGAGTCAGGAGGATGAAAATTCAAACCCAGTCTCAGACACTTGACACCAACTAGTTGTGTGACTCTGGGCAAGTCACTTAACTGTGTTTGCCCCACATCCAGGGCCATCTCCAATCCTCCTATTTCATATCTGGCCACTGGACCTAGATGGCTCTAGAGGAGAAAGTGAGGCTGGGTGACTGAGCACACCACTCCTGCACTCAAATTCAATTCATGTGCTTGTCATGGCATCACCACCCTGATGTCATAGTCTTCTTTGAGAATGAAGGACAAACATCACCTGGACATTCAGGATTTATCTCTATGGTCCATTCTACAATTTCAGGCTCCCTCTCAGTCAATCAGGAAGCTTCCCATTGGCATGTAAATTTAGAGATATTCTATTTATATTACTGAGTGATAATTTAGCAAACCATATTTTCTCTGTCTACAAGAGTATAGAGTAAAAAAGTATTTTTACATATAATTTGTTTTTCCCCTCCTCATCTAAAATGTAAACTATAATACTTGTTGAATACATACATACATACATACATACATACATACATACACATTCACACAAACCTTGATTATAACCACCATACTCAGAAGCATTACACCATACCCTGAGGTTGTAGAAAGTTTCTGACTGCCCTAAATTGAAGTCTGTAGAGATCTGAGTTTGAATTCTAACTCTAACACTTGATAGATGTTTGTCACATTAATCCCCTGAGCCCTGATTTCATCTGTGAAATGAGGATAATAATCTTTGTAGTCTGTACATCTCAGGTTGGCTGTGAGGAAAGAATGAGGGCTGAATTTGGACTTAGAGAACCTGGATTCAAACCTGAGTTCTGCCACTTAATTACCAAATGGTTTCAGTCAAGTCACTTTCTATTTCCTCATCTAGAAATAGAATTGAACTAGGTATTATCTAAAGTCTGTTCAGGCTATAATGGTTTGAGCCTGTGAAGTGCTTTGGAAACTTTAAAGCATTATAGATATGAGAAGTACTATTATTTTTTTTCATGGTGCATTAGAAAGGGTCCTGAACTCAAAGTCCTTGGACTAGGGTTCAATAGGTGACTCTGCCTCTTACAAGCTGTGTGATCACTTAACTTCTCAGTCTGTTTCTTGATCTGTAATATGAAGCAATTGGACTTGAGGAAATCCCTAAGATCCTTTCCAGTTCTAAATTTCTCATGCTATGAGACAACAGATCTAAAGATGTTCACCTCTTGTGACCTGGGGATAAGAACACTTCAAGTATCAAATGAGATATTATTTGTAAAGTGTCTACCTGCCTGTTCTCTTCCCCCTTTCTCTTAGATTTTTTCATCTATAAAATGGAAATAATCTGTGATATATCTGCCCTCTTCCCCACCTTAGAGATAGGCTAAGAGGAAAGTTGAAGTCTCAGAGTTCTGATGTATTTTTTTTCTACAGGTGACCAACTACTGAGTGCAACCATCTATTTTGACAATATTAAATATGAAGATGCCCTCAAGATCCTACAATATTCTGAACCATATAAAGTGCAGTTCAGTCTCAAACGAAAACTGCCATCTAAAGATGACACAGAAAAAGTCCATCATCCAGTCACATGTGATATTAGAGAAGCAAATCAACAGGTAAAATCATATATGTTTCTTGCACTATGGTACTAGAAGTGCCAGCCTACACAAAAATATCTGATATGGATACCAAAAGATGATTCATTGGATTGGAAGATGGAAGAGAGACCACTGGAGGTCGTCTAATGACTCACAGAGCTATAACTAGCAATAACTAGCTATAACTAGCAAGCAGTGGGTCCTTAGTGTTCTTTTTTTTTTTTTTTGGCAAGGTAAAGGGGTTAAGTGGCTTGCCCAAGGCCACACAGCTAGGTAATTATTAAGTGTCTGAGGCCGGATTTGAACTCAGGTACTCCTGACTCCAGGGCCAGTGCTCTATCCACTGCGCAACCTAGCCACCCCTCCTTAGGTGTTCTTAAAATTGATGGGGGGGCGGGTAAATGATATTGGGAGCAGTTAAGTGGTGCAGTGGATAGAGAACTGGGCTTGAAATAAGAAAGACTCACCTTGCTGAATTCAAATCTGGCCTTATACACTTATTAACTTGGGCAAGTTACTCAACCCTGTTTGCCTCAATTCCTCATCTAGAAAATGAGCTGGAGAAGGAAATGGCAAAGCCACTCCACTTTGCCGAGAAAACTCTAAAGTGGGTTACAAAGAGTTGGATACAACTAAAATAACAGCAGGTGGTGTTGGTCCCTGGGGATGGAAACACTGGCTGAAATACAGCTATTATGTGTGAGGCAGTTGCATGGAATCAACCATCAAGGGATGGGAGTGGAAGGAAGCAGAACTAAAAGACCAAATCAGGAAGAACTCATATCTGAGATGCTGCTGAATGGGAGAAAAAGGAAGGGCTCACAACATCTGATAACTTCCTATTTAAACTAATTACTCCTACATTCTATGATCTAGTCTCATGTATTTCTCCCCTTCTGAAGTCCTATAGGAGCTATCAGAACTTCTTAAATTCAGTAACCTGAGTCAAAGGCTCAGTCATCCTGCCCTAGTTGTGGCTTCAAATTGTCTTTTGCCTGAACAAACCTGATCAGGAAAAAGTTAGTTTTAATTTTGTTCAGTTTAACAAGAATTTACTAAGGATCACTGACCTTATCCCAAAACTGTGTCCCATCCTTGAACATTATTAGTTTCTTTCTTTAATTAGTTGAATTAGATCCTAAATGATTCTAATACCTTTAAAAGAACAGTTTATAGGGGTGGCTAGGTGGCACAATGGAAAGAGCACTGGCCCTGGAATCAGGAGTACCTGAGTTCAAATCCGGCCTCAGACACTTAATAATTACCTAGCTGTGTGGCCTTGGGCAAGTCACTTGTGGGGTACCACTGCCTTGGAAAAAAAACCTAAAAAAATTGAAGATGGTAGAGAACAGTTTACATTCAAATTGAGTGTGTGAAATCTACCCCAAAGCCAAATAGCAACTACTGAGAGAGTGTGTGTGTGGGTGGGGGAGGGGGGAGGGGAGGGGGGCCGAAGATTCTGAATGAGAAGACCAGCCTACATTTACTAGCCAAATGAATTCAAACAAGTAATTTCTCCTCAATTTTCCTTGAACAAGTAGATGGGGGGGGGGGGAATAGATGACAAGGAAGTCCCCTTTCAGCTTTAAATCTGTGATCTTAGGATCTAGAAATCTCCCAGCTTGAAATTCTCCAATGCCCTGATGCCTGAGAGTTCCTTTTTCCTCCTCTGGGAAGAGTTAGGGATGGAGTCTATACCTGTGATTTCACTGGTACTGAGAATTCCTAAATCAGAAAATTCTATTTGCCAATGCAGGTTTCTCTGAAACTTATAGTCTTGGAGAGCTTCCTAGAGGTTATGAGAGGTTATGTAATAATAATTTTTTTTTAATTTAATATTTATTCTCATTTTGTACAATTAATGTTATTTTTACATTAGTAAAATATTCTTGTTTAAGAGTAAACAAGATACCCCCTCCCCCCATAAGTATAGACTTGCTTCAGCGATAAAGTAAAGGGGAGAGAAAAAAATTAAAATTAAAAAAAAAGTAATAATTGTAGGTATGGCCAGGTGGCGCAATGAATGGAGCACCAGCCCTGGAACCACGAGCACCTGAGCCCACATCCGGCCCTGTACACCCAACAATCACCCAGCTGTGTGACATGCCAGCCACCCGATCCCCACTGCCCTGCAGAAACAAACAGACAAAAAAGAACAAAAAAGGCCCAAAATAAAATAAAATAGTAATAATAGTAGGGGTGGCTGGGTGGTGGACAGAGCATTGACCCTTGAGCCAGGAGCACCCGGGTCCAAATCCGGCCTCAGACAGCCAACGATCACCCTGTTATGCAGCCCCAGGCAGGCCACCCAGCCTCATTTGCCCTGCACCCTCCCCCAAATAATAATAATAAAGAAATAAAGAATGTGCTTCAGTCTTTGTTCCAACACCCACAACTCTGTTGTGGGTGGATCACATTCTTTATGATAAGTCCATCACAAAAGTTATTTCCATGTTTTTCCAACATTGCCATTGCTGATCGCAACTCCCTCCCTTCTTATTTCTCCACTACCATGTACTATATTTTCTCTCTCCTTTCACTATGACTCTGCTGTAGGTTAGCTGAGTGGCACAGCAGACAGATCCCTGGTCCTGGGGCCAAGAGGCCCTGAGCCCCCATACCACCCCTTAGGCCTAGCATCCACCTGGCCCTATGGTCCTGGACAGGCCTTCCAATCCCAGCCCCTTGCAAGAAGTAAAAAAGAAAATGTGTTATATCTGACCACTCTCCCCCCATGGTCCATCTTCTCCTCCTTTATTCACATCCCTACCCCTTCCCCCCTGCTCCCCCCCTCCTTCTTACTCCAGATGTCTATACCCCATTGAGTATATATGCTGTTTCGTCTCCTAGCCACCTCTGATGAGAGCAAAGGTTCCCTCATTCCCCCTTGCCTACCCCCCTTCCATATCATTGCAATAGCTCATTGTAATAAAGAAAAATCTTATTATATGAAATATCTTGGCCTATTCCCCCCTCTCCTTTTTCTTTCTCCCATTACATTTCCCTTTTTTTCTATTGACTTCATTTTTACTCCATATTTTATCTTCGAATTCAGCTTTCTCCTGTGCTTCATCTATAAAAGCTCCCTCTACCTGCTCTATTAATTGAGAAGGTTCATATGAATATTATCAGTGTCATTTTTCTATGCAGGAATACATGCAGTTCATCATCATTAAGTCCCTCATATTTTCCCCTTCTCCTCCACTCTCTATGCTTCACCTGAGTCCTGTATCTGAAGATCAAACCTTCTGTTCAGCTCTGGCCATTCCAACAGGAACATTTGAAATTCCCCTGGTTCATTGAAAGTCCATCTTTTTCCCTGGAAGAGGACATTCAGCCTTGCTGGGTAGTTCATTCTTGGCTGCATTCGAAGCTCTTTTGCCTTCCAGCCCTACGAGCTTCCAATGTAGTTGCTTCTAAGTCCTGTGTGATCCTGACCGCAGCTCCACGATATTTGAACTGTGCCCTTCTGGCTGCTTGTAATATTTTCTCTTTGACTTGGGAGTTCTGGAACTTGGCTATAATATTCCTAGGGTTTGGTTTTTTGGGATTTCTTTCTTGGGGGGATTGGTGGATTCTCTGCATTTCTATTTTTCCCTCTGCTTCTAGAATATCAGGGCAATTTTCCTGTAGTAATTCTTTGAAAATGATGTCAAGGCTCTTTTCCTGATCATGACTTTCAGGTATTCCAATAATTTTAAAATTTTCTTTCCTAAGTCTGTTTTCCATATCAGTTGTTTTTTCAATGAGATATTTCACATTTTCTTCTAATTTTTCATTTTTTTTGGTTTTGAAGCATTGATTCCTGATTTCTGGTAAATTCATCAATCTCCCTGAATTCTATTCTTTGTCTGAAGGATTTGTTCTCCTCAGAGAGTTTTCTTATCTCTTTTTCCATCTGGCCAATTTTGCTTTTTAAAGCATTCTTCTCCTCAATAACTTTTTTGAACTGTTTTATCCATTTGACCTAAGTTCGTTTTTAGCATGCTATTTTCTTCAGCATTTTTTTGGATTTCCTTGACTAAGCTGCTGACTTCATTTTCATGTTTTTCCTGCATCTCTCTCCTTTCTTTTCCCAGTTTTTCTTCTAACTCCTTCATTTGATTTTCAAAGTCTTTTTTGAGCTCTGTCATAGCCTGAGTCCAATTTCTGTTTTTCTTGGAGTCCTTAGATGCAGGAGCTTGTGCTTCCTCATCTTCAGACTGAGTATTTTGATCCTTCTTGGGCTCATTTGCAAAATATTTCTCAATGATGTTCCTCTTATTTCTCTGCTTGCTCATTTTCCCAGCCTGGGCCTGGTTTTGGGGTGCTTCCTGAGCTTTTGGGACACTCCCACAAGGGTCTCAGTGTATGAGGCTCTGTCCTCCCTCCTGGTCTGTGAATGACCATATGCGCCCCCCTCTGCCATGGGGCTGAGGTGGCGGGCAGCCCTGCTGTTCTATGGGGGGCCTAGACTGGGATCAGGATCTGAATGTGGTCAGAACCCCAGTGTCCTGTTCCAGAGGCAGAGGACAGAGCTCTGCAGTCTCTCTTCACTCCCCTCCCTCAGCTCAATGGGCTCAGGCTTCTTATAGGCCCTTCTCTATAAAATGAGGAGACTGCGAGGTTATGCATATTCTGCAAGGTTAGTCAATTATAAGATCTAAGCAGTTAAGAGCTAAGACCAACATTTCCATTCCCCAGAGGAGGGATAGTTAGAGGGCCTAGATTGATGGCCCTGAAGAAACTGGAATGCAAACAGGGTTCTGCTGACTTGACCTCCAGATGTGAACAGAGAAGCTGATTTCATAACCTGACTCTGTTACTAATGAAATGCTCTTTGACTGTGGGCAAGTCCCTTATGATCTCTAGGCTTCAGTTTCTTGCTCCGTAAAATTAGAGGACTGAACCAGAGGAACCCCCCCGCCCCCGAATGAAATCCTATTACAGTCTCAGAATTAGCATTCTCTGATTCAACTGATAGATGGAAAAAGTTACCAGAATCTGAACAAGATCAACTTGAATTCTGGTTCTGCTATTGACCAAATCACTTGATTTTTGTAGATCTCAGTTTTCCAGAATCCCAGAATTTGAAAGTTGGAAGAAACTTAGCAGCCATCTAATTCAGTCTATATCTGCAAGGAGCCCCAATTATAATGTACTTGACAAGTGGTCATTGAGTCTTTACTTGAGACTCGAAAGGGGACCTTATTCTCATTTCAAATGTCCTCTTTAACTCTAAACTTTATGATCCTAAGATATTTAATCTCTCTGAGCCTCAGTTTTCTGCTATGTAAAATGGGGGTTATTGATGCTTGTATTACCTCTCTCATAGAGTTAAGAAGAAAGGGTTTAGTAAACTTTATTTTAGTTTTCCAAATACTTGATTTAAAAAAATAATACAGGGGCAGCTATTGGCTCAGTGGATAGAGCACCAGCCCTGGATTCAGGAAGACCTGAGTTCAAAAATGATCTCAGACACTTTCTAATTACCCAGCTATATGACCTTGGGCAAGACATTTAACCCTATTGCCTTGCCAAAAAATAATAATAATACATATACATTTACTTGCTGAAGCAGTAGGTTAGTCAACACTCTCAATAATGTCTGATAAAATGGCTAGTCATTAAAGATTTCAACACCACATTAATCAGAATGATGAACTCTCATTTTGCATGAGACTAATCTTGCCTTTCTCCTCATCCCTGTAGTAATTCAAAAAAGCAAACTTATTGCAAACTTCTAGGCTTCTGGGAGTGGTGTAAGATTCCTTTCCCTTCTTGCCACCACCCCCAAATCCTCAGCACAAGATAAGGGCAGGATTCCTTCTCAATGTTGTAATCAGACAAAATACATTCATCTTTCTTTTACTTGCCTGTAGAAAATCATTCTTTGTTTAGCAGAAGGAATACTTCCCTATTTTATATTTTGACTTTGACATTTTCAGTAGTATCAGAAGGTCAGCTTCATGGATGACAGTCATCCCTATCCAAGTCCTCAGGAAAATCTGCATTGTGGGCACTGAGTCAACTTGGAGAGAGAGAGAGAGAGAGAGAGAGAGGAAAGAGAAGTGATGGTCAGATCTAGCATGTGGGAGCAAGTATGAGCTCTACCATGAAGCTCACTTTTCTTAGTAAACTTTAGGGCAAGGATGGAGAATTTTTTTCTGCCAAGAATCATTTGGAAATTTATTACATAATTTGCCTGCTTTAATCAATTAATTCACTCTTAAAATGCTCTTAGATTTATTGAATTTTGAGTCCTGCCTTTGGTTACCATGGCAACACTGGCACAAATGATCTGCAAGCCAGATGTTCCTCTGCTTTACAGCATTGTATACAATAAGTTGTTACTTTTAGAATTTGTTGGATCCAGAAGAAACCTTAGAGATAATCTAGTTCAATTTTCTCATTTTACAGAAAATCAAAGAGGCGTTGGTGCCCACAGGTATTAAACAACAGAGGCAAAATTTAAACTCAGGGTTTTTGATTCTAAATCTTGAGCTCACTGATTACTCATGATGTCATGAGGTTGGTAAATCTTTACATCAATTTTTTGGGGGGTGTTAGGTAAGAGACTGCCAATTCCTAGTCCATCCAGGAAATTAAGGTGATGAGTTAACAGGATAATCTTTTCTCATTTAGTGTGAAGATCTGACAGATGGAACAGTGGAAACTATGGAAAAGATGCTTGAAGAAGAAGAGGACAAAGAAAAGTTAATAGTCAAATCCAGAACAGGGAGAAGCCAGCGGCCAAAGAAAGAGAGGTTGTCATGGCCCAAATTCCAGGCAAAGAAAACCAAAAAGGTTGTGAGTCACCGTAGGTCACATAGTACATCAGATGCTTGTGAGGGCAGAGCACCTGACCTTTCTCCAACAAGCACAGATACTGAATTACATTTCCCTAAAGAGGAGACACATATGAAAGATAAGAAAGGCAGTGAGAGAAAGAGGAAGTTCCTGAACATTGGATTTAGGATGCACCGGAAGCCTGAAATAGATGACAAGACATCAAAGGCAGGCACAACAACAGAGGTAAAAACCAAAACAGCAAAAGATGGTCAAAAGATCTCCTTGGATCTACAAGATCCAGAAATGGAACTGGGCAGGCTGGAATCGGGTATAGCCAGAATCCAAGAGCACTTGGGAAATGAAGATAACAGGTTAAACCTACAGCTCCAAGATGATCCTAGAATGAAGAAACAGGAAGCATTGACATCAGAAGCTAAAACAATGAGTGGGGCTGTGATGGGGATCCCAGTTTCTGTCTCTGGATCATTCACTGGGCCTCATGTGTCTGTGAGAGGTAGAAAGAAAAAAACAGATGATGGGACAGACATCACAAAGGATACAGTGAGTGGAAGAAAACATGGGTTACAGGCTGGAAAAGAAACAAAAGAAAGAATAGAAGATGCTTCTTTTGGTGTTCAAGGCTTGGAAATTGGAATTGCCAAGTTAACACTTCAGGAGCCTCAGGAGTTGGGCAAGGGCCATGAAACTCCAGAGATAAGAGTGAAAATACCAACTTTGCAAACACCCAAGTTTGGATTTTCCAAAGGGAAAGTACCTGAGGCTAAAATAAATGTCTCTGGGCATGAAAAGGAACAATCCTTGGGGAAGGTCGCAGTGAATATGGGGGAGATGCTTAAGGAATCCATACCTGAGAAAGATGTTACTGGAGCAATCAGAAAGATTTCTATAGAGACTACCAACCCAGATCATACTATTCCTAATATAATTGATAAAGACACAGAGACGGCAGACTGGAAGGCACAGATATCCAGCATGAAAATGCTCAAAGCAGATGTTAGCAGTACCAAGGTGGATATCCCACTTCCTAGTGCAGATGTGTCCCAGCCCAAAGTTGGGATCCAGGGTCCAGGAATAGGAACAGAGGGAATGAAGATGGAGGGAGACATCAAAATGGGGGAAAAGGATATGGAAGGGAAGGACAGTAAGTTCAAAATGCCAAAATTTAAGATGCCATCATTTGGGTGGTCTCCAAGTAAAGAAAAAAAAAGTTCAGTAGAAGTATCTCTACCAAAAGGAGAGGTAGAAGTGTCAGATACTTCAGTAAAGAGAGATGACAAAGGTGGAGATCAGAGTATTTCACTCACATCTGCAGAAATCCCTGTGAGGAGTATAGATCTCAATATGAAAATACAAGATGAAAAATTTACTGCCAAAGACCAAAAAGACAAAGACAATATTGAAATCAAAGGGCCTAAGGTTCAGTTGCCAAGTATCAAAATGCCTCAAGTATCTAAAGCAGATATCAAAGGCACAAAGGTGGACATGACACTACCCAGTGTAGATGTGTCTCTGTCCAAGATCAAACTAAAAAGAGAAGAATCTGGAGCAGAAGAAATAATGAATATTGAAGGAGATGTAAGAATGAGAGAAAAAGAAGGTGATCACAAAGAAAGTAAGTTCAAAATTCCAAGATTCTCCATGCCAGGTTTTGGCTGGGGAGGTGGTAAGGACACTGGAACTTCAGTGGATATAGAAACCAACATGAAAGAGCCCAAGATAAGTGAGGCATCATATAGTATTGAGAAAGAACATGAACTGGCCACAACAGAAAAAGAAGTTCCAAGTTTTGATGGAAATGTGGAGGTTTCTGGAGTGGAGAGTGCTCAGAAAGATTTGAACACAATTAAGATACCAAGTATAAAAACTATCAAACTTCCAGATAGTCAGGGAAAGGTTGAAATATGCTTTACATCAGAAAAGACAAAGATTCCAAAAGGAGATGTAGCTGAGAAAATGCAGGGTGTTTACAACATGGATAGGAAAATGAAAGAAAATATTGAGAGTACAACAGAAACATTGCAGAAACAAAAGCTCACGATACAAGGACTAGATATCAAAATGCAAATGTCAGAGCAAGAAGGAGAAATTGACAAGCTGAAAGAAAAGTTAGAAACTGCTGATATCAAAGGACAAATAATAAAACATGATATAAAAGGGTCCAAAGGAGAAATGAAAGGTTGCACAGTGGACATCAACTTGCCCAGTTTAGATGTGTCCCTGGCCAAGGCCACAGATGACATCAAGAGCCCTGAAGAAGACTTGGAGAGCATCAAGGGGGAAGGGGACATCAAACTGGGAGAAAAAGAAGGGAAGAAGGATAGCAAGTTTAAGATGCCAAAATTCAAGATGCCATCCTTTGGAGTGTACACTTCAAGGAAAGATGGGGCAGCATCAATAGATGGGTCACTACAAAGAACTGAAGTGGATGTGTCCCTTCCATCTTTCCAAGGTGATGTCAAAACTAGCAAAATGACCATGGAGCTGCCAAGAGTGGATGTGGATGTCAAAGGTGTGGACATGGAAGGTCAGTTGCCTGAGGGAGAAGTTCGGCTTGGTGACCAGAAAGTGAAGTTAGGAAGTTCAGACTTCCAAAGACATGTGTCTAAAGTCCACAAGCCCAGCATCAAAATGCCCCAAATGCCCAAGGAAGAAATCAAAGGCCCCAAAGTGGACATCAC
Source organism: Macrotis lagotis (assembly GCF_037893015.1). Classification (NCBI taxonomy): domain Eukaryota; kingdom Metazoa; phylum Chordata; class Mammalia; order Peramelemorphia; family Peramelidae; genus Macrotis; species Macrotis lagotis. Next base: position 434,954,166 of record NC_133658.1, on the reverse strand, counting down.
CATGCCCAGTGTAGATGTGTCCCTGCCTAAACCCAAAGTCACTGTTGAGAGCCCTGAAATAGAGGGCATCAAGGTGAAAGGGGAAATCAAACTGGGAGAAAAGGATGTGGAGGGAAAGGACAGCAAGATCAAGATGCCAAAATTCAAGATGCCATCCTTTGGAGTTTCTCCTTCAAGCAAAGATGGCAAACCACCAGGGAATTTGTCCCTCAAGATGGTGGAGTTGGAAGTGTCACCTTCTTCTCCCCAGGGTGATGTTAATGCTGGCGAACTGAGAGTGGAGCTGCCCTCCATGGAAGTGGATCTCAAAGGAGTAGACACTGAAGGTCAGTTGCCTGAGGGAGGAGTCGATATTGCAGACCTGAAAGGGAAGGCTGGAAGTACAGTTGTCAAAGGACAAATGGCCAAGGTCCACATGCCCGGCATCAAAATGCCTCAAATGGTCCAAGCAGACATCAAAGGCACCAAAGTGGATATTACCATGCCCAGTGTAGATGTGTCTCTGCCTAAAACCAAAGGAGACTTCGAGGGCCCTAAGGTGGAGGGCATGAAGGTGGAAGGGGAAATCAGACTGGGAGACAAGGATATGGAGGGAAAGGACAGCAAGATCAAGATGTCAAAATTCAAGATGCCATCCTTTGGAGTTTCTGACTCAAGCAAAGATATCAAACCATCAATGGATGTGTCCTTGCCAAAGGTGGAGGTGGATGTGTCTCCTCTTTCACTCCAGGGCGATGTCAAAACTGGTGACCTGAGCATGGAACAGCCCTCAGTAGAGGTGGATGTCAAAGGTGTAGACATTGAAGCTCAGTTGCCTGAGGGAGAAGTCCAGATGGAAGACCTGAAAGGGAAGGCTGGAAGGAAAGGCTTTAAAGGACAAATGCCCAAGATACACATGCCCAGCATCAAAATGCCTCAAATGCCCCAAGCAGACATCAAAGGCACCAAAGTGGACATTACCATGCCCAGTGTAGATGTGTCTCTGCCTAAAACCAAAGGAGATGTCGAGGGCCCTAAGGTGGAGGGCATGAAGGTGGAAGGGGAAAACAAACTGGGAGACAAGGATATGGAGGGAAAGGACAGCAAGTTCAAGATGCCAAAATTCAAGATGCCATCCTTTGGAGTTTCTGCCTCAAGCAAAGATGTCAAACCATCACTGGATGTGTCCTTGCCAAAGGTGGACATGGATGTGACTCCTCTTTCACTCCAGGGTGATGTCAAAACTGGTGATGTGAGCATGGAGCAGCCCTCAGTAGAGGTGGATGTCAAAGGTGTAGACATTGAAGCTCAGTTGCCTGAGGGAGAACTCCAGATTGCAAACCTGAAAGGGAAGGCTGGAAGTACAGTTGTCAAAGGACAAATGCCCAGGGTCCACATGCCCAGCATCAAAATGCCACAAATGCCCCAAGCAGATATCAAAGTCACCAAAGTGGACATTACCATGCCAAGTGTAGATGTGTCTCTGCCTAAAACCAAAGTAGACTTTGAGAGCCCCAAGGTGGAGGGCATGAAAGTGGAAGGGGAAATCAAACTGGGAGACAAGGTTATGGAGGGAAAGGACAGCAAGATCAAGATGCCAAAATTCAAGATGCCATCCTTTGGAGTTTCTGCCTCAAGCAAAGAAGTCAAACCATCAGTGGATGTGTCCTTGCCGAAGGTGGAGGGGGACGTGTCCCTGCCGCAGGTGGAGGTGGATGTGTCTCCTCTTTCACTCCAGGGTGATGTCAAAACTGGTGACCTGAGTGTGGGGCAGCCCTCAGTAGAGGTTGATGTCAAAGGTGTAGACATTGAAGCTCAGTTGCCTGAGGGAGAAGTCCAGATTGCAGACCTGAAAGGGAAGGCTGGAAGTCAAGGCTTTAAAGGACAAATGACCAAGGTACACATGCCCAGCATCAAAATGCCTCAAATGCCCCAAGCAGAAATCAAAGCCTCCAAAGTGGACATTACCATTCCCAGTGTAGATGTGTCTCTGCCTAAAACCAAAGGAGACTTCGAGAGCCCTAAGGTGGAGGCCATGAAGGTAGAAGGGGAAATCAAACTGGGAGACAAAGATATGGAGGGAAAAGACAGCAAGTTCAAGATGCCAAAAATCAAGATGCCATCCTTTGGAGTTTCTGCCTCGAGCAAAGGTGTCAAACCATCAGTAGATGTGTCCTTGTCGAAGGTGGAGGTGGATGTGTCTCCTCTTTCTCTCCACAGTGATGTCAAAACTTGTGAACTGAGTGTGGAGCGGCCCTCAGTAGAGGTGGATGTCAAAGGTGTAGACATTGAAGCTCAGTTGCCTGAAGGAGAAGTCCAGATTGGAGACCTGAAAGGGAAGGCTGGAAGTACAGTAGTCAAAGGACAAATGCCCAAGGTCCATATGCCCAGCATCAAAATGCCTCAAATGTCCGAAGCAGACATCAAAGGCACCAAAGTGGACATTACAATGCCCAGTGCAGATGTCTCTCTGCCTAAAACCAAAGGAGACTTCAAGGACCCTAAGGTGGAGGGCATGAAGGTGGAAGAGGAAATCAAATCGGGAGACAAGGATATGGAGGGAAAGGACAGCAAGTTCAAGATGCCAAAATTCAAGATGCCATCCTTTGGAGTTTCTCCCTCAAGCAAAGATGTCAAACCATCAGTGGATGTGTCCTTCCCAAAGGTGGAGGTGGATGTGTCTCCTCTTTCTCTCCAGGGCGATGAGAACACTGGGGACCTGAGCATGGAGCTGCCCTCCGTAGAGGTGGATGTCAAAAGTGTAGACATTGAAGCTCAGTTGCCTAAGGGAGAATTCCAGATTGCAGATGTGAAAGGAAATGCTGGAAGTACAGTTGTCAAAGGAAAAATGCCCAAGGTCCACATGCCCAGCATCAAAATGCCTCAAATGTCCCAAGCAGACATCAAAGGCACCAAAGTGGACATTACAGTGCCCAGTGTAGATGTGTCTCTGCCTAAAACCAAAGTAGAATTCGAGAGCCCTAAGGTAGAGGGCATGAAGGCGGAAAAGGAAATCAGACTGGGAGACAAGGATATGGAGGGAAAGGACAGCAAGTTCAAGATGCCAAAATTCAAGATGCCATCCTTTGGAGTTTCTGCCTCAAGCAAAGATGTCAAAACACCAGTGGATGTGTCCTTGCCGAAGGTGGAGGTGGATATGTCTCCTCCTTCACTCCAGGGTGATGTCAAAACTGGTGACTTTAGCATGGAGCAGCCCTCAGTAGAGGTGGATGTCAAAAACGTAGACACTGAAGTTAAGTTGCCTGGGGGAGAAGTCCAGATTGCAGACCTAAACGGGAAGGCTGGAAGTACAATTGTCAAAGGACAAATGCCCAAGGTCCACATGCCCAGCATCAAAATGCCTCAAATGCCCCAAGCAGACATCAAAGGCACCAAAGTGGAAATTACCGTGCCCAGTGTAGATGTAACCAAAATTGAATTTGAGAGCCCTAAGGTGGAGGGCATGAAGGTGGAAGGGGAAATCAAACTGGGAGACAAGGATATGGAGGGAAAGGACAGCAAGTTCAAGATGCCAAAATTCAAGATGCCATCCTTTGGTGTTTCTGCCTCAAGCAAAGATGTCAAACCATCAGTGGATGTGTCCTTGCCAAAGGTGGATGTGGATGTGTCTCCTCTTTCTCTCCAGGGCGATGTCAAAACTGGTGACATGAGCATAGAGGTGGATGTCAAAGGTGTAGACATTGAAGCTCAGTTGCCTGAGGGAGAAGTCCAGATTGCAGACCTGAAAGGGAAGGCTGGAAGTACAGTAGTCAAAGGACAAATACCCAAGGTGCATATGGCCAGCATGAAAATGCCTCAAATGTCCCAAGCAGACATCAAAGGTACCAAAGTGGAAATTACAATGCCCAGTGCAGATGTCTCTCTGCCTAAAACCAAAGGAGACTTCGAGGGCCCTAAGTTGGAGGGCATGAAGGTGGAAGGGGAAATCAAACCAGGAGACAAGGACATGGAGGGAAAGGACAGCAAGTTCAAGATGCCAAAATTCAAGATGCCATCCTTTGGAGTTTCTGCCTCAAGCAAAGATGTGAAACCATCAGTGGATGTGTCCTTCCCGAAGGTGGAGGTGGATGTGTCTCCTCCTTCACTCCAGGGTGATGTCAAAACTGGTGACCTGAGCATGGAGCAGCCCTCAGTAGAGGTGGATGTCAAAAACGTAGACACTGACATTCAGTTGCCTGAGGGAGAAGTCCAGATTGCAGACCTAAAGGGGAAGGCTGGAAGTACAGTTCTCAAAGGACAAATGCCCAAGGTCCACATGCCCAGCATCAAAATGCCTCAAATGCCCCAAGCAGACATCAAAGGCACCAAAGTGGACATTACCGTGCCCAGTGTAGATGTAACCAAAATTGAATTGGAGAGCCCTAAGGTGGAGGGCAAGAAGGTGGAAGGGGAAATCAAACTGGGAGACAAGGATATGGAGGGAAAGGACAGCAAGATCAAGATGCCAAAATTCAAGATGCCATCCTTTGGAGTTTCTCCCTCAAGCAAAGATGTCAAACCATCAGTGGATGTGTCCTTGCCAAAGGTGGAGGAGGATGTGTCTCCTCTTTCTCTCCAGGGTGATGTCAAAACTGGTGAACTGAGCATAGAGGTGGATGTCAAAGGTGTAGACATTGAAGCTCAGTTGCCTGAGGGAGAAGTCCAGATTGCAGACCTGAAAGGGAAGGCTGGAAGTACAGTAGTCAAAGGACAAATACCCAACGTGCGTATGCCCAACATGAAAATGCCTCAAATGTCCCAAGCAGACATCAAAGGTACCAAAGTGGACATTACAATGCCCAGTGCAGATGTCTCTCTGCCTAAAACCAAAGGAGACTTTGAGGGCCCTAATGTGGAGGGCATGAAGGTGGAAGGGGAAATCAGACTGGGAGACAAGGATATGGAGGGAAAGGACAGCAAGTTCAAGATGCCAAAATTCAAGATGCCATCCTTTGGAGTTTCTGCCTCAAGCAAAGATGTCAAAACACCAGTGGATGTGTCCTTGCCAAAGGCAGAGGTGGATATGTCCTTCCTGAAGGTGGAGGTGGATGTGTCTCCTCCTTCACTCCAGGGTGATGTCAAAACTGGTGACCTGAGCATGGAGCAGCCCTCAGTAGAGGTGGATGTCAAAAACGTAGACACTGAGGTTCAGTTGCCTGAGGGAGAAGTCCAGATTGCAGACCTAAAGGGGAAGGCTGGAAGTACAGTTGTCAAAGGACAAATGCCCAAGGTCCACATGCCCAGCATCAAAATGCCTCAAATGCCCCAAGCAGACATCAAAGGCACCAAAGTGGACATTACCGTGCCCAGTGTAAATGTAACCAAAATTGAATTCGAGAGCCCTAAGGTGGAGGGCATGAAGGTGGAAGGGGAAATCAAACTGGGAGACAAGGATATGGAGGGAAAGGACAGCAAGTTCAAGATGCCAAAATTCAAGATGCCATCCTTTGGAGTTTCTGCCTCAAGCAAAGATGTCAAACCATCAGTGGATGTGTCCTTCCCGAAGGTGGAGGTGGATGTGTCTCCTCCTTCACTCCAGGGTGATGTCAAAACTGGTGACCTGAGCATGGAGCAGCCCTCAGTAGAGGTGGATGTCAAAAACGTAGACACTGACATTCAGTTGCCTGAGGGAGAAGTCCAGATTGCAGACCTAAAGGGGAAGGCTGGAAGTACAGTTGTCAAAGGACAAATGCCCAAGGTCCACATGCCCAGCATCAAAATGCCTCAAATGCCCCAAGCAGACATCAAAGGCACCAAAGTGGATATTACCGTGCCCAGTGTAGATGTAACCAAAATTGAATTCGAGAGCCCTAAGGTGGAGGGCATGAAGGTGGAAGGGGAAATCAAACTGGGAGACAAGGATATGGAGGGAAAGGACAGCAAGTTCAAGATGCCAAAATTCAAGATGCCATCCTTTGGAGTTTCTGCCTCAAGCAAAGATGTCAAACCATCAGTGGATGTGTCCTTGCCAAAGGTGGATGTGGATGTGTCTCCTCTTTCTCTCCAGGGCGATATCAAAACTGGTGACCTGAGCGTAGAGGTGGATGTCAAAGGTGTAGACATTGAAGCTCAGTTGCCTGAGGGAGAAGTCCAGATTGCAGACCTGAAAGGGAAGGCTGGAAGTACAGTAGTCAAAGGACAAATACCCAAGGTGCATATGGCCAGCATGAAAATGCCTCAAATGTCCCAAGCAGACATCAAAGGTACCAAAGTGGACATTACAATGCCCAGTGCAGATGTCTCTCTGCCTAAAACCAAAGGAGACTTCGAGGGCCCTAAGTTGGAGGGCATGAAGGTGGAAGGGGAAATCAAACCAGGAGACAAGGACATGGAGGGAAAGGACAGCAAGTTCAAGATGCCAAAATTCAAGATGCCATCCTTTGGAGTTTCTGCCTCAAGCAAAGATGTCAAACCATCAGTGGATGTGTCCTTCCCGAAGGTGGAGGTGGATGTGTCTCCTCCTTCACTCCAGGGTGATGTCAAAACTGGTGACCTGAGCATGGAGCAGCCCTCAGTAGAGGTGGATGTCAAAAACGTAGACACGGACATTCAGTTGCCTGAGGGAGAAGTCCAGATTGCAGACCTAAAGGGGAAGACTGAAAGTACAGTTGTCAAAGGACAAATGCCCAAGGTCCACATGCCCAGCATCAAAATGCCTCAAATGCCCCAAGCAGACATCAAAGGCACCAAAGTGGACATTACCGTGCCCAGTGTAGATGTAACCAAAATTGAATTGGAGAGCCCTAAGGTGGAGGGCAAGAAGGTGGAAGGGGAAATCAAACTGGGAGACAAGGATATGGAGGGAAAGGACAGCAAGTTCAAGATGCCAAAATTTAAGATGCCATCCTTTGGAGTTTCTGCCTCAAGCAAAGATGTCAAACCATCAGTGGATGTGTCCTTGCCAAAGGTGGAGGTGGATGTGTCTCCTCTTTCTCTCCAGGGCGATGTCAAAACTGGTGACCTGAGCGTAGAGGTGGCTGTCAAAAGTGTAGACATTGAAGCTCAGTTGCCTGAGGGAGAAGTCCAGATTGCAGACCTGAAAGGGAAGGCTGAAAGTACAGTAGTCAAAGGACAAATACCCAAGGTGCATATGCCCAGCATGAAAATGCCTCAAATGTCCCAAGCAGACATCAAAGGTACCAAAGTGGACATTACAATTCCCAGTGCAGATGTCTCTCTGCCTAAAACCAAAGGAGACTTTGAGGGCCCTAATGTGGAGGGCATGAAGGTGGAAGGGGAAATCAGACTGGGAGACAAGGATATGGAGGGAAAGGACAGCAAGTTCAAGATGCCAAAATTCAAGATGCCATCCTTTGGAGTTTCTGCCTCAAGCAAAGATGTCAAAACAACAGTGGATGTGTCCTTGCCAAAGGCAGAGGTGGATATGTCCTTCCCGAAGGTGGAGGTGGATGTGTCTCCTCCTTCACTCCAGGGTGATGTGAAAACTGGTGACCTGAGCATGGAGCAGCCCTCAGTAGAGGTGGATGTCAAAAACATAGACACTGAAGTTCAGTTGCCTGAGGGAGAAGTCCAGATTGCAGACCTAAAGGGGAAGGCTGGAAGTACAGTTGTCAAAGGACAAATGCCCAAGGTCCACATGCCCAGCATCAAAATGCCTCAAATGCCCCAAGCAGACATCAAAGGCACCAAAGTGGACATTACCGTGCCCAGTGTAGATGTAACCAAAATTGAATTTGAGAGCCCTAAGGTGGAGGGCATGAAGGTGGAAGGGGAAATCAAATTGGGAGACAAGGAAATGGAGGGAAAGGACAGCAAGATCAAGATGCCAAAATTCAAGATGCCATCTTTTGGAGTTTCTCCCTCAAGCAAAGATGTCAAACCATCAGTGGATGTGTCCTTGTCAAAGGTGGAGGAGGATGTGTCTCCTCTTTCTCTCCAGGGTGATGTCAAAACTGGTGATCTGAGCATAGAGGTGGATGTCAAAGATATAGACATTGAAGCTCAGTTGCCTGAGGGAGAAGTCCAGATTGCAGACCTGAAAGGGAAGGCTGGAAGTACAGTAGTCAAAGGACAAATACCCAAGGTGTATATGGCCAGCATGAAAATGCCTCAAATGTCCCAAGCAGACATCAAAGGTACCAAAGTGGAAATTACAATGCCCAGTGCAGATGTCTCTCTGCCTAAAACCAAAGGAGACTTCAAGGGCCCTAAGGTGGAGGGCATGAAGGTGGAAGGGGAAATCAGACTGGGAGACAAGGATATGGAGGGAAAGGACAGCAAGTTCAAGATGCCAAAATTCAAGATGCCATCCTTTGGAGTTTCTGCCTCAAGCAAAGATGTCAAAACACCAGTGGATGTGTCCTTGCCGAAGGTGGAGGTGGATATGTCTCCTCCTTCACTCCAGGGTGATGTCAAAACTGGTGACCTGAGCATGGAGCAGCCCTCAGTAGAGGTGGATGTCAAAAACGTAGACACTGAAGTTAAGTTGCCTGAGGGAGAAGTCCAGATTGCAGACCTAAAGGGGAAGGCTGGAAGTACAATTGTCAAAGGACAAATGCCCAAGGTCCACATGCCCAGCATCAAAATGCCTCAAATGCCCCAAGCAGACATCAAAGGCACCAAAGTGGACATTACCGTGCCCAGTGTAGATGTAACCAAAATTGAATTGGAGAGCGCTAAGGTGGAGGGTATGAAGGTGGAAGGGGAAATCAAACTGGGAGACAAGGATATGGAGGGAAAGTTCAGCAAGATCAAGATGCCAAAATTCAAGATGCCATCCTTTGGAATTTCTGCCTCAAGCAAAGATGTCAAACCATCAGTGGATGTGTCCTTGCCAAAGGTTGAGGTGGATGTGTCTCCTCTTTCTCTCCAGGGCGATGTCAAAACTGGTGACCTGAACATGGAGCAGCCCTCAGTAGAGGTGGATGTCAAAGGTGGAGACATTGAAGCTCAGTTGCCTGAGGGAGAAGTCCAGATTGAAGACCTGAAAGGGAAGGCTGGAAGTACAGTAGTCAAAGGACAAATACCCAGGGTCCATATGCCCAGCATCAATATGCCTGACATGTCCCAAGCAGACATCATAGGTACCAAAGTGGACATTACAATGCCCAGTGTAGATGTCTCTCTGCCTAAAACCAAAGGAGAATTCGAGGGCCCTAAGGTGGAGGGCATGAAGGTGGAAGGGGAAATCAGACTGGGAGACAAGGATATGGAGGGAAAGGACAGCAAGTTCAAGATGCCAAAATTCAAGATGCCATCCTTTGGAGATTCTGCCTCAAGCAAAGATGTCAAAACACCAGTGGATGTGTCCTTGCCAAAGGCAGAGGTGGATATGTCCTTCCCGAAGGTCGAGGTGGATGTGTCTCCTCCTTCACTCCAGGGTGATGTCAAAACTGGTGACCTGAGCATGGAGCAGCCCTCAGTAGAGGTGGATGTCAAAAGCGTAGACACTGAAGTTCAGTTGCCTGAGGGAGAAGTCCAGATTGCAGACCTAAAGGGGAAGGCTGGAAGTACAGTTGTCAAAGGACAAATGCCCAAGGTCCACATGCCCAGCATCAAAATGCCTCAAATGCCCCAAGCAGACATCAAAGGCACCAAAGTGGACATTACCGTGCCCAGTGTAGATGTAACCAAAATTGAATTTGAGAGCCCTAAGGTGGAGGGCATGAAGGTGGAAGGGGAAATCAAACTGGGAGACAAGGATATGGAGGGAAAGGACAGCAAGTTCAAGATGCCAAAATTCAAGATGCCATCCTTTGGAGTTTCTGCCTCAAGCAAAGATGTCAAACCATCAGTGGATGTGTCCTTGCCAAGGGTGGATGTGGATGTGTCTCCTCTTTCTCTCCAGGGCGATGTCAAAACTGGTGACATGAGCATAAAGGTGGATGTCAAAGGTGTAGACATTGAAGCTCAGTTGCCTGAGGGAGAAGTCCAGATTGCAGACCTGAAAGAGAGGGCTGGAAGTACAGTATTCAAGGGACAAATACCCAAGGTGCATATGCCCAGCATGAAAATGCCTCAAATGTCCCAAGCAGATATTAAAGGTACCAAAGTGGACATTACAATGCCCAGTGCAGATGTCTCTCTGCCTAAAACCAAAGGAGACTTCGAGGTCCGTAAGTTGGAGGGCATGAAGGTGGAAGGGGAAATCAAACCAGGAGACAAGGACAAGGAGGGAAAGGATAGCAAGTTCAAGATGCCAAAATTCAAGATGCCATCCTTTGGAGTTTCTGCCTCAAGCAAAGATGTCAAAACACCAGTGGATGTGTCCTTGCCGAAGGTACAGGTGGATGTGTCCTTCCCGAAGGTTGAGGTGGATGTGTCTCCTCCTTCACTCCAGGGTGATGTCAAAACTGGTGACCTGAGCATGGAGCAGCCCTCAGTAGAGGTGGATGTCAAAGGTGTGGACACTGAAACTCAGTTGCTTGAGGGAGAAGTCCAGATTGCAGACCTGAAAGGGAAGGCTGGAGGTAAAGTAGTCAAAGGACAAATGCCCAAGGTGCATATGCCCAGCATCAAAATGCCTCAAATGCCCCAAGGAGACATCAAAGGCCCCAAAATGGATGTTACCATGCCTAGTATAGATGTGTCTCTGCCTAAAGCCAAAGTAGACTTCAAGAGCCCTAAGGTGGAGGGCATGAAGGTGGAAGGGGAAATCAAACCGGGAGACAAGGATATGGAGGGAAAGGACAGCAAATTCAAGACACCAAAATTCAAGATGCCATCCTTTGGAGTTTCTGCCTCAAGCAAAGATGTCAAACCATCAGTGGATGTGTCCTTGCCGAAGGTGGAGGTGGATGTGTCTCATCTTTCTCTCCAGGGTGATGTCAAAACTGGTGACCTGAGCATGGAGCAGCCCTCAGTAGAGGTGGATGTCAAAGGTGTAGACATTGAAGCTCAGTTGCCTGAGGGAGAAGTCCAGATTGCAGACCTGAAAGGGAAGGCTGGAGGTACAGTAGTCAAAGGACAAATGCCCAAGGTGCATATGCCCAGCATCAAAATGCCTCAAATGCCCCAAGGAGACATCAAAGGCAACAAAATGGATGTTACCATGCCTAGTATAGATGTGTCTCTGCCTAAAGCCAAAGTCGACTTCAAGAGCCCTAAGGTGGAGGGCATGAAAGTGGAAGGGGAAATCAAACTGGGAGACAAGGATATGGAGGGAAAGGACAGCAAGATGAAGATGCCAAAATTCAAGATGCCATCCTTTGGAGTTTCTGCCTCAAGCAAAGATGTCAAACCATCAGTGGATGTGTCCTTGCCAAAGGTGGAGGTGGATGTGTCTCCTCTTTCTCTCCACAGTGATGTCAAAACTGGTGACTTTAGCATGGAGCAGCCCTCAATAGAGGTGGATGTCAAAGGTGTAGACATTGAAGCTCAGTTGCCTGAGGGAGAAGTCCAGACCACAGACCTGAAAGGGAAGGCTGGAAGTCAAGGCTTTAAAGGAGAAATGCCCAAGATCCATATGCCCAGCATCAAAATGCCTCAAATGCCGCAAGCAGACATCAAAGGCACGAAAGTAGACATTACTGTGCCCAGTGTAGATGTGTCTCTGCCTAAAACCAAAGGAGAATTCGAGAGCCCTAAGGTGGAGGGCATGAAGGTGGAAGGGGAATCAAACTGGGAGACAAGGATATGGAGGGAAAGGACAGCAAGTTCAAGATGCCAAAATTCAAGATGCCATCCTTTGGAGTTTCTGCTTCAAGCAAAGATGTCAAACCATCAGTGGATGTGTCCTTGCCAAAGGTGGATGTGGATGTGTCTCCTCTTTCTCTCCAGGGCGATGTCAAAACTGGTGACCTGAGCGTAGAGGTGGATGTCAAAGGTGTAGACATTGAAGCTCAGTTGCCTGAGGGAGAAGTCCAGATTGCAGACCTGAAAGGGAAGGCTGGAAGTACAGTAGTCAAAGGACAAATACCCAAGGTGCATATGGCCAGCATGAAAATGCCTCAAATGTCCCAAGCAGACATCAAAGGTACCAAAGTGGACATTACAATGCCCAGTGCAGATGTCTCTCTGCCTAAAACCAAAGGAGACTTCGAGGGCCCTAAGTTGGAGGGCATGAAGGTGGAAGGGGAAATCAAACCAGGAGACAAGGACATGGAGGGAAAGGACAGCAAGTTCAAGATGCCAAAATTCAAGATGCCATCCTTTGGAGTTTCTTCCTCAAGCAAAGATGTCAAACCATCAGTGGATGTGTCCTTGCCAAAGGTTGAGGTGGATGTGTCTCCTCTTTCACTCCAGGGTGATGTCAAAACTGGTGACCTGAGCGTAGTGCAGTCCTCAGTAGAGGTGGATGTCAAAGGTGTAGACACTGAAGCTCAGTTGCCTGAGGGAGAAGTCCAGATTGTGGACCTGAAAGGGAAGGCTGGAAGTACAGTTGCCAAAGGAGAAATGCCCGAGGTCCACATGCCCAGCATCAAAATGCCTCAAATGCCCCAAGGAGACATCAAAGGCACCAAAGTGGACATTACCATGCCCAGGACAGATGTGTCTCTGCATAAAACCAAAGTAGACTTCGAGAGCCCTAAGGTGGAGGGCATGAAGGTGGAAGGGGAAATCCATCTGGGAGACAAGGATATGGAGGGAAAGGACAGCAAGTTCAAGATGCTGAAAATGAAGATGCCATCCTTTGGAGTTTCTGCCTCAAGCAAATCTGTGAAACCATCAGTAGATGTGTCCTTGCCGAATGTGGAGGTGGAAGTGTCTCCTCTTTCTCTCCACAGCGATGTCAAAACTCGTGACCTGAGTATGGAGCAGCCCTCAATAGAGGTGGATGTTAAAGGTGCAGACATTGAAGCCCAGTTGCCTGAGGGAGAAGTCCAGATTGCAGACCTGAAAGGGAAGACTGGCAGTATAGTTGTTAAAGAACAAATGCCAAAGGTCCACATGCCCAGCATCAAAGTGCCCCAAGTGCCCAAAGTAAATATCAAAGGCCCCAAATTGGACATCACTATGCCCAGTGTAGATGTGCCCCTGCCTAAAACCAAAGGCGACTTCGAGAGCCTTGAAGTGGAGTGCATCAACATGGAAGCGGCCATCAAAGTGGGAGACAAGGACATGGAGGTAAAGGACAGTAAGTTCAAGATGCCAAAGTTCAAGATGCCATCCTTTGGAGTTTCTGCTCCGAGCAAAGATGTCAAATCATCAGTAGATGTGTCCCTGCCAAACGCTGAGCTGGAAGTGTCCCCTCCTACTCCCCAGGATGATGTCAATGCTGGTGATCTGAGTGTTGAGCTGCCCTCAGTGGAGGTGGATGTCAAAGGTTTAGATATTGTAGCTCAGTTGCCTGAGGGAGAAGTCGAGATTATGGACTTGAAAGTGATGTCTGGAGGTCCAAGCTTTAAAGGACATTCACCCAAGGTCCATGTGCCCAGCATCAAAATGCGCCAAATGCCCAAAGCAGACATAAAAGGCCCCACAATGGACATCACCATGCCAAGTGGAGATGTGTCCCTGACCAAAGCCAAAAGTGACATTAAGAGCGCTGAAGCTGAGGGCATGAAGGTGGAAGGCGACATCAAACTGGGAGACAAGGACATGGAGGAAAAGGACAGCAAGTTCAAGATGCCATCCTTTGGAGTATACTCTCAAAGAAAAGATAGCACACCATCAGTGAAAATGTCCCTACCAAAGGTTGATCTGGAAGTTTCCGCTCCTACTCTTCAGGGTGATGCCAAGGTTGGTGACCTGAGCATGGAGCTGCCCTCAGTGGAGTTAGATGTCAAAGGTGTAGACATTGAAGGTCTGTTGCCTGAAGGAGAAGTCCAGATTGCAGACCTGAAAGGGAAGGCTGGAAGTACAGTTGTCAAAGGACAAATGCCCAAGGTCTGCATGCCCAGCATCAAAATGCCCCAAATACCCAAAGCAGACATCAAAGGCCCTAAAGTGGATATCACCATTCCCAGTGTAGATGTGTCCCTGCCTAAAACCAAAGGCGACTTTGAGAGCCCTGAAGTGGAGGGCATGAAGGTAGAAGTGGACATCAACCTGGGAGATATGCACAAGGAGGGAAAGTACAGCAAGTTCAAGATGCCAAAATTCCAGAAGCCATCCTTTGGAGTTTCTGCTCCAAGCAAAGATGTCAAACCATCAGTGGATGTGTCCCTGCCAAAGGCTGAGGTGGATGTATCACCTCTTTCTCTCCAGGGTGATATCAAGACTGGCGACCTGACCATGGAGCTGCCCTCAGTGGAGGTGGATGACAAAGGTGTAGACATTGAAGCTCAGTTGCTTGAGGGAGAAGCCCAGCTTGGTGAAGGGAAGGCTGGAAGTCCAGGATTTAAAGGACTCTTTCCCAAGGTTGATGTGCCCAGCCTCAAAATTCCCCAAATGCCCAAAGCAGACATCAAAGGCCCCAAAGTGGATATCACCATGCCCAGTGGAGAAGTGTCCCTGATCAAGGCCAAAGGTGACATTAAGAGCCCTGAAGTGGAGGGCATGAAGGTGGAAGGGGAAATCAAACTGGGAGACAAGGACATGGAGGGAAAGGACAGCAAGTTCAAGATGCCAAAATTCAAGATGCCATCCTTTGGAGTTTCTGCTCCAAGCAAAGATGTCAAACCATCAGTGGATGTTTCCCTGCCAAAGGCTGAGGTGGATGTATCACCTCTTTCTCTCCAGGGTGATATCAAGACTGGCAACCTGACCATGGCGCTGCCCTCAGTGGAGGTGGATGACAAAGGTGTAGACATTGAAGCTCAGTTGCTTGAGGGAGAAGCCCAGCTTGGTGAAGGGAAGGCTGGAAGTCCAGGATTTAAAGGACTCTTTCCCAAGGTTGATGTGCCCAGCCTCAAAATTCCCCAAATGCCCCAAGCAGACATCAAAGGCCCCAAAGTGGATATCACCATGCCCAGTGGAGAAGTGTCCCTGATCAAGGCCAAAGGTGACATTAAGAGCCCTGAAGTGGAGGGCATGAAGGTGGAAGGGGAAATCAAATTGGGAGACAAGGACATGGAGGGAAAGGACAGCAAGTTCAAGATGCCAAAATTCAAGATGCCATCCTTTGGAGTTTCTGCTCCAAGCAAAGATGTCAAACCATCAGTGGATGTGTCCCTGCCAAAGGCTGAGGTGGATGTATCACCTCTTTCTCTCCAGGGTGATATCAAGACTGATGACCTGACCATGGAGCTGCCTTCAGTGGAGGTGGATGTCAAAGGTATAGACATCAAAGCTCAGTTACCTGAGGGAGAAGTCCAGATTGCAGACTTGAAAGGGAAGAGTGGAAGTACAGGCTTTAAAGGACACTTGGCTAAAGTCCACATGCCAAGCATCAAAATGCCCCAAATGCCCAAAGTAGACCTCAAAGGCCTCAAAGTGGACATCAGCAAGCCCAGTATAGATGTGTCCCTGCCAACGACCAAAGTTGACATCAAGAGCCCTGAAGTGCATGTGGAAGGTGTTACACTGGAAGGGGATATCAAACTGGGTGATAAGGAAGTTTACGGGAAGGACAGCAAGTTCAAGATGACAAAATTCAAGATGCCATCCTTTGCAGTTTCCACTCCAATCCATGATGGTTCTGCATCAGTGGAGGGATCACTACCTAAGGCCGAGGTGGATATGTCTCTTCCTTCTCTGCAAGGTAATGTCAAGCCTGGAGACCTGAAAGTAGATCTGCCCTCAGTGGAGGTGGATTTCAAAGGTATAAGTATTGAAGTTCAATTGCCTGAGGGTGAAATCCATCTTGGAGACCTGAAAGGGAAGGAGGGAGATCAGGAAGGACACATTCCCGAGGTGCACATACCTGGCATCAAAATCCCTCAAATACCCATAACTGACGTCAAAGCCCCTGAAGTGGATTTAACCATTCCCAGTAAAGTCATATCCATGCCCAAGACCAAAGTTGACATCAAGATCCCAGAAGTGGAGGTGGAGAGTATCAAAGTGGAAGGGGACATCAAACTGGGAGACATGGAGGTGGTGGGGAAGGACAGCAAGTCCAAGATGCCAAAATTCAAGAAGCCATTCTTTGGAGTTTCTGGTCCAGGCAAAGATGGCACAACAACAGTGGATGTGTCCCTATCCAAGGCTGAGGTGGATGTGTCCCTTCCTTCTCTCCAGGGCAATGTTAAGACTGGTGACATGAGCATGGAGCTGCCCATAGTGGAGGCGGATGTCAAAGGTGTAGACATTGAAGCTCAGTTGCCTGAGGGTGAAGTCCTTCTTGGAGACTTGAAAAGGAAAGAGGGAAGTCAGGAAGGACAAATGTCCAAGGTCCACATGCCCGGAATCAAAATCCCCAAAATGTCCAAAGCAGATAGCACAACCCCCAAAGTGGACATCATTAAGCCCAGTGAAGACATGTCTATGCCCAAGACCAAAGTCGACATCAAGATCCCTGAAGTGGAGGTAGAGGGTGTCAAGGTGACAGGGGACATCAAACTAGGAGACAAGGAGTTGGTGGGGAAGGACAGCAAATTTAAGATGCCGAAATTCAAGATGCCATCCTTTGGAGTTTCTGCTCCAAGCAAAGATGGTGCAGCATCAGTGGATGTTTCCCTCCCCAAGGCCGAGGTGGATGTGTCCCTTTCTTCTGTCCAAGGTGATGTCAAAGCTGGTGACCTGTTTGTGAAGCTTCCCCCAGTGGAGGTAGATGGCAAAATTGTAGAAGCTATGTTGCCTGAGGGAGAAGTCCAGTTTGATGACCTGAAAGGGAAGGCAGGAAGTGTAGGCTTCAAAGGATACTTGCCCATGGTCCACATGCCCAGCATCAAAATGCCCCAAACACCAAAAGTAGATATCAAAACCCCCAAAGTTGATCTTACCATGCCCAGTGTAGACATGTCCCACCCCAAGACCAAAAGTGACCTCAAGAGTCCTGAATTGGACATGCAGGGCATCAAGGTGGAAGGGGACATCAAACTGGGAGAAAAAGAAGGGAGAAAGGACAGCAAATTCAAGATGCCAAAACTCAAGATGCCATCCTTTGGAGTTTCTGCTCCAAGCAAAGATGGTACATCATCAGTGGACGCAACTTTCCCCAAGGCCGAAGTGGATGTGTCCCTTCCATCTTTCAAGGGTGATGTCAAGGCTGGAGACCTGAGTGTGGAGCTGCCCACAGTTGAGCTGGATGTCAAAAGTGTAGACACTGAAGCTCAGTTGCCTGAGGGAGAAGTCCAGCTCGGAGAACTGAAAGGGAATGCAGGATGTGCAGACTTCAAAAGACACATGCCTAAGGTCCACATGTCCAGCATCCAAATGCCCCAAATGCCAAACATTGATATCAAAAGCCCCAAAATTGACCTCACCATGCCCACTGTAGATGTATCCCTCCCTAAGACTAAAGTTGACATCAACAGCCCTGAAGTAGACATGGAGGATGTCAACGTGGAAGGAGACATCAAACTGAGAGAAAAAGAAGGGAGGAAGGATAGCAGGTTCAAGATGCCAAAATTCAAGATGCCATCCTTTGGAGTTTCTACTCCAAACAAAGATGGCATGCCATCAGTGGACATATCCTTCCCCAAGCCTGAGGTGGATGTGACTCTTCCATCTTTCAAGGGTGATGTCAAGGCTGGAGACATAAGTGTGGATCTGCCCACAGTGGAGGTGGACCTCAAAGGTATGAACACTGAAGCTCAGTTGCCTGAGGGAGTAGTCCAGCTTGGAGACCTGAAAGGGAAGGCAGGAAGTGCAAGCTTAATAAGAGTCATGCCCAAGGTTCTCATGCCCAGCCTCAAAATCCCCCAGATGCCCAAAGCAGATATCAAGGGCCCCAAAGTGGACATCCCCATGCCCAGTGTAGATGTGTCCCTGCCCAAGAACAAAACTGACATTGAGAGTCCTGAAGCAGAGTTAGAGGAAGCGGACATCAAACTTGGAGACAAGGGTGTGGATGGGAAGGACAGCAAGTTCAAGATGATGAAATTCAAGATGCCATCCTTTGGAGTTTCTGCTCCCAGCAAAGATGGTGCAGAATCAGTGGACGTATCCCTGCCCGAGGCTGAAATGGACGTGTCCCTTCCTTCTCTCCAGGACGATATCAAGCCTGGCAAGTTGAGTATGGGGCTGCCCTCAGTGGAGTTTAACATCAAATGTGTAGACATTGAAGCTCAATTACCCCAGGGAGAAGTCCATCTTGGTGACCTGAAAGGGGAAGCAGGAAGTGCAGACTTCAAAGGAAACTTGCCCAAGGTCCACACACCCAGTATCAAAATCCCCCAAATGCCCATAACAGACATCAAAGCCCCCAAAGTGGATGTCACCATGCCCAGTGTAAACTTGTCTCTGCCCAAGACCAAAGTTGACTTCCAGAGTCCTGGAGGTGAACTGGAGGTGGAGGGCATCAAGGTGGAAGGGGACATCAAACTGGGAGACAAAGATGTGGAGGAGAAGGACAGCAAATTCAAGATGCCAACATTGAAGATGCCATCCTTTGCCATTTCTGCTCCAAGCAAAGATGGCACAGCATCACCAGATGTGTCCCTGTTGAAGGCTGAAGTGGATGTGTCCCTTCCTTCTGTCCAAGGTGATATGAAGGCTGGCGACCTGAATGTGGAGTTGCCTTCAGTGGAGATGGAAGGAGTTAAATTGGAAGGAGACATCAAACTTGGAGTCAAGGATGTAGTGGCAAAGCCCAGTAAGTTCAAGATGCCAAAATTCAAGATGCCTTCTTTTGGATCCTCTCATCGCAGGCTTTCTAAATCCTCCATTGATTCTCCTTCCACTCATGTGGATTCAGAATTTTCTGAATCCTCTTCTGATTTTACAAATAGGGGTCCTGAGTTGAGCTCCCCTTATCTCCAAGAATTTCAACTCCAGAAAGATCCCGAATTGAAAATTGATGGAACCAGAATTAAACTCCAGATGTCCAAAGTTAGCCTTCCCAGTACTGATTTTTCCAAAGGTGATGATAACATTTCAAGAAGTATGGGTTCATCTCAAACAGACAGCACTAGCTCCCTTGATGTTTCATCCCTTCCAACTCTTCCTGAGGCAATCGATGGAACCTCTGCTGAAATTCTTAGTTCTGATATCCCTGTCTCAGAAATTGACACAGATAAATTTGTTTCCAAAGTTCAACTATCCCACATCCAATTGCCTAAAGTCGACTTTCAGGGGCCTCAATTTGATGTATCTGATATGAAAATTTCCTTAAAGAATACTGACTCAATTGCGCCTCTTTCTGAAGGGAATGCTCTGGAAAGAGATCTCAATTCTGCTATTTCTATCTCAAGTTCATCTGATACACTTGAAAGGCATATACAATTCCCTGGGGTTACACTACCTGGTTTTAGTTTTACTAAGGTGAACATCAGTGGTCCTCATACTGAATCTTCCAAAACCAGATTGAAGGAGGATATCACCCTTACAAAGTATGAGGTCACAGTTCCTATATCAGAATGTCATGATGTTCCTTCCCTCCATCAGCCTGATAATATCACTAATTTGGAGGGACATTCCACTCAACCAAAGGCAGCGGTAGAGGAACCTGATATCTTAACTGGCACAGGAGATGGAAGAGGTCAGACTCTTCCTTTATCCCCTGCAGGCATCATTAAATTTCACAAGTTTTACAAACCAAAATTTGGAGTTTCTGTCCCCCAGCCTTTGGGAACTTTTCCTCAAGAACTTTCCAAATTGTCAACAGACATGACACCCCTTGAGGTGCTGTCCATTAACTCCAAGACTGAAATTATGTCATCCACACATTCAAGCTCTGTCCAGTCATCTCAAGAGAGCTCTGTCCTGCTGCTAGCAGCAAGTGATTTCCCAGATTCAGACATAGTTCTTGAGACAATGAAGCCAGAAGAAGTCAAATCTGAAGGAACAGAGTCAGATGGAATAGAAGGCTTTTTCAAAATGCCCAAGTTCAAGCTCCCTTCATTTAGTTGGTCTCCCAAAAAAGAGGCAACTCCAAAAGGAGCTCCATGTATCAAGCCATGTGATATAACTATCATTTCAGACAAAGAACAAGCAATTTCTGATACAGAAGCTCAGACTTCATGCCTAGAAATAGACATTGATGTGTCCACTGAAAAAGATGGCCCCAAAGAGAAATTTAAGAAGCCCCATTTTGTGATGCCAAAGATTGGGCTTCCCAAAACCAAGAGCTCCAAGAGAGGGATTGATCTGAAGAAGGAAGCTGGAGAATTCAGCCAACCTAATGATGCCACCACAGAAGAAGACAATAAGAAGGTTGCAGAAGTAGTCCAAATTGTGATTCCTGCTGTTGTGAGTCAGAAGGAAATACAAGACCCTGAAGGTCCTACCCTAGGTAAAGTCACTCAGGAGCCATCAAGTGTTAAGGAGAGTGACAAAGACCAAATTACCCTTCCAAATGTTCAAGTACCCAAACTTGGTTCC
Source organism: Macrotis lagotis (assembly GCF_037893015.1). Classification (NCBI taxonomy): domain Eukaryota; kingdom Metazoa; phylum Chordata; class Mammalia; order Peramelemorphia; family Peramelidae; genus Macrotis; species Macrotis lagotis. Next base: position 434,933,919 of record NC_133658.1, on the reverse strand, counting down.
TCAGTTGCTCAAGCCAAGAGTGACAATATCCATATTTCTATACCAGAGTTAGAGACAAATGTGTCCCAGCTATCTCCAAAAACAGACAGAGAGACAGTAGCCCTGGAAACAGAAACATATGCCGATGTGCTGAAACGTAACATGGATGACAAAGGCTTAAAACTGTGCCCAACTGGGATGATGGATTCAACAATTTCTACATCTGAAGTCAGGTTCATCTCTGGAGAAAACATCAGACCTCACCTGACAGCTAGCCTTGGATTTACCACGAGTGAAATGGAAGCTCCCAGTGGAGAAACATTTGAGAGAATTCTTCCCAAACATGATATGTCTATGCCTAGGCCACAAACCACTGACAAAGAAGAAAAGGGTATTGCAGGTTTACCTGAGTCAGAAATGTATCTTTTCCCAACAGAAGGACCTGTTAAACTCAAGACCTCATGTACTGAAATACCATCTCAAGTTTCTGTGATTGAAACAGGCCAAGTCTGGGAAGGCTCTGTATTGACTGTTAAATTTCCCAAATTACAAGTACCCAAATTTACCTTCCAAGCCCCCAACACAGAGGCTGACATTTTCATCCCCAACGTGAGAGAAATAATGTGCTCTGAAACAGACATTGATATAGCAATTCATAAGGAAAGCCCAGAAGAATGGAGTGCCAAAGTCCTCAAAGCAGTCCCTGAGGTTCCTTCTCAGCCTAGCTCTGACTTAATAAGACCTCCAAAGGATCTTGCCCTCTCCTCAGTAGTCTCTCCCATCTCCAAGGTCAAGGTCCATATTCAGGGTGCTCACATAGAGAGCCAAGAAGTCACTGTAGAAAGCCGAGTGACTTGTGAACACGGTGAGCTCCCAAGACGAGAGACATTTCCCACTCAGATAGTGAGAGCCTCTGAGATCCCTCCATCTGATATTCAAACACCTTCTTATGGGTTTTCCCTGTTGAAAGTGAAGATTCCTGAGACCCATGGCAACTTGGATGGGACAGGCAAGGAACAAGAAACCCTCAGTTACACAAGTTCAGCAATCAAGACAGAGGACATCTCAGAAGCGAGTTTGAGAAAAGATGAATCAGGAGTAGATACAGTTGATCTATCACTGGAGGGTGAACTTCAGCCTGAAACAGGAGAACCATATGAAATCATCTCTTCTAGTGCCAGTTTGCCAAAGTTGAAAACATTTACATTTGAAGTCCATTCTTCCCATCAATATGTAGATAACTACTCTGATGAAGAACCTGCAGAAATCCTGGAATTCCCCCCTGAAGATAGCCATGACCAAGATGAAGAAGAAAAAGAGCAAAAGGTCCAACTTGAACCTAAGAAGTCTTCTGGTCTGTTCCGATTTTGGCTTCCAAACATTGGGTTTTCTTCTGTTGATGAGACAAGTTCAGATCCCAAAACTGAAGTCTCAAAGTCAGTCCCTATAGAAACCCAGCCAGAAGCCATGCCAGACATTGATCCTCCTAAGAAACCTGAGAAAACCAGCTGGTTCCGATTTCCCAAATTGGGATTCTCCTCTTCCCCAACAAAGAAGAGTAAGAGTATTGAGGAGAGTGACTCAGAACCCACCAAGACAGCATCACAGGAGGAAGCTGAGCAAACAGTTGTATTTTTTGATGCACAGGAAACATTATCTCCTGAAGAGATCCAGGAAGATGAGGGTGTCACTAGCACAACCAATGATGATGTTCAAGAAGCCAGTGCCCTAGTTACATCTTCTGCAAGAACTGAATTAATCTTATTAGAGGAGGAAGGGAAAACTTCAGGAAAAACAGCTTCTGGGCATGTGACCAAATGAAGGGCAAAGTGGGTTTGCTTAGTCATCCAAAGAAAGACTGACATAAGCCAATAGGAAAGACCCATCTTAACCACAGTAGTCCTTCCACCTCAGTTCAGAAAACAGAATGTGGAAAACAATGAGAACCTTGCATGGGTATCCCTTAGCTGAACAGGTCAGTAATTATTGTCCCACGTACTCTTGAAGAAGGAAGGTCTTCAGCTGTCCCTAGTTCCTTTCTGGGCAGAGGTCATTGTGACTGATAAAGGTGAAGAGATGCACTATGAAACAAAGTCTGGAGGAAAGATCTTGGTGAAGTGTAATCCCTAGAAGCTCACTAATAAAAGTGAAGTTACAGCTCTTTTGTACAGAGGGCTATCATGATCATAGGAAGTAGGTAGAGCCAATAGTTGGTTTTGTTTCTGTCCTGCTGCTGCTACTGCTTTCTGGTGGAGAATATATTATCCTTCTTTTAGATAAAGGCAAATGTATTCCAAGGGATCATCTTTCCCGCAGGAAAAAGCTGCTTTCTTTTCTATTAGAAATCCTCTCTATGTCAAATTTCAAGAAACTGAGAGGGTTAAGTTACAAGTGGTGGTGATGAAAAAGAGGGGAAGGGATCAAACTGGGTACCAATGTGAGTGGAGCACCCTAGTAAATGACTCTTAGGGGTATGATAGGCAGAAGAGAGGATATCAAAGCATTTGGGAATTGATTCAGATGACAAGTTGTGGATGATACTTTGGCTGTATCTGTGACTCTCTCACTTTCACAAGCCATTACTGTGGCTCACACCTTTCCTACTTTGTAATATATACAAGGCGCTGAATGAAAACCTCCACAAGAGAAATAAATACTATAACACCATTATTGGTTTTGTTGATTGTGTTTCATGGGGTGGGAGGGAGTGTGGCCTGAAACCACCATTCTTCTAGCCTCCCATTGCTCTCTAGTTTCTTTTGGGAAGAGACTGACTCAGTAAACTTTTGAAAACTTAACACTAAGATTTCACAGTATTCAGTGGTGACCACCCCTTCTCCTGGAGTCTTGTCACAAATGTTTAACTTTGGAACTGGTATCCCCTTTCTATATTACATTGCCACTCTATACTTGAGTGCAATCTAAACACATTTCCTTTAAATAAGCAATTTTTGTAGTTATCTTTTGTTTTTATATGCATTTTCATTTCTCTAATGTATACCTCCTCCTCTATTGCCCAGTGTTTTACCTCTTATCATAATACTAATTTTTAAAAAGAAAAGAGAAAAAGTAAAAAAGTCAAACCCAAACCATTACATCAATTGACTGATAGTCCACAGTCATAGACCCCTCCTTCTACAAAGAAAGGAGGGTGGTGCATTTTCTTAATTTTCCTCTCAGGTCAAACTTGGTCTTTATGATAGTAAGAACTAGCATTTATACAGCACTTTAAAATATGAAACACTTTACATTTTTATTAATTCATTTGCCAACAACCCTGTCTGTTAGTTTCAATTATTATTCCTGGGTTTTGTTTTAGGTTTGGGTTTTTTTGTTTTGCTTATTAGGAAACTGATGCGAACAGATGTTAACTGATTTGTCCAGGGTAACATAGCTAATAAATGCGAAACAAGATTCACACCTAGGTCTCCTTGATTCCTAGCCCAGCACTCCATCCACTGTCACCTAGCTATGAGTATAGAATATTATTTGATCAAATATACTCTCAAGAAAATGTTCTTTATCATTGACTCCCCTGAGACAATGCAACAAAAGAAATGGGTACCAAAAAGTACATTTAAATTCCCTGCAGGAAAATTTTAGACAAGTCATTTCTCCTTCATAGACCTCAGTTTCCTCCTTAGTAAAATGGGAGTGTTGTACTTAATGGCTTCAAATAGTAAACTTTCTAGGCTCTGGGTTCCATGTTTCTTCATGAAGCCAGACAATAAAGAACCCTGCTACCTGGTGGTGATGGAAATATTTGCAGATGATGAGGGTGCATTGCAGGCAGGCAGGTTCCAGAGTCCAAGGTGGATGGCACCATTTTCCTTGTATTTGCAAACCTGAAGCTGCCAAAGACAGCACAAACCTAAGACCGATTCCTTCCTCAGTCAGGGTGAGATGAGACCAAGGTCCTGAGCTCTGTGTTTTTCCTTCAAAGAACCTTCACACATTCTATCATCAGGGCCTTCAACCAAACCTTGAATGGGTGTAGGATTTATAATCAGAATATCAGAACTAAGAGGAGTCTTAAAACAGAGATTGTTGAAGGAATATGTCAAAGAGACCTTAGAAGAGAGACCAAAATATGTACAAGAAAAGGGGCATTGACTATAGAGTCAAAGGATATGGATTCAAATTCCACCTCTGTAATTGTAGATTAGTTATTTAACCTCTTTTGGCCTCAGTTCCTCATCTGTAAATTGGAAGGGTTGAACTATATGACCTCTGAGGTGCCTCACAGATCTTATGTCATCCTGAAAGAGATCTTGGCACATAGAACGACAGAGCTGGAAGACAAACTGTCTCCCAAAATGAGGCTCAGTAAGGAAAGATACTTGTCCAGGGTCTCACAGTGAGTTAATGACAGAATTGGAATTAAGAGTTTAGAGTCAGCCTTTATTCTCCCCTATCTTAGATAGGGAAATATGCCCAGGGTGGAGGGGAAAGCCTAAAAGTCACACATCTATATGAGGAAGAAATAGTTAAAATGGTGCTCTGGGAAAAGGAACATGGGAGAAGGTGGATGGGAATGACACCAAGTAGGATGGGAAAGCAGGGTAGGGGAGGGCAAGAGGTGTTTCATGTGCTGAGGAAGAGGGTAGAGCTTTTTTGGAGGAGTCTGTGGTATTTAGCAAGACCCAGATTCAATGGGAAGGATCCCATGAGGGCTTAGGAAGATAGTAAACTCCTTCCTGGAGTTAAGTAACACTTTGACTGAAGCCTTCCTTGTGCACTCTAGGCTAGCCAAGGGAAAAGAATGCCTTTCTTTAGGAAACAAGCTGTCAAAGACAGACAAATATACCCAGTACTCAGCACTAGACTTGCCTTGGAGCAAGCGCTTAAATGCCTGTTGACTGATTAGAGTGATATTTAAACCCCTTCTGACACAATCACAGCAGAAAGAATGAAGAAAGGGGCAACCAGGTGATCCTGGACTCAGAAGGACCTGAGTTCAAATTTGAGCTCCAAACACTTAATACTTAGCTGTATAATGTTGGTCAAGCCACAACTCCATTTCCTCCACCCCCACCCCCACAGCAAAAAGAAAGAGTGGAGGAGAGGATGATGACTCTTATATACACATACACCACAGTTTATATGCAGTCTATAGGATGTGTGCTCTAAAACTGAAAGGGATTTCAGAGGTTATCTCGTGCAAGCTCCTCCTTTTCACAAATGAGGAAGCAGACCCTGAGAAATGATTTAACTAAGGTTACACAGTAGGAATCTTCATAAAGGAGACTGGATCCCAAAACCATTGCTCTTTTGACCATTTCCCTGATCTATATCTGGCCACTGGACCCAGAGGACTCTGGAGGACAAAGTAGGGCTGGTGACTTAGCACAGCTCCCCCTCACTTAAATCTAATTCACAGGCAGGTCATGTCTACATCTCCTAATGTCATGGTCCTCTTTGAGAACAAAGGACAGCTAGCTGGAGCAGTGGATAGAGCAACAGCCCTGGAGTCAGGAGTACCTGAGTTCAAATCCAACATCACACTTAATAATCACCTAGCCGTGTGGCCTTGGGCAAACCACTTAACCCTATTGTTTTGCAAAAACCTTTAAAAAAAGAGAGAGAACAAAGGACAAGGCTCCATAACCCAGGCTGTACCCCTAGCTATGTGCTCCCTAGCACCCTAGGTTGCTTATCCTTCTCAACAGTTGATCTTCTTCACTCCACTCTAGATGCTGGTGTCCTACACAGAGCTGAGATCACAAACCCCACCAGGACTCTCTCAGACATTCTCAGTCTATATGCCACTTGAGGAGTAATGTCATAACCTTTAACCACAGCTCATGTCATGACTGCATTGCAATTGTCTCACAGGACCCTGAGAAGAACCATCCAATCTCCTTATATCATTTGAGTCAGAAAGACCTGAATTCAAATTCTGCCTTAGGCACTTCTGTCAATTTTGAGAGACTCCAATATTTCCTAGCTCCAGAAGGCTTCAGAGATGATAAAGAACTTGGTGTTTTTTATGAGATAAAAACTATTGTTTTTCCCATCTTACAGATGAGAAAACTGAGGGGGGGGGGCAAGATGATATGTTTCACATTTACAGAGCTAGTAAATGGTCCTAGGCAGATTTTGAATTCAAACCTTTCAGGTCCAAGCTCATCACCCGTTCTAAAGAATTTGAATTGCGGGTTAGGTCAGTGATAATATAATTGCACTGGATTAGATTTTCTAGATCAGTAGATCACAAAATCTGTGTATACCTGAATGAGTTTGGTATTCTTAAGCAATACTCTCAGCTGAGCCACAAGAGAGTTGGATGTTCTGGTCTCTAGGAAATGAAGCTGGGTACAATAGAAAACCCAAAGAAGAGTTGAAAACTTCAACTCAGAAGAGTTGAAAAAGCACACTTACCTGGAATTTGTTAGATTTCTCTTAAGCTTCAGAATTGCACTTTTGAGATGCCCTGTATGTAAACTTCCAGTGATTTTCCCCTGCTATTTAAAAAGTATTTTCTTGTACTTAAAATTTTTTTAAATTGGTTGTTGTTTTAGGGTATAGAGTGAGCTAAGCCTTAAAAAGTGGAAAAGATTTAGTGAAGTAGAGGAAGTGAAGACTTTTTTAAAATGTGTCAGAGGCAAGAAAAGATCATGTAATAGGTTTTAATGTACTTCAGGAAGCCAGGATCAACTTTTTTTTTTCAGATCTTAATTTGTTTCATTGCTTGGGTTTTTTTGTTTTTGTTTTTTTGTTTTATTTTCCAGGAAATATTCCATATGCTTTTTTTACTTATTTTTCAAAGTCTTTTTTGAGCTGCGTCATAGCCTGAGCCCAATTTCTGTTTTTCTTGGAGTCTTTAGATGCAGGAGCTTGTGCTTCCCCATCTTCAGACTGAGTATTTTGATCCTTCTTGGGCTCATTTGCAAAATATTTTTCAATAGTCTTCCTTTTGTTTCTCTACTTGCTCATTTTCCCAGCCTGGGCCTGGTTTTGGGGTGCTTCCTGAGCTTTTGGACACTCCCACAAGGGTCTCAGTGTGTGAGGCTCTGTCCTCCCTCCTGGTCTGTGAATAACCATAGGCACCCCCCTCTGCTACCGGGCTGAGGTGGCGGGCAGCCCTGCTGTTCTATGGGGGGCCTAGACTGGGATCAGGATCTGAATGTGGTCAGAGCCCCAGAGTCCTGTTCCAGAGGCAGAGGACAGAAGAACTCTGCAGTCTCTCTTCACTCCCCTCCCTAAGCTCAATGGGCTCATGCCCTGGGGGCTCCTGCTTACCGGCTCCGCCTGCTTCTGTTTCCTGGATCAGGGCTGGGGAAAAGACCTAGCTGCTCGCTGTGTGCCCTGAGGGCTGGGCTCCACGGGCTCGCTCTGGCAGAGGTCCCCCACTGTTCCCCAACTTTGTGCCCAGTGCTCCCCGGGGTGCAGCTCAGGGGACTCCCCCACTGCTGTGAGCCGCGGCTCCCAGCGCCCTGGGCCTGTCTCAGGGAGGCTGAAGTTCTTTCGCTCTGGGGGCCACCCCTCAGGTGGGCCGCCCCTCCGACCCGACCAGGGAGCAGAGCCTTTCTGCTCTTTTCCAGGTTACCTTGAGTAGGAGAACTCCCTCACTGGTTCCCTTTGTGGATTCTGTCTCTCGAAAGTTTAGTTAGAGTCCTTAGTTTATGAGTTTTTATCAGAGAGCTCCTAAGACTCGATCCCTTCATGTTGCCATCTTGGCTCCGCCCCCTTTTTACTTATTTTTCCAATTACATGCAACTATAGTTTTCAAGAATCATTTTTTTACTAAGTTTTGAGTTTTACATTTTTACAGGACCAATTCTTTACAAAGATTATAGGACAATTGTTCAATTTTCAGTGTATCATTCCAGTATGATTAGAGCAATATCCTAAGCCTTGCTCCCAGATGTGTCAGGTTAGTTTGTCCTTAAAGACTTTTGAGACCATCTTCCAGCCTTGGTTGACATAAGGGACTTAAAGGGATTAAAAATGTCAGACTAATCACAAACATTTCAGAAGTCCACAGGGACTTCAAATCTGGGCTTGAATTTTTTTTGCAAGGCAATGGGGTTCAGTCCAAGGTTCAGTCCAAGGTTCAGCCCAAGGTGGTACAGCTAGGTAATTATTAAGTGTCTGAGATTGGATTTGAACTCAAGTCCTCCTGACTCCAGGGTCAGTGCTCTATCCACTGCCATCTAGCTGCCCCTTTGGGTTTGAATTATTATTTTATTTATTCTCTAGACTCAAGAAAGTGAAGGGGAAAATGCAAATTAAATTTAATAATGCAGATTGATAATGCAGATTAAACAATTGTTTTTCATAGACCATGAGATCTTGTAGTTAACTATTTAACAACACACCCCTATCTCTCTATGTAAGGAGGAAAGAGAACAAATTTCTCTCAGCAGGTGGACCCAAGTAGGAAGAATTATTTCAGAATACAAGAGCCTTAGGAACGCACACCTGTGCTGGGAAAGACTCTTAACCTGCTTTGTCCTAGAAAAAGAAGATGGAAGGGAGAAGGTAAAGGAGGTGGGAGAAGAGAGAGAAAGGGAAAAAAAAGGAAAGAAAATGAAAAAGAGGCATAAAAGGAAAGGGTATGATGAAAGGAAATGAGAAAAAGGTGTACAGGGAGGGGAAGAAGGGACAGGAAGAAAGGAAAGAGGAAAGATTGATCATAAAATTCTGAGCTAGAAGGGACCTTAAAAATAATCTAACTAAATCCCCTCATTTTATTGATAAGAAACCTGAGCCCTAGAGAGGAAAAAGAGAGGGAAGAAGTCAGAGGAGAGAAGGCAGAGAGGAAATCAGAGAAGGAAGCACAGAAGAGGGAGGAGAGACCCAATCTTAGGTATGCCAGGTGCAGTCCTGCTGGCCAGGAAGTTCTTCCAGACTAATGGCATAGGGGGACTGCCAGTCCCGTTCAAAGATATTCTTCAGGTTGTCCTGTATGGTGGGTGCTGGGTGCTGGGGATCAGAAGAACTCTGTCTGATGACCAACCCCACACCAGCTGTGTTGGTGAAATAATCCTTAGACCAGTTTGATGTTCCTGTGGGAGGAAGAGAATCTAGCCATTATTCTTATCGGACTCAAAGATGAGATCAGTTCTGCATCAACCACCAATGGTGCAGGACAGCAATGACCATGGTAGGTGTTCCACTGTTACCTCAAGGTCAAACCAATACTCATCCTCTTTCCCCCAAGACTCATCATCTTTCCCCCAAGACGCACTATTTTTCTCAATTTCCTGATTTCTATTACCATAGGGGGTGGCTAGGTGGAGCAGTGAATAGAGCACTGGCCTTGGAGTCAGGAGCACCTGGGTTCAAATCTGACCTCAGACACTTAATAATTACCTAGCCGTGTGGCCTTGGGCAAACCACTTAACCCCATTGCCTTGAAAAATCTTAAAAAAAAAAAAAAAAAGAGCACTACCATCCCAGCTTTGAAACTTCAGCGTCATCCTTGACTTTTCCCTCTTCCCTTCTTCCTGTGTCCAATCAAATGTCAAGTCCTATTGATTCTACCTCCAGAAAATGACTTGTATTTGTCCTCTTCCATCATGGGCAAGGACACCACTACAGTGCTGGGTCTCCTCTCATCCAGCCTGGATCATTATAATAGTTTCCTAACTGTTTCCTCTGTCTGATCCTATCTCTTTTATAATCCATCCTTCACAGACTATCTCATTCATATTTCCAACCATCACTAACCAATCTTCAAGGGTTTTCTGTTGCTTCTAAAATAAAATATCAAAAACCCAACAAAATAAAAAACAGTACAAGCTCCTAACACTGATTTTCAAAGCCTTTCACAATCTAACTCCACAGTCCATTTCCAGACTTATACCCTCTACTCTCTTCCCCCTGATTTTTTTGTATGCTCTAACTGAACTCATCCTACACTATTTCACCTGTGGGAATTTATGCAGGCTGTTACTCAGATCAGAAACATATTTCCTTCTCTCCATCAGCTAACTTTTCCCCTTCAAGACTCAACTCAGGGTCCACCCCTCCATGAAACCTCCTCTGAGCTCCCTGCCCCAGGTAAAAGGGATTTTTTTTCTTCTTCAAATCTTCCTAAAGCACATTACCTGGATCACCCCTTTCTTCCTATCACATTTTAAATACTGGCTCACTGAGGGGTAACCTGGGTGGTTAAATGGGTAGAGTTTAGTAGGGTCTGGTGTCAAGAAGACCTGAATTCAAATGTGACCTCAGACACTTACTAGTTGTGGGACCCTGGGCAAGTCACATCACCCTGTTTGCCTCAGTTTCCTCCTATGTAAAATGAGCCAGAGAAGAAATGACAAACCATTCCAGGATCTTTGCCAAGAAAACCCCAAATCATAGAATGTCAGTTATGACTGAAATGAATCAATTGCAAATAGGTAGATCAGTGGATAGAGTGTTTGACCAGGACACAGGGAGACCCGAGTTCAAATATGATCTCAGAAACTTTCTAATTAGATGTAACCCTAGGAAAGTCATTTAACCTCTATTTGCCTCAGGTTCTTCATCTGTAAAATGGGGATCATAATAGTACCTATCTCCCAGTTGTGAAGATCAAATAACATAATAATTGTAAAGAACTCAACTCAGCAAGCACTTTTTAAATGTTAGCTATCATTATTATGTCATATCCCTACCTTCCATTTGAATGGAAGCTCCTAGAGGACAGGGATTATGTTCTTTTTAATTTTTATGTTCCTTTTGTCCAAGAAGGGATTCTGCCCATGGCTGGCTCTAAATAAGAATTGAATTTAATTAAATGATCTCCAACAACAGAGCATGCAAATAAGAGGGGCGATCTGTGTTAGGTTTGTTGACTGATCAGTATTAGAGTGTTCTAGAACTCATTCAGTCTTTCCATTCAGGATGGAAATCACCCACAGAGACTGAGGGGAGAGGGGTACTACAGAGCCCGGGCCCATCTAAAAGCCCTGGTACCCATGTCCAAAATTAGCATGCTGGGCTTCTGAGGATAAAAGAGACTCCAGAACAGCTCAGCTGAAAGGGGCAGAGGGATGAGCTAGGATAGAGGGATCATTCACAGAAAAAGAAGCTGCCATCCTTCCAGGTGTGTTTGGATCTTATTCTTTCCCAGCACAGTTGAGATTGAATCTGAAGTTGGGCATTGGAAGGTGGGAAGAGTTCTGGACTCTCAAGAAGGAAGAAAATGATTATCTAGCAGGCACTAGGCAAAGTGCTTTGCAAATATAATCCCATTTGATCCTCACAACAACCCTGTGAGACAGGTGTTTTTTATTATCCCATAACATAGCCCAGACATATCTGAGACATAATTTGAACTTGGGACTTCCTGCTCCAGGCCTGCCATTTCTGAAATTTAATAGCAGTGGAATCACCAGTGAATCACCACCCCTTATATGCCTGTTTTCTGTAATTTTTGTATCACCTACTTCACAGAACTGTATTTAACAGACTATGTAATTGTGACATTATTTTCAAGAGGCACTATTATGTTCCCCATGATCATAATGACAAAGCAGCATGATAGAACAGCATGAACACTGGTTCTGGGGTCAAAACACTTGGGTTCAAATCCTGATTCTGATCCTTACTACCCATATAACCTCATCTAAACTCCTTGAGCTTCAGTTTCTTTCTCTGTAAAATAAAAGGATTGGACAAAATCCATGATCTTTTGAACTCCCATTTCTCTAGCACCTTATGACTTGCCAAGTGCCTTCCTTATAATAATCCCAAGAATCAGAAAAATTTTTTATCCCTATTTTCTAGATGAGAAAAATGAAGCTCAGAGAGGTAAAATTGCATGCTCAAGGACACACAGCTAGTTAGCTAGGATCTAATAAGTATTGGGTCCAAGGTTTAGACCCAGTTTCCTCCTTGCTCCCTCCACTGCCAGTTTCTCTTCTACCATTTTTTTTCTGTCATTTGCCTTTAAAGTTTATTTTATCTTCTCCAGATCTTTGTTGCTATATTTCATGGGCTCTGTGTTACTCTTTTCTCCCTCCTCATTTCCCATGACCTCTTTCTCCAATATACCTCAGTCAAGCACAGAGTGAACACCTCCATCTTCCTTTCCCCTCAGCTCAACTGGATTTGCCACCAGAATCCTTACTTGTGGCTCTGCCATAAGATTTTTTGAAGGAATTGGGAATGTTTAACCTAGTTAGGAGGAGACTTGGGAATAATGTGAGAGCTGGCTGAAGCATTTTCATGTTGAAGAGAGATCAATTTCAATATAAATATAAAAATATATGAATGTAACAACATAGAGGGAAAACATCCAAATTCTCAAAGGGCTAAAATGGAAAGGGTAAACATTGAGTTTCCTCTCACTGGATACTGTATGTCTCTTGTCTGGAATAATGTAGAGGAGATTCCCATTAGGCTCAAGATTCTGCATTGGAAATGGGAGAACTGGATGCCACTGGGGTCCTTTTCAGCTATGGGATGATCCAAGGACAGGGTAGCCAGTCTAGCCCCAGGCCTGGGCACTTGAGAGTGTCTTGGGTTAGGATGATATTCTCATGGTTATAAGCAGCTTTGCCTCTCCTTGTGATCTCAGAACCATCCAAATAAGTCCACCCTGGGCAGACAACCCACGCACCAAGCAATCCTTCCCTTTATCCTTTGCCACCCTGCCCCAGTTGGAGTAGTCTTACCTACATATGCCGCCTTCTCTGTGACTGCATACTTGCTGTGACTCACTCTACTGTAAGGGATGTTGGAGTGATTTCCCACAGGGATAATGAATATTTTCTTTAAGAAAACCAAGATAAACAAGCTGTTACCCAGCTGGAAAGCAGATTCAAGTACAAGTACTAATGGCAATCATAGGATTATGAACTTAGGATCCTAAGGGGTAATAGAAATCATCAAGTCCACTTCCATCATTGTACAAAGGAGGATTCTGAGGCCCAGAGAGATTGGGTGATTTGCCTAAAGTCTCATAAATCTAAGTGACAAAGCTAGAATTTATATTCTGAGTCTAGTATTCTTTCAGCACTGTACCAACCTAAAATGAAGGTGCTAGCTTCTTCATACACCACTAACTTCACTAACACTACTGCCACCACTATTACTATTACCACTACTACCACTGCTACTATTACTGCTACCACTACTACCATGACCACCACCACTACTAACACTGGAACTGGGGAGCTAGACCTCAGTTTCCCCTCTAGTGTCAAATGAGGGAATTGGACTAAGTGGTGCATAAGGATCTTCCCAGATCTAGGACTCTATGAGTCAATATTAACCTCCAAGGAGCAATTCTTCACTCACCACATCTATGGTAATGTTGATTTGGGGGTTCGTGAGGGCTTGTAGTGACTTTAAGTATGGGAACATGGAGGGGTCCGAGTTCTTCCCGCAGCCAATGAGAAGATTGATTAACACATGCCGGTTGAAGGCTGCCTCCCTCAGGGCATTGTCAATGACTGGCCAGTAGCTGGGGGAGAAGAGCATAATTCACTATTCTGCAGCATCTCTCACATTCATTCTCTTTTCTTTGGTCCCAGACTCTCCTAGTCTGGTGTTTAATCACTCCTCATGTTGATGATTGAAATATCCTCTTAGTTGGACCCCTGATTTACTCCCTTTCCTCTCTTCAACTCTTCCTGCCCACATTAAACCAGTTTTTAAAATTGTATTATTAGGACCCACTCACTCTTCTAATAAACCTTTAGTGGCTCCCCACTTCCTAGAAATAAAGTATAAATTCTGATCCAGTCAAGCAGTATTCAATATTCAATCTGCTCTCAACCCACCTTTCTAGATCTTATCTCACTCTGTTCTCCTTCACATACTTTGTTTTCATTGTTGTTCAGTCATATTTAACTCTGTGACCCCATTTGGGGTTTTCTTGGCAAAGATACTGGAGTGGTTTGCCATTTCCTTCTTCAGCTCATTTTACAGATGAAGAAACTGAGGCAAATAAGACTAAGTGACTTGCCTAGGGTCATCCAGCTAGTAAGTATCTGAGGCTACATTTGAATTTAGGAGGATGAGTCCTGGCACTCTCTTCACTGTGCCATCTAGCTACCCCCATATATGTTATGGAGCCTCTAATCTGAATCTCCCACCTTTGTTTTCATTCTTCTTCCTTCTGTCTTCATGCCTTTGCTCTCGCAAATCCTCAGACAAGAATGGACTCTCTCATTCATAATCTTTCTCTATTGAAAGTCCCTTCTTTGTTCAGGGTTCATTTCAGGTAAAAGGCCCTCCAAGAAGTCATCTTTGCCACAAGACAAAAAAAACTTTCCCTGATCAAATTTCTCACAGCAGTTTTCCTAGATTTTATCACTTATTTATTTATCAATTATCTGTAGGCACATGTTTTATTGCCTCTGATAGATTGCAAGCTCTTATAAGTACATGGGCATCTCATTTTTCATTATTGTATCCTCTAAATAAAACAAAGACCTTAAACATAGGCAAAATTTGTTATTTGGGATAGAATCTAGGACATAGAGTAAAGAGCCCTGTTTCAGTCAGAAGATCTGAGCTCAAACACTACCTCTGTCAATTTGGGCCTCAGTTTCTTCATCTATAAAATAAAGAGATTGAATTAGATGGTCTTCAAAGTCCCTTCCAAATCTAAAATTATGATATTATGACCCCTTCAAAGTCTAAAATTTTCCCTTTATCATAATGTCCAAGCAGTGGTATATACCCCCCCATCTTTCCCTCCTTAGTCTGCTGGGTTTGGAGTTTCTGTTGGGGACCATGGGAAGCAATTCCAATCCCCTTGGGCCTCAGGGTCTCAGGATAGTGGCTGTGGTTGATGACTTGCTGGTCATCCTCACTAGGAGCTTTTTAAGCTATGGGAGACTCTTCAAGAACAATCATTCCAGGGGCAACTAGGTGGCATAGTGGATAGAGCACCGGCTCTGAAGTCAGGAGGACTTGAGTTCAAATCAGGTCACTTACTTGGGCCACTTACTTGACCTTGGGCAAGTCATTTAACCCCATCGCCTCATAGGTAACAAAACAAAACAAAACAAAAGAATAAACCATTCCAGTGACATATGTATCTCCCAAACTTATGGATGAAGGAAGGCAAGGCTGAGTGTTCTGTATCCACAGCTTCCATCTTTGTGGAAAGGATGGTCCCCAAAAGGACCATAGAGATCATTTGGTCCAACATGCTCATTTTGTACATGAGGAAACTGAGCCTAAAGGTATGAAGCAGGTGTGTGGGACCTAAAATTAACAGGGAAGGGGCTGGTAGTAGTTAATACTCTTGAATAGGTTGGGAGATGCATAGCAAATGTCCACCTATCCTTCCAAACCACACTATGTCCTCAGGCAAAATCAATATCGAATTATTTCCATCGATTCACTCCATTATTCAAAAATCCTATAGAACTAAGTCCATATCCCTTAGCCATATCAAAGGCAGTGCACCTCTAATCTCAAAGAACCTTTCCAGTCTTTGTACCCATTCACCTTAAACGATGGGCAGTTAGGTGGCTCAGTAGATAGTGTGCTGGGTATGGAGACAGGAAGACTTATCTTCTTGAGTTCAAATCCAAATCTCAAACTCTTACTACTGGGTGACCCTGAGCAAGTCCCTTAATTCTGTTTGCCTCAATTTCTTCATCTGTGGAGAAGGAAATAGTAAACCACTCCAGTATCTTTGCCAAGAAAATCTCAAATGACTTCACAGAGAGTCTGAAATGACTGAACCACAACAAATCCTAAATTTTCAATATCTTTATACTTTCCTGCCTCCATTCCTCTGCTTCTATCATTCTAAGTCTCTTTGAGAGCTTTACTTTATCTCACCTAAATGAATCCCACCTGTCCTTTTAGACTAAGTCCAATTCTGCTTCTTCCAGGAAGTCTGCCTTGATCTTCCTAACTCACACCAAGCTCTCCTGTCTCTGATTTGCACCAGCAAATTGGGGCAGCCAAGTGACATATACTAGAGGAGTCAAATTCTGCTTCAGATATTTAGTATTGTATGA
This sequence comes from Macrotis lagotis, assembly GCF_037893015.1. Lineage (NCBI taxonomy): Eukaryota > Metazoa > Chordata > Mammalia > Peramelemorphia > Peramelidae > Macrotis > Macrotis lagotis. The sequence goes on along the minus strand of NC_133658.1, from coordinate 434,918,014 downwards.
CCCTGGGCAAGTCATTCAACCTCCATTTGTAGAATGGAGCACCTACTTTCCTGGGTGAGGCTCAAATAACATGAAATACTTTTTGTTTGTTTATTTTTGCAAGGCGATGGGGTTAAGTGACTTGCCCAAGGTCACACAGATAGGTAATTATTAAGTGTCTGAGACTAGATTTGAATTCAGGTCCTCTTGACTCCAGGGTCAATGCCACCTAGCTGCCCCAACATAAAAGACTTATTTTGCAATCAGCTTTGTAGCTATTATTAGTCTTTGCCATTCAAATGATAGTTTAGCACCCAATGCCTGGTATTATTAACTTTAGGTGAGATTCTCAGAGGCAAAACCTATCTTTGTCCTCCTCAGTCTTCATACAGACCAGAATCTCCCTGAGGTCAGTCATCATGTAGAGTGGCATCTCTGACGTCCAAAGCTGAGAGCTTCATCCTCCTCCCCCATCTATTAAGGAAACTCATGCATACCTGATTGGGCGTTGGTAGCGGCTGGTGGGGAAATATTCCATTACTGAAGCATAGAGGAAATCCTTAGCACCCCGAATGACACTTAGCAGAGCATCTAGGTCCTTAGTCCGACCTCTGGGGCAGAATGCAGGTGGTGAGGCCTGAATAGCAGAGAGAAGGTGAGGGAGAGCCTCCTGCCCTCCTGGAACCCAGTAAAATGTTCACGTACTAAGAATCTCTAGTACCTTTATTGTGTGTAGAACCCCTGTGCAGCTTGGTGAAACCCATGGACCCTTACCCAGAGTAATACTTTTAAATGCATAATGAGACTAATTATAAATATAAAGACAATAAGCATGTCAGTATAAAGATGAAATAAAAATATAAGATAGAGTCCCACCCATCCAAATTCCTGGACTCCTAGACTAAGAATTCTTGCTCCAGTCATAGGCAGTAATCACTGCCTGGCACTGACAAAAGAGGATAGCCTTGAACTTGTGGACAGAGGAAAGCATCTGTGATATCCTGAGGTGTAACTGGTCAGTCTCAGGGTCCTATGATTGGAAGATTCCATGGTACACAGCTTCTCAGATTAATATTTCAAATCACATGCCTTATTTTTCTCCCCTCCTTGGAAACCTTGCATGCTTTCCTATGGCCATCAAAAGATTTAGATAAATTTTTTTCATCAAAAAGGATCAAAAGATTTGGAGCAGATCCTTGGAGATCATTTGGTCCAACCTCTACCCAAACCCCATTTTACATATAGGGAACCTGAGAACCAAAGCTGTTAGGTAAGCAACTTGCTAAAGGTCAAGATCCCCCATGATATGGTTTCAACTGACCCTTCCAGATTACATTCCAGGGTGATATGCCACAGTTTTCCTCATCTACGTTACTCATCAGACAAACTGGAAGACACAGTAGCCAACCGATGCTTTTCACCTTTCTGATTATTCATTATTTCTTGCACAGTTTTCTATTCCTTGCAAGTTGTTCTTTTTTTCTCCATTTCTTCCTTTCTAAATTTTCCCCTTAAGAGACAAACTCCCATACTGCCTTTCTAGCAAGCTCTCTCTGACCCTTCAGAAAGAAACAGTGTCTATCCTTCCTTTTAACTGCATAACCCTTTGTTTGGGGCTCATACACAAATCCTTCATGGATGTGCCCGAGTCCATGTGAATTACAAGGATGTAAGGATAGGAACTGGATTATTCTGTTTCTAACAGTGAAGGTATAGAATTTGGAATCAGAGGACATGAGTGAGCTAGCTCTGCCTCTCACTCCCTGTGGAAATTTGAGAAGACCCTTCACTGCTTGGCCAGACCCAAATAAATGGATCAATGCCACATAAGAAGTAGATGTCTAGTGGAATGTCCCAGGGAATCTGTGCTTGGTATAATGCTATTAAACAATTTTGACAGTGACTTGGTAAAAAGTGCTCATCAGATTTCTAGATGACACAGTAAGTTCAAGGAGCCTGAAAACTCAAATGTGAGTCAAGGGTAGTCCCCAAAATAGATCTTAAATGGCCTTAATACAGGCCCAATGCCCAGGATTAGGAAGGGACTAGCCTTTTTCTATACTGCCCTGAACAAACCACATCGTGGGGTGGTCTGTTCTGGAAGACACAATCTGGGAAAGATATTCATAAACTGGCAAGTGTCTAGGGTAAAGTGGCCAAGATGGTGGTGGGTCTCCAGAGAATATGTCATGAGATTTGGCTGAAGGTTCTGGGGTATTTAGTTTGGAGAAAAGAAGATATCACAGTGGACTTATAGTAGTCTTCAAAGATGTCAGGTGGAGGAGGGATTAGGTTTACACATTGTGACCCCAGGGGTTAGAGTAGAAACAATGTTTAGAACTGCAATGAAGAAAAGAGAGAAGCTTGAGATGAAAAAAAGAATATGTACACAGTGCCTGGCTTAGAATAAGTACTGGATAAATGCTTGTTGACTGACCAATTAGTGGATCTGTCCAATAGTGGAATTGTGCATGTCTATATTGGAAGGCATTCCATCCCTTGACTCTGGGTATTATCTCTGGCAGTCCCCCATGCCTGGGATGCTCTTCTTCTTCATCTTTGCCTACTGAACTCCTTGGCTTCTTTAAGCATGATCTCTTCAAGAACAAAGGTTAAACAACAAAAATCCCAGCTAAAATCTTACCCAACCCCTCTTAATTCTACACTTTTCCTCCTATTTTCTCCCTGCGCTCGCTCTCTCTCTCTCTCTCTCTGTATATATATACATAATATATATAAAATTATATATTATTTTTATATATTTTACTTTTTTACTACAAATATTCTATTTACTATACAGTCTATTTGCTATAAATGTGCTTTTAGTATTACATATACTTGTTGGCACTGCTGTAGGGGAGATTCTCAGTCAGATGAAGGTTGCCCCACACCGCATCTGAGATTCCCTTTAACTTTGAGAACCTGTGGTTTAACCTCTCTGACCCTCAGATTTCTCCTCTGAAAAGTGAGAGTGTTTGACTAGAGGATGGATGAAATCCTTTTATCTCAGATGATGATCCTATGATCATTGAAATGCCAGCCCAAGGCTCTGACTACTATGCCTGCTCAGAAGGAACTAGTATGTTACAGTCAGCAAGCAGAGAAGACAAATGCCTAAGTTAGAAGAAATCACCTTTTTCTAACTGAGTCCTGAGGATTCCCACTTACAGAGAAATAGGCAGTAGTGACCATCCCATCAAGTGTTTCCTGCAAGGGGTGATGCCAATTGATGTTTGTAGAGTAGTTCTGGGGCCAGGGTTTGGGGACAGTGGCCTCAGGGATCCCCAGGACCCAATATGTCTGAAATGTCTTCTCAAGGTCATATGCAAGGGAGCTGCAGTTATAGATGACAACTCCAAGTTCCTTCACCTGTAGAAATCCAGAAGATAAAGAGAGACAGAGAAGCATGAAGTATACAGAGAACTTGGAGCTTTTTGGCCCAGGATAAAATCTGGTCTTATGTAGAAACCCTACCAAGCCTTCAAGGCACAACTGTAGTTCCACCTCCTGCAGGAACTATTTTTTAAAATCCCTCATCTAGGGCAGCTAGGTGGTGCAGTAGATAGAGCACCAGTCCTGGAGTCAGGAGGACCTAAGTTCATACAACCTCAGACCCTTAATAATTACCTAGCTTTGTGACCTTGGGCAAGTTACTTAACCCCATTGCCTTGCAAAAAAAAAATCCTTTATCCCATGGTGACCTTCTTAGTTCACGAGCCTTAGCTTTTAGGTGCTCCAGGACAAGATACTCTTTCTAGCCCCGAATAGGGGATCACTGTGAGCATCTAGTCTGAGGAAGGATCTGGACTCAGAGAATGAATCCAGCAAGACATAATCCCATATGTGAGGATTCTAGTTCCCTCATTTGACAAAATAATTATTTTCAAATTACTTTAACATTTCCAAAATGTTTTCCTCATGATAATCCTATTTATTTGTTGTCTTTCAGTCATTTCAGTCATGTCCAAATCTGAGTGACCCCATTTGGATTTTTGTTTTTAGGTTTTTGCAAGGCAAATAGTGTTAAGTGGCTTGCCTAAGGCCACACAGCTAGGTAATTATTAAGTGTCTGAGGTTGGATTTGAACCCAGGTACTCCTGACTCCAAGGCCGGTGCTTTATCCACCATGCCACGTAGCCACCCCTTGGATTTTCTTGACAAAGAAATTGGAGTAGTTTGCCATTTCCTTCTTCAATTCATTTTACAGATGAGGAAACTGAGGCAAAGAGGGCAATGTGACTTGCCCAGTGTCACACAACTTGTAAGTGTCTGAGGCTGGATTTGAACTCAGGAAGATGAGTCTTTCTGACTCCAAGTCTCACACACTACCTACTTCATCACCTAGCTGCCTCTACAGGTAATGCAAAGATGATTTTTCTCATTTTATGGAAGAGGCTCAGAGAGGGAGCCCTCTCTGATGATTACATATGGTTACAAAGGTACAGAAGCTATGTCATCTGAACCTGGTTCTTCTAACTACAAATCCAGCTGTTGATAAGGAGAATGATGGTGATATCCACTTTATCAAACTGTCTCTCATTGTGGGGCTCCTTGAAAAAAAGTAAGTTTTCCACCTCATTTAAAATCAAATACAACTGGCAAAAATTTGACCACAATTTTATGGTAGAAAGAGACAAGATTTGGAGTCGACCTAAGGCAAATCTCAGAAGCTGTAAAATGAGCAGGTAAACAATTTTATTTCTAAAGTTGCTTTTAAGGCTGAATCTCATAAAAACTTTCTGAGAGCATATATATTGAATACCCATCTACAAAGGGTATAAGAAAGGCCCCCAGCTCTCCTTTTCCTCCTCTCTTTCCCCTCTAACTCTCATTGAAGTTTGCAGTGAATAACAGATCACCTGAGTCAGAGACCGCCAGTCCATGTTGGCACTGCCCATGTATACATGTCTCATGTCCACAATCCAGAACTTGGAGTGCAGGACACCATGAGTCAAGTACTTCATTGGGATTTTCCTCACCTGGGCTCCTATTAGAGAATGTAGGGGACATAGATAAGGATCCTCTGATACACTCAAATCCCTCCCTTAACATGAAACTACTCCTCAAACATTAATGCCACTGAGTATTCATAAGTATTTATATTGATTTTCCTGAAAGTAGAAATAAATATATTTGAAATATGACTTTAAATCCAAATCTGAATAAATTTGGGAATTGCAGTCCAGAAAAACATCATTCTCTCTTTATCCTGAGAAAGTTTAGGATTTTTTCAGGCTCTGAGCTGTGGCCTGAACTTTGGATATGACAGGAGTATTGGCTTGGTCTTCAGAAGGAGAGATGAGAGAAAAGAGGAAGTTATAGCTTCCAAAGCAGCAGCTACATTTGGTCTACAATGAAGTCCAAGGCTGACAAAAACATGTAAGAAAATGCTTCTGCCCCTTCCAGAACTTGAATAGGCTTCTTGACTCTGGCACAGACTTCATGCTGCCATGTAAAAATGGAGAAGTCATACAGATCCAATATGGTGGGAAGGAATTTTAGAGACTATTAAGTCCAACACCCTCATTTTACATTTGGGAAAACCCAGAGCAGAGACAGGACTGTCCTACGGTCATATAGTTAATGACAAAGCCTGGGCTAGAATAAAGTTGTCTTGGCTGTCATCCTCTTCTTTCAATAATGCTGCACTACCAAGTAGCCAATTCCTGCCATATATGAGCTGATCTGCATCCCTTCTTGAGGCAACCATTTTTTAACAGGGTACCAAATAACCCTTTCAAATAAAAAAAAAAGAATGTTCTGAAGGTGAAACTTTAGATGCTGAGATCCCGGTCAATGGAAAAGGGATCCTTGGATTGTAGTCTTCTTATCCATGCATGGGATGTCTCTATTTCTACCTATGGCTAGCGTCAGTCCTGAAACCTGGTATGTTATTACTCTACTTCAAGAAGATGACAGTATAGAATGCTGTAAAGCAGAGGCTGAACAATGGACAATCCACATCCCTCCCATGGGGTTTTCTTCTGGACAGGAAGTAGCTCATGGATGTTGATCTTTTCCCCTCTATATTCTCCTCATTCCCATATACCAAGACAGACTTCTTGGAGAAGATGGCATTTCCTGAGGAGTCCCCTAAATGCAGGAGGAGGAGGAGGAGGACTTAACTCTAGCTAGGTGAGGTCACCAGGGGATGAGGCCTTGGGTCTCTACCTTTGCCCACAAGGACTTCCAGGTCAGTAGAATTCACAGCCAGTGTTGGGTCACTTGTTGCAATGGTCAGAGAGATGTTCTGGGCCAGCAGAGTCTCCATTTTCCCCAATAATTCTTCCCCCTGTAGAACAGAGCTAAAGTGTAAGCAGGAGCGAATAGTGGCTTACTTACCAGACTAGGACATCTCTGTAGAGGCGAACCATCCAGGCAGCCCTAGACTCTCCAAGCTCAGAGTTCAAAATGCCTTCTACTTTCTTCTTCCCTTATTAAAATGCTACCCAGTCTCCAATAGCCTTGACAAGTGGCAAAAGTTTCCCTCCAGGTAATTTTCATGAGTCATATTTTTGGTCACTTGGTTATAAATGACGGAGCACTTTGTTATATTGTAGAAAGAGAATGGATAATGAGTTTACAAATCACCTTGATTTGCGTGAGCTCCCCTATTATCCAGGAGAGACTGAAATAACCTGGGAATAAAAATCAGTCAACTAGGAGAAATGCTTGTGAGACATACATGTGATCCTTTGCAAGGTCCATGGGGTGAATCCAGAATACCTCTGCTCTGCCAGCAACCACAGAGCCTGCTCACACTAATTCTTTTTTGTTTGTTTGGTTTTGGTTTTTGCAAGGCAATATGGTTAAGTGACTTGCCCAAGGTCACACAGCTAGGAAATTATTAAGTGATCTGAATTTGAACTCAGGTCCTCCTAACTCCAGGGTTGGTGCTCTATCCACTGCGCCACCTAGCAGCCCCTAGGCTCATACTAATTCACATCAGCCCCAAATGGATAGAGCTTGTACAAACACCCTGCTTTCAGATACCCTGTATTCCTCCTATTCTCTTGCTTCCCTTTGTTATAAAAACATATAAACTATTCTTTAAACCCCCAATCTTTGAAGCAGCAGACTCGGTTCTGTTGTTTCTCATGTGTGCCTGTTGTACTTGTCCAATAGATGCTTCCAGGTTCTGCACTATTTTGGCTACTGTACTAATTACCAATTAATTAATATATACTTGACTAAGGAAAATTCTGCCATGTAAATCTCTTTTTCAAAATGCAAGTCCCCAAAAGGCAGTGCCTGCCTCTATTCCTCCTTTGTGTCTACCAGACTAGGAACTCTTGAAGGCAAGGACTGGCTTTCTCTTTATTCTATATATTGCAACAGCAGAGCTGGCCTTATAGGGACTCAGTATAAACTGAACTGAACTGAGTTTAAATGAAGCTGGAAGGATGAAGGATGGGATGAGACAGAAGGCTTCAAAGAGTCTTCAAGAGTACAGGAACGTGTATGATGGTTCAGTTCAATGTCCCAGTAGCACAACTGATTCTTGCATACTGATAGCTTTTACCTACTTGATAACTGACAACTACAAGTTATTCAAAGACAGTGATGCCAGTTCTGAGTAATGGTCTCAGAATGAGGAAAGGCTGAGTTCCCATTCCCCCCTTTGATATTTGCTAGCTCTGTCTGTGATCATGTCATTTAATGCTCATTTTCCTCACCTATATAAATTGAGCTAAAAATATCTCTACCTTGTAGATAAGGGACAAATGAGGCAAATGTATTCAAAAGTGCTTTACTAATCTCAAAGGGCTACCTAAATGACAACTATTATTATAATGCTATAACCTCCCTTCCCAGCCAACCTTTCCTTTTTTCTGGATTTTGTAAGTGGGTTTAATGACCCCAAAGGTGATGATCAGAGTATTCTACCCTCCAATTTGTGGCCTACTCAGTCTGCCTTGTGCACATACCGGTTGGGAAGAAGAATCATTGACACCAATGTCGGACCCTGTGAGGGACCAGTAGTAAGAAGCAATGTGGATACTCTCCTGAGCCTCATCCAGGAGCCTCATCCAAGATTGGATCAGGGGCTGGGCTGTTGAATGGACAGATATATGGGACAGGTCCTGAGGAATGCTCTCCACAAGGACAAACCTGCAAAAGGAATAGCCCAGGCTGAATTAAACCCTTAGTCTCATATCCCCAAGTCTTATTCCAGGACATATAGGAGTTCCTCAGTGGTCCTATGGAGCTTCATGTCTATTCTCCTTCAAGGCTGGAATTACTAAGGTGAAGTGAAAGCCATGGTGTATAGAATGAGAGAGATGACAGGACCACTTCTTCTTCTTTGATCAGACACTGTAGAATATTATGTACAATTAAGTAGACTAAATTATAGAAGCATCATTGACAAGTTACCCACCAGAGGAGGGGAGCCAGTGTGGGGAAAAGACTAGAGACTTGATCCATGATTAAAGAAACTGTGGGTGTCTACCTTGGGCAAGAGAAGGCTTAGGGGGAAGTATTATTTGAAGAACCATCATGGAGAAAATGAAATTAGATCTCTACTTGGGCAAAATTATTAAGAGAAAGGCATAAGGAAGTAGATTTTAAGTCTATGTGAAAAAAAAAACGCAATTTACAACTAGAGCTATCCCAAAATGGAAGAGGCTGCTTAGGGAGACATCATGGTAAAATGCAAAGAGGAATAGATGCAGAGTCAGAGGACCTAGGGTTCTAGTCTCAGCTCCTTATCTCTATGACACTAAACAAGTCTGAAAATAAGGAGGTAGGAATTGATGAGCTTTGAACTCCTGTACAATTCTAGATACTATGAGTTTTGGGGGCTTAAGACTGACAAGATCCCATGAGGTTTCCAAATTCTGGGATTCTGGTATGATTGCCTGAAGAGGGGAGACCAACAGGAGCCAAGGTGGGATTTTATGTATTGAGGCAGATGAGGGGGAAGGTATTTGGAGCCAAAAGTTATGGACATGGATCTTCCCAAGTCCTCCCACAACAAACCAGGAATCTGGCCCATTGCACAGTTTCTTTTGTGGGGATTGGGGTAAGTCAGTGATCCCAAACTTTTAAGTCTTCTGTTCAAATCCCTTGGGTAGCAGAGTGGTATAGTGGGTATAGCAGGGTTTATTATCAGCAGAGATCTGGATTCAAATTGTGCCCCTGTTCATCCAAGAAAATGACCTTCACTATTTATACTGTGGAGTAGTGGAAAGAATGTAAACTTGTCATCAAAGGATCTAGATTCAACTGGTGCTGCTATCTAATAATTTTATGACACTAGAAAAGTTACTTCTCTGGCACTCATTTTCCTTGTCTCTCAAATGAGGTACTTGAACCAGATGACCTCTAATGTCTCTTTAAGTCTGAAATCCATGATCCTAAATACTTTGTCTTATGGACACCTGTGCTATTATTTAATTGAAGATAAAAGTGAAGTATCAAATATTTAACTATTTGATGGATTTGTGAGCTCATATTTGAGAGTATTATCTTCAGAGATGAATATTGTAAGCCTTTCACATCTTCACATCCTGTGTGATTCATACTTGCATTTTTCTTTTAAAAATAAACAAAAGATTGAGGCTTTTAAAAAATTCTGTCACTTTACAATACCCTTTCAATTAATAAATATTTATTACTCTGCCTCTGATACTTTTTAGCTTTGTGACCTTGGGCAAGTCCTTTAAACTTCCAGCACTTACACAATGGGGAAAATAATGTTAAGTAATTAAATTATAGGATGATTGTGAGGATCAAATGAGTCACTGTTAGTAAAGGGTTCTATAAGCATAAAATTATTCTATAAATGTCAGCTATTAGCACCTACTTGCATGAGTCATTGAAGTTCCGTGTCTCCCCTTCCATCTCCTCCAGCTTTCCCCCATTTGGTTGACCATCCTCAGTGAATCTCCTCCCGGTGTCCCATGGTCCATAGATCAGAACCTCTTCCTTTTCCTCCCCCACATTCAGGACTGGAGGAAGAATGACAGGCCTCAGGAAGTACATGTAGACTACAGCCAGGAGCCAAATCATAGACAGTGTCCCTATAATCTGAAACTAGATAAAAGTTTGGAAATTGTGAGGTGGGGGATTAGAAGGGAAGGGGGAGATACAAAGAAAACATCAGAGAAACCTGAAGTTAGGGAATGAGCTGATAAATCCTTCATACTGAAGTGTCAGTGGTTGATAATGCTTTGAAGTTCTCCTTGATCTACCTTTGAAGGAACAGAAAATCTGAAGTCAAAGGTCTGAGATTTAAAGGACAGAATTTAGATTATCATAGATTAAGGAATTTTGTGGTCATAGAACTCACTTCAATTCATCTAACTCAACTCTTTCATTTTACAGATGAGGAAGCTGAGTCCCTGAGGGAAAGAAGTAACTTGTCCAAAATCAAAAAAAGTAATTATGTGGCAGAGCAGGAATTTGAATTTTGATATTTTGACTGTCAATCCAGAACTCTGTGTATGGAAATGCAGAGCAGAGTTCCCTCTGACCTCCTACCCTTTTGACCAGTTTTTCAAAAGAACTGTTTCTTATACGTCACTTGTCCAAAGAACATATTTTCTGGTCGATGGTAAATTGTTATTATCACAAAACTTTGATTATCAACAGTCTTTTCTTCTTGAAATTTTTAAACTTAAAAAAAATGATTCTCCCATTTCTCTCTGAGTCCTGCTCCTCCAATTCCCTAGTTTCCTTCATCTCCCCATTTCTGGACCCTGTACTATTAGCATCTAAGAGCCAAGGGATGGGGCTGGAAATAGCAGAAAAGGGGCATTTTGCCTTTTGCTCTATAGTTTGGGTTGGAAAATTCTACCTTTGAGTACTGCTTGAGGTAAGGCCTACCTACCAACAGATAACTGACCTGACACCCTCATTTTGCAGATGAGGAAACTGAGGCTCAAAGGAGTTAATGTGGTTTGCCAAAAGTCACACAGGATTCAAATACAGGATTTCTGACTTCCAATTCCAGTACTACTAAATCATGTGCTTGTAAGAGGCATTCCTGCTCATATATAGATCGTGCAAATGCCCTTTGAGATTCTCTTTGTTGTTGTTAAGTGGCTTACCCAAGGTCACACAGCTTCAAGTGACTGAGGTCAGATTTAAACTCAGGTCCTCCTGACTCCAGGGCTAGTATTCTATCCACTGTGACACCTTAAGATCCTTCCAATACCAACATTGAAGCTAGGAGTATTTCCTGGTTTCTGGGATTTGGAAATGAACTTTCTATCCATCATCCAAGGGTTCAGCCTTGGCAAAGTGATTTGTCTCCGAGTCTCCCTTTCAGACATTGCACCATTCATCTATGCCACCTCCTGAATGCCCTCCATATGTAGAAGGTACTCCTGACTGAAAGAGTTCCTAGTTTCCTTTGAAGATGAAATCAAATACCACCTTCTTTGGTGAGGTGACCTTTCCCATGAGGCCTTCCCTTCCAGAATCTGTGTTTCATTTGTACATACTTATATGTAGGGCCCTGTCTGGTTTATTGCCCAAATCAAACTCATAGGCTAGCTTGTCAGGGAGGCAGTTACCACCATATTCTGGATACTCTGTAGTTTCAAATTCCTGAAATAATAGCTCACTACTCTCCACTAGTAGCATGGTGAGAGGCAGCCGAAAAGAATGAGAATAACACTGGATTTGGAGTGAAGGATCCTGGGACGGTAGGTAAGTCACTTCCTAACTGATCCCTAAGTTTTTCTGTAAAAACTTGGCTCTCTCCCTTCCTAAGGTTAGGAAAGTAGAATTTCCACCATAACAATCATCATCATTATATTATTTTTTAATTTATAGAATAAAACAAGCATTTCAGTAATATAGTACAATAAAAAGACTTGTAAACTATAAATTTATTATATATAGCTTGCTATTTCTTTCAAATGCACAACAAAATTATCATGTAAATTGCTCTTTTTTTTTTTACTTCTTTCTTTTCCCTGCCCCACTATTATCAGTTTTTTATAGGGATGCAAATAGCATCTTTCTTCATATTCTTTTTTTGGTGTTTTTTGGTTTTTGTAAGGCAAATGGGGTTAAGTGGCTTGCCCAAGGCCACACAGCTAGGTAATTATTAAGTGTCTGAGGCTGAATTTGAATTCAGGTACTCCTGACTCCGGAGCTGATGCTCTATCCACTGCACCACCTAGCCGCCCCCATTTTTAACAGGAGTATTTATAATAGCCAAAATAACTTATTTGCTCAAAGTTATTCTTTTTTTTTTAGGTTTTTGCAAGGCAAATGGGGTTAAGTGGCTTGCCCAAGGCCACACAGCTAGGTCATTATTAAGTGTCTGAAACCGGATTTGAACCCAGGTTCTCCTGACTCCAGGGCCGGTGCTTTATCCACTGTGCCACCTAGCCGCCCCTCAAAGTTATTCTTAAAACAATATAGCTTTTATTGTGTAATGTTCTCTTAGTTCTGCTTATTTCACTCTTCATTATTTCATGCAAGTTTTTCCATATTTTTCTAAAATTAATGAGCTCATCATTTCTTACAGCACAGTAGTATTCCATCTGAATCATATACCACAAATTATTCAGTCATTTCCCAGTTGATGGGAATCCTTGCAGTTTCCAGTTCTTTGACACCATATGAGAGCTACTATAAACATTCTAGAATATATATATATAGGTTCTTTCCTTTTTTCCCTAATTATCTTTGGAAGTAAATCAAGCAATGGAATTGCTGGGTCAAAGGATATTATTGAAACATGATAGGAAAATAATAATAATAAAAGTAACTAACATTTATCTAATATTTTATATAAATATTAGTTACTTTTATTATATGTACATATATGTCAGATGCTTTACCAATATTCCATCTTGTCCTCACAGCAAACTTGGGATATAGGTATTATTATTATTTTACAAATGAAAAACTAAGGCAAATTAGAGACTAACTTGCCCAGGGTCATTTGAGGCCACATTTGATCTCAGGTCTTCCAGACTCCAGGTCTAGCACTCTCCAGCTAGCTAGCTACCAAATAGTGGAATTATCTCCAACAAAGTAGGTTACTTCTCAGAAGTAGCCCTGAAAAGAGCATCTTGGGCCAGGCACAAATTGGGAAGATGAGAGTAAGGAAAGGGAAGACAAAGACAAGGGGGCTGTCCATAGAAGTCATACCTGGAGACACTTCTAAACTAACAATATCCTTTGGGAGGCCCTGCCCGAGATGATCAACCAGCCTCCTCCTCCAGAAAGTCCACCTCCCTCCCTCTTCCTCTCTAGTCTTTTTCCTCCAGGTCTGCCTTGTCAAGAGTCAATGAGCCTAGCAGTTTAGGAAGCCCTTCTAGCCAGACCCTAACTCTAGGCCATTTTCCCCATTATCACAACATACTTTAATAGCACAAAACACTATCCCACTTGACTTATTCCATTTCATTCTTACAAATAGTTTGGGAAATAGGGTAAAGGTTATTCTCCCCATCTGATGGGGGGAAACTGAGTCCTAAAGAGGAGAAAATGACTTGCCCTGAAACCCCAAATGAAATGCAGAGCCACAGTTATGATCCCAGATTTCATGACTTCTAGCTTGGAGCTCCCTCTTAGCCTTGCACTTTCCTTTGGTGGGGGGGGTGGGGTGAATTTATAAGTGCTTTCCACACTCCACCCCCTACTGACATGCCCTAGGAAGAAAGAACTTTTAGTTTAAGTCAGATCTCAAACATGCTCCCCATTTCCAGTTCCCTGGTGACTGAAATCTCTCCTGGCTAAGGAAGAGGCTCATTTGAGCAACCAAATACTGTTAGGCCAAGTGCCAGAGCCTCACCTTGACAAAGTTGTTCTCCTTGGGGTTTGAAATGACAACGTTCTGCATGGGGGGCAGGGTTATCAGGAGACTTGAAGGGAAGGGGCTTGCTAATCAACCCACCACAAGTTGTAAATCATCTTCTTGATAACCAAATTATTCTCCCAGCTCAAAGACTGTCAGGGACTCCCCAGTGCCAACATTAGTGGCATTAGTCTGGTATTCAAGACTCTCAACAATTTGACTTTGATCTTCCCTTCTCCAATCCTTCATTAAATCTCTGTTTTCTGGCTGCTTGAGAAATCTTTCTGGGTGTCCCCCAGGTTTTTGGAAGAGGTATAAACCTGAGGATTGGGGCAGGGCTACACTGTTGGGGTAGGGCTGTGGCTAGAGTTGATTCAGCTGAGAAAACAGCCAGTCTGGGCATGAGAACAGCCCACCTGACTCTAGACAACCACACCCAACCATGCTTCTTTCCTTTCCTCCACCCATAAGGAAGCCCTGAGCACTGAACCTGATATTTGCAAGAGAAATACTTGTTCCCAAGAATGTTCCAGACTGAGTATTAAGGTGTCAGGACTATGACTTGAAAGACATCAAAAGGTGAAGAGGTTACCTGATAGGAACTCCTAAGGACTGGGCTTTTTCCTCAGTGTCAAAAACAACAACAATCATTAGGAACACACACACACACACACACACACACACACACACACAGAGAGAGAGAGAGAGAGAGAGAGAGAGAGAGAGAGAGATAATAATCAAGTTCAGTCCCCAGAGAAGAATTAAGAAAATGCACCTCCCTTCCCTCTTTGCAGAAGTGGGGGATTATTTGGTGTGGAATGGTATATATACTATCAGATAGGATAGATGTGTTTGATTTTTCTTTAAATCTTTGTTACAAGGGATGGCCCGCTTGATAGGAAAGGGAAATGAATTTGGAAATGAAGATGAAATTAGTGTTAAATGAAAGATCTAGCCAAAATAAAATTTGACTGAAATAAAGACAAGAGATCTTACACACAGATGAAAATAAGCACTGAGTGTGTGCTTAAATACTCTCACAAAATGCTCTCTCCAATCCCTCCTTTCCCCAAAATGATCTCTCCTTCAGATTTCTCATATCATTTTGTCTGAATCTCTCCTTACTCCTGATGACATTCTACCTTGCTGCAAACCTATGTATCCTTCTATCCTGCCTATTACACAGTAAGTACTAATTTGAGGACATAGCTGTGTGGTGTTTTTTTTCTACCGAAAAAGGGGGCAGCTAGGTGGCACAGTGGATCAGCCCTGGAGTCAGAAAGACCTGAGTTCAAATGTGACCTCAGACACTTAATAATTGCCTAGCTGGGAGACCTTGGGCAAGTCACTCTTAACTTCATTGTCTTAAATAAATTTAAAAAATTTTTTAAAAGAATGTAATGTGTAATATAATATAATGTAATTCTATAGAATGTAATAGGTACCTAAAAATGTTCTTTGAATTGAATGCAAGGGTAAGAGTTGCTGAGATAGACAAAATCCCCAACCAAGGTGGTCTTTTGAAACTCAGGGTAGGGAAGAAAGAAAGGGAGAGGGAAGTGATTTCGTCTTAGGTTGTTAACCCTAACTTGATGGGGAAAAACTCTCAACTTTGGAAGGAAGCCTGGATTTAGAGTCATATTCAACTCCTGACTCTGATACTTACTAGTTATTAGACCCCGGATGAGGCTCTTCCCATTTCTGGGTCTTAGTTTCTTGATCTTTAAAATACAGAGTTCATTGGCATCCTCTGACTCACACTTGGTGCTGTAAGGAAAGCGTTCTTTTCATTTTTGTTTGTCCACCCATCTACCAACCTGAGATCTCTATCTACCATCTCTTTTAGAGTTCTACCTTTCAGTAACATTTGTGTGTTGGATAGGAAGCACATTTCCTAGGCCAGAGGTCTCTCTGAAAAGGAAACCTGAATGACAGAAGACCTCAGTCATTGAAACAGGGATGAGCAGATTTCCTTTAGAAAAGACAACCTAAAACAAGGCCCAGGGTCCAAGAGAAGAACCAAGGACTTTTTAAAATGGGACAGACCTCCAAATGGGACAGATCATCCAAAGAAGACCTCAGGAGGCAAATAAACTGGACCTCAGTTTCCCCACATGTAAAGTGAGATAGTATGACTAAATGATCTCCCAAGTTTCTTCCAGTTAGAAATTCAGCAAACTTTATTTAATTTAATCATTAAGTACTTGCTCTGCACTGTGCTATGAATATAAAGACAAAAACAAAAAAAATTGTTATAAATTTATTATAACCCATGATAAGCAAGTTGTGATGGCTAACTAGACATGGGGAACTGAGGAAATTAGGAAGTTATAGGGCATCTTAGGTAAACCTCAACTCAACCTTCTTTTCCCCAACCAGTTGCTGATAGTGGAGATCTTTGCAAATCGGATCTGAATTTCAGGTTTTATTCTGCCATGAATTCATTAGGTGACTATAGGCAAGTTGCCTCCCCTCCCTGGGCCTCAGTTTTCTCAATTGTAAAGTGAGAGGGTTGGGGCTAGATGTTCTCTAAAGGCCATCCTTGCTCTAAATCGTATAAATCAAAGCTACCTTCCAGTTCTGCCATTCTATGTTCTTGGATTATTTGATTCTAATACATTTCAATCAATGCTACTTCCTCCTCCCTTTGGATATCCTTTAGGAATTCAGCCAGGAGAGACCTAATTGATTCCCTACCTCTGTTCTATTTCTCCAGACCCAGATATGGATTTAGGAATATTCTGTAGGAGTCTCAACAGAAGGTGAAGCTTCTAAATGTGGGTCCAGCTTGGCTAGCATTCTCAATCTCCTTTTCCAGGAAGTGCAAGGCATATACTCTATATGTATGATCCACAATTGATGAAACTCCTTATTTTGGGGGCAATCCTATTGAGTTGTGCACAAATCTGACTGTACATTTGGATCTTTGCCCAAAGAACAATAAAACTGTGCATACCCTTTGATCCAGCAATACCACACTAGGTTTATATCACAAAGAGATCATCAAAAAGGGGAAAAGGCCTAAATGTATAAAAATATTTATAGTGGCCCTTTTTGTAGTGGAAAAGAATTGAAAATTGAGGGAATTGGGGTGGCTAGGTGGAACAGTGGATAGAGCACCAGCCCTGGAGTCAGGAGTACCTGAGTTCAAATCTGACCTCAGACACTTAATAATTACCTGTGTGGCCTTGGCCAAGCCACTTAACCCCATTGTCTTGCAAAAACTTAAAAAAAATTGGGGGAACGCCCACAAATTGGGGAGTTATTGAATTATATGGATATTATGGAGTACTATTTTTCTGTAAGAAATCATGAGCAAATGGACTTAGAAAAGACTTCCATGAACTGATGCTGAATGAAGGGAGCAGAACCAGAAGAACACTGTACACATTAACAGGAACATTGTGAGATGATCAACTATATAGGATGCAGCTTCTCTTAGAAGTTCAGTGATCAACGACAATCCTGAGAGGCCTGTTATGGAAAATGCTTTTCATATCTAGAGGGGAAAAAAATTATGGAGTCTGAATGCAGAACAAACATACTATGTTCATTTTTTAGTTTCTTTTATGTATTTTTTTCTTTCTTTCTCAAGAGTTTTTCTCCTTAGTTCCTCTTTCACAAGATGACTAATATGGAAACATATTAAACATGATTGTAAATGTACAAACTCTAAAAGATTGTTTGCTGCCATTGGGAAGAAGAAGGGAAAGGAGGGTGGTAGAAAAATGTGGAACTCAAAAACTTGCAAAAGGATAAATGTAGAAAACTATCTTTGCATATAACTGGAAAAAAATAAATAAAATTTAAGAAAAAAAACTGATTGGAAAAATTTCATAGGAATCATTTCTCCCAGAGATCTATCCTAGGCCTTGTGCTTATAATATTTTTATCAGTGATTTTCATAAATCATTGCAATTATTCAAATACTCATCCAATTCGTGCAATTTGCACAAAACCAGAAAGAGTAGGTAATATAATAGATGACAGTCAGGATCTAAGAGGATCTTAATTGACCATTAGTCTAATAAGATGAAATTTAATATGGATAAATGTAAAGTCTTAACTTTGGGGGTGGCTAGGTGGCACAGTGGATAAGAGCACCGACCCTGGAGTCAGGAGTACCTGAGTTCAAATTCAACCTCAGACACTTAGTAATTACCTAGCTGTGTGGCCTTGGGCAAGCCACTTAACCCCATTTGCCTTGCAGAAACCTAAAAAAACCCCAAAAGTCTTAACTTTGATACAAAAAAAATCAACTCTACAACCACAAGCAATGGTGAGAGAGCAATTTGTCTGAAAAACTTGTCTACAAACTCAGTGAGTCAGAAATGTGATACGGCAACCAAAAAACTAGTCTAAACTAAACCAATGCAACCTTGACTTGCATTAGGACAAGTATAGCTTTTGAGAATAGGGAAGTGAGTCCTGTGGTACACTGCTGTCAGCAAACCTCAACTAGAGTACTGGGGTTGGCTCTGGATGCTGTATTTCAAGAAAGACAATGATAAACCGGCAAGTGTTCACAGAACAGTTATAATGGTGTAGAAGTTTTGGATCTGCATCATATAAGGATTTGTTGAAGGAATTAGAAATGGTTAGCCTGGAGAAGAGATGATCAGGAGAGCAATCCAAATTGTATCAAAGTATTCGAGAGACTTCCATGTGAAAAATGACTTTCATTTGTTCCCTCTGACCCCAAAAGATAGAAATAGGAGTTGCCAAGAAACCAATTTTGATTTGATGTCCAGAAAATCTTCCTAATGATTCAGAAGTGTCAAAATGTGGAAAAGGTCACCTTAGGAGAGGACCATTTTTCCTCCCTGGAAGACTTCAAGAAAAATCTGGATGGAGTGTTAAATGATGCAGTTGAAATAGGTGGATAGTGGTCCTGAAGTCAGGAGGACCCAAGTTCAAATTCAACCTCAGTCACATACTGTGTGATCCTGGATAAGTCACTTAACTCCAATTGCATCCAAAAATTAAAAAAAAAAGTCATTTTGGACAATCACGGGTAGGGTATGTGATAGGGAGGAGTCCTTGGGTTCACATATTGGAGCAGATCAACATTGACATCCCTCCCATCTTCTGAATACTGTCATTCTGTGAACTTGCTCATATCTGGCTAGAGACCATTTTCAGATCCCAGCAGATAACTATCTCCCTCACATCAATGATGATATCAACTCATAATGATAAACCAGTGCTGATGCTTTATTACAAAGTAAGTGCTGCATCATCAGTAAAATTGTGAACATAAGTCCTGGGTAGAGATATGGGACTGGAGCTCTCTCATCCTGAGGGTCTGTGACTCTAGGTGTCTGACTGTCCCTCTCTGTGATGCTATACTCTGTATGCATATATCACTCTCACTAGCAGCATATCCTCTGTATATGTTTCAGTTATGTTTTTAAATTGCTCCATAACCAAGGCCTGAAATGAACTATTTCCAGTTTTCACTTCCTCATTTTATTTTTAAAATCACTTGTAGTTTTGTTGTGACTGTTTGAGCCTAGTTCCACTATGGGGGCCCCCTCAGTTGCTCCCTACATTCCTAGTCCCCTAGAATTCTATGCCTGTCCCACCTTGAATCCAGAGCAGACCCATCAAATCTGAGAGCCACTGAAAGTCTTATAGTTTAGTCTATATAATCACACAGCATGTGTGTATTTCTGTATTTCTGGTTTCATGCCAGATCCAGAGTCAAAGGGTCAAGGTTCAAATCCTGCCTCTTTTACTTAATACCTGTGTGACCCTACTTTTGGGATTTGGTTTCCTTCATAGGTTCTTTACAGTTGATCTGAGCATTTCTGGTACTCAGATTAACTTGACTGTTCACAATTATTCTTCAAACAATCTTGCTGTTACTGTATTCAAAGTTCTCTTGGTTTTACTCATTTCACTTTTTCTGATTCCATGCAAATCTTTCTGTATTTTTTCTAAACTCAACTGGCTCGTCATTCTTAATCACTTGTTAGAAAATATTCTACATGTTATAGTTTGGTCTTTATTGCAGATTTTTAATATAACTGAAAACTACCCTGTGGTTTCCTTTGGGTGTATCATGGTGGATTCTAATAAAGAAATGATGATTTCAGTGATTTGTGGGAAATTATCTGGTATTTATATTATTAAGGAAGTAATACCACAGCTGTCTTTCCCCTGAAGGCTTTCTAATGAGACCTCCTACCTCAAGTCCCTCCCCCTCTTCAAAACTCTCTCCACACAGTATTCTTTTTTTTTTTTTTTGCAAGGCAGTAGGGTTAAATGGCTTGCCCAAGGCCACACAGCTAGGTAATTATTAAATGTCTGAGGCCAGATTTGAACTAAGGTACTTCTGACTCCAGGGCCAGTGCTCTATCCACTGTGCAACCTAGCTGCCCCCAAAACAATATTCTTAAAGCATAGCTCTGACCATACCACTCTCCTGCTCAGGAAACTCCAGCGACTCCCTATTGCCTCTAGGATCAGATGTCAACTCCTCTATCTGGCATTTAAATTCCTTCCTAGTCTGACCCTAGTCCATCTTTCCACTTGTATACATACAATTCTCCTTCATGGATTCTTCATTGATTGATTACTGCTCTTCACATGCAACAATGCATTTCCAATCTCTATACAAAGGCACAGATTGTTGTTCTCATTGACTGGAATATAGTCAGTCACCTAACATTTATTAGTCAATTAACTGGCACTTACAACTCCTGATTGTGAATCAGGTTCTGCTCCAAGTATAACTCTTAGAATCTCTAGTTGCCTCAAGGTGCTCAAGCTTCTCCTACATGATGCCTTTCTGACCTGGGGACCATAGACTTCTCCTACCCCCAAATGAGGGACTTATGGTCAGATTTCAGGGGTTTTATGAACTTGGATCTCTTTATTGGTCTTCTTTGTAATCTTGTGATCGTTATTTTAAGAATTTAAAAACATTATTCTGAGAGGGGGTTCATAGGTCCTCACAAAGGAACCATGATACAAAAAATGTCTAGTGTAATGGAAAGACTAAGAACCAGAAGAACCATAAATGAATCCTAGAAACTATGTGGCTTTCAGGCAAGCTACTTAACATCTAGGTGGTGCCATGGCAAGAATACTGGAACTGGATTCAGGAAGATCTGAGTTCAAATCTAGCCTCAGACACATGTGACTGTGTGAGCTTGGGCAAATCACTTGCCCTCAGTCTTTCTCAGTATCATCATCTATAAAATAGGAATAATAAAGCAACTCTTCTCAGTCTGTTTCATAGGTCAAATGAGATAAAAATTTGCAGAGTTGTCAACTTTAGTGTTATAAATATAATACTTTAATATATTATTAAATCTATATTAGATATATAATACTTTTATCATTTATTATCCAAGAAACTGAGGAGCTTCCCCAGCTATAAAATAAAAGGGTTGAATCACAAAGATCCATACCAACTCTAAAACTGTGATCCTATGATCCTATTTTCTAATGCCTCTTTCCAGCTCTGACATCCATGTTCTATGTTCTAAGTTTCTTCCCAGACCTAACATTCTATGTTCTAGCCTTACAGCTATGCTCTGACATTCAATCAACCAATCAATAAACATTAATTAAGCACCAGTCACTGTTCTAAGAACTAGGGATATAAAAAAACAAGATAAAAGACAGTCCCTGTCCTCAAGGAGCTTACAATCTAATAAAAAGACAACAAACAAATATATGCAAAGTAAGCCATATACAAATAGGCAATAATGATAGAGTGAAGACACTAGAATTAAAGATTTTCAGTAAAAAATAGAATTTTGAAAGAAGCAAGAGAGGTCAGAAGGCAGAGTAGCCAGGGAGACCATTCCAGGCAAGAACAGTCAGAGAAAATACTTAGAGTTAAGAGTGAAGAGCCTTGTTTAATGGAGGCCCTAGATTGAAGAGTATATAAGGTGTAAGAAGAAAGGTAAGGAGGGAGCTAAGATATGAATGCCAAATGGAACCACTGGAGTTGATTGACTGGGGGGTTGGAGGCTGTGGGTTACATGATGACCTGCACTTTAGGAAAATCACTTTAGTGAATGGGTTGAAATGGAGAGAGACTGGAGATAGGTAGGCTGTTGGAATAGATCAAGTGCAAGGTGAGGAGTACCTGCCCCAGAGTGGTGGCAGTATCAGAGGAGAGAAAGGGAATAGTCAGAAGATGGTGCAGAGGTGAAATCAGCTGGCCATGGCAATAGATTGGGTATAGGGTGTGAGAGGGGGGTGAGGACTCAGGGGTGGCTCCTTGGTTTCTATGCTGTAGATAGAGGCAATGTTGCCCTGTACCAGTAATAGAGCAAGTAGAAGTCAGGGAGAGTTTAGAGGGAAAGGTGATGAGTTCTGTTTGGGACATGAGTTTCAGATGTCTCCAGCAAATCCATTTCAAGATGTCTAAAAGATATGATTAGAGCAAGAGATGTAGAATTGAGAATCATCAGCATAGAGATGGTAATTAAATTATTTGTTTTTAGGATTTATTTTTGAGTTCTCTGTTTTAACCACAGGTCCCCCTGGAAATAGCAACAAGGGGCTTTTGCCATGATTATTAATACCCTCCCCCTTGCCTCAGGGAGAGAATTTCTGGGAATACTGGAATACCAAATCTCTGGTGGGTTCCTTCCCCCATTACCCAAGGGTCAGACCCTTCCTTAGAGAGATCACAGCTTGGGAACCTGCAATTGTTCTTTCCTGCCCTTAACCCACACTTCCCACGGCTACTCACCTTGAGGGTCACTTGTGTAGTCTTGTCCGCCCCCATCTAATCACAGTCTAAGGGCTGGTAGAAAGATCACTGGGACTGGAAGCAGAAGTTGGGGATTTGAATCTCAGTTCTGTTCCTTCCTAACTGTGAGACCTTGGGAAAATCAATGATAAGTCTGAGCTTTTATTTCCTCTTTTACAGGATGAAAAGATTAGATCAGATGGGCTCTTAAGGGTCCTTCCATGTCTGAATCTTGCGAAGCCAGGATGCAGAGAGGACAATTCACAGCCTTAGCTCAGTCTCAGGCTTCCTCTCTTACTCAATCATTTAATACTTCCTCTTTTCTATTGCTTCCTTTTTGCCTCTTGGTCCCATGGTGCCACCGGGAACTACAGGTTCAAAGTATAAGGGAGGGGGCAATATTTCTCAGAAATCTAAGAATGTTTCAGAGCCCAAAGAGGCATCTTCATCTCTAAGATATCTCTATACAATTCAGGAATCTTCAGAATGGGAGGACAGGATGGGGAGAGGCTTCAAAATACAGCCCAAATCAGCCTCCCTAAGAATCTATCCCTTGCAGGAGTGAGTCAACATTATTTCCAATTCCCCCTTCCTACCCAAAAGGTAGAATACTTTTGTACTCAAGCAGGCAGAACTGAGTGTCCTCAGAGTCTATACACCTCCTTAAATCAAATTACACTATTTGCTTCATTTGCTCAAGCCCTAAGGAGTTTGTTTCAGAACCATCTAGCTGAACCAGATAAAGGAAGAAGAGGAAGGACTTCACTCTAAGGGAACTCTGTGATCCCATTTTGGGGTTTTCTTGGCAAAAATACTAGAGAGGTCTGACATTTACTTCTATAGTTCATTTTACAGATGAGGAAATTAGGCAAACAAGGTTAAATGACTTGCCCAAGGTCACATAGTGTGTCTGAGACTGTTTTGGAACTCGTGAAGATGAGTCTTTCTGCTTCCAAGCCCAGGCCATTTAGCTGCCTCAAATGTAGAAAGTACTAAGTAGGTGCTTGCTGACATGTTTGGAATCATAATTTTTTGTCCAAAATAGATTTCCAGAGATACATAGAAAAGGTTTATAACAAGTAATTATTATGATAGAGGGTTATAGGATGTAATAACATGAAAAACCTGGGTTGCATGGTAGCATAATTAGCTGAGTTTTGTAACTACAATAATCTTGACTTTCCCCATTCTTCTTTGATATATTGAGGATCAACATAAGAAATTAAGTGGGAATTTTGGGGTGAAAGCCACAGATGACATGCCAAGGCCAGCAGATGACCCAAAAAAGTTTAGAAACTAAGAAATACATAAAATTTACATATAATAATGTTTAATATCAACACATTTTATCTTTTGATACAAAATAATTCAGATTTATGCTCTGGTATGAAAGGAGGATCAAAAAATTTTATGTGAATTTTCCAGATTGCAGGGGACACCTTGCCCCAACCCCCATTATATAGAAGAGATAATTCTTTATATGGATCCCCACTCAAAAAGTAGTGTTTAAGGAGTCCCCCAGACATCAGTTCATGATCCACACTATTCAATGTTTTTTGTTTGTTTGTTTTAACAGTGGCTTGTATGAAGGAATAGATGGCATACTGACTAAATTTATAAATGACATAAAGTTGGGATGGACTGTCATGTTGAAGGACAGAGCTAGGGCTGAAAAAAAACTTTAAAAAATCTTGACAGGGGCGGCTAGGTGGCGCAGTGGTTGGAGCACCAGCCCTGGAGTCAGGAGTACCTGAGTTCAAATCCGACCTCAGACACTTAATAATTACCTAGCTGCGTGGCCTTGGGCAAGTCACTTAACCCCATTTACCTTGCAAAAAAATAAAAAATAAAAATAAAAATAAATCTTGACAAAGTAAAGCAATAGGTCAAATATAATAAGGAATTTAATAAAAGAAAAATGTAAAGTCTTCTAATTGTGTTAAAAAAATCACACAAGTCCAGGATGGGACAGTATATGTTATAAAACTTGATAAGCATTTTTTAATTGATATTTTATTTTTTATTATATCCTATGGTGGTTTTCAACATTCATCCACTTGCATATTTATAAGTTATTCATTTTTCTACCACCCTCCCTTCCTTCTCCCCACCTTTGGATAGTAAATTTATGCATGGACATTTGTGTTCAACATGTTAACATTTTAGTCATTTTGTGTAACAGGAATTAGGACTAAGGAAAAAAGAAAGAAAACCATGAGTTAGGAAGGAAAAATTTAAGAGAATTTTTAAAAAATGAACATAGTTTGATAAGCATTTATTAAATGACTAGAGTATGCCAAACAGTGGACTAAGAAATGTAAAAGCAAAGATACACAAGGATGCTGTTTTGTGAGCTCCCAAGAAGTTCATATTTTAACAGAGGGAGCAACATATAAAAATTACATAAATAGGGGCAGCTAGGTGGTGTAGTGGATAAAGCACTGGCCTTGGAGTCAGGAGTACCTGGGTTCAAATCTGGTCTCAGACACTTAATAATTACCTAGCTGTGTGGCCTTGGGCAAGCCACTTAACCCCATTTGCCTTGCAAAAATCTAAAAAAAAATTACATAAATATAGGATAAAGTAGAAATAATTCACAGAGGCAAACTCTAGAATTGAGGGAGATGGGAAAAGCTTCTTGTAGAAGATGAGATTTTTTTTTATTTATATTTTTTGAAGATGAGATTTTATCTGGAACTTAAGGGAAACCAGGATGCAGAGAGAGGAAGACTGTTCCAGGATTGGGGTACAGCCAGAGACTGAGGCTGTGAGATGCTGTGGGAGTTAGAGACTTGGAACAGTCAAGCAACCAGTATCACTGAATCATCAACTACCTGGAAGGAAGAGGTATAAGGAATCAGAAAACTGGAAAGGTGGGGTTTTGGTAGAATTTTATCTTATTTGGATCCTGGGGATCCTGGAGTTGAATGAATAGGAGGGTGACAAAGACAAATCTATTCTCTGAGAAGATTGCTTTGACAGCTTAAGTGAAGGTTGGACTAGATTAAGGAGAAACCTGAGGCACAGAGATCAAGCATATAGTTAATGAAGGTCTGCACCAATGATAAGTGCAGTAGTATAGGAGAGAAGGATGTGCATAGATGCTGTGAAGTTAAAACTGATAGGATTCAGCAAAAGATTGGATGTGGGGAGTGACAAAAGAGAGGAGTTAAGAATTTCATTTAGTTTGTGAGCTGGATTACTGGGAGGATAGTGGTACCCTTGACAGTTATAAGAAATTAGGAAGGGGGGAAGGACTTTGGAATGGGGAGGGGTTAATGTGTTTGGTTTAGGGCATGTGAAATGTGAGATAGCTATAAGGCATCCAGTTTGTGATTGTAAATTAAGGGACCCCAGACCAGAAGAAGAGCTGTTTCCACAGGTATTTCCAAATAAGGAGTTGGTCAAAGAATGTCATGGCAATAGAAAAACCTGTTCTGCTCTACAAGATTAACAGTCTGAGGCCCTAGTTTAAGAGAGTAAAAGGGGTTAGGAAGCCCAAACCAGCAGTGACTTGTTTGGACCCACCAGTTCATGTTCTGGTCACCATGCCCTAAGTTTCTGTGCATGCTTAATTAACTTCATGCATATTAACTGATTCACCTAGAGGTGAACATGGGGTGTATGATGAGAGAGGGGAGCATATCAAAGAGTAAATGTAATGGGAGAATAGAGTGTAATCTAGAGGAGTCTGAACCAATCCTGACTCTGTGGGAGAAGTGGGGTTGAACTAACAGTATATAAGCTTGCTTCTTTACTGTGTGGATACTCTGTGGAATACCCCATCTGCTTCTTGTGAGAACTATAATAAATGTTCCTTTGCTCACTTCAGTCTCAAATTTCATTTATTTGGGGGGGGGTGGACTCCACTGGGTATGCAATTGGGGAGCAATGGATCACAGCAGCTTGATCAGGATAACACCATGACCCTACCAGGGAGTGACTGAACCCCGTTTCTCACATGATATTTCGATTAACAGTTGAAAGATGCAAAACTGGAGGTTGGCAGAGAGATTAAGGCTGGATATATAGTTCTGGGAATTATCAGTTTAGAGATGAAAACTGAATTCATGAACATGAATATCACCAAAGGAAATGTTATAGAAGGAGAAGAAAGGAGGGTCAACAACAGAGTCTTTGAGAAAACCAATGTCACTGGACATAATCCAGATCAATGTTCAGCAAAAGAAACTAAGGAGAAGATATCAGATAAATTGGAGAACTAGGAAAACTTAAAAAGAAGGATAAAGGAGAAATTGGTGATTGACATTGTTAAAGGCTGCAAAGAGATTAGGAAAGTGAGAAATGGTCACTAATTTGGCATTTAGAGTTAATTAGTAATTTTGGAGAGGAAATTACAGTTGAATGATGATCAGAAGCTAGGCTGTAGCAAGTTAAAAAAAGATAATGAGAAGAAAAGATTTAGAGATAGTGATTGTGGATAGCCTTCTCAAGGACTTTAGCCAAAAAAGGGAGGAGAGAAATGGACAAGAGTGTGGAGATTGAGAGATCAAGTTAGAGCATTTTGGGAATGGGGGGAGACATGGACAAGTTTGTAGGCAGTGGAGAAGCAACCAGCAAATAGGGAGAAATTAAAGATTAAATGAAAGTGGCCATAATTGACAGTTTGAGAGAAAATAACTTGTAAGTCTTAGTGGACCATAAGATGAATGTGACTCAATAATGTGACATGGCAGTCAAAAAAACATATTGTGAGGTTGCATTTTGAGAGGAAAGTTGTATAAAGCTTCATTGCTCTTGAAGTTACCTACCACTTTGTTTCTTTGAAGATTGTGGTGTTTAAAATATGTAATCTCCAAATAACTGGGGAAATGTATTAAAAGATGGATTTTGTGGATCCAGAGATCACCTTGGGAGGAATGGTGCAATTTCCCAAATGTGATATCACCTTCCTCCTATACAATTCTGGGTCCAATTCATTATCTGTCTTTGGTACTTTTCTTTGATGTATGTATTGAATAGACTTAATAGACAGCTCATGTTATCATAGTTCTGAATCTGGGCAAAGCAGACTTTTTTTCTTTTTCAAATTAAATGCTTAATAGAAATTAATAATACTAACTAAAATGCTTAACATAAACTTGCATAATAACTATTTATATTTATATGTCATAACACTTTTTTACATTTTTCCCTTTTAAATCCAAGATATTCTGTGCATTCATTCTCATTCATTTTTCCTTATATTATAATTAAGCTTACTCCATTTTTCTGATTTGCTTTTATTTACTCTGCATTATTTCCTGATGTTCTTTATAGATTTTCTTGTGATCTCATTTGTCCAGTTTTATTATTACAATGTTCAATTACATTAAATGTATTAAGATATAACTATTTCCATGTTACTGTTCAGTTGTTTTCAATCATGTCTAACTCTTTGTGACCCCACTTGGGTTACTCTCTGGAGTGGTTTGCCATTTCCTTCTCCAGCTTATTTTTTAAAGGACTTGCCCATGATCACAGTTAGGTAATCATTAAGTGTCTAAGGTTGGATTTGAACTCAGGTCCTCCTGACTCCCAGGACTACCTAGCTGTCCCTCTCCAGATCATTTTACAGATGAGGAAAATGAGGGAAACAGAGTTAAGTGACTTGTCAAGCTTGAATCACATATCTAGGTAGGGTCTTAGACCAGATTTGTATTCAGAAAGAAGTCTTCCTGACTTTAGGTCCAGCACTCTAATCACTTTGCCTCCTGGTTGTTAGGAAAATATCTTAATGCATTGTTCTTTTTTATTACAAATGTAGCAAAAAAAAAAAGCAATTATTGGGTCAAAGGATATGATTATATAAGCTTTATCACATTTTATTATCAGATTGCCTTTCAATTTTTCAACTCTATCAACAATGAATGAAGGTACCTTTTTTATTACAACTCTACCAACATGGAGTTTTTGTTGTATTTAATTATTTTTGCCAAATTGATAAATGTGATGTAGGACTTCACAGTTGCTTTAATTGCTTTGGCTATAGTGAAAATGAACATTTTAAAAGGAATTATTAGTTGTGTTTCCCTTTTTGAAATGAGTCCATCCCTATGTTGATAGGCCAGACTGGCCTTTGTGATATTCCTCATATGGCCCCTCTATCTCCAGTTTTCATGTCTTCCCACTAGCCTTCCCCAGGCCTTCAATGTACTTTCTCCTTACCTGTATCTCTAAGATTCTTGTTTCCTTTTAAGTCTCAGTTCAAGTACTAACTTCTACATAAAAAATTCTTCCTGATTACTACCTTTCTTCCTCCTCCTCCCAAATTAACGCAATTATGGTAAACTACTACTTTTGGGGGTAGTCTGTTCCTTTGTTGAACAGTTGACTATTAAGTTTTTTTCTGAGACTGCCTTCTCACAACTTCAACTCAATTCTTCAAATTTGTATTACAACCTTATTGTAAATGACATTTCTCTAATATTTTCCTCAATCCACTGGAAAAGGAAATGGCAAAACCCCATGGATAATATAGTACATGAAGAGTCGAACAAGACTGAATAACAACAAGCTCTTATTGGACCACTCTGGACAAGTTGCAATGTGCATCAAGGAAGGAAATTACTAGGGAGTTTTTTCTTATATTAAAAGCTTAAATTTGGGGGTGGCTAGGTGGCACAGTGGATCGAACACTGGCCTTGGAATCAGGAGTACCTGGGTTCAAATCCAGTTTCAGACACTTAATAATAACCTAGCTGTGTGGCCTTGGGCAAGCCACTTAACCCCATTGCCTTGCAAAAACTAAAAAAAAAAAAAAAAAAAAAAAAAAAAGATAACCTTTCAGTGACAGGCTCTGTGCTAAGCACTGGGGATAAAAACAAGAAAAAGAAAAATCAAACCTACCCTAAAGGAACTTACAATCTAATAGGGGGAAATAATATATAAAAAAGCAGAGAAGCAGGAAGGGGCAGGGAGGGTGAGAACCAGAGTAGATGATGGAAAATGAAGTTAATTGGTAAAATCTGACCTCTTTATTAAGGAGGGCCATAGGAAGAACTCATTGCTCTACTTCTGACTCTCCAATAAGAGGCGAGAAGCAACTGAGGGCTCTGAGGAGTATCAAATCTCCAGGATGATGAGATATTTCCCTTATAACTAGTGTCTAACCAAACCTCTTCCTTTACAAGTCTCAGCTTCTTTTTTCCTCCACATTCTTTCTCAGGTAGTGATGGAAGGAAACAGTGGGAGAGCAGACAACACCATAGCATTTGGATCTGGAAAGCAACTTAGAGATAATCCAATTTAGTTTCTTCATTCTACTGTTAGAAAGTGAAGCTTAAAAATGTAAATGGCTTGACCAAAGTCACAAAGGAATCAAATCATTATAGTTTCAATTTGTTGTATAGCAAATCTCAAGCAAATTCTCAGATAACTGTGTGAAAGAGAAAATTGAATTTATAGGGTCTACAGATTAATAATCATTGTTACTTGTAAAGAGAACAATTTTTTAAAAAAACTTTAGAATGTCTATTAATGCAGTGATCAAAAGCAAAGATTCCAAAGGACTAGACAAAGAAGAGATGGATTATGCAGAATAAACATGAGCCAGTGTAGGGATTTTTAGTTGACTCTGTTTATTTCTTACAAGTACTTTCTTTTTTTTCTCCAAGTGGGGGAAGAGATCAATCTTTGATAATTTTTAAATAATCATTTAAACAATCATAGGTGTGAGATAGTGCATTTAATGCCATTTTTTAGTTGACTAGTTTTGATAAATTTATCTCTCTTTTCCCCTTTTAAACCAAATTATTTGTTCTAAGAAATGTCTCTCTGAAGATGGGGAGGAAGAGAGATACAGAGGGAAATACATAATGTAAAAGCAGGAAATTGATAAAATCCATTTTTAAAAGATTATTAAAGAATAGTCGGAAAGCTGTAAAATTAAACCTGGGTCTGTTATGAAATCTAGTTATTTATACAACATTAAAAAATATGAAATTGCAGAATCCTGAGTCAGAAGAGACCCCAGATATCTATTCCAAGCTGTATCTAACCAAGAATCCACTCAATAACAAACATAAGTATGTTAGAAGAAATCATCTAATCTTTGTTTAATATCCTCTAGTTGAAGGGAGTCCAATACCTCTGGCAATCTACTTTTGAATACCTCTGATAGATAGGAAATTTCTCTTTACCTCAAGTCTAACCCCTGTCAGACTATAACTTCCACTCATTGCTCCTAGTTCTATTGTCTAGGACCAAGTAGACTGATTCTAATCTCTCTTCTTCATGACAGCCCTTTAAATACTTGAAGACAGTAGCTCCATCTATTTTTTTCCCAGGATGAACAAACCCAGTTTCTTCCACCAATCCTAATAAGGCATGGTCACCAGACACTTTACTGTCTGGCTGCCCTCCTCAGGCTGCCCTCCAAGCAATCAACATTTTGAGCACAGGATCATAAGATATGGTCTCATCAAGGAAAATGAGATTAGTCACAAGGAAATTATGGTTCCTTAGTGTCCATTGGTATTTGTTTAGTTCTTCAGTCTTATTTTTTTTAAAGAAAGTTTCTGTCCCTCTCCTTCTTTCCTCCTCCCCTCTCCTCTTTCTCCCTGTCTCTTCCTCCCTTTCTCTGACTCCCTAATTCCTTCCATCCCTCTCTGTCCCCACCTCACTCCTTCTCTCTCCTCTCCTTTCCTCTCTTCTCCCTCCTCCTCTCTCTTTCCTCTCCCCTTTGCTCCTTCATTCTTTTGATGAAAACCAGGCAGTTTGGACTCAGTGACTGAGGCACTTATGACCAGCTGGTGGCAGTGTAGACCAATCATAACTTCAAGTCCCAGAATGGCTCAGCTTTGAAGATCAAACCAACCAATCAAGCCAACCCTCTCATCTAGCCACATGCCCTCTTCTGGACAGCTCAAATTGTTAGGGAAATTTCCCTTATATTAACCTGAAATATAACTTACCTGAGATTTGTACCCCATGATCCTCATTCTGTTCTATGGCCAAACAGAATATATTCAATTGCTGCTTTGCAGGACCACCTTTCAAATACTTGTAGATCACCTCACCCACCCCACTCCCCAAATTTTTCATGTGTAGGATTATCATCCCCATTTTTTTCATTGGTCCTTGTATGACATGATCTCTGGTTCCCTCATAATCCCGGTCACACTCTTCTGGATGCACTGTATATGTGTGCAAGTCGGGCTCTACTCTGATCTTTTAAGTCACCATCTTACCCAGAAATCTCTGGAGACATTTTTTTTTTGAAAAGTAACTGTGATGGGGCATCTTGTATATACAGATCTTCAACTTGTACCAAAAATCTGGGATAACATTATAGGTCAGGTCTGGTCATAACCATCATGACCATAGTATACCAATTGTCAAGAGTCCTTCCCACTGCTTGTTAACCTAGGACTTTTCCCACTCCTCCCCAAGAAGAGAAACTGATATATTCAACATTGATTTCTAAACATCCTTTGCAGGGTTCTACTTGGTTCTTTCAGAATAACTATTCAGCCCCCTCAGAAAAATGCTGTGTATATGGCAGAGAGAACTGTAGCATTTATTAAAACAGAAAAACTATAGGCACAATAAAGGCTGTTTTGGTCGATCAGTGGACTCAGATCCACTGAAAGTGTAAGACTTTCTCCTGCTGCCAGGTTCCTAGGATCCTCCTATTCATTACTTTCATCTTCTTTTCCTCTGCCAAATGACTGTCACCATTCCATGATCAAGGTCAGACACAACCATTACTGGAAAGTTTGTTTTACAAACTCCCAATTTAGGAAAGACCCCAAGCTGAGTGTCAGAAGGAAACCTGGCCAGATTTCTAGCCTCATGCAGAGTGGGCTAGGCAACCACCCCTCTGATTCTAGAAAACTACTTCTTTTGGGAAGCCTGTCTGAATCTCACTTCTATCCAGGTATAAAAATAACTATCCAACAATCTAAATCCAATCCCTCCCCTCTCCCTTCCCCTCCCAGGCTTTAAAGAATACTTTGCAACTTTCTCAAGCACTTAAATATACTTAGGAATATATATGATTTCATTTCCTTTCACCTGTGATTTCATTTGTGCAGGAGAGCAACTTAGGAATATGTGATCTCATTCATGCAGGAAGAGCTTTCCCTCAGCTAGAATGGGTGGGACTTGAACCAAGATTGTGACATCTCTACCAATCTTCTCTCCATGACCAGACATTGCCTCTTTGTAAATATACTTTTATGTACATTTTGATTTTAGTTATTTGTGTATCTCTCTTAGCTCAGTCTTATGAAATTTAAAGGAATCTAAGAGGTTTATAATACAATTCACGGCATTCCAGAAATTCCCCCAACAATATTCCCTATAAGTGGCCAAGTAGTCACTGCTTTAAGATCTCCTAAAATAGTGTACTCATTACCTGGAAACGCAGCTTATTTTCCCTTAGGTCATCATAACTCCCTATATGATTAGCTATAAGGACATGAGTTGTCCCTAATCTAGATTTTGAATCTTTTCTATCACTTGCTTTTATCCATATTTGTTGAACTAAATTTGTCAAAGCTACCAGAGGCTCATCCCCAGCCCAGCCCTCAGCTCCTACTTGGAGGCACAACCCTTTAATAGAGCAAGAAAGAAGGTGACATACAGCTGTGTGACAAAAGAATGATTTATTTGAACAATCTATGATAAAATTATATAAAATAACCCATTTTCTCAAAGACATCTACAGTGTCACCTGGGAATCAAATGTACAGATACTGCCTCCAATCCAGACAAAATAAATTACCACTCAGTGGGAAAGGGAAGGGGGGAACAAACCAATCCGGAAAAGTGTGAGTTTGTGAATTCCTCCCCTCCAAAAAAAAAATTATACAACTATCACGGAGGAGAGGGAATGGGGAGGAAAACCAGAGAATCAACCAGTGGCAGAGCAAGTCAATGAGTGAGGAGAGATGGACATTGATCATTTGTAAGGTACACGGACACACTCATGCATATGGCTGGCCCAAGACAGAGGGTATAGCCATCTCTCTCATTATATATACACCCAATGGTTGGGTCAGCAATGAGGAAGCACCAGGCAGCAGAGAGCATGACCCCTCCCTCACCACAGGCATGCCTCAATCTAGCAATCCTGGAGGGGACTACAGAGGAATATGAGCTTGGACAAGCATACTCCGGGGATGTTGCCGAGGCTGAATTAGGAAGCAGAGAAAGGAACCAGGAGAAGCCATACACTTATCTGTCTACACTTTCTTCTGTTTTTAGACTTTTTAAAAGTTTAAAAACAGAGCTCTTAAACAGCTATATGTAAACATAGAAACACTCCTGAGCTGGCCACAGGCCCAAGAATCCACAGATCATTGGATAACATCAAACTCACACTCTGCCAGGTCACTTGGACCTTCTCAGAGTATTTGCACCATTAGGAGGACTTTGTCCTCAAGTACTCATCAGTACAGCTAAACTTCCTAGACCAGGATGGCAAAGGAGGGGGAGAAAGGGTTCATTAGCAACATCCAGTCAAGTCTCTATTGGCAAACTGTTCTCCTCTGAGGCCTGACCTTTGAGATGCCTGGTGAATGGAGGAAAGGGGACACACACCCACAGCCCGTGTTCTAGACTTCTCTGGGTTCTGGGTGGGACAGAGAAATCAAGGAAGGATGAGACTGGGCTAGCTCTTTGGCTTACTGGGTTGGGAAACTGAAGGAGAAAAGGTGTGTAATAAACCCAGCTAAATTAGCATGTGCCCTGTTGGCAAAGAATCCGGAGCCTAGAAAGGCTTTGGAAATATTCATGCTGTAAAAATGTCTCCAAATTCTAATCCAAGTTTTTGAGTTCAAATTCAAATGGCCCATTGAAGAGATTTCCCAAGCACTCCCAGGCATCTGGTTCATATTCATAGCTGCTGTGAGGGTGAAAGGGGGGTATCCAATGATCCCTGGGCTACAGATGGAAAGCCCAACCCAAGCCTAGAAAAGTGAAGCAATTTGCCCTAGGTCATACAGTAAGACTTCCCATCCTCCCCACTGCCCTACATCAGATGACAGTACCTAATTCCTAAAAATTCAGAAAGTAGCAGAGGATGTAGCAGGGACAGGGCTCACAATGAAGAACATTCTTCATTGTACCTCAATAGGGGTATTTAAAGAAAGTTATTTGACAAAAGACCTGGGTAAGGGAAAAAGAGATTTAAAAAAAAAAACTCCCTCCTCTATGTTGTGCATTTCTAACCTCAAATTGAGAGATGTCTCCATCCCAAAGCTGGAGGAGTCCTGACTCTGACCTTGGCTGACCATGGCAATGGACTGGCCCTGTCTAGTAAAATCAGGGTCTCAATGTTGGTATTTCTCCAACTGCAGTCAGCCAAACTAGGACAGGCTTATGGGTAAAGGGGTGTCCCATGTCTGAGGTTGGGGTTAGACCAGGAAACAGATGTAACAAAGATTTCTCTCAGGGTACAGAAGAACATAGGGCTAGGCAAGGGCTCTGGTCTCAGGAACCACAGCTGGATATTCCCATTGATGCCTCTACCTGGGGAAGGGCCTCATTTTGACTTCCATGGAGAACTCTTTCCAGGCTAAACAAGAGCCCCTGGGCAATGAACCTGCCTGCCAGCATTCTCACTGTGGGTAGGGTAATCAGGCAGAACTACCACTGCAAAGACCAGAGAGGAGATCTGAAGTGAACCCAGAGAAACCAGACTCTGTGTGTGTGTGTGTGTGTGTGTATGGGTATATTTCTACAAGTTCACATGTGTGTGCATGCTATGCACATGTCCATACCCACATGTACTGTCTACTTTGTGTGTGCTATATACATGTGTGTTGTGTGTGAGTGAATACACAGGCATGTCTGAGTCTGCCCATGACTGCATTCTGTACAGTTCCTATTTCTCATCTTAGTTGCTCATCTTAGAGTTGCTAGGACAAAGGAAGCCTCTCTAAGCAGTGTGCAGAGTAAGGGGCAATGGTCTCTCCTGAATGCCTGACAATTTGGCAGGGTTAATGGTTACAAAGAGTGGTTTTTTTGGTTGTAACAATGAACCAAGTTTTTGTCTTCTGCTCTCTTAGCGCTGGGATATACTGCCTTTGGTACCATGGGGGAAGTCCTGCTTAGCTAACATAGGCACTACAGAGGAGAATGATGCTCACAGTCCCTTGCTCAGCCTGCTCTCCCTTACCAGGATAGGACTTTCAGGGGAAGAATAGGCTGGGGATGAGTGATGGTGTCTGGCCTTGTAATCATGAACGGGTCTTCCAAATGAAGCCAAACAATGCAGGATCTTTTGGGTCTATGTGTCCACATCTCCCAAGAGACTGAACTTCCTGATCTCCCCTTCTCCTTCCATCAAACAGCTCCCACACTTACAGCACTCCACCTCCATCCATCCTGAGTGGTTCCCTAATGGTCTCCCTTAGGTAAGTCTCTCCTACAGATTGAACTTATTTGGATCAGGGCTTGGGCTTCTATCTCCTGTCTCCCCAGACTGTAAGCTCCTTGAGGGAAGGGAGTCTCCTCTTACTGTCTTCTCTTGTCAGAGCAGAGCATGGGGCATGGCACACTAAGTAGGAATTCACTGAATAGCTGCTGACTGATTGTTTGACCTGATTGTGCTGGTATCTTTTAAATTGCTGAGAGGGCTAGATCCAGGAGGGCTCATTCCTGGGGAAATCTGGCCGAAGCCTGTGGGAAGAGCACCTGTTCCCTGAAGAACCACATGCAGATGGCTCTCTAGCCCATAAGGGACACCAGCTTCCTAAAAGAAAAATTTTTTTCCTACTTTGTAAAAGCTAACAAATGAATACCTGGGGCTAAGACAAGACTCAAATCAGGCTAAAAGGATGATGAATTGGCCAGAATGACCACAGACCTAGCTAATGTCAATATCAATCTAAAGGCAAGTCTAGAGGAACCTTAATGTCACCTAATTTATCAGGTGTCCCCTTTTGGGTAGAAGCTCAGAGCTTGGTGCTAGTGCCAAGATATAGGGCATGCCTGTCAAGGGACTGGGATACCTGTCCCATGCCAATGAATCTGATCCACAAGTTCCTGATCCCTTCCATGCAGACCCAACATTTGGGAGTGCTCATGGCCCTGGGAAGGGATGGAACACATCATCAAGGTCAAGACCTTGTAGTCATAGAGGATGGGTGAAAGAGAAGGGTATGGTTACTAGACTAGGGCAGGGCAAAGGAGCCCAGAAGAGGTGCACAGCCGGGCTATAGTTTTGGCACATATGGGATATCTGACATGGCTAGTTGCCTAACAACTGCCTTAAGCCCAATTGGCTCAATTTTTTTGTACAAAGTGCCAATGACTGACACAACAGCCCACAACCACACACACACACACACACACACACACACACACACACACACGGCTACCACACCATTGAAATCACAGGTGGCCAGCAGCCGGCAGCAACAATGCAGGACACGGCTTCATATCACAAATTTCTCTGCCTCAGGAAGGAAGGTGGCATCCTGGAGTCGGGTTGAGCTGCAGGTGGAGTTCTGGGTGTGGTTTTTCATGGATGGTGTCAGGGAGCCCACCACTTCCTCAG
The DNA here is from genome assembly GCF_037893015.1 of Macrotis lagotis. Taxonomy (NCBI): domain Eukaryota; kingdom Metazoa; phylum Chordata; class Mammalia; order Peramelemorphia; family Peramelidae; genus Macrotis; species Macrotis lagotis. Next base: position 434,881,045 of record NC_133658.1, on the reverse strand, counting down.
TTGAAGGACTTGGGCTAATTGCAGTCCTGACCTTACTGACTGGCCTTAGCGATGACAGCCTGTTGCCAGTCATGATGTCCAAGTTCCCAGTGGGGTCAATAATTGCATTGATAACTGAAAGGGGGACCAGAAAAAGGGAGAATGGTAAACATTTGCAAATCGCTCACTTCATCTCCTCAGGGCATCTCACCTAGCCTGTTTCCAGACTCCAGTCCTCCCTACCTGAGAAGTCAAAATTCTGAATTCCAATAATATGTAAGCTCCTTGAGAGTAGGAACTATTTCATGTTGGCTTTGTGTTCCCATGTGTTATCATGAGTACTTTGGGACTATGGTGTTGATCAGAGTTACCAAGTCTTTCAAAGTTTATTACCTTAGCAATAATGTGTTTTCCTTCTGACTAATGACTCCCTTTTCCTTCCTATTTCCTGATGGGCTGTTGTCAATGCTTAAATGCTTAATAATTATTTGTTGATTGTTTGAATGCCGAGATCATTAATCCAATATTTCAGAAATAGGATATCATATTGTTAGCTAATCTATTCAAACTTTCCCAACCTTCTAGGTTCAGTATAGGTCACACTTTCTAGAATCTCACCCCAGGGCACAATGATCTCTCCTCTGAATTCCTTCAGGCCTATCTAAAACTCTCATTAAATTGCTGGTTAATTTATTGCTTCCCAAGTGTGAGTTCCTTCTTCCCAATAAGACAGATGTTACTCTTCTGTTACCATGTTGCCTCCCAAAACTGGCAAGGCCTGAGTGTCTTCCCCTTCCTGGCTTCTTCACTTAGAGGTGTGCAAAGGAATAGGTTAAAAACTGGGGTTTCAGAGAATATTTATGGAATTAAACTCAAGAGTTTAAATGACATAATTTGAGACTTGGAAAGGATTTCAGCAGTATCAAGCCCAACTTGCAACCAAAAGGAATCCTCACTATTATCCATTCCACAAATGGTCATCTAGCCTCTGTCCAAAGACCTCCAACAAGGGGGAACCCTGTACCTCCCCATTCTACTTTTGGGCAATTCTAATTGTCAGAAAGCTTTTCCTGACTGCAAGTCTCAGTTGACCTCTTTGTAGCTTCCAGCCAATGCTCCTGGGATCATCCAGAACAAGTCTGAGGTTTCTTCCAAATAATAGGAGACCACCATCTTGTCTCTCCTGAGTCTTCTCTTCTCCTTAGTACACATCCTCAGGTCCTCGAACTAATCCTCATATAGTGTGAATTCAAGACCCTTCACATTCTCACTGCCCTCCTTTGGACCTTCACTAGCTTATCACTGTCCTCTTTTAACCCAGAATACAGAACTGAATACAAACCTCCAGAGGTGGACTAGGCTAAGCAGAGTCCAGTAGGACTATCAACTCCTAATTTTTTAAAGTTATGCTTCTTTCAATAAGCCCTCCTTTCATGCAAACCCAAGGAACACTACTGGTGCTGCTGATTTTTAGTGTATACAGTATTCAAAAAAAAAATTTGTGGTTTCTAACCACAGATCCTTTCCCACTATGTGACCAGCATTCCATTCCCCTCCACTGCAGGTGAGCCATGCCTGAGCAGCTATCTTGGTCCATATTAGGCTAAGTAGGGTTCCCAAAGAATGTTTGAAATCACTAACCTTCTAACTGTTTCTGTACTCTTCTTAGTTCCTTCAGAATGGAACTGATTTCCTAAGGGAAAGAAAGAGAATCAGAAACATCAAGGCTTGAAAGGATCTTGAGTACAATTTTATGTTAAGCTCTAAATTATTTTCCAACTTCCACCCCTTCCTCCACCCATTGAGAAAGTAATAAAACCAAAACTCATTGCAACATGTATGGTCACACATAATAAATTCCCACATTAGCCAAGTCCAATGTATCTACAAATGTATACATATATGCACATATGTAAAAAGAAAGACAAAAGTTTATTTTTGCTCTCTGAGTCCAATAGGTTTCCATTTGGAGGTGAATAGTGTTTTTATCATGAGTACTTTGGGACTATGGTGTTGATCAGAGTTACCAAGTCTTTCAAAGTTAGCAATAAATGTTGTTACTGGATAAAATGTTCTATGGGGTCTGCTCACTTTATTTTGCAAGAATTCATACAGGTCTTTTCAGATTTTTCTGAAACCACTCCTTTTTTATATTTCTTATAATACAATAATATTCCATCACATTCATATGCTATAACTTGTTCACTCATTTTCTAGTCGATGGACATCCCCTCAGTTTCTAATTCTTTGTCTCCACAGTAAGGGATGCTATAAATATTTTTTGCATATATAGGTCCTTTTCTTCTATCTTTGATCTCTTTGAAGGTATAAACATTTTGTAATAACATTATTACTGGATCAAAGAATATGAACAGCTTAATAGTTTTGGGGAGTATGTTTCCAAATTGTTTTCGAGAATGGTTGGAATAATTCAAAGTTCCAACAATACTGCCATAGTATATCTTTTTTAGTATAGCCCTTCTAACAGTTGTCACTTTCCTTTTTTGTCATCTTAATCTGTTGCACATGAGGCAGTACCTCAGGGATGTTTTATTTTCCATTTAATTAGTGATTTAGAGAATGTTTATATGACTATTAATAATTTAGGTTTTTTCCTCTGAAAAATGTTTATTCACATCTTTTGAACATTTATCATCTGGGGAATGGTTCTTAGTCATATGAAGTTAACTCAGTTCTCCATATCTTAGAACTAAGACCTTTATCAGAAAAGTGTTCTGTGCAGATTCTTTCCAGTTTCCCGCTTTTCTCCTAATTTATCTATTTTGGTTTTGTTTGTGTAAAAAGTCTCAATTTTATGCAATCAAAATTTTTCCATTTTGTCTCCCATGAATGTCCCTATCTCTTATTTGGATATGAACTCTTTTCCTATCCATAAATCTGTTGATAGGAACTCTTTTCCTATCCATAGATCTGTCAGGTAATTTCTTTCATACTTGACTACTAAATCATGTTTCCCTTTTGAACTTAACTTGGTATACAGTGTGAGGTATTGTGCCTTGTTCCCACCAGACTGTGTTTCATCTTTACCTGACTTTTTACACTTTCTGTAGTGTTAAAATTGTTTGTAAATACTTGGTAGAATCATTTATAAATTCATTTGGTCCTGGAACTTTTTTTCTTTAGGAGTTAATTTATGGCTTGTTCAATTTCTTTTTTTCCAAGATAGGATTATTTAAAAATTCTATTTCCTATTTTGTTAAACTGGATAATTTTAATATATTATCCCATTGTTATCATTATCTTTAATAAAATAGTATTGGGTCTCTCTGTTATTTGTTCTTTGATATCCTAATTTTTTGTTTTTTAAAATTATTTTTATTTTTTCAATAATATGCAAAGAGAGTTTTCAGCATTCATCTTTTTATGAGCTTTTGAGTTCTACATTTTTCTACCACCCTCCCTTACCTTTCCACTCCTCACGGCAGTGAGTCATCTGATATAGGTTGTACATATACAATTATTTTTAACATATTTCCACATTAGAAATATTGTAAAAAAAAAAGAATCAAAACTAAAGGGAAAAATCCCCAGAAACCATGCATTCTTTAGAAGTGTTATTCAGTTTCCAATTACTTTTTAATATGTGTTTTATTTTTTTAATATTTTTTGTAGGTTTTTTGCAAGGCAGTGGGGTTAAGTGGCTTGCCCAAGGCCACACAGCTAGGTAATTATTAAGTGTCTGAGGCCGAATTTGAACTCAGGTACTCCTGACTCCAGGGGCCAGTGCTCTATCCACTATGCCACCTAGCTGCCCCTTAATATGTGTTTTTAAGGCCTTTCATTAAATGTAAATTTTATTGTATTATGGTCAGTAAAAGATGCATTTGATATTTCTTTTCTTTATCAATTTGGAAGATATTTATGCCCTAAAATAAAATCAGTTTTTGTCAAGCTACTATGAACATCTATTTGTGTTCTTTCTATTCTCATTCCATATCTTCTAGAGATCTATCATATCTAATTTTTCTAAAATTCTATGCAGGCTCTTAAACTTTGTTTTGTTTATTTTTTGTTTCAATTTATCTAGGTATGAGACAGATAAACTGACATCCCCCACTATTCAAATTTTACTATTTCTTCCTGTAAATCATTTAACTTTTCCTTGAAAAATTTAGGTGCTGTGCCATTTTGCTTTTGTTTATTTAGGTTTATTATTGATATTAATTCATCATCTATGGTACCTTTAGCAAAATGGGGTTTTTCTGCTTATAAATTTTAAAGTAGTTCTATTTTTGCCTGTGCTTTGACTGCGATCATAATTGCTATCTTTAGCTGAAGCAAAATAGATACTGCTCCAGCGCCTTACTATAACTCTGCTTCAAGTATGCTTCTTGTAAACAAATAATTATTTGATTCTGGTTTCTAATTCATTGTTATTCTCTTCCATTTTGTAGTTGAGTTTATCATATTCACACTCACAGTTGATTCTCTTATATTTATACTTTTTTTTCCCCCTCTGCTTCCTCTTTAAGAATGTGTTTTCCTTCGGACTAATGACTCCCTTTTCCTTCCTATTTCCTGATGGGGTGTTGTCAACTATGTACATATGTATTCTTCTCTCCTTTAACTAGTTCAAATGAGAGTGAAGTTTAGGAGTTGTATGCTCACTTCCCTCCCCCCATCCACAAACTGTCTCCTCCTTGATATAAAAATTCATCTTTCCATATCCCATTTATGAGACATAATTTTCCCATTGTTTCTCTCCCTTCTCCCCCCAACTCAGTGCACTCTTTCCCTCCACCCATCCCATTCTTCTTTTGAGATCAAATACAACAGAATCATCCCCAAGCCCTCTTCTTTATTAGACTTCCTCTAAGACCTAGTGATGATAAAGTTCTAATGAGTTACATGTATCGTCTAGGTCTGAGATTGATAAACTGGCACCCCCCACTATTTGAATTTTACTATTTCTTCCTGTAATTCATTTAAACTTTTCTTTGAAAAATTTAGATGCTATGCCATTTTGTTTATGTAGGTTAGACATATAAGAAATAAACAATTTAATCTTTAGTCTTTTATGATTTCTCATTCCCATTCTCATTCTCAAGGAGAATGCCTGGAAGTCCTCTAATAGTTAAAGAACCATTTTGCTCCCATGAAATTAAACTGTTTTTCTGAATAAATTATTACTGATTGTAAGCCTACAACTTGATCTTCTTGAAGATCATATTCCAAGCCTTCAAGTTCTTTGTTTCTTATGTGATGCTGATTGTGGATCCTTGGTATTTAAATTATTTATTTCTGGTTGCTTGCAGAGTTCTTTCTTTGACCTGAGATCTCTAGGTTTTGACTATACTAGTTTTGAAAAATTTTATTTTGGAGTTTTTTTGAAAAGGTGATTGGTAAATTTTTTTTGTTTTCCATCTTGTCCTCTACTTGCTCTTCAAGGTATTTGGACTGTTTTATGATTTCCTGAAATATGATATCTAGATTATTTTGTTTTTATTGATGGATTTTAAGCAGTCAGTGATTCTTAAATTATCTTTCCTTAATCTGATTTTCAGATCAGTTATTTTCCTATGAGATATTTCACATTCTATTCTATTTTTTCAGTCTTTTGATTTTATTTTATTATTTCTTAATCATTAGTTTCCATAAAACCTATTCTAATTTTCAAGGAATTACTTTCTTCAATACAGTTTCAAAACTTTTTTTCAAGCTGTTAATTCTCTCTTAATATTTTTCATTCCAAGTTCTTGATTTTTTTCTTATTCTTTCCTCTACTCTCAATTGGTTTTTAAAAAATTACTATTTAGCTCCTTTTTTAACTCTTGCTTTAGTTCATCTAAGAATGCTTCTTATCTTTGTGCCCAATGTGCCCCTTTCTTCTAGGTTTGTCTTGTAGATGTTTTCAAGTCATTGTCAGGTATTTGCATCTTGAGCTTTCTTGTCACAATAATAGCTTTTTCTTGTAAGATTCTTTTTTCTGTTTGTCTCTTTATTCTTTCAAGTCTTGATTTTGGATTTTGGATTAATTCTGGGCTTGGAAACTTCCAGGGGGGTGTCTAGCTTAAACTTCTGACACTGCCTTTTGCTACTTTCACAGCTCAGTCTGGGGAACTGCAAGATTTCAATCCTTTCAAAATGATGTGATACAAAGGAAGGACTGTTCAGTGCCTCCTACTCTGAGTAACACAAGTTCCTAGCCCAAGTTTGGTTCTATCAGTTTGTTTCTAGGTGAGAGTTTCAGCAAGTTGTTTGATTTAGACACTATTGATCTTCAGGAAAGTTCTGTGAGTGTGCAGCACCTGAACTGCTAAGTCTCCTTTGGTCTAGGACATTTTGTTCTGCCCCAGAGATAAGAACTACACAGTTACTGTTTGCTTCCTGAAAGTTGTTTCTAAAGCCAATGCTCGTGATTATTCCTCTCTACACTGGATTTAGACCTAAAACTGAGGAATGAGCCACAAAGCTACCAGATTGCTCATATTCCTGCCTTCCATCCTTGTATACTCTGGGGTCTTTTTTCTTGGGCCTTATCTCAGTGCTCTCTCTCTCTCTCTCTCTCTCTCTCTCTCTCTCTCTCTCTCTCTCTCTCTCTCTCTCTCGGTATTAGAATGCTCCCTATAGCCCCTTACTGCCCCTGGACCACACTCCTAGCCAAATTCCTCCCCCACATCCCCAAATCCCCGTCTCATCCCAGTGTATCTGTCTCCCTAAACCACTCCTGGCTCAAAAAATGATTCACTGTGACTTCTTAGTTTTCCTGATTAGAATTCAATCTGGTGCATTCTCTAAATTTTAAGGAAGAGAGCTAGATTCCATTGTTTCCTCTCACTCCATCATATTTTGATTATATGCTGTCGCAGCTATTAAAAAAATCTTGCTAATGAATTTCTAAATCAATCCAGCCCTCCTAATGTCAGGGAGAATTATAGTTAAAGAAACAGATACTTTCTTATTTGTCATATTTTTCTTGCATCTTTCCTAGATTTTATTATGTAGTATTTTATTGGAATGGTGAAATTAGACTAATGTTTGTATTTTTTTCATTGGTAGAAAATTACGGCACCCTTTTGTAAAACAATGACTTACTAAGTTATTATTTAAATTGTTAAATTGTTTATTAAAAATTATTTTCATCTGAAAGGTCTTATCTCAATGTTTATATCCTAAACCAGTAATACTGAATCCTATTAGAATATAAAGACCTGAATTCACATCCAGTCTCAGGTACTCACTAGCTGTGTGACTCTGAACAAGTCACTTAAACCTCTGTTTCTCTTGGTGTTCTCAACTATAAAATGGGAATAATAGCATCTATTTCCTCAGATTTTTGTGAGGATCAAATGAGACAATATTTATAAAATGCCTGATATATAATAGGCACTTAATAAATGATTCCCTCCTACTAATGATTGTTCACCTACTAGGGGCCCAGGCCAAGGCCAGTTCACAAACCTTGCTGTTCACTCACCTTGTTGGATGTCTTCAGGATGGGTACCTCATTTTCTGAGTTAATCTTGGCCTCCATGTCTTCCCAGGTCCTCTCTGTGTTCTGGAAGAGAATCCTGTGGACATATGGCTGCTTAGCTCCAGGAAAGGACAGAAGCTGGTCTAAAACCCACCCTGCCAATCTCTCCTTGATTTTTTTGACCTCATCAACAAAGGAGCATGGGTATGTGTATTGGTATGTATGGCTAAGGATAGTATCAGGAGCCCTGGCTTTGGAGTCAGAAGGCCTGGCTTCGAGACCTGACTCTACCACATCCTAACTGTGTCTCCTTGACTTAACCTTATTAGACAGAAGGCAATGAGATCTCTTCAGACTGGAACACACAAGGAGAATATGTATAAAAATACACAATCTGAGTTGTTTGAGAGCTTCCTTGGGTGATGAAGTGGATAGAGTACAGGGCCTGGAACTAGAAGAACTTGAGTCCAAAACCAGATCAGAGACTTACTGGCTGTGTGAGCCTAGAGAAGTCATTTAACTTCTATCTGCCTCAGTTTCCTCAATTGTACTATGCCTCAGTTTAGTTGTGGGGATCAAATGAAATAATAATTATAAAGCACTTAGAGTACCAGACACATATTTGTCCTCCCTCCCTCTTATTCCTTCCTTCTTTCCTTCTTTTTTTTCCTTTTCTTCCTTGAACATTCTCAGCAAAAGTTCTAAAGACACTGACTGGGATTCACAATAAGAACTGTATTCGAACTGGGTTCTTATTGGTCATTCCCTGTGACCAGGTGAACTGAAGACACTTACTGGTAATGTAACCCCAGCCAAGTCAATCCAGCTCTGTACAATGTGGGTAATATTTGCTTTCACCACCTCACAAAGCTTTGAAATGATAAAAAGTAGAAGATAAGTGTAATTTGTGATTGTATGATATCTGAGGATATATATCTATGTGTGGGTACATGTGTATTAGGTAGCTGTTTCCTTGTGTTCAGGTGGGAATTCATATAGATATTGCACCATCATGCATGGATTACTTGGGGTAGGGAATTGAGTTGTAGCCCCAGAATATTCTTCCCCAGCTTCCCTCAGATCTAGCCTTACAGGATCCCCAGATAGATTGCTCACCTCCTCAATTCTCATAGACATCTTAGCCTATCTTCTATTGCCTTATTACCCTTAATTTCTAAGTTTCCAGAAAGAGTTTCAAAAGATATGAGTTTAAATCCTGGCTCTATGACAACCTATGACAATTTGAGTGTATTTCTCTCTCTCTCTCTCTCTCTCTCTCTCTCTCTCTCTCTCTCTCTCCCTCCCTCCCTCTCTGTCTCTCTGTAATATATCTATATTGATGTATATATATATATATATATATATATATATATATATATATATATATATATACATATATATATTCCAGGCTATTAACAGACTCCCCCAGGAATGACCAGAAGGATGTGAGGTAGTCCTGTCTGAACTTAAGAACCCAGAGGCTCCAGTCCTTGACATACTTTTTTCTCTCCCAAGAAGAACAAGGAGTATGCTGCTAAATGTTTAGCAGGCAACTCTCTTTAACAATTGGCTCTCTGGGGCAGCTAGTGGCATAGTGGATAGAGCACCAACCCTAGAGTCAGGAGGCCCTGAGTTTTAAATCCAGCCTCAGACACTTAGTAATTACCTACCTGTGTGACCTTGGGCAAGTCATTTAACCCCATTGCCTTGCAAAAAAAAAAGCAACAACAACAACAAATTGGTTCTCTAAGAAAAGAAGGTCAACATAATATACATGGAGGATTTTTTAATTTAATCTGCATTATTAACATTTTTCTCCATCACTTTCTTAAGTCTAGACAATAAAATAATAAATCAATTGGAAATGTTTGCCTATTTCTTTTTGTTTCTTTGTTTGTTGGTTTGTTTTTTATTTGCAAGGCATGGGGTTAAGTGACTTGCCCAAGATCACACAGCTAAATAAGCATTAAGAGTCTGAGGTCAAATTTGAACTCAGGTCCTCCTGACTCCAGGGCCGGTGCTCTATCTACTGTGCCACCTAGCTACTCCATTGTATGCCTATTTTCAAGAAATAAATGCTCACCTTGAAAAATATAACGATTTGCTCTAATAAGTTCATTCACAATGACTCCAGCAAACCCTTGAGAAGAACTCCTAGAGTTTTGGAATCAAGACTCCTGGGTCTGAATGCCAGCTTTAATCTTTACTATCTGCATGATGCTGGGCAAGTTGCAACCTGTGAACTGAGCTTCCCCCTCCATAAAATGAAAGGATTGGACTAGATCATCAATTCTCTATGTATGGCCTACAAAGCCCTGGGAGTCCCCGATACCTTTTTTTTTTTTAGGTTTGTTTGTTTTTTTGCAAGGCAAACGGGGTTAAGTGGCTTGCCTAAGGCCACACAGCTAGCCAGATTTGAACCCAGGTACTCTTGACTCCAAGGCCAGTGCTTTATCCACTACGCCACCTAGCCGCACCCCCCCCCCCCCCCGATACCTTTTTAAGGATCTACAAGGTCAAAATTATTTTTCACAACCATTCAAATATGCTTTTTGTTTATTAAAACATTCCCTTCCCCTTCCAACTACAGATCTCTGGAAGCCAGATTTTCTTCACGTTTCTACCAAAAACAACAGATCATTACAGATTGAATGAAGAAGCAGACAGAAGTATACAGCTGTCTTCTATTAAGCTAGATATTAGATTTGCAAAAATATGCAAAACAATGCCAGTCTTCTCACTTATTTTGTTTGTTTTTAGAAAATAGTTATTTTTTAATTAAAAACATACTATTTATATTAACACATTATGGGCTTCTTTTAAATTAAAGAATAAATATTTCAAATTTTATGTTTTAATTTCTAATGCTTTAAGAATCAGTAGATAAAATCCACATAACCCAAAGGTCTTTGGGGTCCTCAATAATTTTTAAGAAAATAAAGGACTCCTGAAACCAAAAAGTTTGATCTTCAAGGGTTACATAAGCTCTAAATCACATGATCCCAAAGTAGGCAGTAAGGGTTTTCTGGCATTAAAAAAAGTATACTAAATTTCCTGCTAGAAGGAAAGCCTGGTCCCACACTCTGCTGGAACAGAGGCTCAATCATTAGGAATATTACTCCCTCTCAATATTGGACTCCAGATGCCCTCCATCTTTAGCCTGTCACCACCCCCATCCAGATGAGAAAAAGTAAGAACAGCCCCTCCCCCAGTGGTATAGGACAGAAAACTCACTTCATTTTCTCTGCAAGGTTTTCTGTATTCTCCCGAATTGTGTGTGATAGCTGGGAAACAGGATTCAGCATTAGGTTATCAAAGATCACCTGCAAGGAAGTTAGCATGAGCATGATCAATATGGACAATGGATGGAAGACAGGATAAATCGTAACCTTCCTACTATAATTCAAGAGACATTTACTAAGTACTTGTTATAGAGAAGTTTCTAGTCAGATACTAGAAGAAAGCAAAGACCTGCCCTCACAGAGTTTAACCACCTAATGAGAAGGATGCAAAATGTGCATTTATTTTTGCCCTCTCCCACCTTGCCCAGTAATTAACACAATTCAGAAGTCACTTAATAAATGTTGGTTCCCTGTTAATGCTAACAACAAAAAAATAATAACCTGTATTAATATAGCATTTTAAGTTTTACAAAGCACTTTACATATATTATCTCATTTGATCCTCACAAAAATCCTCTGAGGTGGATATAATGGTTTATTATCCCTATTTTATATTGAGGAAACAGAGACTATGAGAGGTTAAATAATTTGTCGAAGGTCATAGAGCTAATAAGTGACTCAGGCACTGCATCCACAAAACCTTCCTAACTAGAGGGCTGCAGCCATGCTTTGGCTCAGGTTAACAAATTTGTATTAACTATTGTGCATATTAAGTTATAAATTCTTCATTTTAAAAGGAGGTGAATTTTTGGCTTCTCTAAGTTCAAGTACCCTAATTTCCAAGTTCCTTAATTAGCTTATTTCCTGTGACTTATTCCTTTACCCCACCACATAAAGGCATGGTCATATCTTTGATTTTGCCATTACCTACAAATGTTCCAATTCCATGATCATAAACTCTGAAGTTTCTTCATCTCATCCTAACCTGTGGTGATTCTATCTTTCCCTCTGCCTTCCAAACCCTTATTTGACTTCACTTATTGGCTTCTTTTAAATTAAAGAATAAATATTTAAAATTTTATGTTTTAATTTCTAATGCTTTAAGAATCAGTAGATAAGGGGAGGATGACTGAGAATGAGGAGTCAAGGATAACCCCAAGGCTGCATTGTTTGAGTGACTATGAGGGTGGTGGTGCTTTGGACACTAATATGGAAGTTAGGAAAAGGGGAGGGTTGGGGATGAAGACAATATTGTAAAGAATTGTGAGACTTAGTAACTCCAATCATATTCTGTACCCTGCACTCCCTCTATTGCACAGTCCATTCGCAGGCCATTCCCCTTTTACTGGCATCCCCCTCCTTTCTCACCCTGACCACTTGGTAAATTAGTTCATGTATATACTATTTCCTATTTTTACCCCTACTGCTGATCTTGCTCTGCCAAGACACACCTTTGGATTATTCCCATCAGCTGCTGCTTTTGCATGTTTCCATTCTCATGAAAAAAGATTGGGGGTAGGAAGAATTACAAAACTGTTGACTGGGTCCACTAAAATTTTATGTTGGTCTCAATTGGTCCTTCACTGTAACAAAGCAATTCTTTTATACCTCTTTAATCAATTTACTGACCCACTCACCATAGCAGTTTTTTCAATTCTTATTATCCCTTCTCAAACCTATCATGGTTCTTCTTCCCCTCTCTTCTCAACAAAGAACCTTGCCTCCTATTTCACTGAAAAATTAAATCCATTCTCTAAGAGTTCCTTCTGTCTAATATCACTCAGATGCCTTCTCCCACCATCTTCACATCTGTCTCAGATGAAGAGGTGGCCCAACTCCTTGTCAAATGATCCCACTCTTATCATCCCCACTTCTTACTAATCTTCAGTCTTTTCCTCTGATTGCCTCTCTGTTGCCTACAAACATACCAAATCTCTCCTCCATCCTCACACACACACACACATACACACACAAACTTGACCTTTCTATCTCCACTGACTTGATTTTCTTTCTTTCCATCAATGAACCCCCTGACAAAGCTGTTTACAATTGGTGCCTTCATTTCCATTCTTCTATGCAATATGGCTTCTAACCTCAGCATTCAAATTAAACTTGTCTCTCCAAAGTTGCAATGATTTCTTAATTGTTCATTCTATTGGTCTCTTCTCAATTCTCACCTCTCTTAAACTCTTTGTAGCTTTTGACATTGTTGATACCCTCTTCTTGAGAACTCTCTTTTCTCTGGCATTGTTCCCGCCTGGTTCTTCTACTAGTCCAACCTTACCTCTTATTATCCTTTTCTGGATCATCTACACCATGCCTGATAAAGAAGGATGGCCCTAAGACTCTCTCTTAGGGCTTCTTCTCTTCTCCTTTTATAGCATTTCACTTGGTGTGTCTCATCAGTCCCCATAATTCAAATATCATCTCCAGGTTGATGATTCTCAGATCTATTTATCCAGCCCTTCTTAATTCCAGTCTCCCATCTCCAGATATCTATTGGACATTTCAAACTGGATATCCTGTAGACATCTTTATTTTATTTTAGTTTTAGTTTTAAATTCTTTCCCTCCTTCTACTCCCTCCCAAATCTATTGAGAAAGTAAGAAATATAGTATCTATTAAACATATGAATTCATTTATAGTATTTTCACATTAGCCATGCTCTGCACTCCCCCTCCCAAAAGCAAGAAAAAAAAAAAGAAAAAAAAATGCTTCAATCTGCAGTCTAAGTCCATCAGCTATCTATCTGTAGATGAATAGCATCTTATATACTGAGTCCTTTGGAATATGATTGGAGTTACTAAGTCTCACAATTCTTTACAATATTGTCTTCATCCCCAAACCCTCCCCTCTTCCTAACTTCCATAGTAGTGTCCAAAGCACCACCACCCTCATAGTCATTCAAGCGTGCAACCTTGGGGTTATCCTTGACTCCTCATTCTCAGTCATCCTCTCCTTATCAACTCAATCGCGAAGTCCTGTTGATTCTACTCTTACAAAATTTTTCAAATATGTCCCTTTCTTTCCTCTGAAACTGCTGCTACTCAATATGCTTTTAGAAAAATGAATGTTTAAAAAATTTACATGTGGGGCACCTAGGTGGTGTAGTGGATAGAGCACTGGCCCTGGAGTCAGGAGTACCTGAGTTCAAATCCAGCCTCAGACACTTAATAATTACCTAGCTGTGTGGCCTTGGGCAAGCTACTTAACCCCATTGCAAAAAAAAAAAAAAAAAAAAAAATTTACATGTAATTGGGAAATATTTAATGAAATAAATAAAAAATTAAAAAGAAAGAGAGAAGGAAAGAAACATGCCTCTTCTCTGTTCCTGGGCCGAGTCCTCCAAGCAAAATTATCATCTCGATTGTCATTCATGTTCTGATCAAAGTCCTTCAAACCCATGGCCCCAGGTGGCACCTTCTGGAAGTTGAGGCTGGCTTCTGGGATGTGCTGTACAAGCTGAAGTTAGAAAGGACACAGAGAAGAGAAGTGCTCTAGGAGCCAGGAAGAATGACTGGAAGCCACAGACCTGACAGGCAATACCCTTCCCTGAGCTCCCAGTTTTCACACACTCTCCCCTGTCTCCCCCCCCCACCTCCCTCCCTCCCTCCCTCCCTCCCTCCCTCCCTCCCTCCCTCCTCTCTCTCTCTCTCTCTCTCACACACACACACACACACACACACTTATAACTCTCTCCAACCTGTAGGCATTTCTAATCTGATATATGAAGCACTCTTCATGTTTTCCAGAATAACTTTCCAAACATTGCCTCATTCATCTCTAACACCCTCGGAGGCAGGCAAAGTTGCTATTACTAGTCCCATTTGGGAGATGAGTAAAGAAATGTTAAATGAAATGAGGAAAAGTGGAAAGATAGCTAATATGGGGGAAATCCCACTCCTGTTGCCTATTATTTTGACCTTGGGAAAATCACTTTCTTTTCTCAAAGTCTGTTTCCTTATTTATAAAATAATGGGTCTGATCTTCAAGCTCCTTGCAAGCTTTAAATCATATAATTCTATGACTTTACAATGTTTTATCTGAAAAAAAGTTGATGAGACAAAAAAAAGCTATCTTAGATAACATTAAGAAGAGAGGAACAGTATTCAAAATAAGGGGGATGATAGGCCTGCCATGTTTTGGTCTAGTCAGATCCTTTTTATGGATCTCACAGTTATGTCTAGTTATGTCTATATTACAGACAGACACTGATAATTTAGAGCATGTCTAGAAAAAGAAGACCAGTCTAGTAAGAGGAGCAGAGTATCAGTTCAAGATTCAGGAACAGTTCAAAAGCTTGGAAAAAGGAGTAGAGGAAGATGATAGTTTTCTTAAAATATCTGAAGGACTGCCATGAGGAATATTAATCAGACTTGTTTTATATAGCTTCAGAAGGCAGAATAAGGAAGGAGAAAGATTTTAAACCCTTTATAAGAAGAAACTCTAATAGAGTCAATGCTTAATAAATATGATTGATTAATAATCAAAACTGTCCAAAAGTAAGATAGTAGGTAATGGACCTACCCCCATATGGAGGGGTCCCAATGGAAACTCAAATTTCTATTGTAATTTCCATTGTAGTGTAATAGAACTAGGGTCTTCTCTGTTTTCCCATTAACAGGAATTAGCTTTCCTGAAAAATTCCAAAAAAGCTGTCTCTAGAACCTGATTGATCCCTGCTTCTGATGTAGCTTTCTCATTACCTAAGTCCCACTCACAGTTGGAACCACTCCAACTTGGTTGATGTCTGAAGACTATGTAAATCACTGTACTTTGTCCTGCTGACCAGATGACTTCTATTAGCATTTCTATTTAGAGAAAAGGTGAGACTGCCTGTATGTACCATTTTATCTTTCTTATATATCCTTGTTGCATTAGAACAAAGTCAACTTTTTGTTAACTGTGCAATAACTTACAAGTGCCTCATTTTGTCCCCAAATTGAACTTGAATGTTGGTCCCTCCCTTAATACACTTAATACACTAGTTCTTAAAAAAAAACAAAATTCTTTGATGCTATGCTAATTTGGGCAAGCATAACTGAACCTATTTCTATAAAGAAATCTTTACTGTTATCTTTCACTTGTATATGGTGAATGGTGGGTGAATGGAAGAAAAGTAATTCACACTCAGAATGAGTATGGACTAGATGCCCTTTGAGGTTCCCTCTCTCTGAGATTCTATGGTTTCTCTGACAAAAATGGAATTCCAGAAAAGGAATCCCCAGTTCTATCAAAGGCTACTATGCAATTTATGAAGGAAGATAAACAGGTTCATACAGAGAGCTTTGGTCTCTCTCTCTAGTCACAGCCTAGCTCAGATGTGTAGTGATGGACTCTGAGGCTCAGGGAGGAGGAAGCCTTGCAACTTCCAAGAAAGTGGAACAGTTTCCATCCAATTGATCAATCAATGAACATTTAAAGATCACTTACTAAGTGCCAGGACAGCGGGGTAGTACAGTGGATAAAGCACCATGCCTACAGTCAGAAAGCCCTGAATTCAAATCCAGCTTTAGACACTTACTGGGTGATGAAGAGTTAGATATGACTGAAACAACTTTAAAAACCTGTGCCAGACCCCTGATGGCAAACATTTAGGAGTCTCTATCTGTTCCAGAGTGAGGATGAAAACAGTTTCAGAAACAGTGTAGCTGGAAAATGAAGCTAATTGTCCAAAGCTAGTCCTTGAGGACATATCTTCCCCAGGGCAGATCCTACTTCCCAGCTAAATGTTCCATGGTTCTGAGACAGTAAGCGTAACTCAATCACAGAACCACCCCTTCTTAGAGATGGGGAATGGAACATGACACTGGGATACAGTTGATGTGTTGGTTGGTTTTTATGAATTGGCTTTCTTTTTACTCTATATTACAAGGGATAGCTTTCTAGATAACAGAGTAAGGAGATATTTATTTGGATATGGAAGTGATATAAAAGCAAAAGATAACAATAAAGATTTCTTTTTAGAAATAGGTCCAGGGGCAGCTAGGTGGTGCAATGGATAGAGCACCAGTCCTGGAGTCAGGAGTACCTGAGTTCAAATTTGACCTCAGACACTTAATTACCTAGCTGTGTGGCCTTGGGCAAGCCACTTAACCCCATTGCCTTGCAAAAACAAAAACAACAAAAAAAGAAATAGGTCCAGTGAGGCTTGCCCAAATTAGCATAGCATCAAAGAATTTTGTTTTTTTAAGAACTAGACAGGACCTTAAAGACCATCATTTGCATTTTATAGCTAGAAAAACTTCAATCCAGAACAGTGAAGGGACTTACTGAATATCACACAGCAAGTCTCTGCTAAGCTATGCCTATTTGGAACCTACATCTATCTCCTCTAGGAGATCTAATACACTGAGTCATATTGCCCCCCTATTAATATTTTCTGTTAAACCAAGGGGACACAGAAATCTCGAGAACCCTCAAAAATACCTTCAGCTCATGGTCTCCCTATTGGAATTGATCTAAGGTTAGGTAATATTATCTGAGGCTCTGGTAAGTAGTGGTAGCCACTCCCATTGGAGAAACTCACCTCCTCTCTGGCAGAGATAGTGGAGGCTGGGGTGCTCGGGACAGAACTGAGTGAGGTGCCACGACCAGTTCCTGAGGAACTCTGGGAGTCTCCATCCCCAGCCACATCCTGGATCTCTCTCGCCAAGATGGCAACATCTTTCACCAGAGTCTGGCTTAACCTGCATCCAAAAAAAGATAGACAAGGCCAGTTCAGAATATTTCCACAAGCTTCCAAAAATAGTCCAGTTCAGCTTGGGGGAGGTAGGAAGGGCTCTGTTAGGAAAGAACCCTGATGAAGGAAGAAGTTGCTTGTTTGTCCTCCAGTGGGAAGTGTGGAGGAGCTAGAATAAGGGACAGACATAGCAGTGGCCTGAAGTTTACTACCAGGACCAGTTTTACTCAGAATAAGCAGGCAATTTGAGGGGGGACAGCAAGGCCATTCAATTTCTACTCCACCAGCCTTTCAATGGGTCTGACATACCTTAATCTCTGTAGAGTTAGGTCCTAGTTTTTCCCTATATAAAAATAGGCAAATCCCTAGGAGATTATTTTTTCTAATTCACAGCACATCAAACTTTGAAACACAGACATGTCTGGATTATTCCTCATTCTTAAAAAACCTTCATGTGACCCTCCATCTCTTCAAATGATCCATGGTAGAAGATCCATGGTATTTGTAACTTCTTAACACCTTGCAATCTGGTTTCTGACCACATCATTCAACTAAAATTGTCCTCTCTAGTATCTCTGACAGCCTTTTTTCAATTCCCAGACTTCTAATCTCTCTGTAGCATTTGACAGTGCTAATCATTCTATCATCCTGGATGCCCGCTTATCTCTAGTTTTCATGACACACTCTATTTTGGTTCTCCACTGACATATGAACACTCTGCCATTCTTTTATCTTGGATTGGACCCATATTACACCCTCTAACCATGAGTTTACTTCAAGGTTCTGTCCATCCTGAATACTCTCCTCTTATCTATAGCCCCTCTTGATGATAGCAACAGCTCCCATGGATTCAATTATTATTTGCACAGATGATTCACAATCTACATATCCAACTCTAGTTTTCTTCCTGGGCTCCAGATCTCTATACAACTTTAAAATGTTCAACATGTCAACTTGTCATTACCTTTCTCCCCAAATCTTACCTCTTACCCTCTTTACTGAATTTCCCTGTTTCTTTTAAAGACCCTTCCATCGTTTCAGTCACTCAGATTCACTAATTCAAAGTTATCCTTAACTCTAATAAGTTTCCAAGTCTTGTCATTTCCACTCCAACAATATTTCTACCATTTACTCCATCTTATTCCCATTTCAGAACCACCACCCTCTTACCTGGACTACTACAAGAGTCTGGTTAATCTCCCTAATTTATCTCCTCTCCAATCCATCCTCCTTACAACTGCCAGAGTGAAACTGCTAAGGCACAGGTTTTATTCTACAGCTCTCTGCTCAATAAACTTCAGTGGTTTCCAATTACCCCTCTGTATTTGATCTAACACCAAATACAAACCTTTCTTTTCCTGGCATCTAAAGCTCTTCAAAATCAGGTTCCAACTTTCCTTTCCAGGATTATTGTTCATTATTCCCTTTATGCACACTTTGATATAGTCAAACTGATCCTTTCCCATCTCCCACTTTTGTGCTTTTGTATGGTTTGTCTTGTATGTCTGAATTGTGCTCCCTTTTTACACTCACCTCTTAGAATTCTTAGTTTTAGATTCAATTCCTTTATTTTTAGTTTTCTAGTTTAAAAACTCAGTTCAATTATCACCTTCCATGTGAAGTCTTTGCCAATCCTTCCTCCCTGTCCTCTAGATACTAGTGCCTCCCTACAACAATTGCCTTGTCATTAATATGTATGTATTTTATTGCTGCTTATATACGGTAAACGTTGTCTCCATGTTGTTGTCTTTGCATCTATGCTTAGGACTTAGCACATCAGTAGAAGGCTCAATGCTTGTTGCTTAGGTGTTTTGTCTGTTTTTTCCCCCTGAATTTCACAATAATTGGGCAAATGTCCAAAGAAGAGGTTTGAGTTCCAATCTTCCCCCCAAAAGAACAGAAGAAACCATGGTGATAATATATAGAAAGGCTCTTGGTTTTGGAGTAGGAAGGTCTCACATCCAGTTGTTCATTTGTGACCTCAGGCAAATTACTTATCTCTAGGTCTCAGTTTCCTCACCTATAAAATGATTGGGTTAGGTCCCTTTCACTTCTGAATCCTATCTATGATGCCACAGGCAAACTCAAGTCTTATAAATTTAAAATAACAGTTCTTTAACCATTGGGTATTTCTAGAGCTATCATATTATCCATCCCAGAAAAAAGCAATCTGTTGATTTCCCCCAAACCAATCCCAAAACATCTCCATTCTCCCCGAGACCATTGTTAAAATATTCTTCCTAAGTGATTATATCATCCTCCTACTCAAAAATCTTCAGGAGCATTTTACTGCCCATAGGATAAAAGATATTATTTCCTGATCTTAGGATTCAAGACTTCCTACAATTAAGCTCCTACCTTCCCAGCTACAATATCCCAAGCAAATTAAACTACTAATCATTCTTCAGTCTCATTTTCCCCTTTCCCATCATTTCACATTTGTATTCAACCCCCCATGATAGAATTCACCTTTTTTAAAATCTCTGCTTGATAAAAGTCCTCTTTTCTCCCAAAGTTGAGTTTAAATGCTATCTCCTCCTGTGAGGATTTCCTTGATTTCCACAGCTAAAAGTGCTTCTTTCTTTTCTCAAATTTTCTTAGAACATGTTGTCTAGACTTCTTTTGTCACTATCAGACCTTATTTCATTCTTGTTTATATTCAAGGAAAGAGAAGAAAAAAGCATTGAATGTCAGTCTATATTAAGTGTCTTACAAAAGTTATCCCAGTTAACCCTCACAACAACCCTGGAAGGTAGATGTTATTATCTCTATTTTATAGATGAAGTCACAGAGCTAGCAAGTTTTCTGGACCTCAATTTGAATACAGATCTTCCTGACCATAGGCCCAACAGTCTATCCACACAGCTGCCAGGAGGACATTTTGAGCTGGTATCAGTAGGGATCAGGCTACACTGAGCTATTTACATATTCTTACTTGGTCCTCTTTTGACCAAGAATAACATTTGTGAGAACAGGTCGGGGCTTAATTTGGGGTGGGGATCAGTCATCAATATATATTTAGGGACTTCAATTCAACCATATAGGAAGCAAACCTATAACTTGAAGCTCATGAGAACAATTCCCAAGAAATGATTAAAGAGATAATTTCAGAGATTCATAGGAAGATTTCTATGAACTGATACAGACTAAAGTGAACAGAATCAGAGGAACAATTTTTATAACATTGTGCAGATAAACAACTTTGAAAGACAACTCTAAATGATGTTATGATCTAATCATAATTCCAGATGATGAAACAAGCTATCTTGATAGAGAGGTGATGGATTTGGCATTACAGATTGAGATGTTTATTTTTTTTAGGCTTTTTTTTTTGCAAGGCAAATGGGGTTAAGTGGCTTGCCCAAGGCCACACAGCTAGGTAATTATTAAGTGAGATGTTTATTTTTGAAAAAGACCAATGTAGTAATTTGTTTTGCTTAAATGAAAGGGAAAATTGGTGAGAAGGAATGAAAAATTCATTATTATTAATTAGAAAATTAATTAATGTTAAATAAATAACTTCTTCAACCACTGTGTTGCTTATAGATTTATCATAGGAAAAAAGAAGACCAAGAACAGCTAGGTGGTACAGGGAATAGGGTACTGGCCCTGGGGTTAGGAGGATCTGAGTTCAAATCTAGCCTTAGACATTTGATACTTAGTAGCTCTGTAAACTTGGGGGGATCCCTTTGCTTCATTGCCCTAAACCCCCAAAAAAGACCCAAGAAGGAAGACCAATGGTGGTCATATCCCACCTCTGATACACAAGTGGGCAAGTCACAACCTCTGTGGGATCCAGCAGCTTCAGTGGCTGAAGGTTACAAACAGCTGACAATATATATCAGTGGAGAGAGCAAGTAATTTCCTACTCTAAAAAAAAATCTATCCTCCTCTTTTCCCCAAATAATAGGGAAAGATATTTTCTGTTCAGTGCCTCACTGCTTTGTGAAAAACCTTAGTTCTTGAAGACCACATCACTGGAGTTACTATGTCACTGGCTGGTCCTGTCAGGCTGGAAAACACAGAGCTTGTGACAGAGACTGGCCACAGGGTGGTCCTCCACAACTCTCTTTTTTTTTTTTACAAGGCAATAGGGTTAAGTGGCTTGCCCAAGGCCACACAGCTAGGTAATTATTAAGTGTCTGAGGCCAAATTTGAACTCAGGCACTCCTGACTCCAAGTGCTCTATCCACTGCACCACCTAGCCTCCCCATTCCACAACTCTTAAAGTCCATCTTCTAAGCAAGAGAAGGACTGTGATCAGCAATGAAAAAAAAGAAACTTTCATGTTGAAAAGATCCTTGATGTAGTGAAAAGAACACTTCCAGGATTTGGAATCAGGGAAAGATCAAATCTGGTTTTAGACATTATTTATAAGACTTTAAGTGACTTGGCATTTCTAGTGTTCAGTTTCCTCATCTACAAAATGAGAAAGATAGATTCTATGACTTCTAAGGTCCCTTCCAGTCTGTCAATAAGCAAGTTATTAGGGCATCCACTACCTGCCAGTTACTGTCCTAAGTGCTAGGGATAAAAGAAAAGAAAGAGACATTCCATTTTTCAAGGAGCTCGTGATTTAGTGAAGAATCCAACATAGAAATAACTATGTACAAATAAGTCATGGATAAAAAATACTGGAGATCATCAACAGAGGGAAGGCACTAACAGGAAGTAAGGTCTCGTGTAGAATGTGGGATTTTAGCTGAAACTTGAAGAAAGCTAGGAGGCAGAGAGAAGGAGAAAGAGCATGCCAGGAATGAGGGACTATTAATGAAAATGCAGTCTGGAAAAAGAGCATATCCTTCAGGAATAGCAAGAGGACAGGGTCAATGGATCACAGGGTATTGTAGGGGACATGGAGATTAGGGGGTGAGGGGCGCTGGGAATGTAAAATGTAAGAAGACTAGAAAGGTAGGAGGAAGCTAGGTTACGAAGAGCTTTGAAAGTCAAAGTATTTTATATTTTATCCCAGAGGCAATAGGAAACCAATAGAGTTCACTGGGTAGAGGAATAACATCTATACTTTAAGAAGATCACTTTGTCATTGGAGAATGGACTAGAATGGGAAGAGACCTGAGTAAGGGACACTAACCAGGAAGCTACTACATTAGTCTAAGCATGAGAGAATGGGCATCTACACAAGGTGGTGGCAGTGCTAGAGAATAGAAAGGAGAGATGCTAGAAAGATAGAACTGATAGGACTTTGGACTGATTGTAAAAGGAGGCAAGGGAACAAGTTTATTAAACACTACAGTTCCAGGCACTATTCTTAACACTTTACAAATATTATCTCATTTGATCCTCACAATAATCTTCAGAAGTAAAAGCTGTTATATTTCCATTTTATAGTTGAGAAAACTGAGAAAGACAGAGGTTAAGTGACTTTGTCACACAAGTAATTATCTGAAGCAGGATTTTAATTCAGGCCTTCTGACTCCAGACTTAGTACTCTATTCACTCCTGCCTAACTAATTGGATATGGGAGATTGAGTGAAGGTGAACGGGAAGGATGGGGATGCCCTTGACTGCAAAAAGAAAATTAGGAGGGGGGGGAGTTTGATGGAAATATGATGAGTTTATTTGGATATATTGTTTGACATGTTTTGGGGAAATTTGGTTTGAGATGTTCAACAGGCACTTGGAGACTCGATAGGAGACTGAGAAATGTTGGGACTTGATAAATAGATCTGGGAACTCTAGCTCTTTGTAATCCTCTATCCTAGAGACATTTAAATACTGAAGATAAACAGCATCAATGGTCCTTCAAAGCCCATATTTGGATATCCCAGGGGAGAAAACCCAAGAGGTTGTTTCCACTGTCTAGACCAATCTACCTTCCTAACTTTGCCTAATGTAGTTAAACACTGGTTAAGTCAGATAACTTGCTTTCCTCTCCCTCCCCCCACCCCCAACACATCCTATTTCTGGTCTATTATTCCCACTATGTCTGTTAATTGTTATTGATAATATTAGTAAACACAGAAATAGAATTTTTGAGTTTTACGAAACACTTCATAAAAGTGCCAGCCCCAAGAGGTAAACAGTACATGAATCATCTCTTCTTTTTACAGTTGAGTTTTATAGTGATGAAGTGGCCAGTGTTTGCCTCTTGACTCTAACCCAAAAGCTTTTTCCATCTCACAAGTCACATCCTGACTTTCCTCCAAAAACTACTTTCTCCATTTGGCTTTCCCTTATCGAGGCACAGATAATTCCAAATGGCAAAGAATGTGAAACTTTTGGATTGGGCACTAGACTATTTGAAGTCAACAGGAGGAGGAAAATTGTGAAATGGGCAGGGGAAAGGGAGCCTCTCTCTGATTGTTCATTACTCTGTGGCTACAATAAGTCTCTGTCCTTAGGACTCACATTAAATGATATTAGAGAGAAAGTCTAGTTATGTCTAAAGAGCCAGGGTAAACTTTCTAGAATCTACCACTGGTACAGGTTAATCAACCAAGAAAATGGTCCACATGCAGAAAATGGAGAAATGAGGGAAAATGAGCACATCAAATTTTGACAAACATTAAATAAAAGATCACTCTCTCCCCCCAGACCCTTCAAATCTTTCTCTTCCACATAGGTAATAAGTTTCCCATCAATTCAGAGCTTTAAGCACAGATTAGAAGACTATAGAGTCATATAGGATTTAGAGCTGGAAGGGACCCAAGAGATGATCTAGGATACCCACTGTTTATGGAGTAGGAAACTGAAGCAGATAGGTTAGGTGACTTGCTTAGGGGAACAGCAAAAAGCTAAACCAGTCACTGTTTATAGAGGAGGAAATTCTGACACAAATAAGTTAAGTGATCTGACTGACTAGGGCAATGGTAAATAGGTAGCAGAGAGAGGATTTAAACCCAATTATCAGAATTATTTTGGAAATATTTTTCTGTTTTATTCTAGGTGAACTAGATGTCCTCTGAGGTTTCTTTCAGCTCTGAGGTGCTAGGTTCTAAGGGCTTCCCAGAGTCCACAGACTCACCTGGCAATTTCCGCGATCTCTGCTGTCTGTACGATGAAGTTGTACTGCTCAGGCTCGTCATCCTCATCATCCTCATCCGTGTCCCGCCCATTATAGGATCTGGGTCGGCTCTGACCAGTGGCCCTCAGGGTCTGAGTGGCTGTTGAGGCATGGGAGCGTTTGTGTTTGGGAGAACTGTGGGTAGAGCCGTACTCCTCCTCCGAGGTGGATGTGCAATCTGAACCCTGCTGCCTCCGCCGGGAGTCTTAGACAAATGAATTGGTTTCAGACAAGGAGAACAAAAACAGAAAGGAATTCAGAGCCCAGGCAGCCAAGGCCAAACCAAACTGGAGTAAACCAAACAGGCCAACACAAAGTGGGGGGGGGGAGTCAGAATCTCTCAGAGACCCTAAAAAGAAGGAAAAGGTTTGGGTGTCATGAGCTTCCTAGCCCAAGTAGACATAACAATAAATAGGCTTAGAGTTAGTAGACTTGGCTTCAAGATCCAGCTTATTAGCTTTGAGACCTGATGCAGGCCCTTTTCATCTAAAATATGATTAACCCATACTAATTAGTTGAATTACCCATGATGGAAGCAGAGCTGACTTGTAGAGGTTCTGTGAGATGGACAAGTGAATTCTGCCTCATCAGTCCTTCTTTTTACATAAACATTTGCAGCATCAAAGCTACTATTGGAGTTCCTCAGGCAGCCCCAAAGCCACCATCATCAGGAAGGAAAGCTTCTTGTCTACAATGGGTTCCATATTTTTTCAAGGAAATTCCATGGACACCCAAACCAGGCCCAGGAAATTAGAAACACAGCCCAAAGCCACCTTATGTCATCCAAACAGGGAGGGAAAGTTGACCCTCCTGGGAGAGATGGAAGTAAGTTAGGTTCCCCCAAGGAGGGGCAAGTGACATTCTCCCCCATGCTTCATGCAGGCAGGGGTAGACTGCCCTTTATCCACCTGCTGGACTCTCCCAGGCCAACACATCCAAGCTGCTGCCCTGGTCAACCACCCAATAGAGGAAACTAGTCCCATATGAGACAAGAGAGGTATATTACTGCTGAAAGTTGGCCAAGAAGAAGGTAGGGGAACCATTCCCAAATCAGAGGGCTTGAACGTTGAAGAATTCTGTATTTTGTCCTGTTAGGTAAACATTCCCTGATGAGTCATTCCTAACCCTAACTCATTCCTCATGAGTCCTGTATCTCCCAAAGGACAAGGCTCAAATCTCCTCTCTATCCCCTCAGTAAATTGTGGGTTCCCCAAAGACAGGGACCTGGACTGCTCCTCCTACCAGTCACAGAGTTGGGAACATGGGGGATCAGTAAAAGAGATTCTGGACTAGATGGTCATTAAAGTCCATTACTTCTAAAATTCTGGGATTCCAAGAACACCAATTTCAGCAGCAATGGCAGCAGCAGGAGGGACTGTGCTCACCCAGAAGTCCAGGAGGGAGAAGGCACTGAGACTATAGCCTCTCTTATCATTTGATCTCTCCTTCCCCCAAGAAAGCCAGGCTGTTTTAACTACTGCCTCCTCCTCCCCAAGGGACTCCCCCTCATGCAACTCCTGGAAAACAGGTTTCCTATTGAAACAGTAAATTTTCCCAGAAAATAATGACAAATCCAGCCTGGTCAATGTACAAGCTTTTGCATTTTGGCAAAATTGGCTAGACAGAGCCTCCAGGTAAAATCACTGCACTCCAGGGCCCACCCCAAGCAAGGTCATTTTCTTCAGGGAAGTGCAAAGATGGGAAAGGGGGACATCCCAAACCAATTTAGCATGGACACAATCAGAGAAGGTAGTTAGTAGAATCTGACTATTAGGAGGAAGGAGAGTTTGGTTAGCAAGGAGTTGCTAACTGGCAGGGAAGAAGAAAGAGAAAAGATAAAAAAACAAAAATCCTTGCCTGATACCCCAGTCTGGCAAACCAAAAACCAATTCATTTGGAATAAGATTGACTTTCCAACTCTTTTCTGGAATTTAATGAATAATCTGGGTCTGAACCCTAGCTCTCATGAAGAGCCAGGAACATGTTCTGGGCCAATCTTGGATATCCCAGGAGTAGCCTCTGCATATCATTAACAATGATCAACTTCATTAACAATTTAAAAATAAAAGCAAGGGGCATTTGCCTTTGAGGACCCTAGCTTTCCCCCTCTAAATATAGAGAAAAGTGAAGGCAGCCCCCATGGGGTTTTTAATACTTGTCATCTTCAAAGGAAGATTACAATGTGACAAACACATGACTAAACACAAAAGAGGAAGGCATTGCATTTACAGATAAAATGGCAGAAGTGATGCAGGAAAACAGACGCACGACCAGGTCACTGGACCACCTCTGACACCTCTCCCCAAACTACCTGTGATACTGCTCCCCCTACTCTTCTTCTTTCCTTGGAGCCCCTATCCATCTAGGTCTCCATCTAGGAAACCCCTCTGATCTTTGGGGCACTTTCAGGAAATAAATTACCTGTTGTCCCCCAATGAGTCACAAGAAGTTCTCAGACCTGAGTCAAAGGTTATAGGTGCCAAAGGGTGGGGCTTGCACAAATGAGAGATATTGCTCATCACAGAGGAAACACAATAAAGTAACTTTATCCAGACAAGTACCACACACACCTGGAATCTCCCTTCCAACCCTCCCTGTCCCTAGAACCCTCCAAAATTTTGTGGATCCTATGAGAAAAGCTACAATTGGCTGCCTACACATTGCTATCATTTTTGCATATATGTAAAATGTAAAACATACATAAAAACTGTTTCTCACACTTTGATCAGACAAGTAGTTTTGGGAGGGCCAGACTATGTCTTCCTCATCCTAGAGTTCTTTAAGGGTACTGCCACATCTCACCCTTCTCCTCTCCACCTAAGCACTCAGTAGGTAACATCACAATAATGGAGATTAGTTCTAGAATAGTAGTTCTTAACCATTTTTGATTTATAGGCCCCTCTTATGGTCTGGCAAAGTCCGTAAATGAATTCTTAGAATAATATCTTTCAATGCATAAAATAAAAACATAGGATTACAAAGGAAGACAATTATATTTAAACACAGTTATTACAGTATTTAAAAATAAGTTTACAGAACCAAAGTTAAGAACCCCTAATCTAGGGAAAGCTTTCAGGGCCCTAAAGGCATCAAAACCCATATTTTCTAATGACTACCATCTTGATTTGGCACCTGCAGAATGGGTCACCATTGACCTGCTCAACCCTTGGCCACCAGAGCCAGAGACTTACTAGAAGAGGAAGAATATCTGGCACTGCCCGAGCGAGCCCTGTTGAAAGGCTGTTTTGTGGAAGCCACAGCTGCTGCTGTTTTCCTGGCTGCTGCCCGAGCTTCTGACATGGTCGGCTTTCGGCTTGAGTAGTAGGACTCAACACTCCTTCCAGAGAAGCCTGTCCGGGCTGGGGCTGACTCCAAATCACTGGGCACTGTAAATGAACCAGCCCGTTTCCGCGGCATGGCGAGGATGTCCAGGCGGGACAATTTTTTGCCTTCTGTGGCCTGCTTGGTCGTGGCCTCTGGGTTGGAAGCAGTGGCCCTTTCATTCTCAGTACCCTCATTGTCTGAAGTATCCCCAAGCCTTGCCCGTCTAAGCTTGGAAGCTCGAGTGGGTCGTGGGGTTGACAGGCTATTAGACCTTGTGAGAATCTGTTGTACCTTCTGTACATTGGCAGAGATTCGGCCATGTTCTTCCTTGGTGGTTGAAGGAGAAGGAGGAGGGGCTGAGGGCTTCCTTCTGGTTGTGGGTCTGACTGTTACTGCTGGTTGATGTTCAGGTTCTGAAGTGACAATGTCTGGACTGGGTATGTAGGAATGACCAGAGCCCCGCTCATCATCTGTAAAGTCCAGAGATCCACGGGTTCCATTGTTACGTTTGACCTGGAAGCGCCGAGTTCCATCTGAGGCTGGTCCTGGGCGGCGCTGCTTCTCTGAAAGCCGCTCACGCGCACTGGGAACAAGACCACCATTACTAGAATCCTGGATTGAAGTTGCAGGTGGTGGCCGCTCTTTCTGTGAGCCATTACCCACTGCCATCTTGCCCTTCTGGGTCTGGTTGGACCCATTCTTCCCACTGAGAAGGCTAACAGTGCTAGATGTGTCCACATCGGAGTCACCTGATAAAGAATCCTCTGGCTGTGTGGGTGTGTTCCTTGCATCCTCCCCAGGGGACTTGGCAAGGATCTTGGCTTCCAAAGCTGCAAGAGCAGTCTCTGTCTCCTTCAAGATGGAGTGCGTATCCTGGGTATGGTAGTCCATGCGAGTGGCCCGAGCAGCCTCCAGATCCTTCAGGAGGGGATGGCTGGATATGTGGGGGAGCCTGTTGGGAGCAATGCCACTGCTTGCCCGCTCTTTGGTAAAGCTCTCTTGACGGACAAAGGATAGGACCTCCTTTGTCACCACTGCTGAACTATCTTGCTCTGGGGACTGGTTGGTCTGTAGGGAAATAGTCATCTTTCCTGTCATGCTGATATATGTGCCATTCTCCTCCTTGGCTCTGGACCTTAGGGAAGGGGAGCTGCTGATTGGCCTCAGGGGAGATGACTCCTGATTCACAGGTTCCTTACTCGCTCGGGATGTTGGGGGACTTGGGGAGAGTTTGGAGGGAAAACTGGACTCCTTGTTCTCATCTCCAATATAGAAGGACATGGGGCCTGGCTCCCCTGCAGGTTTGGGTTTGGATTGCTGAAGCTCTGCCACTGATGAATGAGGCCACTCTGGCCTCTGGGCACTCTCATTCTTTCTCTCCCCAGGCCTAAGACCATCATCTGACTGGCTTCCATCACTAAGACTGTCTGGGTCCAGATCTTCTTGGATGAACAAGTGGTCTACTGGATTCTCATAGGACCCCGAGGTTGATTGCTTGGTTGCATTCCTCTTGGTGATTTCAGGGTAGGGTTCTGGCCCCATTAATCCAGCCAGCACAGGACTTTCTGCTTTGTCACTTGGGGGTAATTGAGGGAGTAGTCTCCGTGTTCTAGAAGGCAAGTTCGGCTCCAACTCCCCAACTTTGTGGTTGATGACATCTGTAAGGGTGGAAGCGATAGATCCATAAAAAGAAAATTTGTCCCATTCACATACTATCTACCCCACCTTCCCCATCCCCCCCCCAGAGCACAGTTTGATCATGACATGTTGTAGAGTTTTATCATACTCCATCAAAGTCACCAATTTTCCCCTCCTCCAAAGGGGTGTGTGGGGTCCAGGGTTCCACCCAGCATATATCCACAAAATTGGACTAGAACTGTAGGCTATACCCAAGTACCCCCAACCCACATTTGTTCCTGCTGGGAAAAAATGGCTTAAAGGAAATAGGATAGACAAGGTTCCAGAAGAGCCTTCTCTTTTATCTGAGGATCCAGCTTTTTCCCCCAACATCACTCTTCCTCAATTCTTTAACTCTGAGCTAGGATAAAGTGAAGCCTGTGTCTAGAGGAATTATTGCCCCTCTATGGAACAGGGCTCTTGTCCCAAATTGGGGTTTGCTTGCAGAACCTAATGAAGATCTTCCTGGTTCCCTATTGCCTATAAATAAAGCCCAAACTCCTCCTCCTGGTACTCAAGGTTCAAAACTCAACCCTACCTTAAACTCTTTAAATTTTCTTTCTTTCTTGTCCTTTTTTCATCTCCCTTCATCCCAAGCAAACTAGTCACCTTACCAACTCTTCTCTTGCTATCCTGTCATTTAAACCATAAGATTTATCCTTCAATCTCAAAACCCACCTCGTCCAGGAAATTCTTTTTCATTATTCCAATCTGCACTACCTCCCTGAGAAACTAGCTCATATACTTTAGCCCAAGGTCACACAAAGTCCTAGGTTTTTCTGTTTCCATTTCTTTTTTTTGTTCTTTGCCTGTTTCACCTCTTATCTCCCCAGTCTGAGTAGGAGCCTCTAGGACTGAGTAGGAGCCTCAAGATCTCTCGGGGCAGCTAGGTGGTGCAGTGGATAGAGCATCAGAGCATTGGTCCTGGAGTCAGGAGTACCTGAGTTCAAATCTGGCCTCAGACACTTAATAATTACCTAGCTGTGTGGTCAAGGGCAAGTCACTTAACCCCATTGCCTTGCAAAACCCTACAAAAATAAACAAACAAACAAACAAAGATCTCTTCCAGGCTTTGAGTACCCTGACACCAGTACCTAAATCTTCTGTCAATGGACAGGTTAGAAGCATCTTCCCTCCATTACTGAACCATTTTGTGCTTGGTTATGTCCATTTTCTTTTACTTCTTTGTTTGTATTTGATAAAGTTCTTTTTTAAAACCCCACCCATATGCCAGGTGATGAAGGTGGCCTCTACACACCATGGCCAGAAATATTCAAGGAAACTAGAGGACCTAAGCATGAGCTAATAGGAGTGGGAGATAGATAGAGTCCCTAAAGGAGCTTACAAAAAAAAAATGAGAAGAGGTCTGAGAATAGAAAAGAAAGGAAATCCCAAGAAGGACTGGGCTCAGGCAAGACTATGATAAATAGTCCCATCCTCAAACTGAAGTTCCTACCAGAATCTGCTCATTGTTTCAGATCAAGGGATTACTGGATGCTACCATTTTAGTTTTCTACTTTTGTTATCTGGGACTTAATTTCCACCCAATCTGAGTCTGATAATTCCTTTAGGCCTATCCACTTGGCCCCAGTTCAGAGTCAAAGGGTTAAAGCAGAGTGATGTTAGGGGAAAAGTTGATTTTTAGAGAAAGAGGATCTAGGTTCAAATCCCAAGAATATAACTTTCTAATTACAAGGCTGTGGCTAAGTCTCTTCATTATCTTAGCCTCAGTTGTTTGTCTATAAAATGGCCATAATAATTCCATACATACCTCATAGGACAGTAGTGAGAAAAGGGCTTTGCAAACCTTAAACCAGTAGATAAACATAAGTTATTATTATCATATGACTCTTCAGTCAAATACGGACTTACCAGTCTCAGAGTCCAGACCAGAAGGGGTTGACTCAGGGAGCAAAGTCCCTGGTCCTGGATCCAAGTAGCTATCAGCCAGACTGGCCCAACGAGATGCCCATTTCTGACTCCCTGGAGAGCCTGACACTGGCAGGACCTACAAAGAGAAATGCCACACATTGGTATGACTGTAGATTGAGACCACCAAGGGGCAAGGGCATTGGTTAGCTTATTATATCCAATCATTTGGGTAAAAGGCATCTGAAACCCATATGCCCAACATGCCCTAAAGACAATGATATCCCAGCTCCCTGTGTTCCTGCCTACCTCTAAAATCCCCACCTGGGATCAAATCTCATCCATCCCTTTCTCTGATGGACTCTGATCCTAACTCAAAAAGAACAATAGATCTGGGAGTGAGAGGACCCTTTACCTCCATGACCCTCAGTTTGTTCATCTGTAAAATGGATCTCATAATTTAGGTCCTTGAGGGGAAATTTGCGACTTTCGACCCAACTCCCTCATTTTGTAGCTCACATCATAAATACAAAGCAATAAGGGACCTTAAAGTCAATCCCCAATTGAGAAATGGTCAAAGGATATTAACAGGCAGTTTACAGATAAAAAAAATTAAAGCTATCTATAGTCACTGGAAAAAATTCTCTAAATCATTATTGATTAGAGAAATGCAAATTACATCAACTATGAGTACCACCTCACACTTATCAAATTGGCTAATATGATTGACAAAAAAGGAAATTTTGGTAGATACATGGAAAAACTGCTAGAGAAGTTGTGAACTGATCCAGATTTTCTGGATAGCAATTTGGAACTATGCACAAAGAGCAATCAAACTGTGCATGCCCTTTGATCCAGCAATACCCCTCTACTAGGTCTTTATTTCAAAGAGGGAAAAAGACCCACATATACAAAAAATATTTATAGCAGCTTTTTTTGTAATGGAAAAGAATTGGAGATAGAGGGGTTGTCCATCATTTAGGGAATGATTGAACAAACTGTGGTATATGAATGTAATGGAGTATTATTGTTCTGTAAGAAATAATGAGAAGAGGAATTTCAGAAAAACCTGGAAAGACTTAGATGAACAGATGCTGAGTAAAATGAGCAGAACAAGAAGAACATTGTACACATTAATGGTAACATTGTGTGATGATCAACTACAATAGACTTAGCTACTCTTAGCAGTTCATCAAGCAGACTTGTGATGGAAAATACTATTAACATTTAGAAAAAGAACTATGGAGTCTAAATGCAGACCAAAGCATACTATTTTCATGTTTTAACATTTGTTTCATGTTTTTTTTTCTTCTCATGATTTTTCCCCTTTTTGTTCTGATTCTTTTTTCACAACATGACTAAAAAGAAAATATGTTAAACATGATTGCACATGTATAATGTATATATCAGATTACTTGCTGTCATGGGAAGAGGAGAGCAAAGGGAGAGGTAGAAAAATGTGGAACTTAAAATTTTACAATAAATGAATACTGAAGACTATCTCTACATGTTATTGGAAAAAAATTAAATATTTTTTTATAAAAAGAAGGGACCTTTAAGGCCATCTAGTCAACCTCACATTTTACAAAGGCAAAGGCTGAAGCTTGGAGAGGAAGAGGGGATGACTTTGGGATGCACAAGTAGTAAGTAGCCTTGCTGGAAGGTAACAGCGTGTGTACTGCCTGATACAACATAAGGTTGTTGTGAGGAAAAGGTTTGGGGAAGGCTGAAAATGCTATAGAATCATCATTATTAAAAAGGAAGATGGCCTACTGGACATTGGAACCAGGAAAACATGAGTTTAAATCCTACTTTAGTTACCTAGATGGAGAGGGAAGGAAAGAAAATATGTTTGAGAGAAGGGAAGGAAAATGTTGAAGAGTTGAAGGTAGGTCTGAATTGGGGGATGGTCTTGAATGTCAAGTTGAAGAATTTGGACCTTATTCTGTAAGTAATAAGAAAAATGGAATATCTCGAGACTATCAATTCTTTAAGTCTCTGAGTTGCAGAGAAGGTACCAATTTGCATTGGTAAAGGTAGTTTCCTCATCTGGGAAGTTCTTATTTCAATGAAACCAAAGATTTAGTCGCTAGTGCTAATAGCATTAAAATTACTATCATTATTTCATTTCTGCCACTCAAGTCCCACTCCAATGACTCATTTTATCTTGGAAGTGATCCTGGAGTCTTAGGAAACTATGCAATAGAACACAAGGTCAGCAACCCAACCTTGAAATGCTTAGCCCAATGACAGTACTTGGCAAGTCCAGTCTCACTAAGCTCAGAGGCTCATCCACAATTTGACCGCAGAGAGATAAATTTTTTGATCTCTCAATCATTCACTCATTCAGCGTTACCTACTGAGGAACAGAGGGACCGAGATCTACATTGTTCAATTCTAGAAACTTTTTATTAAGCACTTACTAAGTGTAGGACACTTAAAAAGCTAGATGGCTCAGTGGATAGAGCAGTGGGTTTAGAGTCAGGAAAACCTGAATTCAAATCCAACCTTGGAAACTTCCTGTGTGACCTTGGGCAAGTCACTTAATCTTTGTTTGCTACTAGAGAAGGAAATAGCAAGCCTCTCCAGTATCTTTGCCATAAAAACCCCTTGGACAGAGATTCAGAGATGATTAAATGACTGAACAGCAAGAAGATATTGTTCTGGGTATTAGAGATACAAAGACAAAAGAAAAACTCATGCCTGCATTTAATAAGCTCTTTTCAATGGGGCCATGGGGATTAGGTAGGGGGTACAGAAAAGTACTCCAAAAGACAAAATCACAAAGCCTAAAAGTATTTTAAGTAGTACTATTATTGTATATAATGGAAAACAGCACAGGATGTAGACTCAAAGGATCCAAGTTCAAGTCTTAGATTTGCTGCTTCCTACCACTTGTGATCCTTGGACAATTTACTTCCTTTCTCTGGACATAATTTTTTTTTAATCTGAAAAATAAGGTAACTGGACAGGATAATCAGTTAAGTGTCTTCTACTTCTAAATTCTATGATTTCACATTATTTAACTGTAAATTTAGTACTGACCCTATGCCATTCTGGAGTCTACCCTATGAAACTCCTGTTTCCTGATATAGTGCCCTATTCTTCTGGGACTTTGTTCCTGGATTGCCATTGGAAAAAGTAAGTGTGTGTGTGTGTGTGTGTGTGTGTGTGTGTGTAGACAGAGACAGAGAGAGAGGGAAGCGGGGTGGGGAGAGAGAGGGAGAGAGAGAGGCAGAGACAGAGAGAGACAGAGACAAAGACAGAGACAGAGAGAAGCATTTGTTCACACAATTCTGTTCTGCTCACTCTTTGACCATTGTACCTGGGTCTCGCCTGGAGGAGATAGGCCTGAGGTCCTAGAGGCAAACTCTTGCAGCATAGCCAGTCGCTGAGCCACCCCTGCCTCTGTCACAGGGGGTGGGGAGGAGCCAGTTTCATCTTTCTCTCCACGGATAACTGGGCGGAAGGTAGCTGAGGTCATCTTGGAAAACTCAGGAGATTCAAATACCCCAAAAACCTGGAAGGAAGACAGAAATAAAACACTTGGTTTAAAAGGGATTCTCTTTTTGAGGTCACATTTGAACTCAGGCCCCCCTGACTCCAAGATCCCAAAACCTTCTTCTAAGCAACAAATCCACCATCCTTCATAGGGGAAGGGACTCGCCCAAGTTCATGTAATGGTAATGGTAGAGTCAGGACTAAAACAAGTCTTTCGAGGCTTGTTATTTTGAGTTGTGCTCTTTCCATCATAGTATGCCATCTCCCTTACCATTGGTCCCTACCTGGTCAATCATTTTCCGTGCTTCCTCAACTTCCTTGTCCTGTGTTTCAGTTTCAATGGTGTAGGTGCCAGCATCACTTAAACTATCATCCTCCTCCTGTTTTCGGGACTTGGTCAATTGGGAATCAGCAGACACTGGGGCTGGGGAGGATGGAGGGACAGGGGGAGCTGTCGAAATGACCACACGGGGAGCTAGGGGTGCGGGCAAGCCTGGTGGCTGTTTTTCTTGGCCAGGTCTCCCTGCTGTGGTAGTCTCCCGCAGGTATTCAGCAGCAAAATCCTGAGCCATCCGGGACCTGCGCCCCACACTGCCATAGAGCCGGTGTGTTGGGCGGGCAGCTGTTGAGGATGAACCTATTCGATCCTCTGTCTTCTCTCGCTTGAGTGAACTGGCCCTCTGGGGTCCTGGAGTGCTTCCAGAGGCTCGGCCAGGGACAGGACCTGGGACAGCAGCCATTCCCCCACAGACACCAGTGGGCCCTGGCACTCTGCGCTTGTCTGCTTTAGGGTCAGCTGGCACATGGGTGAAGGACTGGGAACGCTTTTTACGTGGTGTGTCCTCATCAAAGAATTCAATGACAAAAGCCTGCTGGTTGTGTAGCATTTCCTGGGGGTCTCGCTTGATCTGCCGCTGCAAACGGACCTGCTCCCCTGTGGAAGACTCTGCCACTGGTACTGAGGATGTCTCTTTTTCTGCTTTTAGAGAAGATGCTGCCGCTGGATCCTCTGTGTCACTTTGTGTCCCATCCTCATGTCGGTGGCCTAAGATTTAGGGAAGTAGGCAGTGAGAATAGCCCTGCTACCATAAAAACTTCATCCAATCAGATGCTGACTCATAGGATCAATTAATCAATCAGTCAGTCACTAAGCCCCCTATTATATATTATGTTCCAGTCATTGTGCTAAGCAATGGATAATACAATTTAGAACTAGAAGAAAACTTAGATGATTTAGTCCAACTTCTTCAATTTACAGAAGGAGAAACTGGGACCTGAAATATTGACTAAGGCCACCCAGATAGTAAGTAGCTGAGCTGGGATTTAATCCCTAGTTCAGGGATCTGACTTTAAATCCAAAGCAATTCTATATACAAAGTCTGCCATTTTTTTCTGGGCATCACTGACATTTCTTCTGTTCCAACCCTGGAGTCTATCAAAACCTTTAAGATTTGCCCTCATCAAAATTTGGAACTATGCCCAAAGGGCAACAAAAATGAGCATACTCTTTGATCCAGCAATACCACTACTGGGTCTATACCCTGAAGAGATGATGAAAAAGGGTAAAAACATCACTTGTACAAAAATATTCATAGCAAACCTGTTTGTGGTGGCAAAGAATTGGAAATCAAGTAAATGTCCTTCAATTGAGGAATGGCTTAGCAAACTGTGGTATATGTATGTCATGGAACACTATTGTTCTATTAGAAACCAGGAGGGATGGGAATTCAGGGAAGCCTGGAGGGATTTGCACGAACTGATGCTGAGCAAGATGAGAAGAACTGAAGAACATTGTACACCCTAACAGCAACATGGGGGTGATAATCAACCTTGATGGACTCTCTTGTTCCATCAGTGCAACAACCAAGGACAATTTTGGGCTGTCTGCAATGGAGAATATCATCTGTATCCAGAGAGTCATGGAATTTGAACAAAGTTCACGGACTATTCCCTTTAATTTAGAAAAAAAAAACATATCTTATTGTCTGATCTTGTTATCTCTTACACTTTTTGTTTCTTCCTTAAGGATGTGATTTCTCTCCCATCTCACTCAATTTGGATCAATGTACAACATGGAAACAAAGTAAAGACTGACAGATTGCTTTCCATTGAAGGGGGAAGTAAGATTGAGGGAAAAATTGTAAAACTCAAATAAAAT
Source organism: Macrotis lagotis (assembly GCF_037893015.1). Classification (NCBI taxonomy): domain Eukaryota; kingdom Metazoa; phylum Chordata; class Mammalia; order Peramelemorphia; family Peramelidae; genus Macrotis; species Macrotis lagotis. The sequence goes on along the minus strand of NC_133658.1, from coordinate 434,844,274 downwards.
CTTTAATAAAAAAAAAAAAGATTTGCCCTCATCTACCCTATATCTGGCATGGATTATCCCAATTGTTCTGGGGACAGATTTTAATCATTACTTGGTTTCCTGCTTTTATATTTCTTTAGTTTTTCTTGCCTGCCTCTCCTATCTAAACTCCCCCAAAGGGTCTGATTTTCACCTAAACTGTGAGTTCAAGAAAATGACACTCCTTATTTTCCAGTTTTATCTTCTCTAGTAGAGAAGACAGAGTGTAGAGGAATTTTGCTTCTAGTGGAATATAGGAAATTGTAGGTAGGGAGAAGTAGTGACTGATGAAACTGAAACCAATACTCACCCAAAGACTGGACAAGTACAGTGGAATCTGGGATTTTAGATCTAGATCATTGAAGGGATTCTATTTTTTTTTTGTTTCATGTACGGCACTATTCTGCCCTCCAGGATTTTTACCACAGATGCCTTTCAATCCTTCCTACTTCCACTCCCCTCTTTTTTCCATGGTCCTCTACCCATTTTATCCTTCATAAACTACTCTTCCTAATTAAGGATGCATCATGGTGCACAGACATGGTGCAAATTGACTCTAAAGTCAAATGGACTTGGTTAAATCACGACTCTGATACCTGTAATATGGACAAGTCACCTGACTCCCCATGTATTAGTTCTTTAATACATAAAATAAGATGATTGGCTTATATAGTTATAGGGGTCCCTTCAAATTCCAAGTCTATAATCCTATAAAGCAAAGATTTGGTGATGGCACTCCTCTGCACAGAAATCTTTAATACCCACTAAAGTCAAATCAGATTCTTACATTCAGCATTTAAGACTTTCCACAATCTGGTGCCTCTCTGACTTTCCAGTTTTATTTTCTACCACTTCTTTCCAATGTATACTGTACAGCAGCTACACTAGATATCTCACTGTCCTCAAATACCCTCTGTGCTTCCACTGACTGTTGTCTTTATTCATGTTGTTTGCAAGACTTCAAATGTCCTTTCTCCTCCTCTTCATCATTTTAATTCTTATATTCTTTTTTAAAGTCCAAAACATATGCTACCTCCTCCAGTAATTCTTTGCCAGTCCCACTCTTGTTGCCCACCATCACCCTAAACTTCATCATGTTTTGTATTTTAATAACTTATCTTGCTTTTCATATTAGACTGTGAGTTTCAGGCATCTTATCTAAATGTTTTTGGTTTTCCCATCACCTAACACTGGTCTTTTCACATGGTAGGCACTTAAGAAGTGTTGGTTAAATTTGAAATTTTTTCTGGAATACAGCCCTCAGTATTCTAGTGAGAGTAGAGAATTCACACATAATCTGGCACTCATACACAGCTATGCACATGCATGGCCATAGAGTCTCACCACATACCCTATCTTAGAAGAATGTTGGTGGAGATTAGATGATTCTGTATTACTATAAGCAATAATGGAAAACAATATTTTAGATTTGTCTGATAATTGAATGGGTGACTTGGCAAGTAGTGAGTTTCCTGTCACTGAATGTCTTCAAGTACAGGCTGAATAAGTATTTGTCAGGGATATCAGAAAGAGGATTGTGTGCAGGAATGGGTTAGTCTAGAGATTTCTGGAGTCACTTAGATTCTGTGATTCAAACAATCCGGATAAAACCTTAATGATGTGGTGGATTGATGGTGGCAAAGATGAAATGGTCCTGAGGTCGATGGAAAAGTCAAAAGAGCACCAACTTTGAATGAGAAAAGGAAACAGAAGTTTGTGTCAATGTAAAGGATCCTCTCTCAAGGGACCATGAGGCAGCCAGGTCAGTTATAGATAAATATTATTGGTCAAAGATTGGATCATAAATCTTAGGATACTTGGAACAAGATTCCTATAATCTCTGACTTGACAATTTCATGCTCTATAAGTTTATATTTTATTATCTTTCCTTCAAATTCCAGTAAAATCCTTTTGAGAAAATCTTTGCTGAGTCTATTATGATGAAATCAAGTATAAGTATAAAGTTATACACTTGGGCTCAAAAAAACCAACTGTACAAATAAATAATAGTAAACAAATTAATAAGTTAAATAATAAATAAAAGTTTTAAATGTATAGGATGGGGGGATGGAAAGATGAAAATTCATATGGAAAAGATCTAGAGATTTTAGTGAACTGCAGTCTCAACATAAGTCAAAAAAGTATGATGACAATTCCTACAGAAAGTCTTTGCCAACCCCACCTTGGCTGCCCACCACTATTCCAAAAATTCTATGGAATCTTAGATTGCATGCAGAGAAGGAAAAAAGTATCCCTGCCTGGTCAGACATGTAAAGAGAAGCATATTCAGTTCTAAAGGTCACATTTCTGAAGGGAAGCTCAATGGCCTACATAAAAGAGTGACTGGGTTTGAAAAGACATTTGCTTAGGGTCAAGGAGACTTAGAGAGGACATTTTAATTGCCTTCAAATACCTGAAAGGCTGTTATGTGACAAAGATCTGATAAGATTGGTTCTGCTTGGTCTGAGAGGGCAGGATCAAAAGAACTGAGGAGTAGCTGCAGAGATGGTTTTAGTTCCTCTTAAGGAAAATATACTACCCATGACAGGTGGTCAAAAATATGCTATCTTATGTCAAGGAATAGTGTGGGCTTCCCATTACTAGAGGGCTCAGGGTTAGTTGACCTCCTCTCTGGAGTTTGTAAAGGAGATTTCTGCTCAAATATGGCTTGAAAGATGCCCTCTGAGATCCTTTCAGCTCTGAGATTCTATGATAAGACAGAGGGAGGGGTAAGATGACCCCACCTGCTCTGAGGGCTAGAAGAAGAGCAGATGCATATGGGAAAAGCAGAGCATAAGGGAAAGACAAGCTCAGCCTCATAAGCAAGGTTAAAAGGATAAGTGCCTCCTACCCTGGTCTATTTTCTCAGTTGCAGGCAAACAGAGACTCACACAGAGTAGACATAAAAGTCTTCCTTTTCTCTTCCCCAGTCAAAGTCACACTATCTTGTTTATTAGTCCTACTTACCCTTCAGGGTCCGTACATGGACAGGCAGGTCACTCTTGGTGCTGTATCCATCCTCTGCAGTTCCTGGCCTTCGTATCAGGCTAGGATCATTCTGAACCAACCAATGTGCTACCTTGCTCTGGGCAGAGACCATGTCAGAAGCTGCAGCTTCCTTCACAAGAGGCCGCCGAGGTCTCAGGGAGAATTTGGTGACATGATCCTTGATCTTCACCTTACCAGGGCTACAGTCATCAAATTCAATGGTGAAGGAGGCATGGCTTTGCACTACTGGGGGTGCCCCACTCCCTCCTGGCTCCACATCTTTTGTGGGGACTTCATGAACCTGTTCTTCCACAGACTTGGAGATGGGCTGAAACTCTTTTGTGGGGATCTCAAAATAACTTGGCTCCCTCCGGAATGCAAATGCTGATGAATCCTGGCCATCCCGGTAGCTTGAAATGTTCCCATTGACCTCCTCATGCTGGGGAATCTCCTTGGTCCTCTCTAAGGGAAAAAGAAAGGGAACTAGTCCTACTGTTCACCAGACATCTACAATAATGACAATAATTACAAAGATAACAGCAACTCTCATGTCTGCCCAGCATTAGGTTCAGAACAATCTTGTGAGGCTGGAATCTATTTCCATAATTCAAGGACATGTTCTTTACTCCATGAGCCTCAGAATCTACCATGAGGGTCCAATAAGTGTAAAGTGCTTTAGGAATTATAAAGTCTAAGATGGCAAAGAAAAGCTAGGAAATTGCCTTAGAAATGATATTAATGGATTCTAGAATGTCAGAATCTATAAAAAGACAGAATGAAATAATTTTCCAGGTTAAGATAACTTAGAACTTCAAGAAAGGTCTGTCTCACTTGTGCAGAAGGGAAACACAACCCAATGCAGATAACATTGCCAGAGAGAGGCTTTTTTGCTATAGCACAGATTAGCAACAGAGGTCCCTTCATCCTAGTTCAGTAGGCTACTGGTGCAGCAGACCACTGTGAGGCCTCCAGACCCAGTACAGAAAGCAAACTGCAAATCCGAGGTACAACAGGTATGATTAGGCTGGGTCACCCTAACACAGTGGGATGCCAGCACTCAAGACCCTAGCACAGAAGTCAGTGACCAGGCCCCAGGTCCCAGGTCCCCAACATAAGAAACTTGGGACAGTGACCCCCATTGCCCCAGGAGCAGAGCTCAACTTTTAAGTCATGAAATAGGGGCGGCTAAGTGGCACAGTGGATAGATAGATAGAGCACTGGCTCTGGAGTCAGGAGTACCTGAGTTCAAATCTAGCCTCAGACACTTAATAATTACCTAGCTGTGTGGCCTTGGGCAAGCCACTTAACCCCATTGCCTAGCAAAAACTAAAAAAAAGTCTTATGAAAAAGTCATGAAATAGACTAAAAAATTATTGAAAATAGAAAAGAGCCCTGACCATAGAAGAGTACTACGGTAAAAGGAAAGATCAACATAAGCTTATAAGAGAACATAATATCAAAATGCCTACATGTGAAGCCTCAAAGGGGAAGATGAATTGGTCTCAAGTCCAGAAAATCTTCAAAGAGCTCAAAAAAAATTTCAAAAATTAAATGAGAGGAGGGGAAATATGGGAAAAGCAATGAGAATTATGCAAGACATGGTCAACAGCTTGGAAAAGGAAAGTCAAAATTGAATGAAGAAAACAATTTCTTAAAAAAATACATTTGGTCAAATGGGGAAAAAAATCTACTGAAAAAAATTCCTTAAAAAAAAGTAGAATTGATAAAATGGAAAAAGAATCTGTAGAAAATAATTCCTTAAAAATTAGAATCAGGCAAGTGGAAGCTAATGACTTTATGAAGCATCAAGAATCAGTCAAACTAAAAATCTCCAATTAAATATCAAGAAATTCTAAAAATCAAAAGAGATATTAATAAAATTGAATATAAGAAAACTATTGAATCAATAAATAAAACTAAGTTGATTTTATGGAAAATCTTTCTTTAATTTGATGCTTTAAAAAATAAAGAAGGCTAAATTATCAATATCAAAAATGAAAATGGTGAATTCACCAATGAAGAGGAAATCAAAGCAATAAATATGATCTATTTTGTCCAACTGTGTGTCAATATATCTGACAATCTAAGTAAAATGAATATTTACCAAAATATAAATTACCTAGATTAAAAGAAGAGGAAATAAAATACTTAAAAAACTCCATTTTCAAAAAAAAATTTGAATAAGTCATCTAGGGCCAGATAGATTTATAAGTGAATTCTATCAAACATTTAAAGAAAAATTAATTTCAATGCTATATAAACTATTTGGAAAAACAGATGCAAAAGGAGTTCTACCACATCCCTTTTATGATACAAATTTGGCTCTGAAGCCTAAACCAGAAAGAATTTCAAAAAAGGACCAATTTCCTTAATGAATTTTGATGTAAAAATTTTAAATAAAATATTAGCAAATTTAAAGCAATTTATGATCAGGATAATAAACTGTGACTAGGTGTTTATACCAGAAATATAGGGCTGGTTCAATTTTGGAAAACGATCAGCATAATAGACCATATTGAAAACAAAACTAATAGAAATCATATAATTATCTCAATAGAGGGAAAAAAAGTTTTTGACAAAAAAGCAGCCATTCCTATTAAAAACACTAGAAAGTACAGAAATAAATGAGGTTGTCCTTAAAATAAGTAATCTCTATCTAAAACTATCAGCAAACATTATAGGTAATAGGGATAAGTTAGAAGCTTTCCCAAAAAGATTGGGATGCAACAAGAATGCCCTTTGTCACCACTATTATTAATATCATACTAGAAATGTTAGCTTTAGTAATAAGAGAAGAAAAAGAAATTGAAGGAATTAAAATATACAGTGAGAAAACAAAAACTATCATTCTTTGCATTTGAGATGATGGTATACTTAGAGAATCCTTGAGAATCAATTAAAAAAACTACCTGAACTGATAAATTGCTTTCTGTGGGGGGAGGGAAGTAAGATTGGGGGAAAATTGTAAAACTCAAAATAAATAAAATCTTTAATAAAATTTTTTAAAAACTACTTGAAATAATGAACAACTTTAGCAAAGTTGCAGAATATAAAATAAACTCACATAAACTATCAGCATTTCTATATATTAACAACAAAGTCTAACAGCAAGAAATAGAAAGAGAAATTCCATTCAAAATAACTGGAGATAATCTTATAGTACTAAACTCTCTCCCTCTCTCTCACTGATTTTCCTTATCTTTAAGGTCCTCAAGCAAATTGTTCTGGATTTAATTGTGGTCATCATCGGATAACACACTGTTATTAAGCAGACTGTTCCATATAGGCCAGTAGGGTTCCCCCCACCCCAAACTATTAATGAGTTCCGGTCTTGGAATTATTCCTCTGTTATTTCTTTATTAGAAACATTTGTTGTCTATAACATATTTCTCTTCTTGGGATCAAACCTTGGATTTCATTAGGACTGCCATAAGACTGGAATACTCCCAGGGCAGGGCTGGTGTTTCTCTGCTTCTGTGTCTCTCAGGCCATGAGTTTATTGAGGATAGGAAACTTGTTTCTTACCCTGCCTACCCCAAACTTCTGAAATTCCTAAGGACAGGAGTCCTATCTCCCCATAAGACCAGAGTCAACCTTGGACAAGGGTCAATGGTGCCCTAGTGTCAGACCTGTGGACATAAGGACAGTCCTGGGTACTGGTTCCTGGCCTGGACCCTTACCTGGATAATGGTCCTCTTGCTGCTGATCATCTGGCCTATCCAATTTGTTGTTGCCATCATCCTCCCCCCACCATGAAGGTTGCCCATATAGTGGTGTACGGTAGGTCAATGGCTCTGGAAAGAGAAAAGAAGAAATTTCCATCACCTCAATAGTTCAGTTCCAAAAGCAAGACCAGTAGTCTCCCTCATGCAAAGGATGACATTTCCTAAATGAAGTCCTGTTCATGGGATACTAGATAGGATTCAAAAGGGACTTTAGAAGCCTCTTACATCAAAGCACTCATTTTACAATTAAAGAAACTGGGACCCCAGAGAGGGGAATAAGATTTTTCCAGGTGATATTCCCAAGGTAACAGAGGTCATCTGTAAACCCCAATTCTTTGACTTCAAATTCCAGTGTCTTCTCCCTTACACAATGCTTGCATCTTCAAACCCATAGTGGTTGCATAGTCCAAGAACAATGATTTACCAACCACAAGGTCTTATCATTGATATCAATTAAAAATAAGACTATTAAAAACAAGAGCACTTGAAAGTACTTTGATCATAACAAACCCGTATGTTATTTTTTTTTAGGTTTTTTGCAAGGTAAATGGGGTTAAGTGGCTTGCCTAAGACCACACAGCTAGGTAATTATTAAGTGTCTGAGACTGGATTTGAACCCAGGTACTCCTGACTCCAGGGCTGGTGCTTTATCCACTGTGCCACCTAGCTGCCCTGACTGTGCCACCTAGCCGCCCCTAAACCTGTATATTAAGAAATACAAGTATCATTATCCAGATCACTCTTGCTCCCCAAAACCTGCCAGATAAATGGGATTCTCACCTCCTCCATGAAGCCCTCCTGACTACTGAGACCAACTCAGGACCATATCTCTAAAGTTGGAAGAGATTTTTAAAGTCATCTACCCCAAACCCCTGATTTTACAGATAAAGAAATTGTGTAATCTTGCCTGAGATTACACAGAAGATTTGTAGCAGAGTTAGATGAAGACTTAGCATCTCTAACTCCAAGCTCATCCTTCTTTTACCATCCCAATATCACATCTCTCCAAAGTAACCCTTATCTAAAGGTATCACCAGTAGGCATTTAATAAATACTTGTTTTCTTCCTTCTATAATCCTTATTTTTCTTCTTCATGAACTTTTTGAGGTGTCTGAACTGTGATTTCATTGATATAGATACTCCTAGCAAGGACATTTAGCTACTCTCTGAGTTCTCTGGTCCTACAGAGTGGTCTGGGGCATTGAGATTTTGAGTGACCCATGACCTCTGTCATTAGGAAGGACCCGATTCCAAATTCTGGCTCTTATCCATGCATCTTGTGCTTGCTTGCAAATAGATCTTAGGAGGAGACAAACACTGAGAGGAGGAATGAGTGACCAGCCCCCACATGGCTGCAAAGTACGAAAAAAATTGCTTAAAACTCTCATTTTCAGCAGCACTTGAATGACACCTGCCACCTTCTGCAGGTGCTTCTAATATATTTGATAATGGAAAAAGTTGACGGATACTGTGAGACACTAGTCAAAGTCAATAATCAGAAAGCATTGTACAAAGCAAAACAAAAACATTTTAATGGCTAAAGGAGAGAGGAAGGAAAGAATACAAGGAAGGGAGCAAGGGAGGAAGAGAGAAAGGAAAGGAAGAAAGGAGAAAAGGAAGAAAAATAAGAAAGAGAAAATGAAAGGAAGGAAAGAGGAAAGGGGGAAATGGAAAGAAAGATGGAATGGAAGGAAGAATGAGGAAAAGAAGAAATAAATAAGAGAAAAGGAGGAAAAAAGAAAGGAAGAATGATGGAAAGAGAGAAGAAGAGGGGGAGAGAGAGAGAGGAGAGAGTTGCAGTTCAGTGTTTGTCTCCTCCTAAGATCTATTTGCAAGCAAGCACAAGATGCGTGGATAAGAGCCAGCATTTGGAATCGGGTCCTTCCTGATGCAGTAGGTTTTTAAAAAGCTACAGGTTTGAAAACTATAGGTTTATATATTATATATATTTTAAAACAAAAGCAAGCTATACATAGATTAGCAGTTTCATGTACAGTCCTTTTCCTCTGCACTACTCATATATATATATATATATATTATATATATATATATATATATAAATTTCCATTTTATTTTATAATTGCTAAATTCAAAATAAATATGTACATTTTAATTTCAAAAAATATTAAGAATTTTTGAATATGCATTTGGTAACATCAGGTGAAACTCTTTAAGCAACTATTTGCAGACTAGTTTTATTACTCAAGATGATCTATATCTCACAACATTTATTTAAAATAAAAAAATTAAGGGGCGGCTAGGTGGTGCAGTGGATAGAGCACCAGCCCAGAAGTCAGGAGTACCTGAGTTCAAATACGGCCTCAGACACTTAATAATTGCCTAGCTGTGTGGCCTTGGGCAAGCCACTTAACCCCATTGGCCTTGCAAAAAACCTTTAAAAAAAGTAAAATAAAAAATTAAAATGGTGATTAAATAAATGAATGAGCTACCATCCAGATGTGCAGTTTGCCAAGAGATGAGATTATATCCTCCACTAGAGGGCACTGTGAACTCATATCTTAAGGTAAAAATTCATAACCTACCCTTCAATATCTACCTCAAAACTCACCCTGAGGGCCAGGAAGCACTTATAATTAGGTTTCAACAGCTAGTTTTAATAGCTAGTAAGGGCCTTTAGAGAGAATCTAACAGAATCCAATAATTTCACAGATGAGAAAAAAGAGAACCAAAAAGTAATTTACTCAAGAGCTAGAATTTAAGTAGACTCCTAATCTTCTTCCCTTTCCACTCTACCTTGACATCCTTCCTCATCCATCACCACTTGACAGATTCCTCTCAAAATCTCCACTCTTCAACACTGAAATACTAGTTTAAATGTTTTTCATGGACACATGTAGATAGGCAGCCTCCAGGTACAAGTCATGAATTCAAGTCTATTGAACTTGGGCAAGTTATTTCACCTGCTTCAGCTTTCTTTATCTGAAATATGGGGAAAATATGATTAGCATTAACTCACAAGGTCATTATGAGAAAAAAGTTTATAAAGCTTAAATGCTACAGAAATGGGAACTATTATCATTAATTATGGCAGTCACATGGTACAGTGCTTAGAACACTAGATGTGCTATCAGTAGAAACTAAATTCAATGACTCAGAATTTACTAGTTCAATGATCCTGGGTAAATCATTTAACTTCAGTCTGCTTTTTTTTTCTCATCTGTAAAATGAGAATAATAATAATAACATTTACCTTCCAGAGTTGTTGTCAGGATCAAATGATACAAATTTGTAAAGTCTTTTGTGAATCTTAAAGGAAAATACAAATGCCAGCTAGCAATTATTAATATTTTATAATTCCAGACTGAAGGAACACATATCCTGTCACATGGAAGTCAACCAAGTTGGGCTACAGTTAGATTCTAAGTATTCTAGTTCCATAAGAGGTCTTTTTATATATTTTTAATTAGAATTCAATATACATATATTGAATACCTATTGTGTACAAAGCATTATACAATTATTATTGTCAAAGTTAATAAAGTTGCTCATAAATAGAGAATGCACTCATTTTACAAATTCTTATTTAGAGTCAAAGAGATGGCTGTAGCCTAGCGAATAAGAGCCAGAACTGAAATTCTGAAAACCTGGGGCTCAAATTCTGCTTCTGATACATTTTAGCTATGTGACTGGGGCAAATCATTTAACTTCAAAGTATCCACATGGTTTTCTAGGACTAAGTTGCAAAGTCATAGCCAATCTCTACACCAGTAAAATCCTGGGCTTGGCCAGAAAAGAAAAAAGTCACAGAATTTGGGGGGGGGGGTGCCAGGGGGGATACCAAGGACCCTTCCAAGTCCAAGCCACTCATTTTATAGTAGAAAAAGCTGAGATCCAGAGAGAGCAAGGGATTAATTAGCCCAGTCATTATTCAACCAACATTTGTTGAGCATGGAAGATGATGAAAAGGATTCCACAATTAGCATATATACCAATTTTCCTTCTTAAATAGGTAATGGTTCTTGGTAATGTTTGTCTGTTTCTCAGCTAGGAACATTTTCTTGGAATGAGGACAGTCTTCAGTATCTACCATTTTAAACTTTAATTCCTTAGAAAGAATCCTATATCAATTTATCTACAGTGAACAAGAAGGCTTTCTCTCAGATCTCTCCCTCTTCCTAGGTTGGACTCAATCCACAGGGTCACAAAAAACTTGAGAAAGTCGAAAGACAGGCCCAGAGGTGGAGGCAGAGGCACCACAAACATGGCTTGCCCACTCCACCATCCCTCCTCAGTCATCCTCAGATGACTGGGCCTCAAAAATCATAGGCTGCAGCAACATGAGCCAGGGCCAAGGCTTCACCTCAAACCCAAAGAATTTCTTAGAAAAACTTGAAAAGGAAAAAGAGCTACCACAGGGACAACTCTCAAGATGCTGAATAGGATTTTGGAAGTGGAAAGCTTTCTGCCACACTGAAAGAGACACTAAAGAGAATGAATACTAAATCTAAAATGGGAAGATGTGTTCAGATCCTGAATCTGTACTTACTAGCAGACTTCAATTTCCCCCATCTATGAAATAAGGGAGATATATATATACACAAAAAAAATTTATAGCAGCTTTTTGTAGTAGCAAAGGGCAGGAGATCAAGAGGATAACCCTCAACTGAAGAATGTCTGAATAAATTTTCATACATAAATGAAATGGAATACTCTTATGCTATACTGATGAAATGATGAAGGTAAGAAACCTTCCCAGAGAAACCTGTAAAGATTAATGCAAAGTGAAGTAAACAGAACCAGTAGAATGATTTATAGAACAACACTAAAAATAAACAACTGAAAAATTAAAGAATTCCAATCAGCACAGTGACCAATCTCAGTGATGGAAGACCAATTTTCAGACATTGCCCATTTAGAAAAGTTTTTATCTTGATTATGCAAATTTGTTTCAAGGATCTTCTTTTTCTTTTCTAGTATGGGTGGGTGGGAGAATGAGAGGGAAAAAATAAGTCCCTGTTAATTGAAAAAAACTGAGAGAAAATATACAAAGTATATTCAACACTGAAAAAAATTGAGGGTGAAGTAGACTAGCTCTCAGACTCCTTCTTAGCCCCCAACTCTTAGGGACACCTAGTTGGTGCATTGGCTAGAGTGCTGAACCTGATGTCAGGAATACTCATCTTTCCAATTATAGAACTGGCCTCAGACATTTAATAGTTGTCTGACCCTGGGTAAGTCATTTAACCCTGTCTGCCTCAGTTTCCTCATCTGTAAAATGAGCTGGAGAAGGAAATGACAAACCCTGAATTTAAATTCTCAGACACTTATTAGCTATGCAAACATGGATAAATTTACCTCTGTTTCCTTAGCTTAAAATGAGGACTGAAAATAGCACCATCTCCATCAGGTGAGCTCCATGGGGCAGGGGCTCTCTTCTACATTTTTTGGTAACCCTGGTGCTTAGTACAGTTTTTGATATACAAAAGGTAATTAATAAATGTTTCCAGAGATGGAGCCATGCATCTTCCAAAGACGACAGTCTAGCAGCTTCTAGTACAAGCTACCAGATTTACAAAGCACTGTCCTCATAACAATTCTACAACATAGTTACTGCAAGCATTATACCTTTGTTTTACAGATGAGGAGATAAGCGATGGGCACAGTGGGGGCCCACAACCCTGCAGTCTAATGTTGCTAACTGCTTTGTGAGCTACTCAGGAACCTGGGACCAGATAGGTAACTGAATTAAGGAAAACGGGCTAGGGCTAAATGAATTTAACCTTCCTGGAGAAACTAAGGGGTAAATTTTAAAGAGTTCTACAAATTTTAGAAATTATTGTTATTTTAGCATCTATAAATTCTCTGATTGGTATGTTGTTCTTTGTAACACGTTTCTACAAGTCTATGAGTTCCAAAGGTAGAGCTTGGATCTGCTCTTCCTCTGTCTCTCCTAGACTATAAGCTCCACAAAAATCAATCATACCTTATCCATTTTAGGTTACCCCGTAAAACCAAGCAGGGAACTCCTATATCCAGTGGATGATTTAATAAATATTAAGCAACTGCAGGTGCATCATAATTAACTGTTTCAATACATTTCAATTTTTCCATTCACCTACCAGCTCAAGAAGTTCCAGTCAGTCTCTATTATTTCTAGGGTCAAACTTGTCAGGCATTTAAAGCCCTTTATCACCTGGTTCTTGCCTACCTTTCTAGACTTATTATATACATGGGGAACATCACCCTCTCTGCAAAGTATGCTAAAGTGTTCCTGTTTTCCCTCACATAAAACTTCCCTGTAACATGCGCTCTCTTCACTCCACCTCTTAGAATATCTAATTCCTTCCAAGTTCAGCTGAAGCTGAGCTCTCCCCATAAAGCTGTTTTTGATCCCCCTCAATTACTAATGCCTCTCCCATTCAAAATATTACCTAGATTTACTAGTATAAATTTGTACATATTGCTATATGTATATGTTGTTGTTTTCACCTAGAGAAGTAAACTCCTTGAGGGCAGGGACTATTTTATTTTTATCTTTATCTCCAACCTAGCACAGTGTCTGATGCTTAAGTAATACTCACTGGTTGATCCCTATACCCAGCTGGCCCTGCTACCCTCAAAAGAAAGGCAGAGATAAGGAGGGAAGTGGGGAGAAAACCCACCTGAATCTCCTGTCTCATCCATCCCCTGCCACTCCAGAGACATGTTAAAGGAGATCACTCACCAAAGGTCTTTCACAAACCTGACTCAAATATAAACCTATGTGCACCTGCACAAAGCATGCTTCTAGATAAACATGTGTCTATATCTGGGACATGTGAGCTCCTCCCTACCCCCTTCCCATACTTCATCCCTGAGGATTTTACCTGGGACAGGTCTCCGGTCTCCCTTCTCTGGTTTGGCCTGTGGGGATTCAGAATAAGGTCCAAGATCTGGTGGCGGGTCCCCTCGCTTCACAGTTGTGCCCTTAAAATTCATCTGCAGCTGGCTGGTATACTTCTCATGCTGAAAATCAAGGTCAGAAAGCAAAGATAATGAAAATTAGCTCACTCTAACTCCATCATGTTGAAAAGAAAAAATAATAATTTTAATACATTTTGTGATTTATAAAATGATGGGGATAGTGGGGAGTGAGGGGAGGAAGAAATACCAATAACTTAATAAGAGCTTTTACTCAATAATACTTTAAATTTTACAAAGCACTACCTTCAAAAAACTATTGTAAGATAGACAGTACACGTATCATCTTCATTTTACAAAGGAAAAAACAAGATTTGAAGCCAGGTCTCCTAAAACTAAGACCAGATTTCTTTCTTCTAAACTGCATTGACTTTCAAAAATAATAAATATTTATATGGCACTTTAAGGTCTTTTCTTTTTTCACAAAGTCCTTTCCCCCACAGTAGGGCAAGAATCTTTATCCCTATTTTACATATGAGGAAACTGAAGTTCAGATACGGGAAGAAGTGTATGTCCACACAATGGATAAATGGTGGAGACTGATCTCCAAATGCCAGAGTTCTTCCAGATGAGGAAATTCTAGATGAGATAACCAAGGTATAATGTGATTTGTCTGAAAACACAGATAGCAATCAGCTATTAGGGCCGAAATCCAGGTCCTTTGATTCCAAATCTAAATCTTCTATATTCCATCCTAGGTACAGTACTCAGGAGTCAAGATCTAAGTTCATCTGAGTCTCAAGATTTAAAAAAAGATTTAAAGGGATTTTAAAAATTTTTTAAAAAGGATTTTTAAAAGTTCAGAGTTTAAATCTGCCCTTGAACCTTTTTCAAACAGAGGGGCAGCGAGAATAGGAGATATAGGGTGTTTGGTAATTGGAATGAATGAAGCATAGATGCAGTGATTTTTACTCCGGGATATTAGTTAAGAGTTGGTAGAAACCTTAACCACTATCTAGTCTCACTCTGCCCCCATTTTACAGCAGGGAAGCTAAGACCCAAAGGAGGAAAGGCATTAATCTCGAGGTCACACTGAGTCAATAACAAAGCCACGACCAGAATCCACATCTCCTGACAGGATAATTTATTTTCAACCACACCACACTGCTGCTTTTTTCAGACTTATAATTCAGCAAAATGAAGCTTAATATTTAGAGTCAGGGTAGGTGCTATTTATTTAAGCAAGTCAATTCCCTCTCCCTTTACCTGAATTTCCTCATTTATAAAATGAGGAATTTAGACTAGATGATATCTAAGGTCTCTTTCCAGATCTTGATCCTATGATCACTGAGGTAAGAAATAGTTTCCCTGCCCTATTAGCACTTTGCCAGGATTAAAATAACAGAAGACGGATAATTAGGTGCTAAGGAAGAACTCTGAGGATGCTCCATCATTCAATCAAAAAAGCCACATTTAAAAAAAAAAGGCCACATTTTAGAAGCAGCCCCCAGAAAGAAGAAGGGTACGAGAGCCAAAAACAACAAGCCCATAACTTCCAAAGAAATGAGATGACATCCTCATCAATTTCTTTTTCACAGGACATAGAACTAGAAGAAACCATCTTGGTTCAACCTCTTCATTTTACAGATAGTGAACAGAGGTCTAGGACTAATGCCTTACTACCAGTGTAGCAAAAGGATCACTGGTTTCAAAGTCAGCTCCAGATTTCAGTTGTGAACTACCCACCTGAATGTGAACAAATCTTATTCTCTATCTGGGTCTTGGTTTCCTACTCTGTTAAATGAGGGGAAATGGGGTTGAACCAAGTGATTTCTGAGAGTCCTTTCAGCTCAAAATTATATTATCTTATACAAATCTCAGTGGCCACCTACTAGAAGCAGGAGCTTGGGAAAACCCCTTTTCCAACTTTGGGCTTTAATTATGTAACTGTATAATAAGGGGGTTGGATTACATGGTAGGTAAGGTCCCTTTCAAATCTAAATCCTATATATTAAAATAAGTGGAACATGAGTAAAGGGCTTTACTATCTTCCTTACCTATTGTTTCATCAGAGGCTCACAAAAGGCCTGGGAGAGAAGCAGGGCAGAGATAATTATTATCCTCATTTTATAGATGGGGAGACAGACCAACTTAGGGAGAGGAAATTTCCAGAGGTCAGACAGTGAAACCCACATACAAAAAGAAGTCTTTCCTAATTGCTTCACGATGGAAAGGTGAACATTGGATCTGTGCCACAAGACACTGGCCTCCCCTCCAGAAGCTGTCCAGTGACTTACCTTCAGAGCCTCTTCAGGGACTTTGTGTTGGACTCGTTCTAGCACGTACAGGTTAGAATGTAGACAAAGGCATTAAGGAAAGTACACCATGAGGGGGCCTCTCCTGGGGCAGCTCTACAAGCAAAGACAAAGCATCTGGTGGAAGCAAAGTGGTCTTTATTCACTGTGAGGATGTGAAGGGAACAAGGCAGGTCAGAACTATGCAATATTAAGGCTTGTAAAGTGCATTCTTCACAATGAAGCTATCCTAAGGGAAGGAATACAAATTTAGTTTTTTAGTTTGTTATTGTTTGTTAACAGACTCCGAGAGAAGTAGTAACCTGCCCAGAACCAACAGCAATATGACCAGGATTGTAGCCCCAATCTCACATACCCAGCTGAAATCACCTCACAGAATCTGCCAGCAGACCCTCTCACAGGAAATTATATTAGCCTGTGGTGCTACTGGGTCAACAGCATACAGTTCAGACCTATCCCATCTCCTCACATAATTGGTTCCTCATTGTCAATGAAATCAAATATACACTCCTCATTCTAACATTCAGGGCCCTCCACAATTTGGCTCTAATGTTTATTTCCAACATTATTTCATATAAGTTCTCACACATTCTGATTCAGCTAAATATTCACTATATGTAGAACTCATCCTCCCCTCTCCTACTTCCTAATTCATTCAGTCAAGCCTGTCCACATTTTCTGGAATGATTTCTCTCTTCATCATCATCTGACACAATCATAGACATCCTTTAAAGCTCAGCATAGAAACCTTTCTCTCTGAAACCTTCTCTGCTTCCCTTTCTCTATTCTCCACCTAGTGAAAATGATATTCTCTTCCTCACATTTTCCTAGAGTACATATATGGATTTCTCCTTACATCACATACTTACTTATCTACTCCTCTATTCAACAGTAATATCTTGGAGAGAAGAGATAGGTATTTTTCATTTTTGGATTCCCAACAGGAAGCAGAGAGCCTTACCAAATTACTGTACTTAATATATCTATTTTAATTGAATTGGTAGGTGGCAGGAGAATGATAGATTTAAAGCTGGGAGACTTCACAACACTTTAACAGGAAGGCACCTTTAAAACTTCCTGCTAGAGAGATGATCCAGGTTGGCTCAATGAGGACACCTTCCTATCATGCCTCACCATTCACATAGATATTTCTCCCTTCTCTACTCACTTCCTACAGATCCTAGACCCATGTACATATGTGTGTATGTATGTAGGTATGTACATTTGTATCAAGTACCTAATGGCTCCCTACCTATATCTTCTTCCTTCAGATTATAAGCAATGACAGAGTCTAGGTGTAGTCCTCTCTTACCACAGAATCACAGATTCTCAGATTTGGAAGGGGGTCTCACAAGTCCCTTAGTTCATGTCCTTCCTAAAAATATAAAAATTTAGTAAACACCTATTGAGTTCCAGCCATCACAGACAAAAGGAATATAAAGTTCTCTCAAGGAGCTATAGAGGAAGACAGCATATATATATATATACACAAATATGAAATAAAAAACAAAGGTGGGTTTTTTATAAAAAACAAAAGTGGGTTTTTTTTTAGAGGGGTTCACATAGATGGAGCACCTAAAGTGATCTATGAAGGACACAAAGCTCTCTAAGAAGAATAATTGTGGGGGGTAGAGCCAAGATGGTAGCGTAAAGGCAGCATTTCCTGGGAACTCCTTCCCCCTGCCCCAAAACTCCAAGAGCCGTAAAATTATGACTCTACTCAAAATTTAAAGGGGCAGAACCCACAGAAAGACTGAATGATACATTTTCCCAGTCCAAGATAACTTAGAAACTCCATGGGAAAGGTGTGTTTCATTAGTGCAGGGAGTTGGAAAAAAGCCCCAGCCACAATACAGTACAGTCCAGTACAGCCCAACCCAGCCCAGCCCAGCCCAGCCCAGGGATCACCTGGAACAGCTTCAAGGGGCAATGAGAGAACTCTGCTACACCAGAATGAGTGTGGAATGAGGAGCACTGGCTGCAGAACCTGCAGCAAGAATCAGGAGAAACCAGCCTGAACTTCCAGGGCACAGCCCACAGATGGTAAGGGGATCAGGGGAGACTGCAGAAATCTCTCTGCTCTCCCTGAGGCAGGACTCTGCTGTTTACCCACACTCAAATCCAGCTTGCAGTTTAGTCTTCCATACTAAGATAGCAGGGATCCTCCTCACAGCTCCAGGGCAGAGGTGAGTGTCTCTGGTCATCTACATATCAAAGCATAGGCAAGAGAGCATAAGACCTTGGAGGTATAAAGGTCCCAGTGGGGTGTCCCCAAAAAAACCTCAAAGTCTTGAAAGTGCTGTAAATTAATCTTGGACTGAGGAAATGAGTAAACAACAGAAAAAAGAAGAATCTGACCAAAGAAAATTACTTTAGACCCATGGAAGATCAAAACACATACTCAGATGATGACAAAATCAAAGCTTTTATATCCAAAACCTCTAAGAGAAATAGAAAATGGGCTCAGACTATGGATGAACTCAAAAACAACTTTGAAAAGCAATTAAGGGAGGTAGAGGAAAAATTGGGAGGAAAATGAGAGTGATGCAGAAAAATGAAAACCAAATCAGCAGCTTGGTGAGAGAAAAAGGGAAAAATACTAAAGAAAATAATGTGTTAAAAACCAGTTTAGGCCAAATGGAAAAAGCAAAACACAAGGCAAATGAGGAGAAGAATGCCTTAAAAAGCAGAACTGACCAGCTGGAAAAGGAGATTAAAAAGGCTCTCTGAAGAAAATAACTCCTTCAAATGCGGAATGGAACTAAAGGAAACTAATGACTTTGCAAGAAATCAGGAAGAAATAAAACTCTTACAAAAAAGACAAAAATTAGAAGAAAATGTGGAAAAAATTGGAAAAATAACCAACCTTGAAAACAGATCCAGAAGAAATTATTTAAAAATTATTGGACTACCTGAAAGTCATGATCAAGAAAAGAGCCTAGACTTCATTTTTCAAGAAATAATATAGAAAAATTGTCCTGAGAACCTAGAAGCAAAGGGTAAAATAGAAATTAAGGGAATTCACTGGTCACCTCCTGAAAGAGATCCCAAAAGAAAAACTTCCAGGAATACTATAGCCAAATTCCAAAACTCCCAAGTCAAAGAGAAAATTCTAAAAGCTGCCAGAAACAAACAATTCAACTACCATGGCTCTACAGTCAGGATTACACAGGAACCGGCAGCATCTACATTAAGGGCTCGTAGGGATTGGAATATGATATTCCAGAAGGCAAAAGATCTTGGTTTCCAACTGAGAATCAACTACCCAGCAAAACTGAGCATCTTCTTTCAGGGAAAAAGATGGACTTTCAATGAAACAGGGGACTTTCCTATTGAAACAATCAGAGCTGAACAGAAAGTTTGATCTTCAAGTACAGGACTCTGGTGAACCATAGAGGGAGTGGAAGAAAAGGACTAACTATGAGGAACTTAATGATATTGAACTGTTTGTATTCCTGAATGGGAAGAAAATATTAATAACTCATATGAACTTTCTCACTTGCTTGTTAGAAGAAGCATATATAGACAGGACATAGGAAGGAGCAGAATATATAATGGTATAATATAGTAAAAAGATGGAGTCAGGGGCAGCTAGGTGACACAGTGGATAGAACACTGACTCTGGAGTCAGGAGTACCTGAGTTCAAATCCAGCCTCAAACATTAAATAATTACCTAGCTGTGTGGCCTTGGGCAAGTCATTTAACCCCATTGCCTAGCAAAAACCTAAAAAAAATGATGGAGTCAATGGGTGATAAAGGGAAGTACTGGGAGGAAGAGAAAGGAGAGGAAGAAGGAGCTAAGAAATTTCACATAAGAGTCAAGAAAAAGCTTTTTTTCCTATGGAGTGGAATAGGGAAAGACAAGGGGCAATGAGTGAGCCTTCATTCTCATCAGAAATGGCTCTGAGAATAAATAGCATACACACTTAATAGGGTATAGAAATCTATCTTACCTAGAGAAAAATGAGAAGAAAGGGACGGGATAAGGGGGAATGGGGGGAGGGAAGGGGGAATAGGTGATAGAAGAGAGGGAAGATCGTGGGAGAGGGTACTCAGATACAACACACTTTTGGACAGGGCCAGGATGAAAGGAGAGAGAGAATAGAATAAATGAGAGTAGGGAGGAATAGAGTGGAGGGAAATACAGCTAGTAATAGCAACTGTGGGAAAAATATTGAAGCAACTTCTCTGGTGGACTTATGATCAAGAAGACAACTCACCCCAGAGACAGAGCCATTGGAATCTGAACATAGACTGAAGTACATTTTTTTCTCTCTCTCACTATTCTTGAAGTTTCTCATCTTCTTGGGGGGGGGGGGGTTATGTTTACTCTTATAACAAAATTATTGTAATAATATAAAATAAACCAAAATCATACTTGGAAAAAAAGAATAATCATGGAGGGAGAACATTTAAGGCATGGGGAATCACCTGACAAAATTTTTTAACAGTTGATAACATCCTACACTTAAAAACTTCCAGGTAAGGCAGAGGGGCCTTACCTCCTGAGGTGGCTCATTTTACTTGTGGGCTGTTATAATCATTATGAATTTTTCCCTTATACCGAACCCAAATAGTCTTCACCAAATTTTCTATTCCTTTCATTGCTCCAGTTTTCCTTCCTGGGGCCAAACAGAACAAAGCTAATTCTTCTTCATTATTTTTCTTCAAATACTGAAAGACACAAAAACACACATGGTTCCTTCAACTCATGTTTATATTGCATAGTCTCTATTCTAATATTCAGGACATTGTCCTTTAAACACAAATGAAACTTGATAAGATTCTTCCTAAAACATGGCCCCAGAACTGAATATTCTATTCCAATGATTTGGATAAAGGGCAGCAATTTTACCACTTTTCTTAAGTTATCTGTTATGCCTTTCTTATAGTGTCAAGGAAAGAATCAGCTTTTTTTGCATATAATATGTTGTCAACTCATTTACTTTCCATTAAAAGATCTTCTTCATCACAAACTTGCCTAATTACTCCTTTCTCAAACTGAACTTGTAAAATTGATCAAGTCCAAGTGAAGGACTTTATATTTATCTCTATTATATTTCATCTTCCTCCACCACATCCTCCTCTGCTGCCTCATCATGTCATGAAGGTGATGCCAAGTTCTCAGAGGCTATGCCAGCAGGGTATATGATGTGTCAGATTCTACCAGATTGAAAAGGCTCTGAATATATTTCAGGTGAAAAGGTGACTTTTTTATCCAAAACCAGACTTGCTAAGTCTGAAGAAGTTCCTCACAAAGAAGTTAGCCTCCAGTTGATGAATTGTCTGACAATAGTAATTCATTAAACAAAGAAAAATACAAAAATATAATAATAGCTAACTATGTGCCAGACACCTAAGTCCTTTATAATTTATTATCTCATTTTATCTTCCCAACAACCTTGGGAGGTGGGTGCTATTATTATCTTCATTTTAGAGATGAAAAAATTGAGGCAAAACAGAGTTCAAGTGACTTGCCCCAGTCCTCAGTTCTGTGTGGTCCGCTTCTGCAAAGGTAAAGAAAAAAAAAAGGCAAAAGGTGCTAAGAATCACAGTTTTTAAACTGCCTATAAAAATAACTATTGTTGGTCCTCTAAATGTGAGATTTTTATCCAACCACTAATAAACTGAATACGACCAGAAGACTCAAATTACTTCAACATCAGTAATCTCAGAAACAAAACAAAATAAAACTAAAGTAAGAAGGAAGTTTAAGCTACCGGGAATGATGACTAACAGGTTTTCCTTGAAAAGGAAAACAAACGAATTGACCAAGTAGGTTCTGCTATCTGTCCAAAATCAAGAATCAGTCTCCTGAGACATTTGGTTAGCTTGTCTAACTGTGCTCATGATGAATATAAGCAAAAAGACCACCAATAAAGACAGCTAAAACTAAGGTGCCAACAACTGTTGTAGAGGATGAAAAGGTACAGAAATTCTTTAAACAATATGATGTGCTTCTCCACATTAAGTCCCCATATGTTTTGATATTCAATGATTTCAATGTGGTAGGTGAAACAATAGAGAAAAGTGAATAGTGTGTTGGAAAATATGGTTCAGATAGATCTGAAAAATGAGGTCAAAAGTTTATGGATGAGGGTGGCTAGGTGGCACAGTGGATAAGAGCACCGGCCCTGGAGTCAGGAGTATCTGAGTTCCAATCCGGCCTCAGACATTTAATAATTACCTAGCTGTACCACTTAACCCCATTGCCTTGCAAAAAAAAAAAACACCAAAAAAAAAACAACAAACTAAAACAAAAGTTTATGGATGATCTAGAAAGGGGTTAGAAGCAGCAAAGGTCATTCCCCTCCCAATTAATTATATGTTGCTGTTCAGTCTTTTCAGTCATGTCCAACTCTGCATGATCTCATTTGGAATTGTCTTGGCAAAGAAACTAGAGTTTTTGCCATTTTCTTTTCCATTCATTTTACAGATGAGGAAGCTGAGGCAAAGGCTTAAGCCTGATGTCAATACCTAGTAAGTGTCTGAGGCCAGATGGGAAGATGAGTCTTCCTGACTCCAGAACTGGCATTCTATCCACTGCATCATCTACCTGCCCTGATTATATATGTTGGAGGGTAGGAAACAACTGATTTCTGAGAAATAGAATAGTGTGTAATAGATAGATTACTGGGAAAAACTCAGGTTCAAATCCTGCCTCAGAGATTTATTAAATGTGTAACCCTAGACAATTTACTGAACCTCTCTGCATCTCAGTCTCCTCATCTGAAAAATTATCTCTAAGGTCTCCTCCAATTCTAAATCTATGATCTTATGGTATGATTTGTTCACAAGAATGATTCTAATCCATAGCCCTCTATGATAATCATGTCAGACAATTGACTAGTTAAATCAAAAGTCAAAGTCAACATCAAATTGGAAGAAAGGATAAAGGCAAGGAGATGCTGAATATAAATGTGACAATTTCAACCTAATCTATTCAAAACAAGCCACGGATGCTGGGAAAAAACAATACCAAATGAAAAAAAAGACAAAAGTATCACCTCTAATCACCACTGTTTTCTTCAAAAGTTTTAAATATTTTATAGTAATCTCCAGAATAAGTAGATCTACAGAGCCCAGATACCACTTCATCTCCTTGCCTAGCAGGTTATGGAAATTAAAGACACCATAAGTTTAAAACATAAATTCATTTGCAAAACAACACAGGACTGAGGAAGGTGATGACCACTCTCACCTCTTGAAGCTTTGTTTGAAATATGACTACTCCACATCATTCCACAAGCATGCTTAGCTGAAATCAGTAGAACAGAAAGATAGAAAGGGAATCAATTTACCAATGTTTCTAAATATTATCTATTTTCATCATGAATGACAGAGGGAACTGTCAACCACACTTACCATTTGTTAGTGTTGCTGTTCAGTCATATCCAACTCTTCATGACCCTATGGTCCTTCTTTCCTCCACTGCCTCTCAATCTCTCCTATTCATGTTCATGGCTACCATGACACTATCTATCCATCTCATCCTCTGCCATTCCCTTTTCCTTTTACCTTCAATCTTTCCCACAAACATCATAGACAGGAGTTTGCCTAGAAGAGGTCCATCATCTCTACCACCCACTATTACCAATTGCTGACCAGCTGCCACTGATAGACAAGTAAGTCTGAGGGAAGTTTTCCTATCTGCTACCCTCCAATCTCCCCAAATTTTCCCCACTCATACCAGCCATGCTTCTAGCCTGACTTACTTTTCTCTGTCCTCCATTGCTTAGTATAGTGTTTTTCCCATCATAAGAACATAATGAGTGCTTATTCATTCATTTATTCATTCATTCAACATCTATGAGGTAACATTGACAAGATTCATAAAGAATGAAGATGCTACCATTTGCACCTGCTGGAGAGACCACATCAGTGAGGACCTCAGATCCACTGAAGGAAACATTTCACTTTATTAAGTCTGATCCATTATTTTGGCTCCTGAATATCACCAACATGTGAACTATCTTTTTAAGCCTCACATCTACATCCCTGCATTCCCCCTACCCAAGGCCTCAGCTTGCTCTTCCTCTGTTACCCTTCCAGATGAGAAGCTCTCTGAAGGCAAGGTCTGAGCCTCCTTCTATGCCTCTGCCACATCAGGAGCAACCCTGTCTCTCCCACAAAGTAACTGCCAAACACAAGAATGAGCAAGAATAAGGAAACATTGATTAAATGTTTACACCAACTATTTACATAAATAATGGGCATCAAGAGAGGGAAGGATGGGAAAAAATTCTAGTTGTCATCCTAATGAAGCCAAAATATCACTCCTGCTAAATGACAGAAAATAAAATAGATAACAACAACCTCACACAGTGGTGATCCTCTTTAGCCTTCATTTGTCAGTTTCTAGTCCCAGGGATGTATAGACTAGGCTTCCTATAACTTCCCCACCTGGTCCCCCTAAGGAACCAATGGTCAATGAAAGATGTTTATTCAGAGATGAGGAGCCCAGAATTAGGTCTTCTTTCTCTGCATAAGTATGAACACATGATCTTGACCTCATTATCACTTCCATCTAACTACCTGAATGAGCTAGGAGCACACTATCCAACTGCTACATGGGTGAATATCATCTGACAGACTTCACAGTGCAACATGTTGGGTCTTTCTCTGCAAAACCAGAAAAAGTCTGGCTCTCAGAGAAGTGAGAGACAGAAAGAAACGGGGGGGGGGAACTCCAGGAAGAGCCAGACCACAAAAAAAAGGATATCATAGCCAAAGCGGATAACATCATTGAGTTTCAGAGTGACATATTTCTGATCAGGGATGCGCACGTCATTTACAAATGTCTGTGTGGAGAAAGGAGATATGAAATTAGCCCTCTATTACCCAAAAAAGGATGATCCTGAGTAGAGAGATATTCAGTTGTAGGTAGGTAATGCTTCTCAAGACCCTGTGAAACTTTCTCTCTGCCCCCCTTCTCCCCAATTTCCTAGAATAAACACATGTTAAAACTGATTGGCAGAGCCCAGGCACATGGCAAGCATGATAAATCATCTGAATAATGAGTATCAGAGGCCCCATTCAAGAGAGGAGAAAACTGAGGTTCAAAGACAGGAAGTGACTTGTCCAAGGATACACAGGTTTAAAATTATTCAGGCAGTATTCAAACCTGGGTCTCTTCTAAATTCCAAGGTCAGAACTCTTTCCACTACATCACGACAGACTGGCCCTAGAATTCTCTTGGGAAATTCCTTATAAAGAATGTGAGCCTATTGCCAAAACTTTATACAGTAACACTCCAGGCTCTCCAAAAACCTTGGGGCATGAGCCACTGTGAAAATTTCCCAAGTATCTGAAGGTTAATCCTTCTGAGCAACAAGACTTTTAAAAAATTATTTTAAATTATCCAAATGGAAAACTTTAAAAATATATCATACAAGTCCCTGACAACCTTAAGAAAGGACAGTGCATATAATTGGAAAAATAAAATAATAGACTCAAAGAAAAAAAGGACACTGGACAGGATTTAACTTTTTCCTTATTGGCATGGGGTTATCAATATAAATTTAAAGCAACTACTATCTGGAAAGTCACTTCCTCTCTCTGGGTCTTGGAGTTCTCAGAAGTAAAAAATGGCAGCAAAGAAACATTATGATGAAGGGTACTTAGTTACTATAAAGCACTATAGAAATATTAGCTCAGAAAGGGATCTCATGATGCTTTCAGCAGTTAGGACTACAAGGAATGTGAAGCAAGAGAGGTAACAGACTTCAATCCTCAAGGAAGCTAGAGACTTCCTGAGGTCAACTCACCCCATTTAAACTGCCAAGATCCTTCACCCAGTGCTCATCCTTATCCTGGTTATAGTTGATGACTGCATGCTGCTTATCCACGCTTCGAGACTGAGGAAGAAGGGAAGGAGAGAGAGAAAGAACCATTTATTCCCCTAGGTAGAACCTTCCCCTTCTGCTTCCCAACCTTCCTGCACTGGCTGAGTAGCTCTGTCTTTCATCTTTGGAAATTGCTCTTCCCAGGACATTACACTTGGGAAGAATTTCTCAATTTATAGTGGAAGAAATTGAAGTTCAGAAAGGACAAATGATTTACTCAACATCACACATTAAATTGGTAAAAGAAACAAAACTAGGATCTATGTCTTCTACCTCCAAATAGGACTCTTTCCATATCTATTAAGGAATTCTTTCCCCCACTGCAAAAATCATTCCTGTTATTTCACTGGCACAGTGAATTCCTAAGAGGAAACTCCATCTCCATGACACGAAACCACTGGTGATACAGTGGATGGTGTTGAGCTTGGATTCAGGAAGATGGCAGCCTCAGACACCTATAATCTATGTGACTCTGGCCAAGTCTCTTAACTTCTCTCAGCCTTAATTTCCTCATCTGTAAAATTGGAATAATGACAGTTCCTACCATAAATGATTGTTACAGGGATCAAATGAGCTAATATTTGCAAAAAACAGTACAAAATTTAAAGTGTTCTATAAATTCTGGCTACTATGACCTATTCAGATCATCAAATGCCCTGTAATGCAAGATCTTGGAGATTTGCCTGGGATGCTGAAAGGATAACTGACTTCTCCAGGGTCACACAGCTAGCATGTATCATAAATAGACTTGAACTCAGGCCATTTTGATTGCAAAACTGGCTCTCTGTTCTCTACTCACTATATCATAGACACATATGTGGCTGCTTAAGTTGGGATTACACCAATATTTGCTTCAAAGCTCCCAAGTCTGTGACCCATTGCCTGGTTAACCTCAAAGAATTTACAATAGGCCTAAACCTAAAGGAGATGGTGGGTGGGGTTTTTCCTATAAATTCCTATAGAAGAAAAAATGCCACTCCTGCTAAGGGAGGCTTTAAAATCTTCAGCAGAAACTGTGTTCTGCTCACTGCTGCCAACCTGGTCACACCCAAACCCACCTATTTCCTAGCCTTATCCTCGAACCCTAAATCAGAATCAGTTCAAGATATATTACCAGGCAGATTGCAAAGGGACCCTAAATGCAGACCTAGTGAGGAGCCTTGAGATTTGAGCCAAGGGAAAGAATTTCAGGACCGTGAACAACCATGATGGTATAGTTTCCTGACCCAGAGCCAGCATTTTAGCCAATAAACCACTTACCTATCCCCATAGCACAGATGCTATTATTCCCAATTTATAGCTGAAAAAAGTGAGACTCAGAGGCTAAATGACTTGTCCTACAGCTAGTAAGTACCCAAAGCAGAAATATGAACCAATCAATAAACATTTTTAAAGTGCTTGCTATGGACCAAGCACTGTGCAGTTGTTTGCCTCTCAGTCCCTGACTCAGTCTTCCTCTGTACCCTGCCCTCATCTTGAAGACTTTCACATACACTTTTACCTCACCATCTCCTATAACTATTCTATCTCTGTGATCCAAAACTCAAATTCCTCACTCTGATGACTGTCTTCTATCTGTCCATCTCTCTCCACCAACACTTCCTAAGTCAATGATTCTGCATTGCAACTTTCAGTCAATTCCACCCCTCCCAATACACTTCATCTGACTCTGACCTCACTTACCTCCCTTAACAATTCAGATTCTATGATCAACCAAGCCCATCATACAATCTCCTCTACTCTCAAAGCCTTGTCCTCTTGTCCTATCAGTAGTCAGACCTTGCTGAGTACAATGGGTTACCTCCACCACCCACCTTCTCTGCTCCTGCTCTACAAATTTAGAATGATGTCTGGAAAAAGTCATATAACTTTGCTGACTGGGTTCACTGGATATTAATATTTATAATCTAATCTCAAATGGCAATCTTCATTCTTCCTTGATGATTCTGTTATATGGATGTTCCAAATTTCTTTTCAAGCTTCCTAAATTCCCCCTTCCTTCTTAGCAGAGAGCCTACCACCTTCTTGATTGAGAAAGTAGAAGGGTCTGGTAGATAGTGTTGGTCTTAAGGTCAGGATGATGTGAGTATGAATCCTGCTTCAGATACTTAATAGCTGCATGATCCTAGGCAAGTCACTATCAGCCTCAGTTTCCTTTTCCATAAAATGGGAATAATTATAAAACTAAGCTCTCATAATTTGATTGTGAGAATCAAAATATGTAAGTAAATATATTGTGTAGATACATGTCTGTGTATGTATCTGTGTTGTGGATATATATGTATGTGTGTGTGTTTGTGTGTGTGTGTGTGTGTGTGTGTGTGTGTGTGTAAAACACCCAATTAACCCTGATTATCTCACATCTAGGACCATTTCTAGTCACCCTGATTCATATCTAACCACTGGACCCAGATAACTCTAGAGGAGAAAGTGAGACTGGTGACTTATCACAATATCCCCTTCACTAAAAATCCAATTCACATAATCATCATGGCATCACCTCCCGGATGTCATGGTCCTCTTCAAGAATGAAGAATGAATATCATCATCATAATTTGTGGGCTTTGTAAATGTTAACTATTTTGATGAGAGGAGGAGAATGAAGTTCTTCCCCTATCCCCTATTATTCAGAATCCTTTTCCCCCTTATTTTTATCTTATTTTATACCTCAGAACATCTTCCCTGTCTTTCCACATTTTCTCTAGTATCACAAGAAGGGGATCCTTCCACTTATCAGTCCCACTCATATTCTTGTATTCTTGATTCCATTCCTTCCAGGCTATCCTTTGTAGATAAGAAAGTGACTATTAGAGCTTTCCTTTTCTCCTAGCTCCTTCTCCAGTGCCCAAACTATAAACACAGCCCAGTCACTGCTGTCCTTAAAAATTTCTACTTGACTCTATCAGCTTCATCCGCTCAAGCTATCTTCATATCTCTTCTCTTGCCCACAGCATAACTCCTAGGAAAAAAGCCATCTAGGGATAGCTAGGTGGCACAGTGGATAGAGTACTGGCCCTGGAGTCAACAGGACCTGAGTTCAAATTTGGCTTCAGTCACAAATACTTACTTAGCACCTTGGGCAACTCACTTAACCTCAATGCCATTCAAAAACAACAAATAAAAGTCATCTATATTTACTGCTTACATTTCTTTACATCCTACTCATTTCTCAATTCCTTGTAATTCTTGCTTCCAACTCTTGCCTGAAATTACTCTATTCAAAGTCAGTGATGATTCTCAATCACTAGATCCAGTGATTTTTTCCTAATCCTTATCCTCCTTGACCTCTCTGAAGTTTTCAACATCGTTGACCAGCCCTTCTTCCCCATGGTTTTTGGCCCCAGCCCTCAGTGACCAATCAATGGGCCATGAAATGTATATATTATCTCTTCAGGCAACATGGTACCATGGAGAAAACAGTAACCATAATAGGATCAAAATTTAAGTTCTGAATTCTGTCACTTATCACCCATGTGACCTTTGATAAGTCGCTAACTCCTCTCTGTGACTCAGTTTTCTCCATCTGTAAAAAAGAGGGAATTGGTCTAGTTGGCCTCTAAGATGTCTTCTAGGCCTAAATCTGTGATCTCATGAGATTACTGGTCCCCTTAACTCCACTTATGTGATCCTTTTAAGGCTCCCATCCCCTGTCCCTTTGCCAAAGTTTCTTAACTGTACTTCCTTTTTCCAGTTTCTTCCTTTTCCAATTTAGCCTCCAAAGACCTATTAAAATACACTCCCTAAAGAACAACTCTGATGATAGCAGCGGTTCTGTTCAACCTTTGATGACTCCTTCCATGGGAGAGAAGGGAATAAGCATTTATTTGGCACCTATTATGTGCTAGTAATTCTACTCAGCACTCTTTGACAAACAATCCTTGATGTGATCCTCACAACAAAACTGTAGAGTGGGTGCAATTTTTGTCCTCATTTTACAGTTGAAGAAATGGAGGCAAACAGATGGAAGAGGAGGTGAGAGAACTTTGTCTAGGGTCACACAGTGTGACTAAAGCTGTATAAACTACAAATTCATAATTTGGCAGTTAAATCTCTTTACAATCTAGCCCCAGATTTACTGAACATACCTTACCTTCCAATACTCTCTACTACTCTACAGCAAAAGGTGCTACCTAATTTTCCTTGTACTGATGCTCTCTCTTCTCCTTCAACTCCCAGAATTCCCAGCTTCATTTGTACCTTCCCTTGAGCACCACCTCCTCCCAGAAATTTTTGCTGATCTCCAGAGCTAATAATACTCTCTCTTCCCTCAAATTATCAAATATGTTTATGTGTGTTTGTTTACATGTAATTCATTATGTTGAAGTTGTGTACTCCCCCCACCCCCGTACAACCTGAGCTCAGAAAGGATGGGGACTGGGTTTGTTTGGTTTTCTTTTTCCCTTTCTTTATAACCACATAGTTTGGTATAGCATCTAGCTCTTGGTAAGCTCTTAATAAATGCTAATTGATTTATTATACTCTCATAGTGGAATGCAAGTTCCTTGAAAGCAGGAATTGTTTTTCTCTCTTTGAATCCATAGTGCCTAATAGAATGATTTCTTAGAAAGTGGGGGAGAGGTAGAAGAAAGAAGAGAACAAGAATTGATTAAGTATCAGATACTATGTAAAACACTTTATAAATTTTGTCTCATTTGATTCTCACAACAAACCTGGGAGGAAAGTGTCATTATTGTCTCCATTTTATAGTTGAAGAAACTGAGGCAGACAGATTAAATGATTTGCACAGAATCACAAATCTGAGGCTAGATTTGAACTCAGGACCTGACTAGTCAGGGCCTGTCCACTGTATTCTATACACTGTTCCACCTAGCTAGTTCAAGGGCAAGGAGAAAGAGAAGCAGAGGCTAAACTGTAATTTCATTAACAGGAGGAAATCTCAGTGAAAAAAACTCCCACAACTAACTCAGATTAGCAACTGCTCTGCACCTTAGAGAACCAGAGTTGGCTGGGTCACTAAGAGCCCTCAAATGATTCTTCTAGAGTCAAATGGCCAGAGGCTTTCCTGACTTTGAGGCAGGTCCTCTATCTTTATCAACCACAAGACCAAGTTTGCATCATGACAAGACATCTTATTTTTTTGGATCCAACCTGTGGTTAACTCAGTAAAATTCTGTTAACATTAATTGGCTTAATTGGGTTTCATCAAGGGACCCCAATACAGCTCATCTATTCTTCTGTATGTAATGGAGACTCCTGGTAAATTGAATTCAATCAAGATTACATTCGTTTACTTGGTTGCCATGTCAACACTGTTGACTCATATTGAGCAATTCATTCAAGGTCTTTATTATATAAACTGTCTTCTCCAACTAGGGCTTGGGTTTCCTCACCCAGGGAACAGGTAAAATTAAACAATGGTTATCCTCTTAAGGGCAGGGCCTTTTAATTTTAAAAGACATGGCTGGCTTGTTGGTGCTAGCCACCCTCTTCTAATTCTGTTTGTTTTGACTAGTCATCAAAGGAATCTGCCTTCTCTGAAAAGGCCAGTAAGAGGAAGAAGCCAGAAACTTGTTAATAACCTCCCAGAACTCTGAGAGGTTAAAGATTTGTTTGTGGTCACAAAGGCAGAAACTTAATTAGGATTCAAACCCCATCCTCTGACCTCAAATCTCAAGCTTTTTCCTCACTGCATCAGTTTTGTTCTGTTCTGAATTCATGTCTCTGAGGTTCTTGGTATTCCAAAATAATTTTTAATCTCACAATAACCCATGAAAATCTACCTGTATTTGAAATTTCTGAGTTTTTACCCATGGTGTGATTTGTGAGCTCACATAACTCATCCCTGATAAGAAAGGCTGCTTATCACACCACAGTGTAAAGGGCCACATTGTAAATGTCCAACAAACATTCATGCCTTGGGAACAATTGTGTAAAATAATCTGTTTGCACATCTTGTTACTAATGTAACAACTAATCCATTTATACTCTACAGCTGATGAGCAAGTCCAGAATGTTGAGAACATAGGCAACATAAGATATGAAGAGCATGAACTTGTTAATAGTCAAGAGATCTAGGTTTGAATTCTGGCTCTTCCATTTCCACATTATATAACCTTGTAGTCACTTTCCTCTCTTAGACCTTAATCTCAAGTTCATCTGTATAATGGGGGTGATAATACTTCTACTACTATCTGTTGGAACTGTAGAGAACCTTTAAGTGCTATATATAGAGATGGAGTTATGTAATAGGATTTGATGCTGGAAGGGGTCAGAAGGATCATCTAGTTCAACCAACTTATAGATGAGAAACCTGTGACCTGTGAAGCTAACGGATGTGCCAGATAGCAGTCAGGATTCAAACTCAGAATGCAAATACAAGGCTTTCTACTCCACTACAATCAGGGACCCAATGGAGGCCAATCAGGAGATGAAAGGAAGTCCCAGGCTCCAAGTCCAGCTCTTTCCCACAAAATTAGGATATGTAGTTCAGGCATCTTGAGCTTTCCATAGCCTTGAAAATCCAGCTCCAAACTCATCTTCCCCTGAAGACTTTCTTGACCACTACTGGCACCAGTCCTCTGAATTCTTATTATCACTTTGGCCACTCATCTTTCATCTGTAATCTACATTGAATTTTTTGTCTTTTCTTGTGTAGATTTCCCGAATCCCACTGGATTACAAGCCCCTGAGACCAGGAATGGGATTTGCTCTCCCTCTCATCTCCTGTCGAGCTCCACAAAGAGCTCCTGACAATTCTATCTTCAGAACATCTGTAGTTCACACCCTTTTTACTCCTCTGATATCATCATCACCTCAGTTCAGGGTCTATTACCTCACTCTTAAGACTATTATAATAGCTTGCTCTTTGGTCTTCAGGTCTCAAGTCTCTCTGAGCTCCAGTCCATGCCCCATTTAGCAGTCAAAACAATCTTCCTAAAGTACAGGTTTGACTATATCATCCTACTATTACAATAAATTCCAGAGCTTCCATATTATCATCAGGTCCAGATATAAAATTTTCTTTAGTTTTTCAAGCTCTTTATAACTTGGCCCTTTCTTACCTTTCCAGTCTTCTTACTCACCTGCACATATTCTAAGATCCTGTGATACCAGCTTCCTTGCTGTTCCTCCCTCAAGGTACTATCTCCTGACTCTGCCATCCCCCATTCCTGGAATATTCTCTTTCCTCATCTCCACCTCTCAGCTTCCCTGCTTCCTTCAAATTCCAGCTAAAATCTCACCTTTTGCAAGGAGTCTTTCCTGGATCCCTCAATTCCCCAGGAATTATCTCCAACTTATTCTCTCTATATTTTGTACATAGTTTGTACAAAGTTTTATTGATTATTGCCTTCCCTTAAAAAAAGCTCCTTAAAAAAACAGGAAATGGATTTTGGAGTTGTTTTGTTTTATTTTTCCCTTACTTGGTATCCTCAGGACATAACACAGTATGCAAGTAGTATACACTTAATAAATGCTTATCAAACTAATGAAACAATGTAACAGTTCTCTGAAGAAATAAATCTGGAAGTCTCAGGAAGAACTGAGTCCCAGATCTAAATGATCAGGTTCATGTGATGGATGATGCTAAATCTTTGCAGTTCTCTCAATGTTTAAAAAAAAATGAACTTAAACAAGGGCAGTATCTGTACCAAAGATATTTCCTTTCAATACTTTTCAAAGGTCAAGGACAATTGCCCTGTACCAATTAGTAAGTTAGTTACCAAACATACCATCAAGCACTTTCTGTTTCCTGGTCCCTCAGATGGAACTTCCCTTTTCCTCAGGGTTTAGAATACAAA
Organism: Macrotis lagotis; assembly: GCF_037893015.1. Lineage (NCBI taxonomy): Eukaryota > Metazoa > Chordata > Mammalia > Peramelemorphia > Peramelidae > Macrotis > Macrotis lagotis. The sequence continues at coordinate 434,810,761 of NC_133658.1, read as the reverse complement.
ATCCTTTTTCCATGACAGGTTTCTGAAAAGCAATTGTCCCTCCCTTCATACTTCTAGTAAGATACCTCTCCTTTGAATTGAAATATCAAACCCAAAGAGACTCATTAATGACTCACTGTCAACTTCAACAGACAATGTCATTCAACATTCTTATCAGTGATTTCAGTAAAAGCATAGTGCCATGCTTATCAAGTTTCTAGATAGCATGATGTTGGGTCCTGAATACATGTCCTGTAAAGGATTATGATTTCCACATGGGAAATAAAGCAGAAGTACTGACCTGGAGGAGGTATTGACTTTTTGCTTTTTGTGTTGTTGTGTTGTGTCTTTCCCTCATTATAGGAGGGTAGAAGCAGATACCAGCTAAATTTGCACAATTATTTTCAAGATATAGCTCTGAAATACACAGAGGAAATGCAGTATTTCTTATTGAACAGTCACAGGGTTTATTTACCCTCTAATTTCCCAGAGTGGGAGTATCTCACAGTAAGGAACCACCATTTCTAGAGGTATCATCAAAAGTACCACCATAGGGGTGGCTAGGTGGTGCAGTGGATAAAGCACCAGCCCTGGAGTCAGGAGTACCTGGGTTCAAATCTGGTCTCAGACACTTAATAATTACCTAGCTGTGTGGCCTTGGGCAAGCCACTTAACCCTATTTGCCTAGCAAAAAACCTAAAAAAAAAAAAGTACCACCAGTAGGGCAGCTAGGTGGCACAGTGGATGAGGGCCTCAGTTCAGATCAAACCCTTAATAATTACCTAGCTGTGTGACTTTGTGCAAATCACATAACCCCACTGCCTTAAATAAATAAATTTTTTTAAAGTATCACCAGAAACAGGAAGGCTATTCCATCTCACCTTTCTCTACACTGCCCATAGACCATTAAAACAAACTCCTTATGCTCCATCTACATAAAAGTAGTCACTCTTTGCACCATTTCTTTCTCATGCAGCCTTAATCACTGAATGGGCACATTGCCTGTCAAACTGAGACCTATTAAAGAGCCTGACTCAAAAAGCCAAGGTTCCCACTGCATCCAGAGCCATCTCCAGTCTTCCTGTTCTATACCTGGACCCAGGTAGTTCCAGAGGAGAAAGAGGTGACTTTGCATAACACCTTCTCACTCAAATCCAAATCACTTACATATCATGGTATCAATTCTCTGATGCATGGTCTTCAAGAAAGAAGAACCAACATCAATGACAAGATTATTCCCATTGTTCTGGGTTGAGTTTGACTCTAGCTAAACCTTTCACAATTTAAGCAAAGAAACAAAATAAAGCACCAGCCCTGGAGTCAGGAGTACCTGGGTTCAAATCCAGTCTCAGACACTTAAATAATTACCTAACTGTGTGGCCTTGGGCAAGCCACTTAACCCTATTTGCCTTGCAAAAACCTTAAAAAAAAAAAAAGAAAGAAAATGAGACATCCAAGATCTTTCAATAACTAACAAAGAGATTTACTTAGCCATGGCTTGGAGGATAGGCACTGATTCAGTAGATTCAGTTGAAGCTTTTTTTCTTGTGTTATCCATATTAGTCAACCAGGAAAAAACTTCTGAAACACTCCCCTCCCATCCCCCAAACTTAAATCCTCATAGTTGTTTTATATTTAGGCAATGAAGAAGTGACATCAGCAATATGAGCCTTTATTCCTCTGAGTCAACCAAGCCTTCAGGAATGTTTCAATATCTTTTAAGGACACACTAAGTCTAACCTGCATGGGTGGAGGGATTGAGATGTTGCTTCTACTACAACTGTTTATATCTTATTAGACTTGACTCTTATTCTAGTCCATCAATATCTTTTAGGATCTAGAGATTATTCTTTACAATATCATACTATCTAGAAATGTGATATGTATGCCACCTATGCTTTTACCCAAGTCATTGATAACAATGTTAAACCACATAAGGCCATGTACAGGTACTCCATCAGTGGCCTCCCTCCAAGTTGACAGTGAGTCCTTAATAATTCCTCTTTCAGTCTAATCCTTCAACTATTCCCAAGTCTCCTAGAGAAACTCTCATTTAGCCAACACCTCCATTTTGGCCAAAAAAAATACATGAAAGACTTTGTCATAGACTTCCTAAAACATAGGTATATAATTTCTCCCACATTTTCCTGGTAACTGATGCAGTGCCCTGTCAACAACAACAAAAAAAGGAAATGAAGTCATATTAGCTCTTAATGATGATTGGTTCCTTTTCTAAATTTCATAAAATCTCTTTAATATATTATAGAATTGTTTCAGAAATTAAAATCAAGATTACTGGTTAACTTTATTTTACTTTTTTGAAAATTCAAACTTTGTCCATTTCTTCAACAGCTCTTCCATTCTTCATGACTTTACCAGCAGTGTCTTTGTCCATTTCTTCAACAGCTCTTCCATTCTTCATGACTTTACCAGCAGTCTCTTGTAATCACACTTGCCAGTTTATTCATTTTTTCAATAAGTTGTAGTTTATGTGCTTGTCAACTAAGTTGCTGAAAGCTTACTTACAATTTTCTTTCTCATGAGCTTCAACTGTCAGACATTTTTTAAAATTCAGCTGAGTAGGTCTGCCTACTCTGATATTTACCAGTCAACCATGCCTCTATCCCAAACAGCAGTCTTTTTTTATCTGTGATCTTCCTCTTGCCTTCAGTAAAGCTCTCATCATTCATAGACAATATCTTCTTAACCAGCTGTTTGCTTCCAAAACATTAATTACTCTTCTAAAACCCCTGATTCAGCTAGCAACAAATATTAAAGTAGCACTTGAATCCTTAAACTCTTCAATTTTTTGCTCAGAATTTCATCAATCCTTCATCATTCTACAGTCTGTTTGGTGTTATTGTTTAGGCTCAAATACATCACCAAAAGTGGGTGGCACATCTGTATCCAAAGAGGGAATTATGGAGTTTGACTAAAGATCAAAGACTATTTTAAAAAAAGGTATCTTATTATGTAATTTTGCAATCTCTTATATTTTATTTTTTCCTTACTCTCTCAACACATTCAATTTTGATCAATTTATAGTATGGAAACAATGTAAAGACTATCAGACTGCCTTCTTGTGAGGTGGGGGAAGGGAAGCAAGATTGGGGGAAAATTTGTAAAATTAAAAAAAAAAGTGGGTGGCATTTGTCCAATTTGTCAAGTCTTGGGAGACTGTCATAGTCTAGATATACATGGCCTGGGAAGACAAAATTCCCTGATATTAGCATCAGGTAAACAAACAGTTGCATCAGTATGCTTAGCAGACAGCCAGTTACCAACTATCACTACTCATCTCTTACCATCTCCTAATGTGATGATAGGAAAATTCATAGCAAGAGAATAGGATAATAGATCATGATATCGAGAAATGAAAAGGACCTCATAGGGAATCCATTCTAACCCCTTGTAAAATATGAAGAAACTAAAGCCTAGAGGAATGAAATTATTTTGTTATGGTCATTCAGCAGGTATTTAAAGCTAGAATTGGTTTTCTGGATAAAAACCCAAGACACTTCCATTACATAAAGGATGCACATGGAGCACTAGAAGCAGGGTTAGCCTCAGGAATGAGTAGAGCCACCCCTGCCTCAGAGACTGAAAGAAAAGACAAGAGAATGGGTGATATTGTAGAAAGAATTCGAAGCGTAGGGCAAGGGAGATTAAGGGAGTTTGTGGTAGATACTCTGTTTTCTCAGTAATGCAGATGTTTGCTGTGAAAGAGAAAGATGGGGCAAATAAAGGGGGTTTGAAGAGAATGTGTGGAATGGCTCTTACAGGAAGCATTCTCAAGAATTGAACAAGAAAATAAACATTTCCATGCAGGAGTGAGAGCCCAATTGAGATTGTATACCATGAATCTGTAGTAGATCTGGTCAACAATGGCACAAGACTTTTCCCCAGTAACATTTAAATAGCTAAGGAGTCTGAGAAAAGAAAACGGATGTCGGAGAATGATCCTGGGTTGAGACAGAACAGGAGAAATATCAGTTAATCAGAATATACTACTGACTGAGAGGGAAAAACATTGCTGGATTGGAAGAAAGGAGGAATGGGGTGTCAGCTGAAGTGATGAAAGGGTCCTTTAGCTTCAGACAACCTATTTTCTTTGCTAGTAGGTTTCACAGTCCTTACTGGATGAGTCACTTAGTCTCTGTTTCAATCAATTAATAAATATTTATTAAGCACAATGATGTAATAGATAATCTCTGCCTTCAAGGAGTTTAATGGAGCGATGCAAACAAATAAACATAAAGCTAATTATATATAGAATAAATAGGAAATAATTAACAGAGAGAAGGCATTGAAATTAAGAGGACATCGGGAAAACTTTTGATAAAAGATGGGATTTTACTTGAGACTTAAAGAAAGCCAGGGAGGTCAATAGTCAGAGAGGAAGAGAGAGTTTCCTAGGGGAACTATCATTTAGCTATCCATTTTGGCCAAAAGAATGGCATGAAAGACTTTGTCATAGGCTTCCTAAAACATAGGTATGGGGGACAGCCAGAGAGAATATTTGGAGCAGAGAGAGAGATGACGTGTCTGAAAAGTCAGAAGGCCATTGTCACTGAATCAAAGAATATGTCTTGGGTAGTAAGGTATAAAAAAATTGTGGAGGCAGGCAAGGGTTATGTTATAAAGGCTATGAATGCCCAATTGAGTATTTTTTATTAAATCCTGAAGGCAATAGGAAGCCAGGATTTTAGGAAAATCATTTTAGTGGCTGAAGGAAGGATGAATTGGAGTAGGGAGAGAAACATTATCAGACTATTGCAATAATCAAAATGTGAGGTGTCACAGGTCTGCATGAGAGTGATAAAGGAGAGAGGGATGTATCCGAGAGATGTTACAAAGGTGAAATCAACAGGCCTTGGTAACAGCTTGGAGCGGGTGAGAGAAAGTAAAGAATTTAAGATGGTTCCTAGACTTAGCCTGAGGAAATGAAAGAATGTTATGGTCATCTACAGTAATAGGGAAGATAGGAGGCAGGGAAGGTTTAGAAGTTAAGATTTTAAGATGTCACAGTCTCCACTTATAAAAATGGAGATAATAACAACACCTATCTCCCTGGGTTGTTATGAGTATCAAATGAGGTAATATTTGTAAAATGCCATAGTGCCTGGCAAACGATAGGGGCCTAATAGATACTTATTCTTTACTTCTCCATGTCACAGTTTTTCACTCTCCAACCTCCTGACAATAAGTCAAAGTTCCCTAACACCTCCTCAGTTCCCCTTTCTTCTTTGTTTTTTTACCTTCTATTATTTCAAAGTAGAATTGAGTCTCCCCAATAAGTGGGAGAGTAGAGAAGCATTCCTGCAATCCTTTTGACTTCTCCTCCAGTAGAGAGATCAACCTGCCCTTGGATACACAACAACTCCTTGTCAGAAACATAAATAGATCATACTTTCTACAGCTCACTGTAAATCTATTTGCTTTCTGTAATTGCTAGAAGTGAAATTATCTCAGTTCTGGATCCTCCTCATTCCCTTCCCAAAGGAACTTTGGACTTTGCCCTTGGGACATGGGGTTCTAAAAGGCAAACTTTGACCTTATCTTGCTCCAAAGCAGACATCTGTGTCACTTCCAGGCTCTTTCCACACAAATCTTTGCATGATACCCCCATCCATTTCTAGCTCCCCTCTATATGTTGTTCTCCCCATTACATTCTAAGTTATTTGAGGGGAATAATTATCCGGCTTGCTTTTTTTGTATACTCAGGGCTAAACACAGTAAATTCAATCATTTTTGATGGTCAAAATAAGAACTGACCTTGAGAAATAATTGCTATTATAAGATCAAATTTTAAACTAAAAGAAAATGACAAGAGAAAATCCTTTCTCTAGTAGTGAAGAAGTTTATTATATGAAGGCCCAAACCACTACAACAAAACTCCAAAACAACCCAAAGTCCCTTGACAAATTCACCTCCTCCAAGAACCAAATAAATCTCATCAGATAATTTCTCATTCTCTAGATAAATCCACATAGATCTAATCATTTCAATGGTGTCTCCCTTCTCAAAAACAAGAGCTTTCTAATTTTGTGTGTTCTTTAAATTTCTTAACCCCATAAGTCCTCATCTTTCAGAAACCTCTACCCCCTTAAATTTCAATTTCCCTTAAAGACAATACCATCACCTCATATCCATGTACAGCCTTGTTTTCTCACAGGACTTTTTCAAAATCCCCTAGTAGAGGGGCAGCTAGGTGGAACAGTGGATAGAGCACTGGCCCTGGAGTCAAGAGGACCTGAGTTCAAATTCTGCCTCAGACACTTAATACTTGCCTAGCTGCGTGATCTTGGGCAAGTCACTTAACCCCACTGCCTTGAAAAACCAAAAAAAAAAAAGTCCCCTGGTAGACCAGCTGAAATTGGATAAATAGGCAATATAGTATGGTGGAAAGAACTTAGATCAGTGAGCCTAAAGACCTAAGGAGTCTAAAGACCTAAAAATTAATCACTAGTTCCATTTCTACTCACAAATGTTATGTCCTTAGACAAGTCATTTAACTTTCTGAGGCTTCAGTTATCTCCTCTGTGAAAAAGGGTGTTGAAATAGATTATTTGTCAGTTTTAAATCCTATAATCCAAAAATCTAACAGTATCCTTCTTACCCCCCCCCACATTCCCCATCAAACAGATAACTGTTATATATATACAGGACCCTGTTCTGGGCTATGCAGCAGGGGAATCAGAGATAAATAAAACCCAGCAGCTGCCCTTTTAGAGTTCATAGCCTAAGAAAGATTACCTTACCCCATCTAATCATCATTATCTTATAAATCCCAATATGGGCAATTTGTTTTGACCAACCCTCCCCACTGTGCATAATTCTAACTTCAACTTCTACTTCTATCACACAGGATCCTGCCTTTCCCTGCCAACAATTCTCTCTACTAAACCTTTCACACTCTGTATTTCTAACCACCTCCTTCAGGAAGGCTTTCCTGGTTTAACCCCCATCTCAGTCTGGTAATTGTAAATCATATCCTCCCACCTAACATATACCTATGCACATGTTTGAACACCAGAGCTATACTACCTCCAAGGTCTTGAACTTTGAAATTCTCTCTGACCACAACTTCCTATTCTTTGATCACTTCTCATCATAGGACCATAGATGCAGAGTTGGAAGAGAACAAGACTAATCCCTTCCATTTTACAATTGAGGAAACTGAATTCAAGAGAGCTTCCTAGCCAAGGTTAACTGACATCAAATGACAAAGCTAGGATTTAAACATAGTTTCTATGATTCCAAATCCAATATTCATTCCAATGTCCTTTGCTATCTCTTTTGCTCCCTTACAGTAAACCTACTGCTTACTCTTATAAAGCCCTGGACTTAGAATCATGAAGACTTACTTCCTGAGTTCAAATTTATTCTCTTACTAGCCCTTAATCTTGTTTGCTCAGTTGCCTCATTTATAAAATGAGCTGGAGAAGTAAATGACCAGTAGCTTCACCAAAAAAAAAAAAATCCAAATGGGATCATGAAGAGACAGACATGACTGAAAATAATTAAACAACAATAACATATATATGCATAGTATGTATGATATGTATATGTACCTGTGTGTGCATATTATATATAAATATAAATATATATATATATATATATATATATATATATATAATTATATACAAAATATTTAACCTCTATTGAAGTCCTTACTCAAGGTCATGTAGGTTAGTATGCATCAAAGGACCAATCTGATCTCAAGTCTCTCATGCCAAAATCCAGACTCTTTTCCACTGTATGTCAATATATTCCATAAGTATCTGTACTTCTATGAACACTTACATTCATACATCTCTATATGCCCATGTATGTGTGTAAGTATATATTGTGCCCACCACAGCATACACATGAACCTAAATTTCTGAAGGCTCATCTAGGACATAAACAAAATCTGGCAGGTCCAACCCAGCTGGACAGGCCTCTAGATCTATGTGACTGTGGTTCAAGTATGAAGTGACTCCTCACCAGGCTAGGTTACTCTTTGGATGACAGGTTAATCACAGCACATCTCAAAGTCCCCCTCTCCAGTGATAGAAAATAAAAACTGTTGTTGGAAAAAGTATCCACACCAACTGTATCAGACGAAGAATACACATATAGGTAGATGTTAACATACAAACACACAGAGAGGCAAACAGAGACAGCAGTATATGTACATAAAAGTACAGCATATACTAAACTATAAAAGAAAAGAATCCCAGCTTTGCAGTCAGAGGTCTTGTGACTCTTAAAAGTCCCATATTGATGTGTACCATCCGTATGACCTAGGGTGAATCATTTGACCTGCTGGAGCTTCGGGTTTCTCATCTGCAAAATGAAGGAGCTGGACTAGGTGACTTCTGAGACCCTTCCAGTTATAAATCTAATAATCTATATAGATTTTATATATTATATATGTATATATACATATATGGTAGGCACTGTATATATACACTATATATATGTATGTGTTTGATGTTTGTTGGCATGTTTCCTCTGTATTTTATATCTTATATGTTCTGGTTCTCTTGCTACACTAGGTACTTATCTAATGGCTGCTAGGCGACTCAGAAGATGGATTGCTGGGACTGCAGTCAAGAAGACATGAGTTCAAATTCAGCCACAGACACTTACTTGCTGTATGACCCTAGGCAAGTCATTTAAACACATCTTCCCTAGTCATCTGTAAAATGAAGCTATCTACCAAGGTTGTTTTAAGAATCAAACAAAATGAGGCAGCTAAGTGGTGCAGTGGATAGAGCACCAGCCCTGGAGTCAGGAGTACCTGAGTTCAAATCTGGCCTCAGACACTTAATAATTACCTAGCTGTGTGGCCTTGGGCAAACCACTTAACCCCATTGCCTTGCAAAAAAAAAAAAAGAATCAAATGAAATATTAGTAAAGCACTTTGCAAACTTCTTAAAGCCCTATATCATCATCATCACTATTATTGCTATTATTATTATGGCAGAATATTGACTCTGTCTCAGATTAGGAATTTTCTAAGGTAGGAAAATATTATCTCCCCTTCTGTATTCTCCTAGAAGTTAAGGAAAGAAAATTTTTTAAATCAACTTAGCCTAGGTAGAGATTCTGTCTACAAAGAGCTCAATCCAGGAAGTTTTCCATCTAACTACTCTATTTAAAAGGGATTTGGCAATACACAGAAAAACAAACATATTGGATATCCCTAAGGCTTTGTATGGGTGTCAGTCCCTCTTCACATGTACGTCTAAGAGGTTGGTATGAGTATGAGTAGGGTAAGGAGGGATTGAATAGAAAAGGGAAGGAGAGAGGAAGGGAAAAAGAGAATGGAGAGTTAGAGTGAGGGTATTCATCTGAAGGTCAAAGGTAACTACAGAGAAAACTAAAGTTAAATTAGAGAAAAATGAAGTCAAGGATTCCTAATATTCTCTTCCAACATACCTTATTTGTCATTAGTTCTGCCCTGTCCTTCATAGAGTCTCTTTGCCCAGAAGGGCAGGAGACAAAACAAACAGGATATTTCCACAATCAACAAAGACACCTTAAGTTCTGGGACAACCAAAATTGCCTCACTATCCAGTCATTGGCAACCCTGACAAGATTTTTTAGGTCCAACCACTGCCACACTAAGAACAAACCAATCAAAACCGAGTCAGGAGAATACATGGCCGATAGCCAAAGAATTCTGGTTCACATGTCCTTCTTATTCATAGGAAGTAAACCCATAAAGAGGATGTAAAGGAACCTAGAAACAATAAAATGAAGTAGATAAAACACTGAATTTGAAGTTTCTAAGACAGGTGTAAATTACCTTGGACGTATATATATATATATATATATATATATATATATATATATATATATATAGTCTTTTCAAACCTTAAAGCTCTATCTATGTGTGAGCTATTATTATTGTGGTTGCTACTGTTCTATGAGAACAGATGGTCTCCATGAGTTTCTTCTAATTCTGAGGCTCTGTGATTATGCTGTAATTGTCTGTAGAAATCTTGTGGACACAGGAAACAGTCTGTTGTGAACACCCACCCATCCCCATTCTCCTTGGAAGGAAGATGCAGTTCAAGAACATCATCATCACACCTAAGCCTCATGGAGACTAAGAATATTCACAGAACCACCAACTCTAACTGTGTTGGCCAAAATGTGAGCAGGCCTTTGTTTAACCTAAAAAAGATCATTTATCTCCTCAAAAATATCCCCTACAAGAGGCCAGTCCACCCGTGCCTGAAGACACCCAGTGGTGGTCAGATCATACACCTCCTAAAACAACCCATTGCAGGGTTGGATAACTCCAAGTAGACCTTTTCCTTACAGGGAGCTGAAATCTTTCTCTCAGTAATTTGTCCCACGCAGAATTCTAATCCCTCTTCTGAGAGGGTCTTTTAAAACCCTGAAAAAGACAATCATGATTCTTCATGTCTTCTTCAAGATCAATCAACCCCATTCCTCCCATGAGTCCTTCTATGTTTTGTTTTCCCTTTCCACACAGTCTAGTGTCTCAATAATCTTTCTAATCCACGATTTCCAGAACTTAAAAACAATATTCCAGATGTGACCTGATAGGAGATTTCTTCTCTTCCCCAACCCTCTCACCCCAGGTCACTCTACTTCAGGTAAATGTGTTCATGAGGCAGTTAGGTATCACAGTGGATAATACTGGGCCTGCAGTCAAGAAGACTTGAGTTCAAACTCAGATTCAGATACTAACTAGCAGACAGACCCCAGGCAAGTCATTTAACCTCTGCCTGCTTCAGTTTCCTCAAATGCAAAATGAGGATAATCACAGATCAAATGAGATAATTTGTAAAGCACATTTTACCCAAGCCTGAAAGAAAACAGGTACTTAAAAATGAGTGCTCTCTTCCTTGCCCCACCCCAAACACTTTCTAGGACTATAAGTTGCAAAGAAGGTGCCAACCTGATTGACAGAGGAAGTGTCTTCACCCAGAAGTTCCCTATATGACTGAAATCATAGGTCCTGTCTCTATTGTTCTTTAAACCCTCACATCTTTTTTGTGTGAACTGTTGTTAGCTCTAACCACTTAGTTGGGAGTACAACTAGAATCTCTCTAAAATTGGTTTTCCTTGATTAGATTCTAAAATTTTATTTCATTTACAATTGGTAACACCCTGCCCTCAAGGAGCTTACAGTCTAAAGAGGGAGACAACATACAAATAACTAGATAGAAACAAGCTACAGGGGCATAGCAGAAGGAAACAATAGAGGGGAGACATTGAATTAAGGGGGTTTGGCACAAACTTCTAGTAGGAGGTGAGATTTTAGCTGAGCCTTAAAGAAAGTTGGGAGGCAGAGATGAGGAACAAAAGTATTTCAGGCAGGGGACACACCAGAGAAAATGTCCAGAGTCAGAAGATGGCATACTGGTTGTGAGCAAGAAACAAATAGAAAGGAAGTCAGTGTCACTGAATCATCCAGTTCATTTGGGAGAGAGGGAGGGAATAAAGTGTAAGAAGACAAAAAAGGAAGTAGGGGCTAGGCTAGAATTTGAATGGTATTCAAAGGATTTTATATTTGATTCTGGAGATGAAAGGAAGTCATTGGAGCTTGCTAAGTATGAGAGTGCCATGGTCAGAGGTGCAAAGCATCAGAGTGGGAATAGACCTTAGAGACCTTTAGTCCAGCTCTCTTATTTAACAAAAGATAAACTGAGACCTAGAGACAGAAGAAATCTACTCAAGATTCTCTTTAGTCATTTTTCAGCCAATTCTGACTCTGTGATCCATTTTGGGATTTTCCTAGCAAAGCTACTGGAGGTTTATCCCTTCTTTTTCTAACTCATTTTACAGATGAAGAAACTGAGGTAAACAGGGTTAAGTGACTTGCTAAGGGTCATACAGCTAGTAAGTGTCTATGGCTAAATTTGAACTTGGATCCTCCTGATTCCAAGGTGAGTGCTCTATCCACTTTGCCAACTAGAGGTATTAGAAATTAAAGTTAATTAAGTCAAGCTATTTATTAATATTAACTTCTCCACATTTCTATAGTACTAAAGGTTTTCATTCCTTCTTCTGAAAAGAGTTGGGATGACTTCTAAAGCTTCTTTTTGCTCCAACATTCTATATTAAGAAGCAGGGTGGTTCATGGAATGGATACTATATTTGAAGTTAAAGGGTCTGGGCTCAAATTCAGACTCTAATACTTCTAGGTTTGTGATTTTGGACCTCAGTTTCCTCATCTATAAAATAAAAAGTTCTACTAGATGGCCTCTGAGTTTCCTTCCCACTCTAAATCTGTGATTATATGTTCTAAGATCCCATGTGGCTCTGCCATGTTAGATCCTAAGGTATCATCTGACTCAATGATCTCTGAGATTCTTTGTCTTAAGGGCTCTTCTAGCTCCCTCATGCTACAGGTCTGCATCCTTGAGGACAGACCTGGAGAGTTGGGAGAGCTTTTTTTAAACAAGTCTTTTTTTGTGCCATGATAAATAGTTGACCCAGGAGCCCCAATGGAAAACAGTGCCTCTTTCTCTTGTTTAGGAAGCACCTAAGCTCCTTCACTATGGCTAATCTCCTGAAGAGATGTTGAGGATTTCCGGGCAGATTAAATTACACCCCTCAGTATGCACTTTGGCAGATGCTACCCCTCAGCCAGCCAGATGGCTGACAACAGGGATGGTCTCATAGAGAAAGAATGAATACCACCACCCAGGCAGCTCTCTCTCATGCCTAGGAGGACAGAAGGGGCAGCGCCCCTCACCCCAATCCACCGGAGGTTTGCTCATTGGCAGGCATGAGGAACCAGGACATAGTTCCCACTGAGCAACCATATTCTCAAAAGATCAACTAACAACTGCAGGGAAGAGATGCACAGCTGCTGGCCTGGATTGGAAGCAGAGGCAGGTACCCCTTACCTCACAAATTTAACCCTGATAGCCCAGAACACATTCTGGAAAGATTTAAAACCTAGTCCTCTGATTCTAGACCCAGCATGCTTTCCAACATCTTGAATACATCACGAACAATATGTTAAAGTCATTCCTCTATGCAAAGATCTAGACACAGAAGCTTCAAAACTAAGGCAAGGGAAAAGCCCTGACCTTAGGAATCAAGAGACCTGCTCTCAGTTCCCAGCTCTAAGTTACTGGCTATAGGTCCATGAGTAAACCATTTTGTCCTGGGTCTCAGTTTCCTCATCTGCAAAATAGGAATATTAATACACTATCTACCTAACAGCCCTGTGATGAAGGAAGTACTGGGGACTTGTAGACATTTAAATTATCATCATTATCATTATCATTGTTAATATTATTATTAGAGGATAAAATCCAAAAACATTCAAAACTATACATATTCTGGGTCTCACTAAACTTCCCAGTTTATTCTTACTACTGCCCCTTCAAAATTCTAAGTTCCAGCCAATTGGAGATTCAGAATTTTTGTCTACACTTTTGTTTTCCCAATTCCATAGACCTCCTTCCTGAGAATGCCCTGCCTCCCTTTGTCATGAGGTCCTCTTATCCAATTTCTCCTCATCCTTCCACATCTCAGTACAAACAAGACCCCCCTCAAAGAAACCTGATCCCTTAATCCCAGAGCATTTGACCCCTTCTCTAAATGACATCCTCTCCCAACCCCAAGGTGAATCAGACCTGCAGATAGTCTTATCATCCTAAGTAGATGGTGAGTTCCCTGAGGACTTATCTTTGTGTCCTCAGAAGGCTTTGGTTCAAATCCTGACTGTCACCTACTTACCTGTGTGATTCTGGGAAAGCCATTTCAATCCAGGCCTCAGATTTTTCATTAGTAAAATAAGAGGCTGGTTCTACATAATCTCTAAGGTCCCTCATAGTACCAAAGCTATTATCCAAAATTCCCAACCCAGAATATCTCACAGTAGGTGTTTAATAAACAATTGCTAAAAAAAAGGAATCAACAAAGAAGGAGATTTTTCCATAAGGCTGACGATGAAAATAATTGCCCTGTTCTCTGGAAGGGTGTGGAGAAGAGATCTCGCCCACCACTGGAGTCAACATATTGGCTCCTTCAATCTCCCCCACCACAAATTCACCATGAAACAAGAAATACTGGCTCCTCTTATGACAGGTGTGAATTCTCCAGGCCTGTATAGCATCCCTTTCTCCTGCTCCTGCCAACTCCTCAAGCCTCACCTGGAAGCCTCAGGCCTTTTCCCAAACTCAACCTAGCTATTGGTTGGCCTGAGCTATGAGCTTTCCATGAAGTATCAGTCATCCCCAATAAATCTGACTGTCCAAAAGCTGAATCCTCTCTAGAGGAAAGTCCACAAGTCAACCCAGCTTCCCTCCAACAAAGTATACAGCCCCATTAGAAGAAGCTTTAGAATATTCTTAAGCCATTCTTCCTTATAGCAACTCCAGGGAATGTTTCCCAATACTATATATTACCTTATATTACAAGTGATGGCACCAATGATTAACATTGGGATTCTGGTCATTTTTAAGGAATAGAATACACTTAGCAGAATACAACTTCACCTGCCATTTTCATCATATTGGTGAAGTAAAGGATTCTGATCCCTCTCTGGAGGATTAAAATATTTTAGAGCTAAATTTTCTCAGACCTCCTAATGAGAAATATGATTTAATGTGGGGAAAAGAAGTAATATTATTTTTAAATTTTGGCAGCTTGTTTTATGCCTCTGCATTTCATAAAAAAATTATATTTTTGGTCATTTTATCTGGAAAATAGCATGTATTTTACAATTAATGGGAAAAGATGATCCAGGAATATTTATTGATACTTGCGCCATTCATACCTTAATAAATACCCTATCATATATGATAGCAATATTAAGCAATCACCATCCCTTGAACACTGAAATTAGTTTAGGAATTGAATGCTTTTTTTTTAAAATCATGTATATTTTAAATTAGTAATAAAATTGAGTTTGTTGGGTTTGGGGCTGTTGTTGCTGTTGTTTTTTATTTTACAGAAAAAAAAGAGGGGGCAGGGAGATATCTAGAGAGACTCTTGAACTATAAATCATGCCTGAGAGATGGAACTGATATACTAAGGCTCTTTGATTACTTACAGCCCTATCCAAAAGATGAAGTAGAAGTCCAAGTGGTACAGTGGCTGATCCCAGAGCCAGGAGTCAGAAACCTTGGGCCATGGCCAGAAACTACTACTAATTCAAACCAAGATTTGATGAGCTCTGACACCATTCTTTTAGTACTGATATTTTGTTGCTATGAATGCCTTGGAGGTCAGACCTTCTCCAACTATGTCAGGGTAGTCTGAAATAAAACCTCTGCCAGATCTCAGAAGAGGAATTGCCTAAATCAATTGGGAACCTGTCAGATATGAGAGTCCTCAAGTTTAAGTCTAGTTTGAAACACAATTGTGAAGACAATTAGGTCTTTACCACTGAGATGGTAAAATGGTTAGAGTCAGGGAAATGTTAGTTCAAATCCAATCTCAGACATTTATTTGCTATGTGATCTTGGGTTAGTCACTTAACTTCTGCCTGCTTCAGTTTCCTCAACTGTAAAAAAGAGGTTCTTGTAAGGATTAAATGGGATAACATTTGTAAAAGACATTGAAAACCTTAAAACCTTATGTAGAGGCAGCTAGGTGGTGCAGTAGATAAAGCACCAAGCATCAGGAGGACCTAAGTTCAAATACAGCTTCAGACACTTAATAATTACCTAGCTAAGTGACCTTGGGCAAGTCACTTAACCCCATTGCCTTGCCAAAAAAAAAACCAAAACCAAAACCTTACATAAGAGTGAGATAGTTATATAACATTGGGTATGGAGTAAAGAGATCTGAGATTAAATCAGACACTAATGAGGTGAAAAATAAATAAAATAATATAGCTAGATTTCTCAGTCTTATCTATGATATAGAGATAACAATAATACTACCTCACAGGGTTGTGAGGATATAATGAAATGCAAAGCTTTCTTTAAAAGTTCAGCTTAACATCTCTGAGATATCATCTCACACCTCTCAGACTGGCCAATATGACCAGAAAGCACAATGATCAATGTTGGAAGGGATGCAGGAAATCTGGGACACTAATACATTTTTGGTGGAGCTGTGAACTCATCCAACCTTTCTGGAGAAGCAATTTGGAACTACACCCAAAGGGCAACAAAAATGTACATACCCTTTGACCCAGCAATACCACTACTGGGTCTATACCTGAAGAGATGATTTTAAAAAAGGTAAAAACATCATTTGTACAAAAATATTTATACCAGCCCTGTTTGTGGTGGCAAAAAATGGAAATTAAGTGAATGTCCATCAATTGGGGAATGGCTCAACAACTGTGGCACATGTATGTCATGGAACACTACTGTTCTATTAGAAACCAGGAGGGATGGTGATTCAGGGAAGACTGGAAAGACTTACATGAACTGATGATGAATGAGATGAGCAGAACCAGAAAAACACTGTACACCCCAACAGCAACATGGGGGCGATGATCAACCCTGTTGGACTTGCTCATCCCTTCAGTGAAACAACCAGGAATAATTTTGAGCTATCTGCAATGGAGAATACCATCTGTATCCAGAGAAAGAATTATGGACTTTGACCAAAGACTAAAGACTATTACCATCAAATTAGAAAAAAAAAAACCAGTATATTATTATGTAATTTTACTATTTCATACTTTATTTTTCTTCCTTAAGGATATGATTTCTCCATCATCACATTCAACTGAGATCAATATAGAACATGGAACCAATGTAAACACTAACAGAATGCTTTCTGGGGGGGGAGCAAGAATGGGGGAAAAATTGTAAAACTCAAAATAAATAAACTCTTTAAAAAATAAAAATAAAAAATAAAAGTTCAGCTTAAATGCCACCTCTAACTTGAAGCCTTTCCAGATCCTCACATGAGCCCCCATAAATTACTTTAATATCTTTTCATAAATTTTGTATATTCATGCATATGTACATATTGTCTCACCTTCTCCAATTGTAAACTGAATTTTTTTTTTATTCTTAGCATCTCTTTACCCTTATTCCCATTAAATTTCATCTTATTGGATTCAGTTCAATGTTCCATGCTGTTGAGCTCTTTTTGCATCCCTCAACCACATGTTAACCAAACCCTTCTTGCTTATGCTATCTACAAATCTGATCCAATTTAATTCAACAAGTATTTATTAAGCATTTCTAGTGTTTGAGATACCAAACTGGCTTCTGGTGATACAAATACAAAATCTAAACAATCTCTGCCCTTCGAGGTCTTATACTCTACCATATTCTCTCTAGGTCTTTATCTAAGCCAGAGATAAAAATGTCAAACACCAGTGACTTGGCTAAGGGCAAATCCCTAGAGTCCTCTCTTAGAGTCTTGTCATTGGAACTTATCAAAAATGGTTGGGTGCTCTTATTATCTCCTTACTCTTTGAGGGTTTCAATTCCCTATTGGCCATTTTTATTCTTTCTTGTCTGGTAAAAAATCATTTTCCTTTACAAGGATAACAGAAATACCATAAACAGTAAGTAATTCTGGATTCACTAATGAAGACAGAACTGGTCTCAGATCCAGAAGATCTGGATTCAAGTGCTGCTGCTGATACATACAGACTGTGTGATAAATCACTTAACCTTGCCATGCTCTAGGAAATTCTCTAAAACTACAATGATACATAGAAGATGTCCTTCAGGAACAGGAGTTTATTTATCTGAGAATTCCCTGCATCTATGAAGTCACAGATCCATTTGTTATTCATCTCATCTGCCTAGAGAAGCAGCAGCCTTAAAAATAATAATAAAAATAAGAAATAGCTTAACATGTATATAGTGCTATTATGTGCCAGGCAAGTAATGCACTACGTAATTTTAAATTAAATCTCAGGGTAGCTAGGTGGCGTAGTGGACAGAGCACCAGCCCTGGAGTCAGGAGGACCTGAGTTCAAATCCGACCTCAGACACTTAATGATTACCTAGCTGTGTGGACTTTGGCAAGCCACTTAACCCCACTGCCTTGCAAAAAACCTAAAAAATAAAAATGAAAATAAAAATTAATTAATTAATTAAATCTTATTTGTTCCTCACAGCAATGTTATAAAGGAAGGTGTTATTGTTATCCCCCATTTTACAGATAAAGAAATTGAGGTAAGCAGTGGTTAA
This sequence comes from Macrotis lagotis, assembly GCF_037893015.1. NCBI lineage: Eukaryota > Metazoa > Chordata > Mammalia > Peramelemorphia > Peramelidae > Macrotis > Macrotis lagotis. Next base: position 434,792,681 of record NC_133658.1, on the reverse strand, counting down.
GTGACTTGCCCAAGGTCACACAGCTTATAATCATTTGAGGACAGATTTGAAACTGTGTCTTCCTAACTCCAGCTTACACACTAACCACTGCCTCAAATAAAAGCCAAATGAATGTCATTTATAGCTTCATTGCATATAGAAGAGAATAGCAGACTATTCTATATGAGAATTCCATAGGGACATTTAGCAATTAGCCTTAGAGGGACATACTAGCTGCCTTCCAGCAACTATGTCAGAGAAGCATTAGACTCACTTGGTTGGGCCTCATAAGGCACAACTAGAAATAATGTTGTGTACAGGAGGGAAGAAGTTACAGGGAGGCCATGTCAGCTAAATATGAGAAAAAATTTCCTTACAACAGGAGATAACCAACCATAGAATAGGCTGACTCAGAAGAGTGAGTTTCTCATCACTGCAAAGATTAGATCACCACTTGGAAGGGATGTTGTTATAAGATAAAGACTGAATCCCCTGAAGTTTATTTCAGAGTTCTTCATTCTGTGCTGTGCATCTGTATTTGTCTCCCTACTCTATATACTTGGGTTGTCCTGTTGATATCTGCCTTGGGCCATCTTCAAAGACAAAGACCAAATGCTCTGTGAAAAGATGGTGACCCATTCCACTCTCAGGTCAGAGAGAATGTCAAGAGATTTGATGGCTCCTGCATCTCATCCCAACAGCATTTTAAGCTCTCATGCACATGTCATGTTCTGAATTGCATCACATTCATCTGTACCCATGTTTGATCTCCCCTTTAATTCTGGGGCTCCTGAAGCTGACTTGTTAAGTTTTTACTGTGATCATTGAAACCTTGGAAATTAGCAAATGTACAAAGGACTTAATTTAGTGGGTTTTTTTGATCATCCATACTTAAGAAAGTGAAGGAGAAAATGCTAAGAATATATATTAAACTTAAAAGTAAGAGGTGCATTTTTAAAGAACTGGTTGTTAAACATTTACCACAAGAATAATGTCCTTATTCAATAGCATCATATTAGTGATTTGTGGTGGTGTATTAGTGGTGATGGTGGTAGTAGGAATAACAGTAACAATGATAATAATAACCAGCATTTATACAACTTTTAGATTTGTAAAATATAAATATTATCTCAGTTAATCCTCACAACAACCCCATTCCACAAATGGAGAAACTTAAGCTCACAAAAATGAAGTAACTTGCCCACAGTCACCTAGCTAATAAGTGTTCAAGCTGGGGTTTGAACCTAGGTCTTCCTGGCTCCAATACTGCCTATCTCATATCAAAAAGAGAACTGAACTTGACATTAGAGAACCTAAGTTTGCATTGAGGATTTTTAGTTATGTGATCCTAGGTAAGTCACTGGGTATCATCTGTACAATCAGAAGACCCTTCTAGTCTAATCTATACATGACTATAGATTGTGTCCACGTAGATAAGGGACTAGAATTCCTGTCACTAACAATGAGCAAACATAGGCACTTAAAACATTTGATAAATGAACACATTCTATAGGATGACTAATCATTCTAATTCATTCTTGTTCAGACTTTTATCATTATCATCATTATCATCGTCATCATCATCATCATCATAGCCTCCTATCTGGTCTCCCTGCCTCTAGCTTCTTTTCCCTCCAGGATATTGTTCATAGACCTTACAAAATTTTCCTAACCCCACCTTTCTCTAAACTATAACTCTTCTATAAAAATAAAACAAAAACAAAATATTAAAATCAACTTTCAGTGGCTCCCTATTACCTCTAGAACTAAAGAAAAACTTCTTAAGCCTGCTATTCAAGGTCCTCTACAATCTAACTCCAACATTCCTTTCTAGCCTTCTATAATATTCCTCACCTTCACACACCCTACTTTCTGAGAAAACTAGGCTACCACTCCTCCTTTTCCCAGCCTCTAAACATTTGCTTATGTCACCTCTTCCCCTGCCTAGAATGTACCCCTTTTAACTTCTTTTTTCCCCTAGAAGGCCCAGCTCAAATGACACTACCCCAAACTGAAAATGAGCTCTTCCTTCTCAGAATTTCCTAAAGCACATTGCTTTTATCTTACCAATGTGTCTCTATATTCTCCTCTTTGTGTCACATTTTTGTACCATGCATGGTCCTTTGCCTAGTAGATTATAAGCTCCCTGAGGGCAGGGAATATGAATTTGTCTTTTTTTCCAACTTTGTATTCCTTGCACAAAGTAAGCAATTAATAGATGTTCATTATCTTGAACAAAACTGAATTGATGCCCAGGTCTCAACAACCAGCAGCAACATACCAAGCTTCACGCATTCCCTAGGCAGACTGAACTAGGTTGGGCAGTAATACCTTGGCATGACTCATTATGAAAACACACAGACTCCAACCCCAAACAAGGATAATCTGCCAAGATAAAACACAATGTGAAATCATGAGCTGTATGAACACTGGGCAAATCTAATCCAGACCCAAAGTCAGGGACTAACAGAAATTAGGTTTAAAAAAGGGTGATTGGGGATGGCTAGGTAGCACAGCAGATAGAGCACCAGCCCTGGAGTCAGGAGTACCTGAGTTCAAATCCAGCCTTAGATACTTAATAATTACCTAGCTGTGTGGCCTTGGGCAAACTACTTAATCCCATTGCCTTGCAAAAAAAAAAAAAATTTTTAAAAAGTGACTGGGAATTATGTGACTTGCATTCTAATCTCTTTTCTGTCACTACTTCTGTATGACCTTATGCAAGTGTCCTTTCCTCTCTGGACCTCAATTCCTCCATATTTAAATGAAGGGGTGGTGCAGTGGATAGAGCACTGATCTTGGAGTCAGGAGGACAAGAGTTCAACTCCCCCCTCAGACATCTGACACTTCTTAGCTGTGTGACCTCGGATAAATCATTTAATCCTAATTTCCTCATATCCAGGGCCAGGGCCATCTCCAGTCTTCTTGATCCAGAAGGTTCTGGAGGAGAAAGTGAGTCTGGTAACTCAGCATAGCACTCGCCCTCACTCAAACCCAATCCATGTGCTTGTCATGGCATCATATGCTATCATGATCATCTTCAAGATCAAAGGACAAACAAACATCAAATGAAGGGATCCAACTACACTAAACAGTTTTTAAGGCCCTTTTCCTACTTTAATATTCAATATTCCAGGGGCAGCTAGGTGTTGCAGTGGATAGAGCACCATCTCTAGAGTCAGAGGACCTGAGTTCAAATTTGAACTCAGACACTTACTACTTACTTAGCTGTATGACTTTGGGAAAGTCACTTAACCCCATTGCCTTGCCAAAAAAACCACCCCAAAATATTCACCATTTTATATTCTAATCAATCTTTCCATCTACAACATTCTGTGTTCTTAAGTTGTGGTATATGAATGTGTTGAAGTATTATTGTTCTCTAAGAAATCATGAGCAGTTGAATTTTAGAAAAGCCTGGAAATACCTCCATGAACTGATGTTGAGTGAAGTGAGAAGAGCCAGGAAAACACTGTACACATTATCAACAATACTGTGAGATGATCAACTATGATGGACTGAGCTCCCCTCTCAGTGATCAATGATCAATCCTAGGTTATAGAAAATGTCATCCACATTCAGACAAAAAACTAAGGAGTTTGAATGCAGAGCAAAATATATTATGTTTATTTAAAAAATTTTTTTATATTTTCCTTTCTCATGATTTTTTTGTCTCTTAGTTCTAATTCCTCTTTCACAACATGAAAATATATTAAACGTGATTGTACAAATACAACCTATATGAGATCGTTGCCATGTGGAGAGGGGAGGGAAGGGAGGATGGTAGAAAAATGTGGAACTCAAAAACTTGCAAAAGGATAAATATTAAAAACCATCTTTGCTGGAGAACATCATCAAAAACAAACTAGATGATTTTGATTACATTAAATTAAAAAGCTTTTGCACAGATAAAACCACTGTAACCAAGATCAAAAGAAATGTAGTAAATTGGGAAACAATCTTTACAGCTAATGATTCTGACAAAGGACTCATTTCTAAAAAATACAGAGAACTGAGTCATATTTTTAAAGCAAAAAGCCATTCCCCAATTGACAAATGATCAAAGGATATGCAAAGGCAATTTACAGATGAGGAGATCAAAGCAATCAATAGCCATATGAAAAATTGCTCTAAATCATTAATTATTAGAGAAATGCAAATTAAAGCTTCTCTGAAGTACACCTCTCAGACTGGCCAATATGACCAGAAAGGATAATGATCATTGTTGGAAGGGTTGTGGGAAATCTGGGACACTATTACACTGTTGGTTGAGCTGTGAACTCATCCAACCTTTCTGGAGAGAAATTTGGAACTACGCCCAAAGGGCAACAAAAATGAGCATACCCAGCAATACCACTACTGGGTCTATACCCTGAAGAGATGATGAAAAAGGGTAAAAACATCACTTGTACAAAAATATTCATAGCAGCCCTATTTGTGGTAGCAAAGAATTGGAAATCAAGTAAATGTCCTTCAATTGGGGAATGGCTTAGCAAACTGTGGTATATGTATGTCATGGAACACTACTGTTCTATTAGAAACCAGGAGGGATGGGAATTCAGGGAAGCCTGGAGGGATTTGCATGAACTGATGCTGAGTGAGATGAGCAGAACAAGAAAAACACAGTACACCCTAACAGCACCATGGGGGTGATATTCAACCTTGAAGGACTAGTTCATTCCATCAGTGCAACAATAGGGAACAATTTGGGGCTGTCTGCAATAGAGAATAGCATCTGTATCCAGAGAAAGAACTGTGGAATTCGAACAAAGTTCAAGGACTATTCCCTTTAATTTAGAAAAAAAAAAAGGTATCTTATTGTCTGATCTTGTTATCTCTTAGACTTTTTGTTTCTTCCTTAATGATATGATTTCTCTCTCATCACACTCAATTTGGATCAATGTGCAACATGGAAACAAAGTAAAGACTGACAGATTGCTTTCCGTGGCGGGGGGGGGGGGGGGGGTAAGATTGGGGGGAAAATTGTAAAACTCAAATAATATCTTTAATAAAAAAAAGAATAAAGTACATAAATTTCCATTCCTCTATGAAAAAAAAATGTGTTCTTTGTTCTAAGGTTCAGTAGAAGTTTAAAAGTCCAAGTTGTATGGTCTAAATTTCCTTCTAGCTCTGACATTCTGCTTTTTATTTTTAAGGACCCTCCCATTTCTATATATTTGTTCTCTCTCTCTCTCTCTCTCTCTCTCCCCTCTCTCTGTTTCTCAATCCATATATATGTGTTTGTGTGTGTGTGTATGTATGTATATTCTCTCTATATATATGTATAATAGATAAATCCTAGTAATATATAGGATATACATATATCCTATATATTCTAAAGGTCCTTCCAGCTTTCACATTCCAATTGATCTTTATTCCATGTTTTTTTAAGGCCTGCCATTTTAGGATAGTTATACTAACTTTTTGACCTTTCCATTCCACTAAAAATGAGGGAGATGAGCTAGATTGTTTCTAAAGGAATTAGAAGGTTGGTTCTTTCTAGAACCCATTTTCACTGAGTTTCATAACCTAATAGGAATCAGATGAAAACAAATTATTCAGTCTGTCTTTTGACCCAGTCTCAAACTCAATCCCTTCCAAAAAATGCATCTCAGCCCTAGGCAGCCATGATTATATCTATTGCAAATTTTATATTGCCCCATTTGATAGCAGGCACCAAAATCACAAAATCTCAAACCAGGAAGGGGAGATTCCAGTTCAGAAATTCCCTATCCCCCAGATATATTAGATATATGATATATTAAACAAATAGGTATAAAATTTCTGCTTGAAGCCCTCCAAGTGATAAATAATCTCTTTTAGACATGCAAAGCCATTGATCAGCATTCTCAGGGGACCAGCTGACTCAAGAGGCTGGGGTTTCAATGAAAGGTCCAATCCAGTCAAGGAAAACAGCCTTTCCCCCAAGTCACACTTACCTGAAGCATTAGCTCACAGTCATCCCGGCCAACAAATATCATTTCTCTGGGCAACCGGTGGCGGGTGCCACTGCTGCTCACCAGAAACCATGATGTCACACTCATCTTGTTAACTTTCACTTCCTCTTTAAGCTTCCTAGAAAAAAAAAAAAGAGGGGAGGGAATATATTAGATCTTAAGACCTAGATTCAAATCCTGGTTCATTCACTTACTGCTTGTGAAAGCATGAGAAAAATCACTTGAGTCTCAGTTCCCTCATCTATAAAATGATATTAACCTAAGTCAGTGGTATCAAACTCAAATACAAATGAATCCCTGTATATTGCATAATGACTCAGAAAACCACAGTTTAACATCAACTAGAGTGCTGGGTCTGGAGTCAGGAAATCTCATTTTAATGAGTTCAAATCTGATACTAATATGTGACCCTGGGCAAGTCACTTAACCTTGTTTGCCTCAATTTCCTCATCTGAAGCTGGACAAGGAAATTGTCCTGGACAAGGCAAACCATTCCAGGAAGCCAAGAAAACCTCAAATGGGGTCACAAAGAGTTAGACATGATTACAAGGACTGAATAACAATAACAACATGCTATATGGCATTTTTATTTATTTTTTTAAATTCCTAATTATATTTTAATCTGGTTCCCAATGACTGGGATATTTTTGTGGTCCTGAGGGTCCCTAGTTTGATACTTCTAGTCTAAATGACCTCTAGGGTCCTTTCAACTCAAAAGTTTATGATTCATTCATTCAACAAATATTTATTAAGCACTTGCTGTTTATAATGCCATATTCTTCTTGTTCAAAGTGATATGAAGTTTAAATGTAGTAGGCTCCTGTCCTCACAGAACTCACAGTTCAGTAGGGACATAAAACACAAACCTTGATTGCTAAATTACACAATCTTATGTGACAAATGCATTACAGTGATCTTATGATCCCTATATGCCAGGAAAGCTTCCTTCCAGGGATGGAGCAAGGCCAGAATAGGGACAGAAAACAGTGGGGATTCTACTCATAGCCAGAAGAGTTATACCTTGAGTCTGACAGGGAAAATGAAAACAGCCGTGATTTTCTTAGCTAAAGTGACCTACAAAAAAACAAATGGTAAAATATAAGCTATTGGTTGTAGCTTACCCCTATTCTCTATGACTTCAAAAGTGCCTTCTAGTTTTAAATCCTGTGATTCTAGTATTAGTTAATTTCTAATGTCCCTTCCAGCTCTAAATTCACTTTATAAATGATCTTATTACTAAATTAAGATGACCTAGTCTCCTTTACAATCCTCAAAATCAGGGATACTCCCCTGCCATTATCTAAGACATACACTGGGCTAGAATGTGGTTTTCTCTACTTCTAAATGCTAACCTTCATTCAAGAAATAACTCAAGTCTCATTAACTTTTCAGAATCTTCCCTTAATTACCTCCAGCTTCAGAGATCTTTCCTCAAACCCTCTTTACCATGAGTGTCCAAATGAACCCTATCACCCAACAAAAACTTGTCAAAGGCCACATATAGAATTTAATATTAATTAATGAATAATATTAATATTACAACAATGTAATCCATATTCCAATGAGTATAATAATAAAATATAATAATGCCCCATGAATAGGTTTTATGGGCCATATCTGCAAACAGAATTACAGGGCATACTGCTCCCCTCCTCTCATCATGAATTATACATTGATTAGGGTGCTTCCTGAGAGTGAAACCTGGATCCTTAGTCATATTAAGACCACACTCCCCAAGGGCAGAATTTCAGCCTCATCCTTCTTCCCCACCCCCATCCCCCATCCCCTAAACTATGAGCTGAAGGCAAAAACCTTGTCTTTTTCTTTGACAACAGAGTAGGGATGAAATATGTCTGAGTATACTTGACTTCCACTCTATGACCTCATTTGGAGATTAACAATCTCTGATACAGTAGGTAAATCCTAAGCAGTGGTTCTACATTAGTTTGTCTTGATCAAGAATACTTTTTTTTGGTACTATTAGATAATAAAGTGTTTTAAGGAAGGGAAGCCTTTTTCTAGATAATTATTCCATTTTTATTATTTAATTCTAAATTAATACCTTAAAATATTATATTGTTAATTATTTGCATATTAACAATCATTAATTATTGATACATTAAATTAAATTAATTTAAACTTTAAAAATTAAACATATTTAGAAGCCATCAAGAACAGAAATTAGAGAGCTATAAACAATAAGCCATATCCCATTTGTTTTTGTGTAGCATTTAAGCTAAGAATATTTTTTTTTCATTTTTAAAATAAGGCTATAGTTTGCAGACTTTTTGATTTAAACCCAAATCCTAAGTTTACAGATGAGATCCAGAATGGTCCAAAATTTAGTACTTTTTCCATTGTTTCTTACTTTCTCCTCCTTTAGTACATAGGTAAATTAAGGGGGGGGGGAGAATGATTGCCCCAGATTACACAGGAAATAGCAGTGAGAGATTCAAACCTAGGGTTTTTTCCCTACTTTGCTGTTATATCATTAACTTTGACTCCAGATCTAATATGGGACTTGACACATCAGATTGGGGATGGGTCATGTTTCTTCCCTTCCTTCTCTCACACTCAGGCATATTAGAAAGTGATTCAGCAAGATACAGGATATGTGGTGATATAAGAAACAGAAAATATCAATTAAAAACCTATTTAAAAGACAAAATGATTCAGTAGAAAAAAAGAGTTGTCTTAAAACCATGGTTAAAGTCCTTACAGTAGAGTCAGGCCTCGTTCTTCATTTTGGTCAAAAGATTCATCTAGTTCTATCCAATTCTGCATTTGGGAGGGACCTGAGCCTGGTCCCATCTTGTTCTCCCCCCCACACTCCCTGGCTAAGGGCCTCAAGCCTCAGAGATACCCAACATCATGAGCCAGCCAAGGGCTGGGAAACACTAGCTTCTGCCACAGCATGTCAGCTGATAAGCATGGTCAGGCCTGTTGTCCAGGAAGGGGGGGTGGGTTGGAGGTTATCAAGAATACAGCTTCATTGAATACAGGCTTTCCTATTTAAAGCGAGCAGTTCTATACCGATACCATCTGATAATTCACTCTAGGAAAAGCCAGGAGTGACACTGTAACGAGCACTGAAGTCATCACAACAGACTTGTGATGCCTGCCAATTCAAGCTGCTTGATCATTTAGGGATCAGGAATATTCCAATCCCACTCCAAGCTTCCTAGGGGGCAACACCTGAGTCCAATGCTGCTCTTCCATCACTAGGACAATGAGTTTGGCTTATATTAGCATAACTCCTTCCTGGTTCCTGGCTCCAGGCCAACCAAGACCCAAAGATTATTTAACTTTATCATGAAAGTACCTAACATTTCTACAATGGTTTGTGATTTATAAAGGGGATAGGGTAAAGACTGGATTTGCAATTTCATTGATTTTGATGAGGAAACTTCCTAAATCTTACAGGTCAGTACCACCTTTTCAGTTTACAGTCTAGAAAGGGTGTCTTAGATGACTTGTCCAGAGTCATGCAGCCACTATGCATCAGAGGAGAGACTTGACTCTATAGCCAACTTAAATAAAAATAAGACGCTCCATCTCTTGGTACTTTCTCAGGCTGTCCCCCCTGCCTGGAATGTTCTCCCTCCTTATCTCCACCTCCTAGCTCCCTGACTTCCTTCAAGTACCCACTAAAATCCCTCCTCCTATCCTGATCCCTCCTAATTCCAGTGCCTTTCTTCTGTTAATTATTATTTCCTATTCATGCTGGATAAAGGTTGTTTGTACACATCTGTTTGATGTGAGCTCTTTGAGAAAAGTGATTGTCTTTTGCTTCTGTTTATATCGCCAACACTTAACAGAGTCTGGACAGTGGTTCTACATGAGTTTGATCAAGGATTTTTTTTTTTTTTTGGTACTATTAGGGAATAAGATGCTTTAAGGAATTTACTGACTGATTGATTCAATATTCACTACTCCATCAGGTCTCCCTGGGGAGATGGATTTTTTTATGATTTACAGAAATGTCAAGCATTGTGCTCCATGGAAAAATATACCATGTGACAGACTTGGTAAGTCCAGGTATGTTAGTTTAAAGGCAAGATTTACAAAGTGTATTTGAAATATCAGGATCTGGTCAGAAGGCAACTCAAGACCAGTTTCTCCACACCCTCTGGACTTTCAGAGGATAGGGTCTGGGTTTCCTCTTCCATCACAATGTCTCCAGGCTACCTTTCCAGCACTCTTATATTTTCCTCCCCATGGTCCAGCCAAACTGGCCATTTTGTTGTCTGTTCTCTGAGTGAGCCATAACACATGCATTCCTGCAGGCCAAAATTCTACTTTTTCTAATCTCTGACCTCCTTCAAGTCTCAATTTATATTCTCTGTCCTATAGGAAGGTACAGTTAGGAGGCACAGTGGGCTAAGCCTGGAATCAGGCAGACTTGAGTTCAGATCCAACCTCAGATACTTCCCAGTTATATAAACCAGGGCAAGTCATTTAACCCTGTTGCCTTAATTTCTTCATCTGTAAAATGAGCTGAAGAAGGACATGGAAGATCACTCCTGTATCTTTTCCAAGAAAATCCCAAACAGTATCACGGATAGACACAACTAAAAAAATGACTGAACAAAAACTGAACAGAAAGCCTTTTGTTGATAAAATGTTGCATCAAATCATGAATATTGCATCTTAAGCATCCCAGTTCACAATGTAATCTCCTAGAGGGCAGACAAGACTGTTTTGTTTGTGTCTTGTATACATAGTATCTAGTCAACATGTAGGAGCTTAACAAAAATTTGCTAGATTTTATAATACAGCTCAGTCCAAATCTGTTCATATGGTGGGGGTACTGTGGAGGCCAGGGAAACATGGTATCCCAGAATGACCAAACTTTAAGCAGGCATCTCATCTAACCCCTTCCTGAGCAGCAATCATTTCACAAAACTATCCAAGATCTTCTATCTTTCTACTCTTGCTCTGCTCTAATGGTTAGGAAGTTGATTTGTTATTATTCCACCTCCTTGTAACTTTGTGTCCTGACTTTAGTGCTAAAGGAACCTCAGAGGCCACCTAGTTTTCAACCTTTTCATTGTTCACATGAGGAAACTGAAATTAAGGAACTTGCACAAAAATATCAAGTGACAGAGGGAGAATTTGTCCTTGTTCAGTACCCTGGACTTCTGGGCAACTCGGGAAAATAAATATTTGCTTCTATGGACCTTCCTCCTTCACCTTCCACATTCCTATTCCAAAAGCTCTTGCTCTCATGCCAACCAACCCCCTAAAATATGTTTGCAAATAATATTTTAAAGCCAGATCTATTCCTCTGGGGCTTTTTTTATTCCACTTAATTCTAGCAGTGAGCTGTAGGAAGAAAATATCTTGATTTGCAACCAGTTTGCTTTGTGACCCTGGATAAGTCTCTTCTTCCTGGAATTGAAGATTATCTCTGTCAAATGAAACTACTAGAGGAGATGATCCCTAAGGTCTCTTCCAGTACAACTCTGAATTCTGCTTTTCATTCCATACTTTTCTCCTTTATCCCTATTACCTCCTCACTGGAGTCCTAGAACATAAAAGAACAGGAATATGTCTAACCTAATAGGCCTACTCCTGATTAGAGTCTTCATCTACAGCAAACCTGGTTTTAAAAAGAGAATTCAACCAATGAAAGGCAAATGAAAAACCAGGATCAGGCACGCAAGTTACTGAAAAACAGTTTAAAATAAAGAAGAACTTCCTAACAATCACCACAAAACCAGAGAGAGTAATGAACACCCTGTTCCTGGAAGTATTCAAACAAAAACCAGATACTAATTATACTAATATTTATATACTATATACTATATATTTACATTCCTATAAACTTTTTTAACTTTAAAGTACATTCCTCATTAACAACCCAGGAAGGTAAGTAGTCTGAGTATTATTATCCCCATTTTATAGTTAAGGACACTGAAATTGAGGAAAATAAAGTGACTTGCCCAAGATGATAAAGCTAATGCCAAACTCCTGAGAATGACAGGGATGCTATGTATTAAGGGATACTCCAAAAACCCCAACACACACATATACACACAACATCCTAACCCAAAGCATGAAGCTACTTCTCATTACCCAGCAGGCAATGCTATCTTGTCCAGTTTCATCCTCCCCATTTGTGGTTTCAGACCTTTACTGGCATTGGCTAGTAGAAGGAAAAATAATACACATCATGAACTCCTCCCTCAGAGAACACTGAGCCTCTACTGGAAGAAACTACAGAAATCCTAAATTTAAGGTTTGAGAGAAGCAAGTAAACTGGCGAGGCAAAGGGGAGGTGGGAGGGGAGGAGAGGAGAAAAGAAAAAGGCAGGGGGAGAGGGATAGACAGAGAAAGATAAAAGGGTGGGGAAGAAAGAGACAGAGAGATTGGGAGGTGAAGAGTCAGAATCTCAGGGTGTGGAGCAGAGACACAGGGGTAAGGAGAAGAGACAGGAATAGAAGTGAGGAAGATAGACAAGGATTGAAGAAGAGACAGAGCAAGGAACACAAGGGTTGGAGAACAGCAGGTAAATAGAGGATGAGGAAGACAGGAAAGACAAAAGGAGAAAAGGGGAAAAAAAGGAAGAGAAAAAGCAGAAGGGGACATGAGAGGAAAATAAACCAGGACAGGAAAGGGGGGAGGCAAGGAAAAGAGAAGAGAACAGAAACATGGAAAGAGGGAGGCAAGGAGGAAAAAAGTAGAGCGGGGAAGGAGAGAAAAGAGAAAAGGGCAGAGATAGGGAAAGAGAGGGGGAAGAGAAGAAAGAAGGGAGGAGAACAAGGACATGGAAGGAGAAGATAGGGAGGAAAGAAGAGAAAAGAACTGGGACAGAAAAGGAAGGAGGCAGTGGGGAAAGAAGGGAAAAGAACAGACACTGGAAAGGAGGGGGGAAGGAAAGAGAACGGGGAAAGGAGGAGGGGAAGAAAGAAAAAGAGAACAGGAACGGGAAAGGAGGAAAACGAAGGAAGAGGCAGGGACAGGGAAGGAGGGAGGAGGAGGGGAGGAAAAGAGGCCTTATCCTGAATCAGCGCTCACCCCTCTAGCAGCAATGGCTGCGGCCTTAGGAGCCATCCCCGCCCCGCAGAGATTCAGAAGCGACAATCAGAGACACACAAGCGCAGCCATCATCAACCCTAGTCCCTAGTCCCAATCCTCGGGGACACCCCCCCCTCCCCGTCTAGTCTGAAAGTGGGACAGTGGGACAGTGCGACAGGCAGACAGACACTCCCCTCCCCCAGCCCCGCCGCGCCCGCGCTGCGCTGACAGTCCAGGACGGGGGCGGGGAGCGGAGGGGTCCGGCCCGGGCCCCGCACCTGGGCACACCAGGGGCGCGCGCCTTTGTCTGGCCGGGGGGAGGCGGAGCACGCGCCCAGGTAGGCCGCCCCCCGCAGGGAGCCGGGTCTTCTCCCCTGCCCACGCAGGTGAGGGGCGGGGCGGGCCGGCCTCGGGAGGAGGAGGAGAGCCAGCCCTGGGGGTGGGGGGGCCTCACTCACCTGCTCCGGCCTCGGGTCCCCCGGTCCAGGGCCCGGGCTCCTGCCAGCAGCTCCGCCGCCGCAGCCGCCACCTCCTCCTCCCTGTCCGCCAGGCGCGGGGCCGGCGGGAGCCCGGGCCCGGCCCGGCCGGCTCGGCGCGGAGGCGCGGCGCGGCTGCTAGGACATGGCCCCGGCTGAGGGGGGCCGGCTCGCCAGCCCGCCCCGGCCCCGGCCCCGGCCCCGGCCCCGGCTCGACCTCAGCGGCCAGGGGAGCAGCAGCAGCAGCGCCGCCGGCGGCCCTCGCCAAGCAGGTTCCTGACGTCTGCGGGAGGCTCCAGCCCGGCCCTCCCCTCCCTCTGTCTGCGGCCCGGCCCCTCCTGGCTCCCGGTCCAGCCCCTCCCTCCCTCCCTCCCTCGCTCACTCCCTCCCTCTCTCCACCCCCGCCTCTTCCAGAGCAGGAAATCCAGGTTAGGGCCGAGGGCTCTGGGAACCAGGTGTGCGCTGCGCGCGCAGGGGGATGGGAACGGAATGAGGTTACGAGTGAGGATGAGGATGGGGATGGGGATGGGGATGGGGAAGGGCTGGGCTCCGGCCCAGGGCCGTGAGATGAAGCCCGGGCTTCCCAAGCTTTCTTTCCATCCCGCAGTCCACCTCCGCCTCCCACCCACCTCAAGCTCACAAATCCAGAGGGTGGGGGTTGGAGATATGCAGTTAGGGACCCTGGGTCCGTGGCAGAGGTGAAATGAGGACTTGCGACACCCCTCTCCCCCCAAGAAGGAGGAACTGCGCTAACTCCGGGAGCCCCGGGAACTCCCAAAGGGAATGAGATGGACCGGAGGAAAGCCCGGGTGCGCGGGTCGCCCCATGCCGCCTGCGTCCTGCCCCACCTTTTCCCGGGAGATGGCAGTGCACTCCCTCTGTGAACCCTTTCAGTGAGCCCGGGGCCGAGGTTCAGACGGGGTTCCCAGTTTAATAGAATTCAGGGCGATTCTGGCTCCTGTCCAAGGGAAGCAGGTTAACGCTTAACCAGGCCCCTCCACCTCATACTTCAGCCCCAGCGCTTGTCCAGGGCCTGCCCGGGTGCCGGCTGTGCTTTGCTCAGTTGCAGAGGCTGTCCTGAGGCTTTTGGCCTTTCCTTTCTCCACCCTTCCAGTCTCCTAGTGGAGGACAAAAAAAAAAAAACAAAAACAAAAAAACCCATATGAGGCAGTGCCTGTGTGGTGAAGGAGAAAGGAACTTAAAATTTGCATTCGGAAGACTTCGGTTAGAACCCTGGTGCTTCATGTGACCTTGGGCAAGTTTCCTCACTTCTCGAGGTTCTAATTTCTCAGTTTCCCCGTTTGTAAATTGAGGGGTTGAGACTAAATCATCTCTAAGGGGTTCGACCAGGTCTGCCATGGAAGGATTCGGTGGGGCCAGCACTCGACTGGTTATTAATTCTCTAGCTTCTGCTTAAACTAGGACTGTAACTGGCTGCATACTTGGCCATTTCTTAAGGTTTGGGTGGTTGATTGCTCAGGCAAAACCCAAAGCCGCGCCCCTCCTTCTTCATTTCTAATCCTGCTAGGACCCAGAAGGGTCTAACACACCCATTCTTCTGGCACCTCCCAAATAGCTCTCCTGACTGAGCCTGGGCCTGGTAGGACTTCCAAAGACAGTATAAGCTTTCCTACATGAATATCCTCTTAGCACCTGGAGTAATTGGTTAGAAAAGGATGATCCATCATCAATGAGTCACACTGAGCCACTGCCGTGAGTTAGGTACTAGACTAGGAGGCAGGCCCTAGTGAAGGCCCTGGAGGGAAACAACATGTGTATAAAATATAAACTCTGCCCTCAAAAGACATATAAATCTGACTCATAAGAAACTGAGAATGGTCAGACTCAGGGTTAGATTCTGTAATTCAAATTCTTAAGTGCCAGACAGTTGAAAGAAGGGGAAAAGTAGTCACATTCAGACTTCAAGGATGGGGTGGCAGGACAAGTTTTGACACATTCCCTTTTTGCACAGACCTAAACAGACTGATTTGACTTTATTCTTAGCATTCCTGAATCAGGACTGAAAGGGGACAAGGGAAAAGGCCTACAGTCTGAGAAAATAACCCACAAAGCAGGGAGTCTATTTTTACCAAATAATGAATTCCCATCAGGTACTTTTAGGTTTAAATTTGAAATCTGAAATAAAGCAATGATTAAAAAAAAAGACACAAATAGAAAGATTCTTAGAGTTATCATCTTAGAATTATAGAATTTGGAGCTGGAGGGAACTTCAGAAATCATCTAGAATAAATTCCTCCTTTTTTTGTCATATGCCACTCTGAATTAATTACTTGAATTAACACTTGAAATTCTGTGTTTTGTTTTGTTTTCAAAGTCCTGACTCTGAGCCTGAAAGGATTTGCATGAACTGATGCTGAGCACGATGAGCAGAATTAGAAAAACATTGTACACCCTAACAGCAACATGGTGGTGATGATCAAACTAAATGGACTTGCTCAATCCATCAGTGCAACAACCAGGGACAATTTGGGGCTGTCTGCAATGGAGAATACCATCTGTATCCAGAGAAAGAATTGTGGAGTTCGAACAAAGACCAAAGACTATTTATTACCTTCAATTTAAGGGAAAAAAACCCATTATCTTATTATGTAATTTTGCTATCTCTTATACTTTATTTTTCTTCCTTAAGGATATGCTTTCTCTCTCATCATGTTCAACTGAGATCAATGTATACCATGGAAACAATGTAAAGACTAACAGAATGCCTTCTGTGGGGAGGGGGGAGCAAGAATGGGGGAAAACTTGTAAAACTCAAAATAAATAAAATCTTTCTTAAAAAAAAAAAAAGAAAGGTCGTGGGCAAGCCACTTAACCCCGTTTGCCTTGCAAAAAAAAAAACCTAAAAAAAAACTCAGGGCAGCTAGGTGGCATAGTGGATAAAGCACTGGCCCTGGAGTCAGGAGTACCTGGGTTCAAATCCAGTCTCAGACACTTAATAATTACCTAGCTGTGTGGCCTTGGGCAAGCCACTTAACCCCATTTGCCTTGCAAAAAAAAAGGGTAAAAAAAAAAAAACAAAGTCCTGATTCTGGGGGCAGCTAGGTGGCACAGTAATTAGAGCACCAACCCTGGAGTCAGGAGTACCTGAGTTCAAATTTGACCTCAGACACTTAATAACTATCTAGCAGTGTGACCTTGGGCAAGTCACTTAACCCCATTGCCTTGCAAAATACCAAACAAAAAAAAAAAGTTCTCACTCTGATACTTATTGGCTCTGTTAAGAGCATTGGTTCCCTGGATCTTTCTTTGTTTTAATGTTAAAAAAAAAAAAAAGATGGTGGGAAGGAGAGGACTTGGACTTGTAGATTTTCTAACTATAAGCAATTTGTCATTTTTATTTGCTATCTTCTGAGCTAGACTCCTCAGTATAAAAAATATACACATACATATAACATACAGTGTTATCTAGTTAAAGCTTCAAATACTGAAATATATATGTGTGTGTGTGTGTGTATGTGTGTGTGTGTGTGGTTTGAGCAAGGCAATTGGAGTAAAGTTAGTGCTTCAATTAATGTTCCATATATTAAAGAGTAAAATTTGGGGAGGCTAGGTGGTGCAGTGGATAGAGCACTGGTCCTGGAGTCAGGAGTACCTGGGTTCAAATCCAGTCTCAGACACTTAATAATTACCTAGCTGTGTGGCCTTGGGCAAGCCACTTTAACCCCATTGCCTTGCAAAAAAAAAACCCTAAAAAAGGAGTAAAATGATGAGCTTAAGATGCAAAATGAGACATATTCTTTTCCCCCACATGGTCAATGAGTAATTTTGTACAAAAGTTTTGTTTTTCTTTTTTTCCCAATAGGGGAAAGTCAGAGAGACAGAGAGAGAGAGAGAGACAGAGAGAGAGAGAGAGAGAGAGAGAGAGAGAGAGAGAGAGAGAGAGAGAGATAAAATAATTGCTTGTTAACTGAGGGACGTTTTTAAATTAAGAAAAGAAAAATGTAATAACAATGGATAAGAAATTTAATTCAACCTACTAAAAACACTAGAGAGTGTAGGAATAAATGGACTGTTCCTTAAAATAATTAGCAGTATCTATCTGAAACCATCAAGCATTATATTCAATGGGGAGAGGCTAAAGGCATTCCCAATAAGATCAGGGGTGAAACAAGGATGCCCATTATCACCACTACTATTCAATATTGTATTAGACATGTTAGCTTCAGCAATTAGAGATGAAAAAGAAATTGAAGGAATTAGAATTGGGAAGGAAGAGACAAAACTCTCACTCTTTGAAGATGACATGATGGTCTACCTAGAGAATCCCAAGAAATCATCCAAAAAACTACTGGAAACAATTAGCAATTTTAGCAAAGTTGCAGGTTATAAAATAAACCCTCATAAATCCTCAACTTTTCTATATATGTCTAGCAAGATACAGCAGGAAGATGGGGTGGCTAGGTGGCTCAGTGGATAAAGCACCGGCAGGGTCTCAGACACTTAATATTTACCTAGCTGTGTGGCCTTGGGCAAGCCACTTACCCCATTTGCCTTGCAAAAACCTAAAGAAAAAAAAGTAACCTCAGACAATATAAAATACTTGGGACTCTATTTGCCAAGACAGACTCAGAATCTTTTTGAAAACAATTATAAAACACTTCTCACACAAATTAAATCAGATTTAAAAAACTGGGCAAATATCAACTGCTCATGGATAGGTAGAGCTAATATGATAAAAATGACAATTCTACCAAAACTAAACTATCTGTTTAGTGCCCTACCAATCAAAATTCCAAAAAAATACTTTAATGAGTTAGAAAAAGTTGTAAGTAAATTCATATGGAGAAATAAAAAGTCAGGAATTTCCAGGAGCTTAATGAAAAAAAGTGCAAAAGAAGGTGGCTTAGCCCTACCGATCTAAAATTATATTATAAAGCATCTGTCATCAAAACTGTTTGGTATTGGCTAAGAAATAGAGTGGTCGACCAGTGGAATAGACTAGGTGTAAAAGCAGGAGATGATTATAGCAATCTGCTGTTTGATAAACCCAAAGAGTCCAGCTATTAGGATAAAAACTCCCTCTTTGATAAAAACTGCTGGGACAATTGGAAGTTAGTATGGAAGAAACTTAGATTAGACCAACACCTAACACCCTTTACCAAGATAAGATCCAAATGGTTACAGGACTTAGACATAAAAAACAATTACTATAAGCAAATTAGAAAATCAAGGACTAGTCTACCTGTCAGATCTATGGAAAGGGGAGCAGTTTATGACTAAGGAAGAGTTGGAGAACATCACCAAAAACCAATTAAATGATTTAGATTACATGGAATTAAAAAGCTTTTGCACAGATAAAACCACTGTAACCAAGATCAAAAGAAATGTAGTAAATTGGGAAACAATCTTTACAACTAATGATTCTGACAAAGGACTCATTTCTAAAACATACAGAGAACTGAGTCATATTTTTAAAACAAAAAGTCATTCCCCAATTGACAAATGGTCAAAAGATATGCAAAGGTATTTTACAGATGAGGAGATCAAAGCAATCAATAGCCATATGAAAAATTGCTCTAAATCATTAATTATTAGAGAAATGCAAATTAAAGCTTCTCTGAAGTACCACCTCACACCTCTCAGATTGGCCAATATGACCAGAAAGGATAATGATCATTGTTGGAAGGGTTGTGGGAAATATAGGACACTATTATATTGTTGGTTGAGCTGTGAACTCATCCAACCTTTCTGGAGAGAAATTTGGAACTATGCCCAAAGGGCAACAAAAATGTGCATACCCTTTGACCCAGCAATACCACTACTGGGTCTATACCTGAAGAGATGATTTTAAAAAAGGTAAAAACATCATTTGTACAAAAATTTATAGCAGCCCTGTTTGTGGTGGCAAAGAATTGGAAATCATGTAAATGTCCTTCAATTGAGGAATGGTTTAGCAAACTGTGGTATATGTATGTCATGGAACACTATTGTTCTATTAGAAACCAGGAGGGATGGGAATTCAGGGAAGCCTGGAGGGATTTGCATGAACTGATGCTGAGTGAGATGAGCAGAACCAGAAAAACACTGTATACCCTAACAGCAACGTGGGAGTGATGATCAACCTTGAAGGACTCATTCATTCCATCAGTGCAACAATAGGGAAGAATTTGGGGCTGTCTGCAATGGAGAGTGCCATCTGTATCCAGATAAGGAGATGTGGAGTTTGAACAAAGTTCAAGGACTATTCCCTTTAATTTAGAAAAAAAAAAGATATCTTATTGTCTGATCTTGTTACCTATTAGACTTCTTGTCACTTTTAAGGATATGATTTCTCTCTCATCACATTCAATTTGGATCAATGCACAACATGGAAACAAAGTAAAGACTGACAGATTGCTTTCCATGGGCGGGGGGAGGGAAGTAAGATTGGGGGGGATTGTAAAACTCAAAGATAATAAAAAGAAATTAAAAAAGAAATTTAATTCAAGAAGAAATTTTGCCTATTTAATAAAGTTGAATTACAAAATATTTAGAGTGAATGGGATCTTGCAGATTATCTAATCCAAGTCCTTACCTCATTTTGAAGATTAGAAAAAAATTTCCAAGAATGAAGAAATTTTCTTATAGTAATCACATAGTTAATTGGGATCAGACTCAAAATGAGAATCCAAGTCTACTGGCTTGTGGTCTAGAGATCTTTATGCCATATCATGATGTCTAGGAGCCCTGACACTCAAGATTCCTAATCTATGCCTATTCAATAGTTTCTTCCAGGATATGACATATAAATCCCTCATTCCTAGAATATAAACTCTCCTCATCCCCTAACTTCTAAGAATCCCTAATTTCCTCCAAAGCTCAGTTTTGCTTCCCCCCTAAAAAAATTACTTTGTACCAGTTGTCTCCTTGAATAGAGTGTAAGTGTGTTGAGGGAAGGGCTTTTTTTTTTTACTTTGGTGTTTGCATTCCCAGCTTCTGACACAATTTGGTGCATTATAAATGCTTTATTAATTGATTGATTTGATGTCTGTTGAATTTGTTCCTGTATTTTGTTGTCTGCCAGAAAATGGTGAGCAGATGGAGAGGGTCTGGGTACCTTTGATTTTGGTCCAAATGGTCTATTGGAGTTTTCTGTCCTTGGCTAGAATTCAAGATCTGGCCTTCTTCTACAAATATCAGTACAAGGATAGGGACTTAGACTCAAACTAGGGAGCAAGTTCTGAACCTTTATGTTTTCTATGTTCTATGGCTCATCAGTTCCTTCCACATTTCCAAACCAACCATTTCAATGCTGGCATCTCCAGAAAGAGAATGTCATCTGCTACCAGGATAACTGGTCAAAACATCATAACTCTGGAGTTAGAAAGGAACCTTGAAGGCTATCCATCTAGTCCATTTCTTCCTCCATATTTCATTTTGCAGGTAAAGAAAGTACAGACCAAAAAATTGAAGTGATTTGGTCAAGGCATCAAAGGCAAGGTTTGAATCCTAGTCCTTCATCATCCTCTAGCTCTTGGGAAAAGTAAAGAATAATTTATTGCTCTGCTTCCCTCCTCCCAGGTCTCCACAGAAGCATCTGAAAAATCAATCAATGGGAAAGTAAACACTAAAATTATACATCTAAGTATACTTTCATTTTCAAGAAAAGCCTAGATCAGGGCAGCAAGGTGGCACAGAGGATAGAGAGCAGGCCTTGGAGTCAGGAGAACCTGAGTTCAAATACTAGCTGTGTGTACCTGGGCAAGTCACTTAATCCTGATTGGCTCAAGACAAAAAAAAAGCCTGGGTACCTGTCTTTGGGTTTGTTTTGCTAGCTGAATTATACTAATAGCTCCCATTTCAATAGTACATTAAAGTTTACCAAAAAACTTCCTAACTATTAAGTCTATGTGCTAGGTAGTATTATAGAAAAGAGGAAACATTCTCAAAGAGATGAAGTCACTTGCCCACATCACAGAGCTTGTCAGTACTAGATAAAAAAAAAAAGGATCTTGGCCCCACCTCCAGGGCTTTATATATATTGCATCATGATGCCCATGATGTATCATTCTCCCAGGATCACAGTTTAGAGCTAGAAAGAGCCTTAGACATTAACTCTTTTACAGATGAGGAAAAAAGCCCAGAGGGGGAAGTGACTTACCTAAATTCACACAAGTGAAGAGAAACTGAACTAAGACTTGAACCTAGGTCCTCTAAGGGAGATCATTAAAGTCCTCCAATCTGTGATAGAGGGTCCCAACAACTTCAAATTCTTACCACACTAGTTCATTTTCAGTAGGAGGGAAGACGGCAATCTAAAGAACACTGTAGAGTTATCCTTGCATGGAGAAGCTAGTCTGTCTAGACCCAGCTGTGCTTTGAGATCTTTAATTATTTATCCCAGATGAGACATTATTCCAAGACCTGACTGGCATCCTTAAAAGGGCCTCTGGGGAGGGGAGGCCTCATTCCCAGGGATAGGGCTGAGAGAGCAGCCACATCAAAAGCCTGGGGCTACCCCAGGAGGAAGGAGAGCTAGTTCTGAGCTATCTAGAATAATATTTGCATCTCTGATTTTTTGAAGGGATAGGGCCTGAGAATAGGTTTCTATTCAAATATGAGCAACTGAGTAAATACCTTGATAGCAGAGTTTTTTAAAGCCAGTGAAGTCTTCATGGATCTTGCCAACTTTTCAAAATTCAGCTCATTTTTTTTCCTTAGGTCCCCTAAGTGGTCAGCCTTGTACTCAGTCATATGATAGGGGGAGCACAATTCATAGTCTAGGGGGGAAAATGGATGCAAATCTGGGTCCTGCAGTCTAGAAGATAATATATCATAGGAGAAAAAGTAGTGGATTTGAAGTCAGAGGTTGTTGTTCAATTGTTTTCCAGTCATGTCTGACCAGGTGACCTGTTTAAAGGTTTTCTTAGCAAGGATGCTGAAGTGGTTTGCTGTGTCCTTCTCCATTTAACAAATAAAGAACTGAGGAAGACAGAGTTAAGTGACTTGCCCAGAGAACACAACTCTTAAGTGTCTGAGGCCAAATTTGAACTCAGGAAGATGAGTTTTTCTGACTCCAGGCCTGGCACTCCATCTGCCTAGCTCTTCCACAGAGCCTAGGTTCAAATCTCAGTTCTACTAATTACTAATAGATGGATCTAGGTTAAGATTCTTCTATCTGGATGTCAATTTTTTCATCTATCAAAAGGGAAGTTTGTACAAGATGATGTCTTAGGGTACCTTCCACATCTAAATCCATGAAAAAATGAGAAAGAGAAGGGATAGATCCATGTTCTGTCCTAATCCACAGTCTAGCTAAGGAGACAAAATTCACATATATAAGATTTTTTTCTAAACAAAAAACAACCAGGGCCACTTGTGACATATGCTTGAATCTTACAGTTCAAACTGAGAAATTTAGGGGCTCAGAGTAAGGAGAGGAAAGCCTGAGCAGAAGTGATCACATGAGGTTTCCTAAAGGCAATGAGCCTTGAAGGAATGATTGCACTTTGATGGAAGGAAACAAAGAGGACATTCCATTGAGGTTGGAGCAAAAGCAGGTATGCAGTCTGAATAGCAACTTAATTAGAGGGAAGGATTCCTGTTGGGGATTAGTTTAAAAGCAAGGCAGCTAAGTGATGCAAAAGATAGAGCACTGGACTTGAAGTGAA